>NC_085141.1:93060654-94263458 GCF_024139115.2 Armigeres subalbatus
AGCCGCACAGCAGCTGGAAGTGGCACTCCAACGGAAGAGCAGCTAGGCGCAGCGTCTCTTGAAGATGGTTGGAGAGATATTCGATCCGCCATTGCACAATGGGAAATCCGATTTCAAAGGTGGAAAAATTGATAACTTTCTTCAGAACAACTTGCAGAAGAGATAAAGAGCTTCTTCGAAAGGGAATTTTAAAGAATTCAGTGAGTGCTGTTTCATGGACGTGGAACGCTTCTGAATGTAGTTATGAGTCGTTTTGCCCTAATGCCCCATATATCGCGAGTTTCCAAACTATTTGTCATTTCTCCAAGAGCGTTGTTCTAAAATTGTGTTTATCTCTACTGTGGATCCACAGAAGGGCACAAATATATTTTGTTTGTAAAAGTTGGAAATTTGAGGATTTTGGGTCAAAAGCATCAAAGTGCATTTATGTGCAATTTCATGTATTCTGTAAAATAGTAATATTTACAGATGTATATTATTGTTTCAAAGTAGAAGATATTGACAAATGTTTGTCGAACAAAATTAATGAAGTAAATCGTTTTAAAATGTTTTATTTGGTTATTTAATGAGAAAAACGATTTTTACTTTTGAATAGCACGATGCCAAACATTTCAAACCATACCGATAGTACAACTAGACAAGAATAAATATGTTATGAGTCTTGATGTGATCATAGATAGGATGATGGAGATACTCTTTTTCTTACCTTGCCCAAATTCCCTATGAAACAATATAGCTCAATGATTCTGAGCAAGGAAATGATTGTAATGTTAATTTAGTTCACAGTTTTCAATGATATAATGAAAATAACAAATAATCATATAATTCATTAAAAATATTGAATTATAGGGATACGGCTCATTTAATGTAATTTTTATTGATATAAATATTTTTCACGGACGACGACATAGAAGATTAAGGGCTTTCTAAAAGGGAGTTTTCCAAGAAATTCAGTGAGACATGTTTTATAGACGTGGACACTTCTGTAAAGGTTAGTGTCCCCAATGTCCCATACATCAAAGTTTATCATATTTTCGGCTTTTATCTTCCAAGTATTGTACTAAAGAGTGTTCTCCTATTTTATAGATCCATAGAAAAGTACTAACTGCTTTGTTGTAAAAGTTGAAAATTTAAAGGATTTTGGGGTCAAATAAGTATTAAATTGTACCTGAATTTTTCTATATCTATTACTAAAGAAATCATTTCGTAAGTGTTTTGTTTGTGAGGGTAAAACACGATTTTTGGAATGCTTCTGAAAAGGCCGATGTCAATCATTCCAAACCATACCGTTTGAACAATCAGATAAGAGTAAATATATTAGTCGATGTGAAAAGATAAATAGGGTATTCTTTTCTTAACGTTCACCCAAATTTCATCGAAATAATAAAGCTCAATGATTCTAAAAAGTAGAGAAATATTCAATTATAATGATTAATATAAAAATAACAAATATTCGTAGATTGCATTGAAAAAAAATCTTAGGTTCTGGACGTACTTTTTAATACATAATTAATGAATTTTTCACTTATTTGTCCCAAAATATCTTAAAAATCCATTTTTAATATAATATAGGATTTTGTTTTTTTATGGTATCAATTTGTTAAAAATTTATGACAGTAATATAAACTATTATCTGTAAATATCTGAATAATTAATAGGCTGTAGATTTGCCAAAATTGACCATATATAGATACATCAATGCAATCATGTTTTAAATCACCGTATATTAACCCTAAATGATCATTCGACGTAATATAGTGCAAATGGTTTCTAGGTATTATTTTTACAGAATACATGAAAATTCTCATAGATGAGTTTGATATTTACACCAAAACTTTAAATTTAATTCTTCAAACAAAATATGTATAGTGCATGTATGAATCTACAATGAAGAGGAAACAGAATTTCAGTGTAATTTTTAAAATAAAAGTACCAAAAATAATGAATATTCTGATGGATGGACATATCTATACGTATCTGCTTTCGAGTGTTCTAATCATATTCAGAGTCGCTCGGAGAAAAGTTATTCTATTTTGAATAGAAAATTACATTACTGTAGCTAACCCTAAACTCTATAATTGAATATTTTTAATGAATTATATAATTATTTGATTTTCATTATATCATTGAAAATTGTGAACTAAATTAACATTACTACATCCCTGCAGAATCATTGAGTATATTGTTTTTGTAGGGAATTTGGAAAAAGGTAAAAAGGGTATCTCCATCACCTCCTATCTATGATCACATCAAGATTCATAACATATGACTATTCTTGTCTAGTTGATATCGGGTATGGTTTGGAAATGTTTGCATCGGTCTATTCAAAAGTTTAAAATCGTTTTTTACTCAAAATAAAACTTTAGAAACGATTTATTTCATTATTTTGTTCGCAAACATTTGTCAATCTGTTTACACTTTGAGACAATAATATCAACACTTATCTGTAAATTACTATTTTTACAGAACATACAAAATTACAAAATGCACTTTGATGCTTATTTGACCCCAAAATCCTTAAATTTCCAACTTTTACCAACAAAATATATTATGCCCTTCGGATCCACAGTGAAGAGATAAACATAATTTTAGAACAATGTCTTAAAGATAAAATGACAAATAGTTGGAAACTCGCGATATGGGCGTAGGGCAAAACGAGCTCGATAACTACATACAGAAGCGTTCCGCGTCCATGAACAGCACTTACTGAATTTTTCAAAATTCTCTCGAATAAGCACTCGATCTCTTCCAGTTGTTCGTGAAGGAAGTTATCAATTTTTCCACCTTTGAATCGAATTTCCTCATTCGGTAGCACGCTACGCTGCACTGCAGGTGCCCGGATCAGAGAAACGACTGGGACGGCGAATGTGAAAGAGAGAAGAGAGCAGCATGGGCGAGACTGCCACACCGCACGAGGGCGAACGAGGCACGATATAAACGGGCGCGGAACAGACAAAACTCGATTTTCCGGAGGAAAAAGCGTCAGCAGAAGATCGAGAACGTAAGAAACGGAGCAACTGTACTGCACTGATAACACACGAAAGTTCTATGAGAGTTAAACCGTACACGTAAAAGTCACGTGCCATAGCCTGATATGTGTAGACAAACGGAACTTTCTTACGAACGAGCGTGAGGTGATCCAAAGGTGGCGGCTGCACTACGAAGAGCACCTGAATGGCGATGGGTGACGAAGATGGCGGATGGTGATGGACCTGGGGAACGCGCGCAGGACATAATTCTACCGGCCCGGATCTCCAAGAAATCCAGGAGGAGATTGCGGCTGAAGAACAACAAAGCCCTGGGGTTGACCAACTACCAGGAGAGCTATTTAAACGATGGTGAGGCATCAGGAGCGCTGCACTGGGTCATTACCAAGATTTGGGAGGAGAAAGTTTTGCAGCAGGAGTGGATGGAAGGTGTCGTGTCCTATTTACAAAAAGGTCGATAAGCTGGATTGTAGCAACTACCGAATCACATTGCTGAACGCCGCCTACAAGGTACTCTCCCAAATTTTATGCCGTCGACTAGCACCAGGGAGCTCGGGGCAGTACCAGACGGGTTTATGGGCGAACGCTCCATCACAGACCAGTGTTCGCCATTGCCAGGTACTATAGAAATGCGCGAATACAACGTGCCCACACATCATCTATTCATCGACTTCAAGCCGCATATGATACAACAATCGGGACCAGCTATGGCAGCTAATGCACGAACACGGATTTCCGGATAACTGACACGGTTGATCAAAGCGACGATGGATCGGGTGATGTACGTAGTTCGAGTTTCAGGGTATTTCGAGTTCCTTCGAAACCCGCCGAGGTTACGGCAAGGTGATGGTCTTTCGTGTTTGCTATTCAACTTCGCTTTGAAGGGTAATAGAAGAGCAGGGATCAACACGAGTGGTACATTTTCAAAAGTCCGTCTAGCTATTTGGCTTCGCCGACGACATAGATATTATGGCACGTAACTTTGAGAAGATGGAGGAAGCTCACATCAGACTGAAGAGGGAAGCCAAGCGGATCGGACTAGTCATCAACACGTCGAGAGAAGGTAGGAAGAGGTTCAAGAGAAGACAGTGAGCACCCACCGCGAGTTTGCATCGGTGGTGACGAAATCGAGTGGTAGAAGAATTTGTGTATTGAGTACTGCACTATGGTCTCAGCAACAGATTTACGCGGAAAGATGCATTTACTTTCATCTATATTTTTAGAATGACAAAATTGTTCTAAGGTTGTCATTATGGTTCTACAGGGTGGCTCATCATTTGAAATTTTGTTCGAAATTGTATCATGCTTGCGCATTCCAACTTCAATCTTGAAAAACAGTTTTTATCAACTTTGATGTTCAATATTTTCCAATCAAATAAACCATATAAGATTGAAAGAAAATTGATATGTTTTTATCTCGTTTATCATTTATAAAATCATGTTTTTAAAATAAATTATTATAACTCGACAACGGAAGAAGATACAGACGATATTCTTATAGCAAACACGCGTTTTGAAAAGCCCAAAAGTCTTCAGAACATTACATTCGTGAGAATTGAAAATAAAAAATCTACAGCTTTAACACTTTTAAAAGTTTTTCATTATCATCGTATTGCAAGATTTTCAAGAAAAGATGCATTTTCGGTCTGAAGCATACTTTTAAGAAACAAAGTTTGTTCTACAAAGTTGTTCTGGATACTGGTCTTTCCATAAAAATAGGGTGGGCCATTTTATAAAAACGTGAAATCTTTTATTTTTTATTTTGCGAATATTGACATAAAATGTTCTACAAAGTTGTAGCGCAGCTTTTTCCAATCAACTTGCTATGTAATCTTCTATGTAGTTTAGAGCTCGATATAAAGCAGTATGTTGCGTTTGACAGTTTTCCCATGGAAATGTGTCAAACGCAACGCAAACGTATCCTATGTGCGGGGTCTTTAGCTCACTTGTTTAGAGTAATTTGAATCACCAGGATTAGGTGTCCCTTAAAAACAATATTTATGATCTACTCATTTCATTTTTATTTTTCACGGATGTCATTCTAAAGACTTTTGGGGCTTTTTAAAACGCATGTTTTGCTATAAGAATATCGTCTGTATCTTCTTCCGTTTCGAGTTACATCAATTTATTTAAAAACATGATTTAGTAAATTGGTTAAACTTGAGATAAAAAAATAACATATCCCAATTTTTTGACAATAAAGAATATGAATTTCTTTCAGAGTGTGGAAATATATTTTTTTGGTCTGCCCTAATCAGAGATATAAACTTATAAAATGTAATTTTGCAGAAAAACGATTAAACTTTTATCGGAAAAGATATTGACTAATACCCATCAAAAGTTGCATTTTTTGAGCTCAAAGTCACCTGAAAACGACTTTTTCAAAAATAAAAAGTAGATAAAAATACTGTTTTTGAGGTACACCTAATCCAATTTGGTAAAATTGCTCTAAATCAACCAATCAAGTGTCAGGGCTGATTTAGGGAGCTTGTGGCCCTGGCCCCCACAAATCTTAAGTACCAAACCAACCTTTACATTTTGGGCCCCACATACCGTCGGCCTGGGGCTTCTGAAACTGCCCTGCAAGTGCTACAGAAAAGTTTTTTAGCAAAATTGATTGGAATAAGCTGCGCTACAACTTTGTAGAACATAACATGTCAATATTCTGAGAAATAAAAAAATATTTTCTAATTTTATATGGTGGGCCACCCTATTTTTGTAGAACCATAATGATGGCCTTACTTTTCAACAATTTTGTAGAACATTTTTTCTAAAAATATAGTTTTGCGTAAAATTAATCTTCCGCGTAATTTGTATCCTGCACCATGCACTGGTGATCGCGAAAATGACACTGTCGTATTCAGCCGAAAACGGCTGAATGGAATCCGCCGTTGAAGAGCACGGCGACTGTTAGTTTTAAAATTCGACAACAAACTGACGGTGCAATTCTCTGCGTTACTCAACCCGATGGCGCTACTCAACACCATCTCACATGCACAATCATGCACTCAATCATGCACAGATTCTTTCATCGTGATGGCAGATGCAAAGTTGAGAGTTCGAATCAAGCTATGAAAACTTGTAACATTGTACGGTAAATTGGGGACGCGAAATATGTGATTTCACGATTGGTATATTTGATTGCTTATGTTTAATGTACTATCGCAATACAGAATCAATTCATAGTCTAGAATCAATTATACAAACTAAAATCATTAGCCGCTTACTCTGAATACTACAGACACCAGCAGATAAATTCGAGGCGCATAGTGGCTGGAAATCGTACATACTTGATCGCAAGAAGAGTTCGCCGCCGTACCAAACTGACAATCTACAAAACGCTCATTAGACCGGTAATCCTTCGGATACGAGACCTGGACGATGTCGGAGGATCAACGCACACCGAGTTTTCGAAAGAAAGCGTACCATCTATCGGGTAGATGGCGGTGGACGTGAGGAGGCGAATGAACCACGAGTTACATCAGCTGTTGGGAGAACCATCCATCGTTCACACCGTGAAAATCGGACGACTGCGGAGGTCCGGGCACGAGCCAGAATGTCGGACAGTAACCGGTGAAATGGTTCTCGACAACGATCCGACGGGCACAAGAAGGCGAGGTGCGCAGCGGGCATCGATCAGGTGGAAGATTACCTCCGTAGACTGCGTGGTTGGCGACGTGTAGCCATGGACCGAGGAATGGCAGGGGACTGAAGAGAAGGCTAATACACTAAGGGCCCTATACGCCTGTCACTGGCGAACAAAGCTCGTGTACTCTGCATCGAAGCTTAGAACCGGTGTTAGGGCGAAATCGTTAATGTGAACATTTTTATATTCGGTTAGTTACTGCAAACAAATTCTTTTTCGAGTCCCTACACTAATTCCACCATTTTATTGGCAAAAATCCATTAATTTAATTCATGATTCTAATTAGTGCACACATAACCACTTCCACGAAGTACAAAATAATCTATAATCAAATAAAATGTGTGGTCTCTAATATGCAGTTATTGAATTTATGGGTACAAATTGATATATTGGTCGCCAAATTGCAAAAATTTGAAAAGGACAAATATATTCAATATAAAGAATTTTCGGTGTATAATCAAGCAGGTATCTCAAGCATATCACATCGTTAAATTGCTGCATGATTGAGTGTTTAATTTTGATAAAATATCGAAAACAAAAGTGTGCATAAAAATTGCCTCGCCATAACGAAAAGGTGGTAGAGACACTGTTGTTTAGTTTAGAACCAAATCCAGATGTCGCACATGTTGGGTGGACAGTGCCACCGCCTTTCCCCTGAATACACAGAGAACAGACATGGAGGCTCGAACAAATTTCTTGCAAAACATGTAAACAAACACACCGAACCGCAACACCATCGACGTCGACATTGCAACTCACAATCTCATTTTGACAACACGGTGCACTGGTATGCTCTTGCATATTGTCTATCCGGAAAAAGTTAGACGATTTTATACCGAAGTTGGATTTTCTCCAGATACAGGCAACTTTCCCAACTTCGGAAATGGTGCGCTAGATTCGTAAAGATGCGCTAAACATAGCATCAATTAGTGATAGATATAACTTCGGAAGAAAGCCGGTTCGAAGTCCCGACTTCCGAATTCTAAGTGGTGCTACGCCGACAAAACATAACAAAAAGATATTTTAGTTACTAAAGCTATGTCCATTTAGAATCCGGAATAATTTATTGTATTGCAGCGGACGGGGACCTGCAAGAATTCTTTTTCAGCGGTTTGTTACCCAGGCGCCCACTTGCTGTGGTATATTCACCAAGTTTCGTGCAGCGTGTCAAAATTATTTCAGATGGAACCTACGTCAAAATAGATGTCGGACAGCTTCCTAGCCAAAATTCTACATGGTGACGACGATGAGTAGTTCCCGCGAAGTTTAGCACAGAGAACAGACGTTGAAGCTGCACTCGCTATGTTGTGATAACTTTTACTGTTCATTTTGAAATACTTTGGAATGTCGCGCTATCCTGCAGATAATCAGCTAGCGTCATCAAAAATGCCACTGTGCGCTAGTGTGTCGTATGCATGAAGAGCATAGCAGCGCCATCGTGTTGTCAAAATGAGATTGTGAGTTGCAATGTCGACGTCGTTGGCGTTGCGGTTTTGAGTTTGTTTAAAGATTTAGTTACTAGATTAAGATTGTCGCTACTGTTCCCTTTGTTCTGCTGTCCGAAACATGTGGTACATACCTGTCAAATCGTATGGATTTTCCTTCTTTGACATTTAGCTCCCCTATCCTCGCCAGCAAAAGATGTTCCGACAGCGACGAAGCGAAATCTTTATCTAGTAACTAAAATTGTGCATCCTAACATAAATGTGTGTGTTGGAGTCGAGAGTTCGAGAGTGAGACGACAGAAGACGGGAGTGCTTGCATATTGTCGGGAAAAGTGAAACGAATTATAAGTGATCTGTAGTATTCAATTTAGGTTATCACATTGGCGATCCTTGCCATGAATCTTTAGTGGAGACGTTTTTGAAAAGAATGGATTAATTAGCTAAATGGACCAATCAATAAGCAAAACCTGCCGCTATGAAATGATCAGATCGCGCCACCGTAGACATGTTCTGTCAAACACACATGAATAGAAATATGCGATACAGTGCCGCCGTTGTTTTGATGCGGTGAGTAAAATGAGTTACCTTGATTCATCCATTGAGATTTAGCGACGAAAGAAAATTATTATGAATTTCGTTTCGGATCTTAGGTGAGGAACCAGGAATACGCTTGAGTGTAGTGTGGTGAGTGTCAATATGCATATTGAACTGAGTGGTAAGGTGTTTTCAACAAGGTTGCCAAAAAACAAGTTTGCGCAGAGTTTTAGCTCATTGCCAAACGTACATGTATTGTATAGTGCAGTTGCGTCGGGTGAAGCCCATGGCCAACTAATGTATTGCGCCGAGTTTAGCTCATGGCCAATACTCAGGGAAAGAAAAATATATTGAATTGGACGAAACCAAAAGTCAACATACATTGCGCCGAGTTTTGCTCATGGCCAATACTCAGAAAAGTAAAATATGTTGAAACGGGCGAAATCAAAAGTCAACATCTATTGCGCCGAGTTTAGCTCATGGCCAATAAAATATAAACAGAAAAACTAAAGAAACAAAAACATGTTGATCTGGGTGAATTCTAAAATCAGCATCTGTATCGCGCCGAGTTAAGCTCATGGTCGATACTAAGGAAAAGAATGAAAACTGACTTGCGTAGAGTTTTGCTCATTGCCAAGTAATGTAACAGTTTAGACGGGCGAGCCCACGCACGTCTAGCCTATTGAGTCGAGTAAAGTCCGACCAATACAGCAAATAAACTGATTGAGTTCTCCAAAGGAATCACGAACACAAATGTCACTATGTAGGATGTGTAAAAGTGGCATACCAGTTGCAGCAAAATATCACAAACAATTTGAGAGCAATACAGCGGAATCACGCACACTATTCATTTGGAGAAGGCAATAGAAATGTGCTGAAAAAACAATAATAGAAATAAGAAATGGAAAACATTGGACGTCTTTCTAAAATGATATCAGTTTAATAGTTTTGATTGTTTAACTGAAAGAGCATGAAATAATGTTGAAAACAGCTGACTTAAAAGAAGTTTAGTTGATTGTAGAAAATCCAACTTCGCTCCCAATTCCTTTCAACTGATTGAGAATGAGTGGAAGCATACTAAAGATTTTCTGGCTGCACTGCGCATTTATTGGAGAGGCACTCATTTTACAAAAACAAAGATGCGAATGACGTTTTTGCTTTCTTGTGTTATGCATGGAAAAGCTACTGCAGGTATGGAACAAACTTTATAAAGATGGATGATGTTATGCTCGCACACTGATGTGCACGGCCATGTAAATACATGTTTGTTTTCCTTCTGCTCATAACCTCAAATTGACTGTCAGCAATACGTAACTTAAAACGCATACCGGATGACGAATAAAAAGATGCTAGCCAAAGCCGCCAGTGCTACCTCCGAGGATCAAGTACAGCAACAACCACAGGCGTCCACATCTACACAGCCGATAAAAATGAAGACTGAAGAAGGTGAGTCTTCCGGGGTGGAAAACTCATCGGCAGAGAAGGGCGCTACCGAAAAGGGAAATAAACCATCGTACCATGTTGGAGATTATTGTCGAGCAACTTATGATGATGGCGTTGATTACGAAGCAAAGATACTGGCAGTCGACAAATCTGGAGATGCTCTGATTCGTTACGTTGGTTACAATAATGAGCAGACTGTTGCTATTGAGGATTTGGTGCCGTCGTGGGGGCGCAAAGCTCGACGCAAGCAACGCGAGGACGCTGCTGAGTTGGCAACCGAAGAAGATCCTAACCGGATGGAGATGAGCGACGACGAGGTGAAGCTAACCAACAAAGCCAGCAAAATCCGTATTAACATTGATCCCAGCTTCCGAATGCCAAAAGCAGCGGGTGGTTCTTCGCGTGTAGCATCGACGGGTTTCCACGCCGGAATGGGCGCGTCCTTCATGGTTCCGCCTCCACCACCAATGCCGCCCATGCTGGAAGACGACGACGATCTGGAGTCGGAGAACCTGTCTGCCATGCTCATGTCCTGGTACATGAGTGGGTACTATACGGGGCTGTACCATGGACAGAAGATGTCCCAGAAACGGGCCCGACCCTCCTAGAGTGTGTTCTATGGTTGTTACTTAGCCCTTAAGGTTGCCTCTGGTATTTTTCGAGACGTATGACATTTTGAGTTAAACTGAACTGAATTTCATTTTCTTTTTATTTTAAATATATTTCAGAATGGAAAATAAAATCATTCTTTAGTTGTAAATCCATATTGTTTCTGCTAAGAATTATGCATGGTTTCCGTACTTGATGTTCCACTCGCGGTGTTTCTCAATCAGCGGAACGGTGGCAGGCTGAATTTGTTGTAACGCGCTCAACAATTGCTCGTATTGAACTTCGTCGGCTAGAGATTTAGAACAGGTTTGTCCTTTGGTGTCTACAATAGAATTAACAAATTCAATATGCACATATAATCAATAATGATGTCGCATGTCAGAATTATTATTAGCAGCAATGACGGCTTAGTCAGGTTTTATTCAGTCATATGATAAATGTACTTATAAGTTATACCTAATATTAGCTCAATATTTGTCAAACTCACCGCAATTCTTTTCGATCCTCTCTCGTATCATCATCATGGAAGCTTCCTTGCAGGCGATCCGAATCTCATCTCCCGTGAAATTCTCCGTTCTTTCCGCCAAATTGTCCAGCAGCTTCCGCTCCCAGGTAGTTGTTACTGGGATCAGCTCATGAATGATCGCCAAGCGACCTTCCTTACCGGGTGCATCAATAAGTATCTTTTTCTCAAATCGTCTCAAGAAAGCGGGATCGATGTCCCACGGAATGTTGGTGCTAGCCAGCAAAAATACTCGCTCCTCATCCGTCCCACTATCCAATCCGTCGATTAACGCTAAGAACTCGTTTTTGAACCGTTTGGATGCTTCGTGCTCACCGATCGAGTCTCGTCGCGAAGCGAGCCCATCGAACTCGTCGATGAAGATGATGGACGGAGCGTAAAATCGGGCCACATCGTACAGAACCCGAATCAGTTTTTCGGACTCGCCGCGCCACTTCGAGATCAGCGTGCTGGCCGTGGCGTTGAAGAATGTGATCGAATCACGCGTTTCCGAGCAGAGTGTCCGAGCGAGCATAGTTTTTCCGGTCCCGGGAGGACCATGGAGCAAAATACATCGCCACGGTTTGGTCAAGCCGACAAAAAGATCTGGATATTGCAGCGGCGTAATCACACTTTCCTTGAGCAACTTTATCGGCTGGTCTAGGCCTTTCACTTGGTTCCAACGCTGACAGAGGTCTTTCTTAATCAAGTCTCTAAAAGAAAGACAAATTAAAATGTAAGAGTGCTAATTTTTAGTGTTGTTTTATTGCAATATAGTTTTAGTTTTAGTTTAGTTTTAGTTTAGTTTTAGTTTAGTTTTAGTTTAGTTTTAGTTTAGTTTTAGTTTAGTTTTAGTTTAGTTTTAGTTTAGTTTTAGTTTAGTTTTAGTTTAGTTTTTATACCTGCAAACTGCGTCCGCCAATTCTTTCCACTCTGATGTAAAATTTTCATGCAGTCTTATGAATGGTTTCAGATTGGGAATTAGAGATGGGCCACTGCAGGCACCATTTTCGTTGATTTTTGTCAAAACTACTGCGGAAGAATCTCTTGATTTGCTAGGAGACACCTGATTTTGATTGAACACTTGAGATACTGTTAAGTTGTTTCCCAAAGCTTTGAGCTCGTTCTCCGTTTCCGGTTCGCCACGTGGGGACAATGGCTGAGGCTTTACCGTAGGATTGGGACGTTTCTTATATGCCGATTGCTTACGCTGCGGAAGGGCAGGAATCGGTTGGAGAGTATGAGAATCGTTTTTCTTGACGATTCTTGGTTGTTTTCCGAATTTCAGCGAATAATAACTGCAATATTCCTGATAGATTGTGTCCAAATCTATATTGTCACATACTTCGAACTCTTCCGTGAGATGTGTTTCATCCAGCAGAGCTTGGCGAGATTGAGTGAGACCCACAATGGAAAAGTAGTGTGAAACTAAGTACAGGATATTCCGGCGACGTTCGTACATAGAACGTTTGTCTTGCTAAAATATCGTTATAATGAGACATGTTGTACTACTAAGTGATAATGACAATAAATTTATACCTCAAAAGACATTATTTCCGAGCAAAATTGAAATTTGATAAAATGGCCTGTTTCCAGCAAACCTAGTAATGAACTGAGAGTGGAACAAACAAAATCCTAATCGCTTACTCATCAACATAATTGAAGCAACCACGTGCACCTATCGTTCCCCATGGCAACCACGCTTCTTTATGAAATCATATCGACGTAGCTTTGTTGGTGGCAACGCGGTGGTTGCCTACGCAGTTATCCCTTTGCCGAATAGGTTTCATCTAGACCTGATCTAGACAACAATTGGCCGGGGTTCTGTCAAATCCAAGGGTCTCATACGCCTGTCACTGGCGAACAAAGCTCGTGTACTCTGCATCGAAGCTTAGAACCGGTGTTAGGGCGCAATCGTTAATGTGAACATTTTTATATTCGGTTAGTTACTGCAAATAAATTCTTTTTCGAGTCCCTATAATCAAGAAGGTATCTCAAGCATACCACATCGTTATATTGCTGCATGATTGAGTGTTTAATTTTGATAAAATATCGAAAACAAAAGTGTGCATAAAAATTGCCTCGCCATAACAAAAAGGTGGTAGAGAATTAACACTGTTGTTTACAGTTTAGAACCAAATCCAGATGTCGCACATGTTGGGGTAGGGATTCAGTGCTCCACCTTCCCCCCCTGGTCAAATCGCACCAAACGTAAACCTTTTTTTTCTGCTCAAGCTAAAAATTTAGATTTAATACATTACAAATTGTATCGGATATTATCCCTCGATCCCCATAACTGAGGATGTTCGGATTGTTGAAGGTCTTTGTAGCGACGGAGTTGCTCAACGGTAGCTCAAAGCTGGAATTATATTTCAGTGTAATAAACAAGTAAATTTTTAGATTTTTTATAAGGGCTTACATGGTCTTCTTCTGTTCCTTGCACACTCCTTGCTTGCCTTAATCGAAACCCAATCCTCACTATCTACACTGTAGGAATAACTATCATTTAATAATTGGATCGTTCTATGCGTTTATGAGATATTTACCCGGTCGAAGCAAATAAACAATAAAAGATCGCCAGAGGCCGTTATCCTTAATATAGAGCCACGATAGTTACAAATCTAATGGTAATAAATTTCATGAATATGTATTCATTTTTAGCACAGTTAACCTAAGTTTTGGATTTCAACAAACCATATATGTTTTCCGTACCGTTACTAACAGAAACTCCCCAAGTAACCATGGAGCTATATATGCTTGCAAATAATACAGCCATTAAAGTTTACTTAAAGTGGAAAAAGGCCCTTTTACGACCGAAATAATGCCTTATTACTTTGACATGTTGAAATAAAACATATGTAATGCATCGCTGCATTTGTAACACTGAACTAGTGTATCGTTGCTTGACAGGCGATGAATAAATGCATCTTGACATCGGTAAAACTGATCTAATGCAATAAGCATTTAATATGCCGATCTGTGATTGATTACATGCATGAATTAATGCTTGGTGGTTACTTGGGTCTATCTATCTGCGGCGGCGTAAAGTTAGTCTCGTCAGTATCGAGCAATGTATGCTGGTTTGGTAATTGGTCACTATTAGGTCACTATTAGAAATTCAATATAAACTTTCATTTCTGCGTATACAACGAGCACGTTGGAATTAATGTTACGAAAACAGCGTTCGGTTGGTTAACAATAGGACGATAGGTTACCGCATTCCGCTATACCTCATTCGCAATCATCCGATTTGACATGTGTCAAGCGATGTGAAGTGTGGCCAGAACAGAGGATATCCTACAACAAATTCACGTATGAATTGAATTGATTTTTCGTCTTCCACAAACAAAATAAATATCCCAAATATTTTTTTTAAATATCTTTTATTAGAGTGATTTGACTTCATTACTAATCACAACCCAAAAAACAATTTAAGCTGAATAAGCCAATTTTCAAGCTGAATAAAACTAGTGCTGTTCCGAATAAGCGCACAATCAGCTTCCAATGTTTGTTGGGAAATCAATAAAAACCCGTTTGCTGAGGTTCGGCGACTTGTCCAAACTAAATAAGCAATTTGAAGTCATGTCATTGCTGTTCCATTGTTTTTTTTAACTAATTTTATTTGCTAATTATCTAATACATGCATTAGACTCTTAGACTAGGTGTTCCGTGTTTTCTTAACAATATCATCCTTATTTGGTATGTTACATTTTTGGTGGAATATCATGTAGTGTGCGACGCTTCGCTGTTGATCGTAGATGGTTATACTATCGACAGACATATGATTTCCGCACAATGATTTTCGTATCACGTTGTACGCGTACAGTGACAAGATGATACACATCTTTTCTTTCCAGCACCGTTGTATCTTTTTGTCCGCTTGTTTTGAAACTGTTTCTACCGCTTTCCAAAACTATATGTTTCATCAAAATGTATAGAAATCATAAACTGTTTCTATAGTTTTTATGAGTATTACACAATATTTACCCATATTTTTTGAATAAATTGTGAATTCACGTCAGCTGTTCATTCATCGATATGAAAACATAATAGTTTTCCAATTTTTCGTATAGGTATTTTTAACGGAAATATGCGAGTTCTTGTAAATATTCCGCAGGGCAATTATTTCTGCGGAC
The DNA here is from genome assembly GCF_024139115.2 of Armigeres subalbatus. NCBI lineage: Eukaryota > Metazoa > Arthropoda > Insecta > Diptera > Culicidae > Armigeres > Armigeres subalbatus. Next base: position 93,075,957 of record NC_085141.1, read on the forward strand.
GTTAGTCACTCTGTTCTATGGTTTGGGGTGATTTCAGTGCAAACGGCACTAATCGTTTAACTCATTTGGACATTTTGAAAAATAAAGCCAGCACCGTTAAATTGCCCCGCACGGAAGGATGTCTAAAAGCGAACAGGAATCTACCTAAATTTGACACAAACCATCCTAGTCGGGCTTCAACTTCATCTTGGACACGAATCAAGTGCATATTTTAGTCAACTAATTTTGCAAGTGTTTGTTTGTTCACCACACAGTCATACGCCAGCGGCAGTCGAACCGGTTTAGCTGTCAAGATTGCTCGCGCGCTTTTTCGTTGCCATATTTTTTTCATAACCGTTTTTCCATTTAGAGAAGTCGGAGTTGTGTGCGATAAACAAATTATTTGCATATTAAATATGTAGTTAAATTTGCTCGGAAAACCGTTGTCCAGGAAATCATCGAGAACCAGAATCGCTAAAATCCCGAAATTTTCGGCAAGAAGGTGGAGCAGCATACGAGGCGGAGGATTATCGGATCGAAATATGTCTAGAAAAAGTGAGTATTGAAAACATTCTTGTTTTAGGATTCTTATACCTATACCTAAACTATTCTGAATACAACGGTAAATATTATTTTGTTTTCTATTGCAGCAATAATAACGTTCGAATCTGCATCCTGCAGTATCCATGGATCACTGCTGTGATTTTTCCTGCTATTATGTAAATCATCAGGCGATGGGACCGACGTCGAATTAATCATCTATGTCAAAAGCTAAGTATTCTGGGTCTTGATTTATTATTTATTTTTAGTATTTCATTGTCAATTTCCTGGGATTTATTCACAAAAAAGGGGAATCCTGAGTGTACTTTTCGGTAATCATGGATGGATTACACAGATAACTTGGGTGAATTTCTTCAAGAATACTTAGTGGAATCATTCGAGAATCGTTAATGGACTTGTTTAGGTATCCTTATTGAATTTCTTTGCGAATCCCTAAATGATGTGTTCGGGAATCCTAAGTGGAGTTTTTTGGAAATCCTTAGATGATTACTTTCGTAAACCTGGGAGGATTTTTTTTGGGAATCCTTGGTAGATTCCTTCTTTCATCCTTAAGGGATTGCTTCGGGAATCATGTAGGGATTGCATCGACAGTCCTGGGAGGATTCCTTTGGGAATTCCAGAGGTTTTCCTACAGGTCACCTGGAGGAATTCCTCCGGGAATCTTGGAGGAGATACCTTCGGGAATCCTGGAAGAGATTCCTTCGGGAATCCTGGAGGAGATTCCTTCGGGAATCCTGGAGGAGATTCCTTCGAGAATCCTTGAGAGACTTCTTCGGGAATTCTTAAGCGATTCCTTCGGGAATTCTGAAGATATTGATTAGGGCATCCTGAAGGGATTGCTTCGACAGTTCTGGGAGGATTCCTTCGGGAATCCTTAAGCGATTCCTTCGGGAATCCTTAAGCGATTCCTTCGGGAATCCTGGGGGGATTCCTTCGGGAATCCTGGGGGGATTCCTTCGGGAATCCTGGGGGAATCCTTCGGGAATCCTGGGGGGGATTCCTTCGGGAATCCTGGGGGGATTCCTTCGGGAATCCTGGGGATTCCTTCTGAATCCTGAGGTTCCTTCGGGGAATCCTGAGGATTCCTTAGGAATCCTGGGGGATTCCTTCGGGAATCCTGGGGGATTCCTTCGGGAATCCTGGGGGATTCCTTCGGGAATCCTGGGGGATTCCTTCGGGAATCCTGGGGGATTCCTTCGGGAATCCTGGGGGATTCCTTCGGGAATCCTGGGGGATTCCTTCGGGAATCCTGGGGGATTCCTTCGGGAATCCTGGGGGATTCCTTCGGGAATCCTGGGGGGATTCCTTCGGGGATCCTGGGGATTCGTTCAGGGAATCCTGGGGGATTCGTTCTGGGAATCCTGGGGATTCGTTCAGGGAATCCTGGGGATTCCTTCGAAAATCCTGAGGGGATTCCTTCGGGAATCCTGGGGGGATTCCTTCGGGAATCCTGGGGGATTCCTTCGGGAATCCTGGGGGGATTCCTTCGGGAATCCTGGGGGGATTCCTTCGGGAATCCTGGGGGGATTCCTTCGGGAATCCTGGGGGGATTCCTTCGGGAATCCTGGGGGGATTCCTTCGGGAATCCTGGGGGGATTCCTTCGGGAATCCTGGGGGGATTCCTTCGGGAATCCTGGGGGGATTCCTTCGGGAATCCTGGGGGGATTCCTTCGGGAATCCTGAGGGGATTCCTTCGGGGGATTCCTACGGGAATCCTCGGGGGATTCCTTTAGGAATCCTCGGGGGATTCCTTTAGGAATCCTGGCGGGATTCCTTCGGGAATCCTAAGGGGATTCCTTCGGGAATTCTTGGGGATTCCTTCCGGAATCCTAAGGGGATTCCTTCGAGAATCCTGAGGGAATTCCTTCGGGAGTCCTGAAGGCATTTCTTCGGGAATCCTGAGGGCATTCCTTCGAGAATCCTGAGGGTTTTCCTTCGGGAATCCTAAGGGCATTCCTTCGGGAATCCTGAGGGCATTCCTTCGGGAATTCTGAGGGGATTCTTTCGGGAATCCTGAGAAGAAGGAAGGGAATCTCGAGGGGAATACTTCGGGAATCCTGAGGGATTCCTTCGGCAATCGTGGAGGAATCCTTAAGGTCTGAGGGAAGGGTTTTCCGTTAAAAAAGCACGTGGTAGCACTCTCTGAGAGAGAAAATTGCCCAAATCAGCCCGCCAGAATGACGCTGTCAGTGTCGCCAAAATGATTTCATCATCATGCAGTTTACAATTGCTTGAGAATTTGCCGTAAACGGAGAACAAAACAAATTGGGGGTCGTACACTTATTACGTAAGCATTTTTTCTGGGTTTTTCGACCCCCCTCCCATGTAAGACTTTTCATACAAAAGATTTTTTATTTATATGGAGCGTAAGATATTAACCGACCCCCCCTCCCCCCATAAGTGCTTACGTAATATGTGTACGGCCCCTTGGCAACAATGCGGAAGAAATGTATCACTTATAGATACCCAGTAAGGAGAATGAGCCTAACATGACCCGAACTTTAGGGTAACATGTTACCTCATGAGCCTAAGAAAATGATTCACGTTAGGGTAAACCTCGACTAAAATTACGCTATATTGCAACATCGTGTTAGGCGTTTGCTGATTTCAAACGTCTGCGTTAGGGTAACATTAGTGTAACCTTACCCTAACGTGAGTCATTTCAGTGAGTCGACCAAAATAGTGCATGTAGTAGTGAGTTGTATACAGCACATAATTTGTGTTCACTAATCCAACGGCAAGTCTCCTCAATGACAGTTCGCGGTAAACAATCCAAAAAATAAGCTCGATCAGCTCTATCCACAAATCGCAAAAAGTGAACTGTTACAACACCATAGATAATAAAAATTAAATTAAAAGGATTGAACAGACATACTACTCACAAGGTAAGAGAATTCATCAGTTGTATACTCTTCCATTTTAATAAACTTTACGCCTTCCAGGGTCAAAAACTTCGACGGCTTCGGAATTCGTCGTTTGTTCATCAGATAGAAATTGCACCTCATCTCATCGATCGACGGATACTATCACAGTTCAACTGAAACCTGATTCGGAAACCAAAAGCAACAGTTATTCCGATGCGCAAATATCAAACTTCTACTAGCAAACGGATCACACTTGCCGGAAGAGTTCTTGCCACGACTGCAACTCGCTAAAATGAGCTCTCTACGTCCTTTGGATTTACATCGGTGTCTAACTTATACATCTCCCCTGAGGAAGAATCCCGTCGAGAGGAGGTTTACCTGGAGCCGACCGACTTCCTTTATGTGAGCGAATTTTCCTAGTCCTTGTTCCGTCTAAAAGAGAATGACTAGTTGAATGCGGTACGGGACCACCCGACACGACGTACGATTTTTCCAGCGATGTCGCTGCCCGGGAAACCAATTTTTACGTTGCACCCCGTTTGTTTTTAACTGGAGCGAATCGCAGAAGGCAAGATGTAAATTCGGGCATCACTTCGACAGGTCAACCTTCAGAAGTAATCGATCAGAAAGATGTATTTATTATCTATGTTTTGAACAATTGCTGGCCTGGCGATAAAAGCGGATGTTGTCATTGTCATACAGGAAGTATTTCACATATACTTCAGAGTAATGTATAACGGAAGGGAGCATCCGGAGATCCTTCTGCATTAGTGAGAAAGTCATCTTGGGTAAGTAGGTAATTTATTTCGAAATGAGGAAATATATTTCTGTACTTCAATGTTTGTAACTCATAAGGGGCCTTTCACAAATTAAGTAACGCTGTAGGGGGAGGGAGGGGGTCAAGCCGAGTGTTACGATCCATACAAAAAAATAAACCTTTCATACAAAAAGTGTTACGAGGGGGAGGGTGGGGGTCCAAAATCACCAAATTTAGCGTTACGTAATTTTAGAAAGAACCCTAACAGTGAAGTTGACGAAAGTAATGGGAAAACAAATTAGACCAGCAAATGTCCCCTCAAAACAACATTTTACTATGCGCGTACTTCACACTATCTACTTCCTGGGGGATCTCAGTAATGTATGTACTGATAGTTACAGTGAGTAGCTCATAACAATATTTTCATATGCTTCCCGATTGTATGGATAGTATGAAGCACCCTTTACCCCTGTTATTGAATAAAGTGTCGTAATATTAATGAATATGATATTATAACGACAGTTTATAATATTCCATGCAAATTCTATTTCCATTCACTCTTTCATTAACTGCAACTATTAAGGTCCGTGGCTCACGTAGCGTCTTTTCAACGTCACGTGCACGCAACGTTAAAATAACGCAGTTGTGCATCGGCTTTTCTCCGATACATATTTTTTCTATGCCGCGTGCACGCAGAGTTGAACAGATCGGGGTCGAGCCTAAGGTAACTTTTTTCAACAGCGGACCGAATCAATTTGGTACTCTTCACAGTTTGAACTGCAGCATTTCGATTGGTATATGTCCATTTTTCTGCACCGATGGTAAATATACGGAACCGTTATTTATCTTATTAATAAAGATAATAATATAAGAAAATAAAGAACTACTATCACGTTTGTATCGATTTTACCATTTATTAACATTAAAAAAATATTTTTTATAATATGTTGATTTTATAGTTTTTGATGAAACACATTATTTATATTTAATTTCCTTGTAAAATTCTAAGTTCTACTTCGTGTTTTTTTTTTAAATATTTTTTTGTTATTGTCTTTGTTAAAATAATAATATTCGAATCACTTATTTAGTAATGTATTGTGCCTGTCCCAACAGAAGTTACTACCGTCCATCCCATATCATTCCATCGCTTGATTTTAATTTTACCGATACGTATTTCGTCCTCAACAGTAAGGCCGTTTTCTGTTCTCGTACTTAACTCGAAAAGTGAAGACATTCCAGACACAGACAGAATCGCTGTGAAATGCGCGAGCAGCCGGAGTGCGCGAGCAACAATTTTGTTCATGTGCAACCAAAAAAAGTGGGGGCAAGAATCATTGCTAAATGCGCGAGCAAGTCGTTGCTAGCGCTAATCACTGTTAAATGCGCGAGCAGGTCAAGTAAATGTGATTCAGCTCAAGTATAGTTATAACTATAGTACATGAATTCATTATTTTAATTTAATTTGCTATAATTACACTCTCTAAATTAAATTCATGTATTGGTCAAATATATAGGTCTGGATTCTAAACTTATATGACAGTAAATATAGTGAATATTGATGTTTTGTACTATGTTCCCAACTATTGAAACAATCGACCAGAAATAGCCTTCTAGCAGCATACAGCCCTATGGGGAAACATATAAGGCATCCCTGAGAAGCACCCTGCCTACTGGGTTGGTCTTGGTAGGCCTGGGTTTTTGACTTATATGACCAGCATAGTGAATATTGTTGATTTGTACTTAGTTCGCTACTATTGAACCAATCAACCAGAAATAGCCTTCTAGCAGCATACAGCCCTATGTGAACACATATAAGGTATCCCTGAGAAGCACCCTGCCTACTGGGTTGGTCTTGGTAGGCCTAGGTTTTTTACTTATATGACCAGCATAGTTAATATTGTTGATTTGTACTTTGTTCGCTACTATTGAACCAATCAACCAGAAATAGCCTTCTAGCAGCATACAGCCCCATGGGGAAACAGATGAGGCATCCCTGAGAAGCACCCTGCCTACTGAGTTGGTCATGATAGGCCTGGGTTTTTGACTTATATGACCAGCATAGTGAATATTGTGGATTTGTACTTAGTTCGCTACTATCGAACCAATCAACCTGAAATAGCCTTCTAGCAGCATACAGCCCTATGGGGAAACATATAAGGTATCCCTGAGAAGCACCCTGCCTACTGAGCTGGTCATGGTAGGCCTGGGTTTTTGACTTAAATGTCCATCATAGTGAATATTGTGGATTTGTACTTAGTTCGCTACTATTGAACAAATCAACCAGAAATAGCCTTCTAGCAGCATACAGCCCCATGGGGAAACAGATAAGGCATCCCTGAGAAGCACCCTGCCTACTGAGCTGGTCATGGTAGGCCTGGGTTTTTGACTTATATGTCCATCATAGTGAATATTGTTGATTTGTACTTAGTTCGCTACTATTGAACCAATCAACCAGAAATAGCCTTCTAGCAGCATACAGCCCTATGTTGAAACATATAAGGTATCCCTGAGAAGCACCCTGCCTACTGAGCTGGTCATGGTAGGCCTGGGTTTTTGACTTATATGTCCATCATAGTGAATATTGTTGATTTGTACTTAGTTCGCTACTATTGAACCAATCAACCAGAAATAGCCTTCTAGCAGCATACAGCCCTATGGGGAAACATATAAGGTATCCCTGAGAAGCACCCTGCCTACTGGGTTGGTCATGATAGGCCTGGGTTTTTGACTTATATGACCAGCATAGTGAATATTGTTGATTTGTACTTTGTTCGCTACTATTGAACCAATCAACCAGAAATAGCCTTCTAGCAGCATACAGCCCTATGAGAAAACAGATAAGGCATCCCTGAGAAGCATCCTGCCTACTGGGTTGGTCATGGTAGGCCTGGGTTTTTGACTTATATGACCAGCATAGTGAATATTGTTGATTTGTACTTAGTTCGCTACTATTGAACCAATCAACCAGAAATAGCCTTCTAGCAGCATACAGCCCTATGGGGAAACATATAAGGTATCCCTGAGAAGCACCCTGCCTACTGGGTTGGTCTTGGTAGGCCTGGGTTTTTTACTTATATGACCAGCATAGTTAATATTGTTGATTTGTACTTTGTTCGCTACTATTGAACCAATCAACCAGAAATAGCCTTCTAGCAGCATACAGCCCCATGGGGAAACAGATGAGGCATCCCTGAGAAGCACCCTGCCTACTGAGTTGGTCATGGTAGGCCTGGGTTTTTGACTTATATGTCCATCATAGTGAATATTGTTGATTTGTACTTAGTTCGCTACTATTGAACCAATCAACCAGAAATAGCCTTCTAGCAGCATACAGCCCCATGGGAAAACAGATGAGGCATCCCTGAGAAGCATCCTGCCTACTGGGTTGGTCATGGTAGGCCTGGGTTTTTGATTTATATGTCCAGCATAGTGAATATTGTTGATTTGTACTTAGTTCGCTACTATTGAACCAATCAACCCGAAATAGCCTTCTAGCAGCATACAGCCCCATGGGAAAACAGATGAGGCATCCCTGAGAAGCACCCTGCCTACTGGGTTGGTCATGGTAGGCCTGGGTTTTTGACTTATATGACCAGCATAGTGAATATTGTTGATTTGTACTTAGTTCGCTACTATTGAACCAATCAACCAGAAATAGCCTTCTAGCAGCATACAGCCCCATGAGGAAACAGATAAGGCATCCCTGAGAAGCACCCTGCCTACTGAGCTGGTCATGGTAGGCCTGGGTTTTTGACTTATATGTCCATCATAGTGAATATTGTTGATTTGTACTTAGTTCGCTACTATTGAACCAATCAACCAGAAATAGCCTTCTAGCAGCATACAGCCCTATGGGGAAACATATAAGGTATCCCTGAGAAGCACCCTGCCTACTGAGCTGGTCATGGTAGGCCTGGGTTTTTGACTTAAATGTCCATCATAGTGAATATTGTTGATTTGTACTTAGTTCGCTACTATTGAACCAATCAACCCGAAATAGCCTTCTAGCAGCATACAGCCCTATGGGGAAACATATAAGGCATCCCTGAGAAGCACCCTGCCTACTGGGTTGGTCTTGGTAGGCCTGGGTTTTTGACTTATATGTCCATCATAGTGAATATTGTTGATTTGTACTTAGTTCGCTACTATTGAACCAATCAACCAGAAATAGCCTTCTAGCAGCATACAGCCCTATGGGGAAACATATAAGGCATCCCTGAGAAGCACCCTGCCTACTGAGCTGGTCATGGTAGGCCTGGGTTTTTGACTTATATGTCCATCATAGTGAATATTGTTGATTTGTACTTAGTTCGCTACTATTGAACCAATCAACCAGAAATAGCCTTCTAGCAGCATACAGCCCTATGGGGAAACATATAAGGTATCCCTGAGAAGCACCCTGCCTACTGAGTTGGTCATGGTAGGCCTGGGTTTTTGACTTATATGTCCATCATAGTTAATATTGTTGATTTGTACTTTGTTCGCTACTATTGAACCAATCAACCAGAAATAGCCTTCTAGCAGCATACAGCCCCATGAGAAAACAGATGAGGCATCCCTGAGAAGCACCCTGCCTACTGGGTTGGTCATGATAGGCCTGGGTTTTTGACTTATATGACCAGCATAGTGAATATTGTTGATTTGTACTTTGTTCGCTACTATTGAACCAATCAACCAGAAATAGCCTTCTAGCAGCATACAGCCCTATGGGGAAACATATAAGGCATCCCTGAGAAGCACCCTGCCTACTGGGTTGGTCTTGGTAGGCCTGGGTTTTTTACTTATATGACCAGCATAGTTAATATTGTTGATTTGTACTTAGTTCGCTACTATTGAACCAATCAACCAGAAATAGCCTTCTAGCAGCATACAGCCCCATGGGAAAACAGATGAGGCATCCCTGAGAAGCATCCTGCCTACTGGGTTGGTCATGGTAGGCCTGGGTTTTTGATTTATATGTCCAGCATAGTGAATATTGTTGATTTGTACTTAGTTCGCTACTATTGAACCAATCAACCAGAAATAGCCTTCTAGCAGCATACAGCCCCATGGGAAAACAGATGAGGCATCCCTGAGAAGCATCCTGCCTACTGGGTTGGTCATGGTAGGCCTGGGTTTTTGATTTATATGTCCAGCATAGTGAATATTGTTGATTTGTACTTAGTTCGCTACTATTGAACCAATCAACAGAAATAGCCTTCTAGCAGCATACAGCCCCATGGGAAAACAGATGAGGCATCCCTGAGAAGCACCCTGCCTACTGGGTTGGTCATGGTAGGCCTGGGTTTTGACTTATATGACCAGCATAGTGAATATTGTTGATTTGTACTTAGTTCGCTACTATTGAACCAATCAACCAGAAATAGCCTTCTAGCAGCATACAGCCCCATGAGGAAACAGATAAGGCATCCCTGAGAAGCACCCTGCCTACTGAGCTGGTCATGGTAGGCCTGGGTTTTTCACCTATATGTCCATCATAGTGAATATTGTTGATTTGTACTTAGTTCGCTACTATTGAACCAATCAACCCGAAATAGCCTTCTAGCAGCATACAGCCCTATGGGGAAACATATAAGGTATCCCTGAGAAGCACCCTGCCTACTGAGCTGGTCATGGTAGGCCTGGGTTTTTGACTTAAATGTCCATCATAGTGAATATTGTGGATTTGTACTTAGTTCGCTACTATTGAACCAATCAACCTGAAATAGCCTTCTAGCAGCATACAGCCCTATGGGGAAACATATAAGGCATCCCTGAGAAGCACCCTGCCTACTGGGTTGGTCATGGTAGGCCTGGGTTTTTGACTTATATGTCCATCATAGTGAATATTGTTGATTTGTACTTAGTTCGCTACTATTGAACCAATCAACCAGAAATAGCCTTCTAGCAGCATACAGCCCTATGGGGAAACATATAAGGTATCCCTGAGAAGCACCCTGCCTACTGAGCTGGTCATGGTAGGCCTGGGTTTTTGACTTAAATGTCCATCATAGTGAATATTGTTGATTTGTACTTAGTTCGCTACTATTGAACCAATCAACCAGAAATAGCCTTCTAGCAGCATACAGCCCTATGGGGAAACATATAAGGCATCCCTGAGAAGCACCCTGCCTACTGGGTTGGTCATGGTAGGCCTGGGTTTTTGACTTATATGTCCATCATAGTGAATATTGTGGATTTGTACTTAGTTCGCTACTATCGAACCAATCAACCTGAAATAGCCTTCTAGCAGCATACAGACCTATATGGAAACATATAAGGCATCCCTGAGAAGCATCCTGCCTACTGGGTTGGTCATGGTAGGCCTGGGTTTTTGACTTATATGACCAGCATAGTGAATATTGTTGATTTGTACTTTGTTCGCTACTATTGAACCAATCAACCAGAAATAGCCTTCTAGCAGCATACAGCCCTATGGGGAAACAGATAAGGCATCCCTGAGAAACACCCTGCCTACTGGGTTGGTCATGGTAGGCCTGGGTTTTTGACTTATATGTCCATCATAGTGAATATTGTTGATTTGTACTTAGTTCGCTACTATTGAACCAATCAACCCGAAATAGCCTTCTAGCAGCATACAGCCCCATGGGAAAACAGATGAGGCATCCCTGAGAAGCATCCTGCCTACTGGGTTGGTCATGGTAGGCCTGGGTTTTTGATTTATATGTCCAGCATAGTGAATATTGTTGATTTGTACTTAGTTCGCTACTATTGAACCAATCAACCAGAAATAGCCTTCTAGCAGCATACAGCCCCATGGGAAAACAGATGAGGCATCCCTGAGAAGCATCCTGCCTACTGGGTTGGTCATGGTAGGCCTGGGTTTTTGATTTATATGTCCAGCATAGTGAATATTGTTGATTTGTACTTAGTTCGCTACTATTGAACCAATCAACCCGAAATAGCCTTCTAGCAGCATACAGCCCCATGGGAAAACAGATGAGGCATCCCTGAGAAGCACCCTGCCTACTGGGTTGGTCATGGTAGGCCTGGGTTTTTGACTTATATGACCAGCATAGTGAATATTGTGGATTTGTACTTAGTTCGCTACTATTGAACCAATCAACCAGAAATAGCCTTCTAGCAGCATACAGCCCCATGGGGAAACAGATAAGGCATCCCTGAGAAGCACCCTGCCTACTGAGCTGGTCATGGTAGGCCTGGGTTTTTGACTTATATGTCCATCATAGTGAATATTGTTGATTTGTACTTAGTTCGCTACTATTGAACCAATCAACCAGAAATAGCCTTCTAGCAGCATACAGCCCTATGGGGAAACAGATAAGGCATCCCTGAGAAACACCCTGCCTACTGGGTTGGTCATGGTAGGCCTGGGTTTTTGACTTATATGTCCATCATAGTGAATATTGTTGATTTGTACTTAGTTCGCTACTATTGAACCAATCAACCAGAAATAGCCTTCTAGCAGCATACAGCCCTATGGGGAAACATATAAGGTATCCCTGAGAAGCACCCTGCCTACTGAGCTGGTCATGGTAGGCCTGGGTTTTTGACTTAAATGTCCATCATAGTGAATATTGTTGATTTGTACTTAGTTCGCTACTATTGAACCAATCAACCAGAAATAGCCTTCTAGCAGCATACAGCCCTATGGGGAAACATATAAGGCATCCCTGAGAAGCACCCTGCCTACTGAGCTGGTCATGGTAGGCCTGGGTTTTTGACTTATATGTCCATCATAGTGAATATTGTTGATTTGTACTTAGTTCGCTACTATTGAACCAATCAACCAGAAATAGCCTTCTAGCAGCATACAGCCCTATAAGGAAACATATAAGGCATCCCTGAGAAGCACCCTGCCTACTGGGTTGGTCATGGTAGGCCTTGGTTTTGACTTATATGACCAGCATAGTGAATATTGTTGATTTGTACTTTGTTCGCTACTATTGAACCAATCAACCAGAAATAGCCTTCTAGCAGCATACAGCCCTATGGGGGAAACAGATGAGGCATCCCTGAGAAGCACCCTGCCTACTGGGTTGGTCATGGTAGGCCTGGGTTTTTGACTTATATGTCCATCATAGTGAATATTGTTGATTTGTACTTAGTTCGCTACTATTGAACCAATCAACCCGAAATAGCCTTCTAGCAGCATACAGCCCTATGGGGAAACAGATAAGGCATCCCTGAGAAACACCCTGCCTACTGGGTTGGTCATGGTAGGCCTGGGTTTTTGACTTATATGTCCATCATAGTGAATATTGTTGATTTGTACTTAGTTCGCTACTATTGAACCAATCAACCCGAAATAGCCTTCTAGCAGCATACAGCCCTATGGGGAAACATATAAGGCATCCCTGAGAAACACCCTGCCTACTGGGTTGGTCATGGTAGGCCTGGGTTTTTGACTTATATGTCCATCATAGTGAATATTGTTGATTTGTACTTAGTTCGCTACTATTGAACCAATCAACCAGAAATAGCCTTCTAGCAGCATACAGCCCTATGGGGAAACATATAAGGTATCCCTGAGAAGCACCCTGCCTACTGAGCTGGTCATGGTAGGCCTGGGTTTTTGACTTATATGTCCATCATAGTGAATATTGTGGATTTGTACTTAGTTCGCTACTATCGAACCAATCAACCTGAAATAGCCTTCTAGCAGCATACAGCCCTATATGGAAACATATAAGGCATCCCTGAGAAGCACCCTGCCTACTGGGTTGGTCTTGGTAGGCCTGGGTTTTTGACTTATATGACCAGCATAGTGAATATTGTTGATTTGTACTTTGTTCGCTACTATTGAACCAATCAACCAGAAATAGCCTTCTAGCAGCATACAGCCCCATGGGGAAACAGATGAGGCATCCCTGAGAAGCACCCTGCCTACTGAGCTGGTCATGGTAGGCCTGGGTTTTTGACTTATATGTCCATCATAGTGAATATTGTTGATTTGTACTTAGTTCGCTACTATTGAACCAATCAACCAGAAATAGCCTTCTAGCAGCATACAGCCCTATGGGGAAACATATAAGGCATCCCTGAGAAGCACCCTGCCTACTGGGTTGGTCTTGGTAGGCCTGGGTTTTTGACTTATATGACCAGCATAGTGAATATTGTTGATTTGTACTTAGTTCGCTACTATTGAACCAATCAACCAGAAATAGCCTTCTAGCAGCATACAGCCCTATGGGGAAACATATAAGGTATCCCTGAGAAGCACCCTGCCTACTGGGTTGGTCATGGTAGGCCTGGGTTTTTGACTTATATGTCCATCATAGTGAATATTGTTGATTTGTACTTAGTTCGCTACTATTGAACCAATCAACCAGAAATAGCCTTCTAGCAGCATACAGCCCTATGGGGAAACATATAAGGCATCCCTGAGAAGCACCCTGCCTACTGGGTTGGTCATGGTAGGCCTGGGTTTTTGACTTATATGACCAGCATAGTGAATATTGTTGATTTGTACTTTGTTCGCTACTATTGAACCAATCAACCAGAAATAGCCTTCTAGCAGCATACAGCCCTATGGGGAAACATATAAGGCATCCCTGAGAAGCACCCTGCCTACTGGGTTGGTCATAGTAGGCCTGGGTTTTTGACTTACATGACCAGCATAGTGAATATTGTTGATTTGTACTTAGTTCGCTACTATTGAACCAATCAACCAGAAATAGCCTTCTAGCAGCATACAGCCCCATGGGGAAACAGATAAGGCATCCCTGAGAAGCACCCTGCCTACTGAGCTGGTCATGGTAGGCCTGGGTTTTTGACTTATATGTCCATCATAGTGAATATTGTTGATTTGTACTTTGTTCGCTACTATTGAACCAATCAACCAGAAATAGCCTTCTAGCAGCATACAGCCCCATGGGGAAACAGATGAGGCATCCCTGAGAAGCACCCTGCCTACTGAGCTGGTCATGGTAGGCCTGGGTTTTTGACTTATATGTCCATCATAGTGAATATTGTTGATTTGTACTTAGTTCGCTACTATTGAACCAATCAACCAGAAATAGCCTTCTAGCAGCATACAGCCCCATGGAGAAACAGATAAGGCATCCCTGAGAAGCACCCTGCCTACTGGGTTGGTCATGGTAGGCCTGGGTTCTATGCTTTTTTGACCAGTATAATGAAAGTTGCTGTTTTGTACTATGTGCGCAACTATTGATTCAATCGACCAGAAATCGCCTTCTAGCAGCATATAGCCCCATGGGGAAACATATATGGCACCCCTAAGAAGCACCCTGCCTACTGGGTTGGTCTTTGTAGGCCTGGCTTCTATGCTTTTTCGACCAGTATAGTGAAAATTGCTGTTTTGTGCTATGTCTGCTACTATTGATACAATCGACCAAAAATCGCCTTCTAGCAGCATACAGCCCCAATGGGAAACATATCAAGCTCTATCTGGTAAAAGGGCGAATGTCGCAAGAGAGAATTCTGTTCATCGACTTCCCCTCATTTGAATATGAGTGACAAGCAGGGGATTTCTTTGCAGTTTATCACCTCAGAATGCAAGTTCGCATTGTTTTCTATCGTTCTGAGGTGATAAATCACAAAGAAATCCGCTGCTTGTCACTTTTATTTAAAAGAGGGGAAGTCGACGAAGAGAATCCTCTCTTGCGACATTCGCCCTTATTCCAGATAGAGCTTGATATAAGACATCCCTAAGAAGCCCTGTCTCGAACAGTCGACCTCTGGATCTAAAGGCCGATACCCTACTGTCCACTCCGGAACCTACCTCCGATGATGGCTAGGAATATCATCCGTCTAGTCTAGGATCCGGACATGCACAATAAATTTGCAGCCTGAACGACACCAAAAAATTCCTCCGTTGGGTCGAACAGCCACCATTCACCGCGAACAATCACTAGCCATGAACAATAAACCCCACCCGGGCAGTATCGGCGAGAAACACTCCCTTTAAACCAACGTTTTCTTCCTTAATCACCTGCCAAAGCCAAGGATTGGTCCTAAGACACAGTTCTTCCGATTCCGTACAGTTCTTAAAACACCGACCGTTCTCAATTAAACTCTAATTTATTCGCTACTGAACTTAAACTTCTAATCGATTTTAAATTAACACGGTATCCAAAAAACCGACCGTTCCAATTTTGCTTGTAGTGTGGACTGGTTACTGATATCTTCAACAGAGCAATCCAACCTTCCTCCGTTCTCTGTTGAAGATATCAGTGACGTCATCGTCCTGAGTATAGTCCGACAGCGAGAACTTATCTCCGTCGGTTGCTCTGTTGTGGTCTACGGCATCTCTATCCGTTGGCTGGTCAGCGGCGATCGTCACAAGGCACAGCAGCAACGATCGTCCAACAGTGTATAGCATTGTTTGCCTCTCCGTCCCATCCTTACCGCATTGATGTGATTAGGTTTAACAGCACAACAACGACGATTGCTCACCGGCGATAGATCCACTGCTGGTCACGTATTCTGGCTAGCAGAAAGCCACTGGTGTGTACAGGGGGGCGAGCCCAAACACCTACCATCGGTGCTACTTAGCAATTCTTAAAAAGCATCACAATTCTGACAATCATAATGTAGTTGAAAGTTTATTATTGACAAGAGCTTTAATATTACAAATTACGATACAAACTACATTTATACGATTTGAGTTCAATACCATATTTTAAAAACGACTTAACTGCTTTTGTAAACGAACATGCAATCGTCGATTAGACAAATCTGATCGCACTCCCACGCAAACCAACACCATCAACAGGTAGCAGTAACCCTCACCTACGTTTTGGTGGTGTTGGTTTGCGTGGGAGTGCTATCAGTTTCGTCAAATCGACGATTCAATGTTTGTTTACAAAAGCAGATAAGTCGTTTTGAAAATTTGGTATTGACTTCATTGTTGCATGTATAAAGATAAGTTGAATCGTACATCTGCATACTGAAACTGCATATGATAATCCCGATAAAATCCCGGAGGAACTTCCGGAAGAATTCCCGGAGAAACTTCCGTAGGAATTGCCGGAGTAACTTCCGGAGGAATTCGCGGATGAACTTCCGGAGGAACTTCCGGAGGAATTCCCGGAGGAACTTCCGGAGGAATTCCCGGAGGAACTTCCGGAGGAACTTCCGGAGGAATTCCCGGAGGAACTTCCGGAGGAATTCGCGGAGGAACTTCCGGAGGAATTCCCGGAGGAGCTTCCGGAGGAATTCACGGAGGAACTTCCGGAAGAATTTCCGTAGGAACTTCCGTAGGAATTCCCGGAGGAACTTCCGGAGGAATTCCCGGAAGAAGTTCCAGAGCAGAGGAGGAATTCCCGGATGAAGTTCCAGAGCAAAGGAGGAATTCCCGGAGTAACTTCCGGAGGAATTCGCGGAGGAACTTCCGGAGGAATTCCCGGAGGAACTTCCGGAGGAATTCCCGGAGGAACTTCCGGAGGAATTCGCGGAGGAACTTCCGGAGGAACTTCCGGAGGAATTCCCGGAGGAACTTCCGGAGGAATTCCCGGAGGAATTCACGGAGGAACTTCCGGAAGAATTCCCGTAGGAACTTCCGGAGGAATTCCCGGAAGAAGTTCCAGAGCAGAGGAGGAATTCCCGCATGAAGTTCCAGAGCAAAGGAGGAATTCCCGGAGGAACTTCCGGAGGAATTCATTTAGGAAATTCCGGAGGAACTTCCGGAGGAACTTCTGAAGGAACTTCCGGAGGAATTCCCGGAAGAAGTTCCAGAGCAATTCCCGGAGGAACTTCCGGAGGAACTTTCCTAGGAAATCCTGGAGGAACTTCCGGAGGAATTCCCGGAAGAACTTCCGAAGGAATTTCCGGAGGAATTCCCGGAAGAACTTCCGAAGGAATTTCCGGAGGAACTTCCGGAAGAAATCCCGGAGGAATTCCCGGAGGAACTTCAGGAGGAATTTCCGGAGAAACTTCCGGAGGAATTCCCGGAGAAATGTCCGGAGGAATTCCCGGAGTAACTTCCGAAGGAATTTCCGGAGGAACATCCGGAGGAATTCCCGGAGGAACTTCCGGAATAATCCCCGGAGCAACTTCCGGAAGAATGCCCGGAGAAACTTCCGGAGGAATTCCCGGAGAAACTTCCGGAGGAATTCGCGGAGGAACTTCCGGAGGAATTCCCGAGGGAACTTCCGGAGGAATTCCCGGAGGAATTCCCGGAGAAACTTCCGGAGGTATTCCCGGAGAAACTTCCGGAGGAATTCCTGGAGGAACTTCCGAAGGAATTCCCGGAGGAACATCCGGAGGAATTCCCGGAGGAACTTCCGGTAGAATCCCCGGAGGAACTTCCGGAAGAAACCCCGGAGCAACTTCCGGAAGAATTCCCGGAGAAACTTCCGGAGGAATTCCCGGAGAAACTTCCGGAGGAATTCGCGGAGGAACTTCCGGAAGAATTCCCGAAGGAACTTCCGGAGGAATTCCCGGAGGAACTTCCGGAGGAATTCCCGGAGGAACTTCCGGAGGTATTCCCGGAGAATCTTCCGGAGGAATTCCCGGAGGAATTCCCGGAGGAACTTCCGGAGGAATTCCCGGAGTAACTTCCGGAGGAATTCCCGGAGAAACTTCCGGAGGAATTCGCGGAGGAACTTCCGGAGGAATTTTCGAGGGAACCTCCGGAGGAATTCCCGGAGGAACTTCCGGAGGAATTCCCGGAGGAACTTCCGGAGGAATTCCCGGAGGAACTTCCGGAGGGATTCCCGGAGGAACTTCCGGAGGAATTCCCGGAGCAACTTCCGGAGGTATTCCCGGGGAAACTTCCGTAGGAATTCCCGGGGGAACTTCCGGAGCTATTCCCGGAGAAACTTCCGGAGGAATTCCCGGAAGAACTTCCGGAGGAATTCCCGGAGGAACTTCCGAAAGAATTCCCGGTGGAACATCCGGAGAAATTCCCGGAGGAACTTCCGGAAGAATCCCCGGAGGAACTTCCGGAAGAATCCCCGGAGCAACTTCCGGAAGAATTCCCGGAGAAACTTCCGGAGGAATTCCCGGAGAAACTTCCGGAGGAATTCGCGGAGGAACTTCCGGAGGAATTCCCGGAGGAACTTCCGGAGGAATTCCCGGAGAAACTTCCGGAGGAATTCCCGGAGGAACTTCCGGAGGAATTCCCGGAGGAACTTCCGGAGGAATTCCCGGAGGAACTTCCGGAGGAATTTCCGGAGGAACTTCTGGAGGAATTCGCGGAGGAACTTCCGGAGGAATTCCCGGAGGAACTTCCGGAGGAATTCCCGGAGGAATTCGCGGAGGAACTTCCGGAGGAATTCCCGGAGGAACTTCCGGAGGAATTCCCGGAGGAACTTCCGGAGGAATTCACGGAGGAACTTCCGGAAGAATTCCCGTAGGAACTTCCGGAGGAATTCCCGGAGGAACTTCCGGAGGAATTCCCGGAAGAAGTTCCAGAGCAGAGGAGGAATTCCCGCATGAAGTTCCAGAGCAAAGGAGGAATTCCCGGAGTAACTTCCGGAGGAATTCGCGGAGGAACTTCCGGAGGAATTCCCGGAGGAACTTCCGGAGGAATTCCCGGAGGAACTTCCGGAGGAATTCCCGGAGGAATTCCCGGAGGAACTTCAGGAGGAATTTCCGGAGAAACTTCCGGAGGAATTCCCGGAGGAATGTCCGGAGGAATTCCCGGAGTAACTTCCGAAGGAATTCCCGGAGGAACATCCGGAGGAATTCCCGGAGGAACTTCCGGAATAATCCCCGGAGCAACTTCCGGAAGAATGCCCGGAGAAACTTCCGGAGGAATTCCCGGAGAAACTTCCGGAGGAATTCGCGGAGGAACTTCCGGAGGAATTCCCGAGGGAACTTCCGGAGGAATTCCCGGAGAAACTTCCGGAGGTATTCCCGGAGAAACTTCCGGAGGAATTCCTGGAGGAACTTCCGAAGGAATTCCCGGAGGAACATCCGGAGGAATTCCCGGAGGAACTTCCGGTAGAATCCCCGGAGGAACTTCCGGAAGAAACCCCGGAGCAACTTCCGGAAGAATTCCCGAGGGAACTTCCGGAGGAATTCCCGGAGGAACTTCCGGAGGAATTCCCGGAGGAACTTCCGGAGGTATTCCCGGAGAATCTTCCGGAGGAATTCCCGGAGGAACTTCCGGAGGAATTCCCGGAGGAACTTCCGGAGGAATTCCCGGAGTAACTTCCGGAGGAATTCCCGGAGAAACTTCCGGAGGAATTCCCGGAAGAAGTTCCAGAGCAGAGGAGGAATTCCCGCATGAAGTTCCAGAGCAAAAGAGGAATTCCCGGAGGAACTTCCGGAGGAATTCATTTAGGAACTTCCGGAGGAACTTCCGAAGGAACTTCCGGAGGAATTCCCGGAAGAAGTTCCAGAGCAATTCCCGGAGGAACTTCCGGAGGAACTTTCCTAGGAATTCCTGGAGGAACTTCCGGAGGAATTCCCGGAACAACTTCCGGAGGAATTTCCGGAAGAACTTCCGGAAGAATTCCCGGAGGAACTTCAGGAGGAATTTCCGGAGAAACTTCCGGAGGAACGTCCGGAGGAATTCCCGGAGTAACTTCCGAAGGAATTCCCGGAGGAACATCCGGAGGAATTCCCGGAGGAACTTCCGGAAGAATCCCCGGAGGAACTTCCGGAAGAATCCCCGGAGCAACTTCCGGAAGAATTCGCGGAGGAACTTCCGGAGAAATTCCCGAGGGAACTTCCGGAGGAATTCCCGAAGGAACTTCCGGAGGAATTCCCGGAGAAACTTGCGGAGGTATTCCCGGAGAAACTTCCGGAGGAATTCCCGGAGGAACTTCCGGAAGAATTCCCGGAGGAACTTCCGGAGGAATTCCCGGAGGAACTTCCGGAGGAATTCCCGGAGGAACTTCCGGAGGAATTCCCGGAGGAACTTCCGGAGGAATTCGGAGGAACTTCGGAGGAATTCCCGGAGGAACTTCCGGAGGAATTCGGAGGAACTTCCGGAGGAATTCCCGGAGGAACTTCCGGAGGAATTGGAGGAACTTCCGGAGGAATTCCCGGAGGAACTTCCGGAGGAATTCCCGGAGGAACTTCCGGAGGAATTCCCGGAGGAACTTCCGGAGGAATTCCCGGAGGAACTTCCGGAGGAATTCCCGGAGGAACTTCCGGAGGAATTCCCGGAGGAACTGTAACCGTTCGGTTTCAATATGGACTTGTTGGCTCCACCACAAGTTAATTTCCGTCACCAATCCCTTCCATTACGACCTTTCCAAAGATTACACCTCGGAACTGTCACACTCACTGGTCGAAGATTTATCTCACGAGTGAGTGCGTGTTCCACTTTCACGTCATACCAAGTGTGACCAGATGCGATAGACGTTCGAGCAGTTTGAGTTCGGGCAAAATACGCACAGCCCTGGTCCATTTGAGCTTGCCTATAGAGGGTGCTCAATGCAACAGGATGGGCAATCTTAAATCATAAAACATAATTATGCTATGAAGCGCTATAAAAGAAGTGGAAAATGTGGAATCGTTCTCTTTTGTAACTGTGATCCTAGAACGAAATAGTAGTGCGCGCGTGTTCAACTTGTAAAAGGATCTGTTCGATGTTATCCGTTAAAATAATTATTGTTACATGTTAAATAGTACGGAATTGTGTTAGTTGAAAATCATTTAGAACGTTAAAACCCCATTCAACACACCACGAAGAAATAACGACAGTGACAAACAAATATAAACCAATTATAGAAAAAGGTCCACGACAAAGGGACCTTTTTTCTGTTGTGTCTATTCACAGTTTTCGACAGTGCAGTGCCGCGGTGGAAGTGCCCGTTCATCCGGCCTTGATCCCGCTATTTTGGATGCCGGAGATTTTCGGTCCGAAACAGTGCCGCCATTGTTTTAGGCACGCGGGATCATCATTCGCCGCAGGTTGGCCGCCATCTTCTCGCACAACGCCGCTTACCCGAGCCAGCACTCGTCCGTGGATAATATTTCCGGACGAAATCAGCACTGCGACCTGCTCCACACCGGCCAGAACCCTTCAAGTCCGCCACTCCAAACACCAAACACCTACAAGCATGCAAGTACCCTTAATGTGACGTCACCAATAAATTGTAAAATTGTTAACCTCAGGTGTAGCTAACTTTAAGAAAGAGCAGCCCTGAATTCAAAAGGTCTTTTCACCATTTTTGTTTACGTCGTCCTCCCGGGTCCACAAAGGGACCACCAAGCCTCGTCTTTCTTGGATCACTGTGTGAATAGATACCCCCTCCCCATTTCTACATCAAATAGCTTTGCCCATCCTATCGCATTAGACACCTCTTTATGACGGCTCTGTTTATAGTTCCCTCCTGCGAAGAACCGAATCATCCTCACCTTGAGTAGAGGGGTGATTGAAGAAGTAGCGTAACGACCCGGTAGAATACCCTCCCGTGAGCTAGCGAGTTTCAGAACTTCCGGAGGAATTTCCGGAGGAACTTCCGGAGGAACTTTCGTAGGGATTTTCAGAGGAATTCCCGGAGGAACTTCCGGGGGAATCCCCGATGGATGGGAACTTCCGGAGGAATAACCGTAGATATTTCCGGAGAAATTCCCGTACAAACTTCCGAAGTAATTCCCGAAGGAACTCCTGGAGGAATTCTCGTAGAAGCTTCCGGCGGATGAATGCCCGTAGCAACTTCCGGAGGAATTTCCGGAAGATCTTCCGGAGAAATTCTTCAGAGGAAATCCCGGAAGAAAGGAGCTTCAGAGGAAATCCCGGAGGAAGAAGGAATTGCGGAGAAATTCTGATATACATATTACAGTAGCCGTTCGATAACTGCAAAATGTTTACTTTTCAGTTAACGAATGCCGTTCGATAACTGCAACGCATTCTAGACGTCAAACGGTTGTCAATCGAAGTCAGATGCAATAAAAGTGCATCTAAATGTGCAGCGCAATGCAGCTGTGATTGCGTCTGACATCAGTTTGAAGTTTAGCGGTCCGATAACTGCAAAACTGTTGCAACTATCGAATTGCAGTTAAAAAGCATTGCAGTTAAATGACTTGCAGTTATCGAACGTCTGCTGTAGTTCAACCCGATTTACGCCATCACGTCAGGATTTTCCGTGAGATCTTCCGGAAGAATTCCCGTAGGAACTTTCGGAGGAATTCCCGGAGGAACTTCCGGAAGAATCGCTGTAAGAACTTTCGAAGGAATTGTCGTACGATCTTCCAGAGGAATCGCCATAGGATCTTCCGGAGGAATTGCCGTAGAAAATGCCGTAGGTACTTCCGAAGTAATTCCCGTTGGATTTTCCGGAAGAATCTCCGTGGGAACTTCCGGAGGAATTCCAGGAGGAACTTTATAACTTTATCTTAATGAGCCTCACCAACCTGGTAGAATTAGATTACTTCTTACTCCCTTTTAGCTCTGCTTAAGAGACAAGTGCTCAAAACATCAATTGGGTGAAGTGGATCCTCATGTGATCTTACGTTTACTCGGCATGAGACACTTGTGCTAGCATTAAAGTTAATGGGATCACAATTCAGCCAATAGTAATCATAACACACGACTTACAACATTACATATATTGAACGTAAACATCTTCTTACTCACAGTACACGCCTAGCTTACTATTAACATTCACTTCTTCTGTGCCCTTTACCGGCCGTCGCCGGTACGCTGCGTGGCCCCGTGTGTTTGTACGGCAATCCTGTGCGACTCTTGCAGATTACCCCGGATGCAACTGACCCTCCGCTCGCGGTGTGCAAATCAGGAACGCGTACGCCGATGATCTCCCTCTCGCTTTGGTCCTACGCAGTGCTTCTTAGGGATGCCTTATATGTTTCCCCATGGGGCTGTATGCTGCTAGAAGGCGATTTCTGGTCGATTGTATCAATAGTAGCGCACATAGTACAAAACAGCAACTTTCACTATACTGGTCAAAAAAGCATAGAACCCAGGCCTACCAAGACCAACCCAGTAGGCAGGGTGCTTCTTAGGGATGCCTTATATGATTCCCCATGGGGCTGTATGCTGCTAGAAGGCGATTTCTGGTCGATTGTATCAATAGTAGCGCACATAGTACAAAACAGCAACTTTCACTATACTGGTCAAAAAAGCATAGAACCCAGGCCTACCAAGACCAACCCAGTAGGCAGGGTGCTTCTTAGGGATGCCTTATATGATTACCCATGGGGCTGTATGCTGCTAGAAGGCGATTTCTGGTCGATTGTATCAATAGTAGCGCACATAGTACAAAACAGCAACTTTCACTATACTGGTCAAAAAAGCATAGAACCCAGGCCTACCAAGACCAACCCAGTAGGCAGGAAGCTTCTTAGGGATGCCTTATATGTTTCCCCATGGGGCTGTATGCTGCTAGAAGGCGATTTCTGGTCGATTGTATCAATAGTAGCGCACATAGTACAAAACAGCAACTTTCACTATACTGGTCAAAAAAGCATAGAACCCAGGCCTACCAAGACCAACCCAGTAGGCAGGAAGCTTCTTAGGGATGCCTTATATGTTTCCCCATGGGGCTGTATGCTGCTAGAAGGCGATTTCTGGTCGATTGTATCAATAGTAGCGCACATAGTACAAAACAGCAACTTTCACTATACTGGTCAAAAAAGCATAGAACCCAGGCCTACCAAGACCAACCCAGTAGGCAGGGTGCTTCTTAGGGATGCCTTATATGATTACCCATGGGGCTGTATGCTGCTAGAAGGCGATTTCTGGTCGATTGTATCAATAGTAGCGCACATAGTACAAAACAGCAACTTTCACTATACTGGTCGAAAAAGCATAGAACCCAGGCCTACCAAGACCAACCAAGTAGGCAGGGTGCTTCTTAGGGATGCCTTATATGTTTCCCCATGGGGCTGTATGCTGCTAGAAGGCGATTTCTGGTCGATTGTATCAATAGTAGCGCACATAGTACAAAACAGCAACTTTCACTATACTGGTCAAAAAAGCATAGAACCCAGGCCTACCAAGACCAACCAAGTAGGCAGAGTGCTTCTAAGGGATGCCTTATATGATTCCCCATGGAGCTGTATGCTGCTAGAAGGCGATTTCTGGTCGATTGTATCAATAGTAGCGCACATAGTACAAAACAGCAACTTTCACTATACTGGTCAAAAGCATAGAACCCAGGCCTACCAAGACCAACCAAGTAGGCTGGGTGCTTGCTTCTTAGGATGCCTTATATGATTCCCCATGGAGCTGTATGTTGCTAGAAGGCGATTTCTGGTCGATTGTATCAATAGTAGCGCACATAGTACAAAACAGCAACTTTCACTATACTGGTCAAAAAGCATAGAACCCAGGCCTACCAAGACCAACCCAGTAGGCAGGAAGCTTCTTAGGGATGCCTTATATGTTTCCCCATGAGGCTGTGTGCTGCGAGAAGGCGATTTCTGGTCGTCTGTGTCAATAGTAGCGCACATAGTACAAAACAGCAACTTTCACTATACTGGTCAAAAAGCATAGAACCCAGGCCTACCAAGACCAACCAAGTAGGCTGGGTGCTTCTTAGGATGCCTTATATGATTACCCATGGGGCTGTATGCTGCTAGAAGGCGATTTCTGGTCGATTGTATCAATAGTAGCGCACATAGTACAAAACAGCAACTTTCACTATACTGGTCAAAAAAGCATAGAACCCAGGCCTACCAAGACCAACCAAGTAGGCTGGGTGCTTCTTAGGGATGCCTTATATGATTCCCCATGGAGCTGTATGCTGCTAGAAGGCGATTTCTGGTCGATTGTATCAATAGTAGCGCACATAGTACAAAACAGCAACTTTCACTATACTGGTCAAAAAAGCATAGAACCCAGGCCTACCAAGACCAACCCAGTAGGCAGGGTGCTTCTTAGGGATGCCTTATATGATTACCCATGGGGCTGTATGCTGCTAGAAGGCGATTTCTGGTCGATTGTATCAATAGTAGCGCACATAGTACAAAACAGCAACTTTCACTATACTGGTCGAAAAAGCATAGAACCCAGGCCTACCAAGACCAACCAAGTAGGCAGGGTGCTTCTTAGGGATGCCTTATATGTTTCCCCATGGGGCTGTATGCTGCTAGAAGGCGATTTCTGGTCGATTGTATCAATAGTAGCGCACATAGTACAAAACAGCAACTTTCACTATACTGGTCAAAAAAGCATAGAACCCAGGCCTACCAAGACCAACCAAGTAGGCAGAGTGCTTCTAAGGGATGCCTTATATGATTCCCCATGGAGCTGTATGCTGCTAGAAGGCGATTTCTGGTCGATTGTATCAATAGTAGCGCACATAGTACAAAACAGCAACTTTCACTATACTGGTCAAAAAAGCATAGAACCCAGGCCTACCAAGACCAACCAAGTAGGCTGGGTGCTTCTTAGGATGCCTTATATGATTCCCCATGGAGCTGTATGTTGCTAGAAGGCGATTTCTGGTCGATTGTATCAATAGTAGCGCACATAGTACAAAACAGCAACTTTCACTATACTGGTCAAAAAAGCATAGAACCCAGGCCTACCAAGACCAACCCAGTAGGCAGGGTGCTTCTAGGGATGCCTTATATGTTTCCCCATGGGGCTGTATGCTGCTAGAAGGCGATTTCGGGTCGATTGTATCAATAGTAGCGCACATAGTACAAAACAGCAACTTTCACTATACTGGTCAAAAAGCATAGAACCCAGGCCTACCAAGACCAACCCAGTAGGCAGGAAGCTTCTAGGGATGCCTTATATGTTTCCCCATGGGGCTGTATGCTGCTAGAAGGCGATTTCTGGTCGATTGTATCAATAGTAGCGCACATAGTACAAAACAGCAACTTTCACTATACTGGTCAAAAAGCATAGAACCCAGGCCTACCAAGACCATCCCAGTAGGCAGGAAGCTTCTTAGGGATGCCTTATATGTTTCCCCATGGGGCTGTATGCTGCTAGAAGGCGATTTCTGGTCGATTGTATCAATAGTAGCGCACATAGTACAAAACAGCAACTTTCACTATACTGGTCAAAAAAGCATAGAACCCAGGCCTACCAAGACCAACCCAGTAGGCAGGGTGCTTCTTAGGGATGCCTTATATGATTACCCATGGGGCTGTATGCTGCTAGAAGGCGATTTCTGGTCGATTGTATCAATAGTAGCGCACATAGTACAAAACAGCAACTTTCACTATACTGGTCGAAAAAGCATAGAACCCAGGCCTACCAAGACCAACCAAGTAGGCAGGGTGCTTCTTAGGGATGCCTTATATGTTTCCCCATGGGGCTGTATGCTGCTAGAAGGCGATTTCTGGTCGATTGTATCAATAGTAGCGCACATAGTACAAAACAGCAACTTTCACTATACTGGTCAAAAAAGCATAGAACCCAGGCCTACCAAGACCAACCAAGTAGGCAGAGTGCTTCTAAGGGATGCCTTATATGATTCCCCATGGAGCTGTATGCTGCTAGAAGGCGATTTCTGGTCGATTGTATCAATAGTAGCGCACATAGTACAAAACAGCAACTTTCACTATACTGGTCAAAAAAGCATAGAACCCAGGCCTACCAAGACCAACCAAGTAGGCTGGGTGCTTCTTAGGGATGCCTTATATGATTCCCCATGGAGCTGTATGTTGCTAGAAGGCGATTTCTGGTCGATTGTATCAATAGTAGCGCACATAGTACAAAACAGCAACTTTCACTATACTGGTCAAAAAAGCATAGAACCCAGGCCTACCAAGACCAACCCAGTAGGCAGGAAGCTTCTTAGGGATGCCTTATATGTTTCCCCATGGGGCTGTATGCTGCTAGAAGGCGATTTCTGGTCGATTGTATCAATAGTAGCGCACATAGTACAAAACAGCAACTTTCACTATACTGGTCAAAAAAGCATAGAACCCAGGCCTACCAAGACCAACCCAGTAGGCAGGAAGCTTCTTAGGGATGCCTTATATGTTTCCCCATGGGGCTGTATGCTGCTAGAAGGCGATTTCTGGTCGATTGTATCAATAGTAGCGCACATAGTACAAAACAGCAACTTTCACTATACTGGTCAAAAAAGCATAGAACCCAGGCCTACCAAGACCAACCCAGTAGGCAGGGTGCTTCTTAGGGATGCCTTATATGATTCCCCATGGAGCTGTATGCTGCTAGAAGGCGATTTCTGGTCGATTGTATCAATAGTAGCGCACATAGTACAAAACAGCAACTTTCACTATACTGGTCAAAAAAGCATAGAACCCAGGCCTACCAAGACCAACCAAGTAGGCAGGGTGCTTCTTAGGGATGCCTCATATGATTTCCCACGGAGCTGTATGCTGCTAGAAGGCGATTTCTGGTCGATTGTATCAATAGTAGCGCACATAGTACAAAACAGCAACTTTCACTATACTGGTCAAAAAGCATAGAACCCAGGCCTACCAAGACCAACCAAGTAGGCAGGGTGCTTCTTAGGGATGCCTTATATGATTCCCCATGGAGCTGTATGCTGCTAGAAGGCGATTTCTGGTCGATTGTATCAATAGTAGCGCACATAGTACAAAACAGCAACTTTCACTATACTGGTCAAAAAAGCATAGAACCCAGGCCTACCAAGACCAACCCAGTAGGCAGGGTGCTTCTTAGGGATGCCTTATATGATTTCCCATGGGGCTGTATGCTGCTAGAAGGCGATTTCTGATCGATTGTATCAATAGTAGCGCACATAGTACAAAACAGCAACTTTCACTATACTGGTCAAAAAGCATAGAACCCAGGCCTACCAAGACCAACCAAGTAGGCAGGGTGCTTCTTAGGGATGCCTTATATGTTTCCCCATGGGGCTGTATGCTGCTAGAAGGCGATTTCTGGTCGATTGTATCAATAGTAGCGCACATAGTACAAAACAGCAACTTTCACTATACTGGTCAAAAAAGCATAGAACCCAGGCCTACCAAGACCAACCAAGTAGGCAGAGTGCTTCTAAGGGATGCCTTATATGATTCCCCATGGAGCTGTATGCTGCTAGAAGGCGATTTCTGGTCGATTGTATCAATAGTAGCGCACATAGTACAAAACAGCAACTTTCACTATACTGGTCAAAAAAGCATAGAACCCAGGCCTACGAAGACCATCCAAGTAGGCAGGGTGCTTTTTAGGGATGCCTTATATGTTTCCCCATAGGGCCGGATGCTGCTAGAAGGCGATTTCTGGTCGATTGTATCAATAGTAGCGCACATAGTACAAAACAGCAACTTTCACTATACTGGTCAAAAAAGCATAGAACCCAGGCCTACCAAGACCAAC
Source organism: Armigeres subalbatus (assembly GCF_024139115.2). Taxonomy (NCBI): domain Eukaryota; kingdom Metazoa; phylum Arthropoda; class Insecta; order Diptera; family Culicidae; genus Armigeres; species Armigeres subalbatus. The sequence continues at coordinate 93,104,236 of NC_085141.1, forward strand.
CAAGTAGGCTGGGTGCTTCTTAGGGATGCCTTATATGATTCCCCATGGAGCTGTATGTTGCTAGAAGGCGATTTCTGGTCGATTGTATCAATAGTAGCGCACATAGTACAAAACAGCAACTTTCACTATACTGGTCAAAAAAGCATAGAACCCAGGCCTACCAAGACCAACCAAGTAGGCTGGGTGCTTCTTAGGGATGCCTTATATGATTACCCATGGGGCTGTATGCTACTAGTATGCGATTTCTGGTCGATCGTATCAATAGTAGCGCACATAGTACAAAACAGAAACTGTCACGATACTGGTCAAAAAAGCATAGAACCCAGGCCTACCAAGACTAACCTAGTAGGCTGGGTGCTTCTTAGGATGCCTTATATGATTCCCCATGGAGCTGTATGTTGCTAGAAGGCGATTTCTGGTCGATTGTATCAATAGTAGCGCACATAGTACAAAACAGCAACTTTCACTATACTGGTCGAAAAAGCATAGAACCCAGGCCTACCAAGACCAACCCAGTAGGCAGGGTGCTTCTTAGGGATGCCTTATATGATTCCCCATGGAGCTGTATGCTGCTAGAAGGCGATTTCTGGTCGATTGTATCAATAGTAGCGCACATAGTACAAAACAGCAACTTTCACTATACTGGTCAAAAAAGCATAGAACCCAGGCCTACCAAGACCAACCCAGTAGGCTGGGTGCTTCTTAAGGATGCCTTATATGATTCCCCATGGAGGTGTATGCTGCTAGAAGGCGATTTCTGGTCGATTGTATCAATAGTAGCGCACATAGTACAAAACAGCAACTTTCACTATACTGGTCAAAAAAGCATAGAACCCAGGCCTACCAAGACCAACCAAGTAGGCTGGGTGCTTCTTAGGGATGCCTTATATGATTACCCATGGGGCTGTATGCTGCTAGAAGGCGATTTCTGGTCGATTGTATCAATAGTAGCGCACATAGTACAAAACAGCAACTTTCACTATACTGGTCAAAAAAGCATAGAACCCAGGCCTACCAAGACCAACCAAGTAGGCAGAGTGCTTCTAAGGGATGCCTTATATGATTCCCCATGGAGCTGTATGCTGCTAGAAGGCGATTTCTGGTCGATTGTATCAATAGTAGCGCACATAGTACAAAACAGCAACTTTCACTATACTGGTCAAAAAAGCATAGAACCCAGGCCTACCAAGACCAACCAAGTAGGCTGGGTGCTTCTTAGGATGCCTTATATGATTCCCCATGGAGCTGTATGTTGCTAGAAGGCGATTTCTGGTCGATTGTATCAATAGTAGCGCACATAGTACAAAACAGCAACTTTCACTATACTGGTCAAAAAAGCATAGAACCCAGGCCTACCAAGACCAACCAAGTAGGCTGGGTGCTTCTTAGGGATGCCTTATATGATTACCCATGGGGCTGTATGCTGCTAGAAGGCGATTTCTGGTCGATTGTATCAATAGTAGCGCACATAGTACAAAACAGCAACTTTCACTATACTGGTCAAAAAAGCATAGAACCCAGGCCTACCAAGACCAACCAAGTAGGCTGGGTGCTTCTTAGGGATGCCTTATATGATTCCCCATGGAGCTGTATGCTGCTAGAAGGCGATTTCTGGTCGATTGTATCAATAGTAGCGCACATAGTACAAAACAGCAACTTTCACTATACTGGTCAAAAAAGCATAGAACCCAGGCCTACCAAGACCAACCCAGTAGGCAGGGTGCTTCTTAGGGATGCCTTATATGATTCCCCATGGGGCTGTATGCTGCTAGAAGGCTATTTCTGGTTGATTGTATCAATAGTAGCGAACTAAGTACAAATCAACAATATTCACTATGCTGGTCATATAAGTCAAAAACCCAGGCCTACCAAGACCAACCCAGTAGGCAGAGTGCTTCTTAGGGATGCCTTATATGTTTCCCCATAGGGCCGGATGCTGCTAGAAGGCGATTTCTGGTCGATTGTATCAATAGTAGCGCACATAGTACAAAACAGCAACTTTCACTATTCTGGTCAAAAAAGCATAGAACCCAGGCCTACCAAGACCAACCCAGTAGGCAGGGTGCTTCTTAGGGATGCCTTATATGATTCCTCATGGGGCTGTATGCTGCTAGAAGGCTATTTCTGGTTGATTGTATCAATAGTAGCGAACTAAGTACAAATCAACAATATTCACTATGCTGGTCATATAAGTCAAAAACCCAGGCCTACCAAGACCAACCCAGTAGGCAGAGTGCTTCTTAGGGATGCCTTATATGATTCCCCATGGGGCTGTATGCTGCTAGAAGGCGATTTCTGGTCGATTGTATCAATAGTAGCGCACATAGTACAAAACAGCAACTTTCACTATACTGGTCAAAAAAGCATAGAACCCAGGCCTACCAAGACCAACCAAGTAGGCTGGGTGCTTCTTAGGGATGCCTTATATGATTCCCCATGGGGCTGTATGCTGCTAGAAGGCGATTTCTGGTCGATTGTATCAATAGTAGCGCACATAGTACAAAACAGCAACTTTCACTATACTGGTCAAAAAAGCATAGAACCCAGGCCTACGAAGACCATCCAAGTAGGCAGGGTGCTTCTTAGGGATGCCTTATATGTTTCCCCATAGGGCCGGATGCTGCTAGAAGGCGATTTCTGGTCGATTGTATCAATAGTAGCGCACGTAGCACAAAACAGCAACTTTCACTATACTGGTCAAAAAAGCATAGAACCCAGGCCTACCAAGACCAACCCAGTAGGCAGGGTGCTTCTTAGGGATGCCTTATATGATTCCCCATGGGGCTGTATGCTGCTAGAAGGCTATTTCTGGTTGATTGTATCAATAGTAGCGAACTAAGTACAAATCAACAATATTCACTATGCTGGTCATATAAGTCAAAAACCCAGGCCTACCAAGACCAACCCAGTAGGCAGAGTGCTTCTTAGGGATGCCTTATATGATTCCCCATGGGGCTGTATGCTGCTAGAAGGCGATTTCTGGTCGATTGTATCAATAGTAGCGCACATAGTACAAAACAGCAACTTTCACTATACTGGTCAAAAAAGCATAGAACCCAGGCCTACCAAGACCAACCCAGTAGGCAGGGTGCTTTATAGGGATGTCTTATATGATTCCTCATGGGGCTGTATGCTGTTAGAAGGCGATTTCTGGTCGATTGTATCAATAGTAGCGCACATAGTACAAAACAGCAACTTTCACTATACTGGTCAAAAAAGCATAGAACCCAGGCCTACCAAGACCAACCAAGTAAGCAGGGTGCTTCTTAGGGATGCCTTATATGATTACCCATGGGGCTGTATGCTGCTAGAAGGCGATTTCTGGTCGATTGTATCAATAGTAGCGCACATAGTACAAAACAGCAACTTTCACTATACTGGTCGAAAAAGCATAGAACCCAGGCCTACCAAGACCAACCAAGTAGGCAGGGTGCTTCTTAGGGATGCCTTATATGTTTCCCCATGGGGCTGTATGCTGCTAGAAGGCGATTTCTGGTCGATTGTATCAATAGTAGCGCACATAGTACAAAACAGCAACTTTCACTATACTGGTCAAAAAAGCATAGAACCCAGGCCTACCAAGACCAACCCAGTAGGCAGGGTGCTTTATAGGGATGTCTTATATGATTCCTCATGGGGCTGTATGCTGTTAGAAGGCGATTTCTGGTCGATTGTATCAATAGTAGCGCACATAGTACAAAACAGCAACTTTCACTATACTGGTCAAAAAAGCATAGAACCCAGGCCTACCAAGACCAACCAAGTAAGCAGGGTGCTTCTTAGGGATGCCTTATATGATTACCCATGGGGCTGTATGCTGCTAGAAGGCGATTTCTGGTCGATTGTATCAATAGTAGCGCACATAGTACAAAACAGCAACTTTCACTATACTGGTCGAAAAAGCATAGAACCCAGGCCTACCAAGACCAACCAAGTAGGCAGGGTGCTTCTTAGGGATGCCTTATATGTTTCCCCATGGGGCTGTATGCTGCTAGAAGGCGATTTCTGGTCGATTGTATCAATAGTAGCGCACATAGTACAAAACAGCAACTTTCACTATACTGGTCAAAAAAGCATAGAACCCAGGCCTACCAAGACCAACCCAGTAGGCAGGGTGCTTTATAGGGATGTCTTATATGATTCCTCATGGGGCTGTATGCTGTTAGAAGGCGATTTCTGGTCGATTGTATCAATAGTAGCGCACATAGTACAAAACAGCAACTTTCACTATACTGGTCGAAAAAGCATAGAACCCAGGCCTACCAAGACCAACCAAGTAGGCAGGGTGCTTCTTAGGGATGCCTTATATGTTTCCCCATGGGGCTGTATGCTGCTAGAAGGCGATTTCTGGTCGATTGTATCAATAGTAGCGCACATAGTACAAAACAGCAACTTTCACTATACTGGTCAAAAAAGCATAGAACCCAGGCCTACCAAGACCAACCCAGTAGGCAGGGTGCTTCTTAGGGATGCCTTATATGTTTCCCCATGGGGCTGTATGCTGCTAGAAGGCGATTTCTGGTCGATTGTATCAATAGTAGCGCACATAGTACAAAACAGCAACTTTCACTATACTGGTCAAAAAAGCATAGAACCCAGGCCTACCAAGACCAACCAAGTAGGCAGGGTGCTTCTTAGGGATGCCTTATATGATTCCCCATGGGGCTGTATGCTGCTAGAAGGCGATTTCTGGTCGATTGTATCAATAGTAGCGCACATAGTACAAAACAGCAACTTTCACTATACTGGTCGAAAAAGCATAGAACCCAGGCCTACCAAGACCAACCCAGTAGGCAGGGTGCTTCTTAGGGATGCCTTATATGTTTCCCCATGGGGCTGTATGCTGCTAGAAGGCGATTTCTGGTCGATTGTATCAATAGTAGCGCACATAGTACAAAACAGCAACTTTCACTATACTGGTCAAAAAGCATAGAACCCAGGCCTACCAAGACCAACCAAGTAGGCAGGGTGCTTCTTAGGGATGCCTTATATGTTTCCCCATGGGGCTGTATGCTGCTAGAAGGCGATTTCTGGTCGATTGTATCAATAGTAGCGCACATAGTACAAAACAGCAACTTTCACTATACTGGTCGAAAAAGCATAGAACCCAGGCCTACCAAGACCAACCCAGTAGGCAGGGTGCTTCTTAGGGATGCCTTATATGTTTCCCCATGGGGCTGTATGCTGCTAGAAGGCGATTTCTGGTCGATTGTATCAATAGTAGCGCACATAGTACAAAACAGCAACTTTCACTATACTGGTCAAAAAAGCATAGAACCCAGGCCTACCAAGACCAACCAAGTAGGCAGGGTGCTTCTTAGGGATGCCTTGTATGATTCCCCATGGGGCTGTATGCTGCTAGAAGGCGATTTCTGGTCGATTGTATCAATAGTAGCGCACATAGTACAAAACAGCAACTTTCACTATACTGGTCAAAAAAGCATAGAACCCAGGCCTACGAAGACCATCCAAGTAGGCAGGGTGCTTCTTAGGGATGCCTTATATGTTTCCCCATGGGGCTGTATGCTGCTAGAAGGCGATTTCTGGTCGATTGTATCAATAGTAGCGCACATAGTACAAAACAGCAACTTTCACTATACTGGTCAAAAAAGCATAGAACCCAGGGCTACCAAGACCAACCAAGTAGGCAGGGTGCTTCTTAGGGATGCCTTATATGTTTCCCCATGGGGCTGTATGCTGCTAGAAGGCGATTTCTGGTCGATTGTATCAATAGTAGCGCACATAGTACAAAACAGCAACTTTCACTATACTGGTCAAAAAAGCATAGAACCCAGGGCTACCAAGACCAACCAAGTAGGCAGGGTGCTTCTTAGGGATGCCTTATATGTTTCCCCATGGGGCTGTATGCTGCTAGAAGGCGATTTCTGGTCGATTGTATCAATAGTAGCGCACATAGTACAAAACAGCAACTTTCACTATACTGGTCAAAAAGCATAGAACCCAGGCCTACGAAGACCATCCAAGTAGGCAGGGTGCTTCTTAGGGATGCCTTATATGTTTCCCCCATGGGGCTGTATGCTGCTAGAAGGCGATTTCTGGTCGATTGTATCAATAGTAGCGCACATAGTACAAAACAGCAACTTTCACTATACTGGTCAAAAAGCATAGAACCCAGGCCTACCAAGACCAACCCAGTAGGCAGAGTGCTTCTTTGGGATGCCTTATATGTTTCCCCATGGGGCTGTATGCTGTTATAAGCCGATTTCTGGTCGATTGTATCAATAGTAGCGCACATAGTACAAAACAGCAACTTTCACTATACTGGTCAAAAAAGCATAGAACCCAGGCCTACCAAGACCAACCAAGTAGGCAGAGTGCTTCTTAGGGATGCCTTATATGTTTCCCCATGGGGCTGTATGCTGCTAGAAGGCGATTTCTGGTCGATTGTATCAATAGTAGCGAACTAAGTACAAATCAACAATATTCACTATGCTGGTCATATAAGTCAAAAACCCAGGCCTACCAAGACCAACCCAGTAGGCAGGGTGCTTCTTAGGGATGCCTTATATGATTCCCCATGGGGCTGTATGCTGCTAGAAGGCGATTTCTGGTCGATTGTATCAATAGTAGCGCACATAGTACAAAACAGCAACTTTCACTATACTGGTCAAAAAAGCATAGAACCCAGGCCTACGAAGACCATCCAAGTAGGCAGGGTGCTTCTTAGGGATGCCTTGTATGATTCCCCATGGGGCTGTATGCTGCTAGAAGGCGATTTCTGGTCGATTGTATCAATAGTAACGCACATAGTACAAAACAGCAACTTTCACTATACTGGTCAAAAAAGCATAGAACCCAGGCCTACGAAGACCATCCAAGTAGGCAGGGTGCTTCTTAGGGATGCCTTATATGTTTCCCCATAGGGCCGGATGCTGCTAGAAGGCGATTTCTGGTCGATTGTATCAATAGTAGCGCACATAGCACAAAACAGCAACTTTCACTATACTGGTCAAAAAAGCATAGAACCCACACACAAAAAACAAAAATTGTTTAATTAAATAATTTGACCTTTACATTTAAAAATTGTATTTATTTCATCAAAATAAAAGTTTATTTTTTACTGTGAAAATTATATTTTCAATTTGAAAGTATTTTTCGTCTGTTTATAATGTAAAATAAAAAGTGTTTTCTTTCAGTGTGAGTATTTCAAAAGTGTCAAGCCGCCAAGCAAAACACCCGTAGCCATCTGCCAAACAACAAAACAGACATCCAAAACAAAACAAACAACAAAACGGACAAAACAGAAATATCCTCAATTAAATCAAATATATCAGGAAAGTATGGATAATAAATAGAAGGTAGGTCACAAAGATTTCAGTCACGATTTATATTTAATAAATTATTGGATATTTTCTGCATATTTTCCTATAGGTTGCCGCTGTGAAGCGGTGAATTTAGCTGCATCGGTCTGCGCTGCGGGTTTCCCCCTGAGATAAACAACTTCGCATTCTCTCAAACTGAAATCGTTGCTCTAGGCTACAGGAAACGGAAGGTAAGCATTCAATCAAACTCAAACTAGTCCCGTCCAATTAGCAGGTTGAAGTCACTGGAAGTTTCACCCATCCTCGCCTTACTTTGTTGAAAAAAAAAATTAGAGCCAGATATGATAAAATTCTCACGACTTGAACCTGCCCATTGGACGGGACTAGTATTTATACAATGACTTCAGATATTTTCCACTTCCTCTTCCCCAGATCTTTCCAGTCAATGACGAGATGTCCCATTGGAATCACCCATACAATGTTAGAGCGATGGAAATGGATTTTTCAAATGGACCCAGAGTGTGTCGCGGGGGAACATCGCTGGCCAAATTTCGGATCTATAAAATACCATCGATAGTAAGTAGGAACATACATACATATTTGTTTACCATAAATCAATCGCGCAGTGCTATATTTGCATTTTGCCACAAAATAATTAATTATAGAAAATAAAATTAATTTGTGCTAATTTTTATTCTTGTTAATTTTAGCGGAATCGATGTCAGTATTGTTGCTGACAAATAATCATGGTTCGAGAGTCGTCAGTGTTGGAAGGAAGATCACAGTTATAGGGCTGTCGAGGGCAAAAGCACCTGTAAAATCAACGTGTACCTAGTCAAATAACATCCATTATTGTATAATAAAATATGTCTATAAAACTGGTTCTCCTTGATTGTTTTGAGAAAAGCAACTAATAGCGATGATGTCATCATTTGGAATAACAATATTTCACTTTTATTTTTCACAGTGAACCTTTTTTCTATTTGACAGTTCGACAATTTATTTAAAAAGTTCAAACTTTTAATTTCAGAATAGCTTGCAGCTTTTAAACCATGGTTGCCGTAACAGTTACCGTACTTTAATTTTGAATACTTACAACTCTCTACGAAAAAGAACCAACGAAACTTTTTATTTTTACCAATGGTTTTTTTAATTCTAACAATGGTTTTTCTTTCTGTGCAGGCCTACGAAGACCATCCAAGTAGGCAGGGTGCTTCTTAGGGATGCCTTATATGTTTCCCCATAGGGCCGGATGCTGCTAGAAGGCGATTTCTGGTCGATTGTATCAATAGTAGCGCACGTAGCACAAAACAGCAACTTTCACTATACTGGTGCTTCTTAGGGATGCCTTATATGATTCCCCATGGGGCTGTATGCTGCTAGAAGGCTATTTCTGGTTGATTGTATCAATAGTAGCGAACTAAGTACAAATCAACAATATTCACTATGCTGGTCATATAAGTCAAAAACCCAGGCCTACCAAGACCAACCCAGTAGGCAGAGTGCTTCTTAGGGATGCCTTATATGATTCCCCATGGGGCTGTATGCTGCTAGAAGGCGATTTCTGGTCGATTGTATCTATAGTAGCGCACATAGTACAAAACAGCAACTTTCACTATACTGGTCAAAAAAGCATAGAACCCAGGCCTACCAAGACCAACCCAGTAGGCAGGGTGCTTTATAGGGATGTCTTATATGATTCCTCATGGGGCTGTATGCTGCTAGAAGGCGATTTCTGGTCGATTGTATCAATAGTAGCGCACATAGTACAAAACAGCAACTTTCACTATACTGGTCAAAAAAGCATAGAACCCAGGCCTACCAAGACCAACCAAGTAGGCAGGGTGCTTCTTAGGGATGCCTTATATGATTCCCCATGGGGCTGTATGCTGCTAGAAGGCGATTTCTGGTCGATTGTATCAATAGTAACGCACATAGTACAAAACAGCAACTTTCACTATACTGGTCAAAAAAGCATAGAACCCATCCAAGTAGGCAGGGTGCTTCTTAGGGATGCCTTATATGTTTCCCCATAGGGCCGGATGCTGCTAGAAGGCGATTTCTGGTCGATTGTATCAATAGTAGCGCACATAGTACAAAACAGCAACTTTCACTATACTGGTCAAAAAAGCATAGAACCCAGGCCTACCAAGACCAACCAAGTAGGCAGGGTGCTTCTTTGGGATGCCTTATATGATTCCCCATGGGGCTGTATGCTGCTAGAAGGCGATTTCTGGTCGATTGTATCAATAGTAACGCACATAGTACAAAACAGCAACTTTCACTATACTGGTCAAAAAAGCATAGAACCCATCCAAGTAGGCAGGGTGCTTCTTAGGGATGCCTTATATGTTTCCCCATAGGGCCGGATGCTGCTAGAAGGCGATTTCTGGTCGATTGTATCAATAGTAGCGCACATAGCACAAAACAGCAACTTTCACTATACTGGTCAAAAAAGCATAGAACCCAGGCCTACCAAGACCAACCCAGTAGGCAGGGTGCTTCTTAGGGATGCCTTATATGATTCCCCATGGGGCTGTATGCTGCTAGAAGGCTATTTCTGGTTGATTGGTTCAATAGTAGCGAACTAAGTACAAATCAACAATATTCACTATGCTGGTCATATAAGTCAAAAACCCAGGCCTACCAAGACCAACCAAGTAGGCAGGGTGCTTCTCAGGGATGCATTTTACGTTTCCCAACTGGGTTGTATGCTGCTAGAAGGCTATTCACTGTTTTGATCATATTTGCGCGAGCAAATTCAAGTGCGCGAGCATAATATGACTTCCATGCAAGATGCTCGCGCCGCTATTTCTTCCAAATAGATGCCCCCCAATATTTCTACGCCCATTGTGCTCGCGCGGTCCAACTGCTCGCGCATTTAACTTGGCTACAGACAGACTAATAATCAAAATAGTAACAAAAATGGAACACCTAGCATATAACGAGTTACTACTGTTTCATTTAATTCCACCACGTTGTAATTATCATAGATACGTATTTTGACCTCAACTGTAAGGCCGTCTTCAGTGTCTCGTACCTGACTCGACATTTAATTATGTTCAACTGGTTGGATGGAATGTAATCCTGGAGGATAAGCGCTTCTTCACCGTGTTCATCCTACACTATTTTTGGCAACGACGTTTCAGGTCAATATCACTCTGTAGAAAAAAAGAGATATTTGAAATTATTGCGTAGAGTTCAAAAATAAAATTTTCCTACTTGAACTGCCCTGGTAATCAACATGGTCATTACTGACAAATTCTTCCTGAATCTGGTATTCCTTACAGATTCGTCTTGTTGGTAGCACGAAGAATGTGATCTGAAACGAAAGAAAGAAAAAAATTACAAAATTAACAATACTGATGGTCGTCAATAAAAGCACTCCATTATAAGGCACTCCGCTGTTTCGTAATATGTGGCCGACTTACCTCTATTTACGCTTTTGAATCCAGCTGTGAGGCTATCATATCATAAAATTTAGACATGCGTGATCTGTGCCATTGACGGGAATCGTATTTTCGTATCTCTGGCCCGAGTTCCTAGTTCTTCAACGAACGATTCCTGCACAGCATGTCTATGTGTATTGAATCGCTATGCGACCCTATCCTCCTGCCGTTAAATTCTGGTAATACATAGTTGGATCTCGCCACTTAGAAGGTGATGGCCAGCAATGTCAGCGCTCCGTTTATTCCAGCCGAGCATCAAGCAGGCTCACGAGAGACCCACGTCGCTTTATTTACTGCTCGATTGTTAGATGGCATTTAGTACAGTTAGTCTGCATATATAAATAAGGTGGATTTTATGAAGTTATTCTATTCTTTTCATTCATTTATTTACTTACTTATGGGTCCTGTACACACCGAGTGGTACAAAGGGCCGACTTGAAAGATCTCCATCCTGGTCGATGCCGGCCAGCTATCGCCTTAATTCGTTGCTAAGTTAGATTTCGGTTGATTTCTATAATTTCATTATGGAGACTTCGTCGCCATGAGCCTCTGGGTCTGCCTCTGCTACGATGTCCAGCTGGGTTCCAGTCTAATGTTTAGAGATTTCAGATTTCATTTCCGCCCCTGTGGCGGACTTAGTCCCACTTCCGTTCCCGAATTTCAGTTGCTATCTGCCTCTAGTGACGACAATGAAGCTCGTTGTTTGAGATCCAGTTGTGAGCCAGGCACGAATTATGTACTGCGGGCATCTGTTGATAAACACCTGCAGCCGTTGAGTGTTCTCCACTGATTCGTACCATGTTTTGTTAGCGTGTAGCAGCACTGATTTCACCAAAATTCGGATTTTGGTACGTTCACTTATCTGCCGCATGTTTTTTCAGGTATTTCTTAAACTTGCAAAGGTAGCCCTTGCTTTCTTGATCCGCGCTCCTATATCGATCTTGGCATTGCTGTCTGACACCATTTGACTTTGATGACACACACACTTGTCGACTTTCTTGTAGAAGTTACTCCAGGAATTTTTGCGGAAGTTCCTACAAGAATTCCTCCGAAAGCTCCTCCAGGAATTCCTCCAGAAGTTCCTTCAGGAGTTCCAAAGAAGTTCCTCCAGGAATTCTTCTGCCAGTTCTTTCAAGAATTCTTCCACGAATTCATCTGGAAGTTCCTCCAAGACTTCGCAAATTCCGGGAGGAACTTCTGGAGGGATTCTGAGAGGAACTTCCGGAGGGATTCTGGGAGGAACTTCCGGAGGGATACTGGGAGGAACTTCCTGAGGAATTCCAGGAGGAACTTAAGGAGGAATTCCGAGAGGTACTTTCGAAGGAATTCCTGAAAGAACTTCTTCCACCAGCAGTTCCTTCAGCAAATTCCGGGAGGGGCTTTCGGAGGGATTCTGGGAGGAGCTTCCGGATGGATACTGAGAGGAACTTCCTGAGGAATTTTTAGAGGAACTTTCGGAGGAATTCCGAGAGGTACTTCCGGAGGAATTCCTGAAAGAACTTCCGGAGAAATTCCTGGGATAACTTTCCGAGGAATTCCTGGAGATACTTCCGGAGGATTTGCTGGAGGAATCTTCGGAGGAATTCTTGGAGGAACTTGCAGAGGAATTCATGGAGAAACTACCGGAGAAATTCCTGAAGGATCTAATGGAGGAATTCCAGGAAAAACTTCCGTAGGATTTACTGGAGGTACTTTCGGAGGAATTCCAGGAGGAACGTACGGAAGAATTTCTGTAGGATCTTCTGAAGAAATTTCTCGAGGAGCTTCCGGAGGAATTTCTTGAAGGAATTTCCTCCAGAAATTCCTCAGGAAGTTCCTCCAGAGATTCCTTCGGAAGCACCTCCAGGATTTCCTACGGAAGCTCCTCCAGGAAATCCTCCAGAAGTTCCTCTGGAATACCTCTAGAAGATCCTCCTGGAATTTCTCCGAAAGTTCCTACGAAGCTCCTCCAGAAGATCCTTCAGTGATTCCTCCTGAAGTTTCTCCAGGAGTTCAAAAGAAGTTCTTTCGCAAGATCTTTCAAGAATTCCTCCAGGAATTCATCCGAAAGCTCGTCCAGGAATTCATCCGAAAAATCCTCCAGGAATTCTACCGAAAGTTACTCCAGCAAATCCTATGGAAGGTACTCCAGGAATTCCTCCAGAAGATCTTTCAGGAATTCCTCCAGGAGTTCCAAAGTAGTTCCTCCAGAAATTGCATCGCAAATTATTTCAAGAACTCCTCCAGGAATTCCTCCGGAAGTTGCTCCAGGAATTCCTCCGGAAGTTCCTCCAGGAATTTCTCCGAATATTCCTCCAGGAATTCCTACGGAAGTTTTTCTAGAAATTCCTTCGGAAGTTCTTCTACAAATTCCTTCGGAAGTTCCTCTAGGAATTCCTTCGGAAATTCCTCAAGGAATTCTTTCGAAAGTTCCTCTAGGAAAACCTTCGGAAGTTCCTCTAGGAATTCCTTAGGAAGTTCCTTTAGGAGTTCCTTCGGACGTTCCATTAGGAATTCCTTCGGAGGTTCCTCTATAAATTCGTTCGAAAGTTTCTCTAGGAATTCCTTCAGAAGTTCATTTAGGAATTCCTTCGGAAGAAGCAAGTTCTTCAAGAATTCCTCCGAAGGTTCCTCCAGCAAATCCTCCGGAAGTTCCTCCAGAAGATCCTTCAGGAATTCCTCCGGAAGTTTCTCCAGGACTTCCAAATGAGTTCCTCCAGAAATTCCTCCGCAAGTTCTTTCAAGAACTCCTCCAGGAACTCCTCCGTAAGTTCCTCGAAGAGCTTCTCCAGGAACTCCTCCGAAAGTTCGTCCAGCAAATCCTACGGAAATTCCTCCAGTTCCATTAGGAATTCCTTCGGAGGTTCCTCTATGAATTCGTTCGAAAGTTTCTCTAGGAATTCCTTCGGAAGTTCATTTAGGAATTCCTTTGGAAATTCCTCCAGGAATTCCTGCGGGAGCTCATCCAGGAATTCCTCTGGAAGTTCTTCCAGGAATTCCTCCGGAAGTTACTCCAGGAATTCCTCCGGAAGTTCCTCCAAGAATTTCTCCGGAAGTTCCTCCAGGAATTCCTCCGGAAGTTCCTCCTGGAATTCCTCCGGAAGTTCCTCCAGGAATTCCTCCGGAAGTTCCTCCAGGAATTCCTCCGGATGTTCCTCCAGAAATTCCTCCGGATGTTCCTCCAGGAATTCCTCCAGAAGTTCCTCCAGGAATTCCTCCGGAAGATCCTCCAAGAATTCCTGCGGAAGCTCTTTCAGCAAATCTTACGGAAGTTCCTTCAGGAATTCCTCCAGAAAATCATTCAAGAATTCCTCCGTAAGTTTATCCAGGAGTTTCAAAGAAGTTTCTCCATGAATTCCACCGCAAGTTCTTCAAGAATTCCTCCGGAAGATCTTCCAAGACTTCGTCCGGAAGTTTCTCCAGCAAATCCTCCGAAAGTTTCTCCAGAAGATCCTTCAGGAATTCCTCCGGAAGTTTCTCCAGGACTTCCAAATGAGTTCCTCCAGAAATTCCTCCGCAAGTTCTTTCAAGAACTCCTCCAGGAACTCCTCCGAAAATTACGGAGGAAGTCCTGACGAAACTTCTTGTGGAATACCTCTTGGAACTTCCGGAAGAATTCCTGGTAGAACTTCCGGAGGTATTCCTGGAAGAACTTCTGGAGGAATTCGTGGAGGAACTTATTTGGAACTCATGGAGAAACTTACGGAGGAATTCCTGAAGGAACTTCTGAAGGACATCCGTAGGTATTGCTGGAAGAACTATCGGAGGAATTCCTGAAGGAGCTTCCGGAGCAATTCATGGCGGAACTTCCGGAGGAATTCTTGAAGAACTTGCGGAGGAATTCGTGGAGGAACTTCTTTGGAACTCCTGGAAAAAACCAACGGAGGAATTCCTGGAGGAACTTCTTTGGAACTCCTGGAGAAACTTTCGGAGGAATTCCTGGAGGAACTTATATAGGAGCTCTTCGAGGAACTTACGGAGAAATTCCTGGAGGAATTCGTGAAAGAAGTTGCGGAAGAATTCCAGGAAGAACTTCTTTGGAACTCCTGGAGAAACCTCCGGAGGAATTCCTGAAGGATCTTCTGGTGGAACCTCCGGAGCATTTGTTGCAGGAACTTTCGTAGGAATTCCTGGAGAAGCTTCTGGAGGAATTCTTGGAGAAACTTCCGAAGGAATTGAGCATGAGCATGATGACCGTGCATTTCGTAGTTGCTACTCCGTGATCGACCAGAACAATCGCAATTGCACAGGGAATCAATGGATGGAAGCATGGGACTTGCTCTCCAACCTCAATGTGCACAGTCCGAGAGCTCTTGTATTTTGGGTGGTCGATAACAGCGCTGGGCACGTCCTCACGGTCATATCGGGCATGGGAAGGAATTGATGATGCAGTTTCTCGCCAACTGCAAGCCGAGAACACCTCTGCACTCGCCACGAGTTCCTGCGGAATTTTATTGGAATCGGGGGGTTAGGTTCTATTGCAGAGGTTCGTCATGGTTAACGGGTTGCCAATCTGATATGAAAGGGTGGTGTATATTCTAATTGGATGCCGGAAACGAGCTTTTTTGCTCATTTCAAATTCTAACAGTTACCTGCTAGAACTAATCAAGTTGTGCAGGTATAGGGATAGAAGATGGAAACGGTATGCAAGCCGTTTGCTAGAACATGAGAAATATATGAAAAGATACAAAGTAGAAGGAATGGAACGGGCCTGGGATTGAACCCATGACCTCCTGCGCATGAGGCAGAAGCGGTAGCTATATGACCACCAAGCCCGGAGGAACTTCCGAAGGAATTCTTGAAGAACTTGCGGAAGAAAATCGTGGAGGAACTTCTTTGGAACTCCTGGAGAAACTTACGGAGGAATTCCTGAAGGATCTTCTGGACGAATTCCCGAAGGAACTTCCGTAAGATTTGCTGGAGGAACTATCGAAGGAATTCCAGGAGGAGCTTCCTGAGGAATTCTTGGCGGAACTTCCGGAGGAATTCGTGGAGGACCTTCTTTGGAACTCCTGGAAAAACTTAAGGAGAAAATCCTGAAGGATCTTCCGGAGGAATTCCTGGAAGAATTTTCAGACGATTTGCTGGAGGAAATTTCGGAGGAACTCCTGGGGGAACTTCCGGAGAAGTTTTTGGAGGAACTTCTGAAGGAATTCCTGGAGGAACTTCTTGTTGAATACCTCTAGGAACTTCTGGAGGAATTCGTGGAGGAATTCCTGAAGGATCTTCTGGAGGAAATCCTGGAGGAACTTTCGGAGGATTTGCTGGAGCAACTTTCGGAGGAACACCTGGAGGAACTTCTGGAGGAGTTCCTGGAGAAACTTACGGAAGAATTTTCGGGGAAAAGTCCGGAGGAATTTCAGCAAGAACTTCCGGAGGAATTCCTGAAGCAATTTTTGAAGGAATTCCAGGAAGAACTTCCAAAGGAATTCCTGGAAGAACTTCCGGAGGAATTCCTGGAGGAACTTGCAGAGGACTTCGAGGAGGAATTTCTTTGGAATTCCTGGTAAAACTTACGGAGAAATTCCTGAAGGATCTTCTGTAGAAATTCCTGGAGAAACTTCCGTAGGATTTGCTGAAGGAACTTTCGGAGGAATTCCTGGAGGAATTCTTGAAAGAACTTGCGGAGGAATTCCTGGAGGAACTCCTTTGGAACTCCTGAAGAAACCTCCGGAGGAATTCCTGAAAGATATTCTCAAGGAATTCCTGGAAGAACTTTCAGAGGATTTGCTGGAGGAACTTTCGGAGAAACACCTGGAGGAACTTCCGGAGGAACTTCTGGAGGAATTCTTGGAGGAAAGTCCGGAGGAATTCCCGGAAGTATTTCCGGAGGAATTCCTGGCGCAACTTTTGGAGGAATTCCTGGAAGAACTTCCTGAGGAATTCCTGAAAGAACTTCCGGAGGAATTCCTGAAAGAACTTCCGGAGGAATTCCTGGAGGAACTTCCGGAGGACTTTGAGGAGGAACTTCTTTGGAATTCCTGGAAAAACTTACGGAAGAATTCCTGAAGGATCTTCGGGAGGAACTTCCGTAGGATTTGTCTGAGGAACTTTCGGAGGAATTCCTAGAGGAATTCTTGGAAGAATTTGCGGAGGAATTCCTGGAGGAACTCCTTTGGAACTTCTGGAGAAACTTCCGGAGGACTTCCTGAAGGATCTTCTGGAGGAATTCCTGGAGGAACTTTCGGAGGATTTGCTGGAGAAACTCTTGGAGAAGCTTCATGAGGAATTCTTGGAGGAACTTCTGAAGGAATTTGTAGAGGTATTCTTGAATAACTTGCGGAGGAATTCGTGAAGGAACTTCTTTGGAACTCCTGGAGAAACTTACGGAGGAATTCCTGAATGATCTCCTGGAAAAATTCCTGAAAGAACTTCCGTAAGATTTGCTGGAAGAATTTCCACAGGGATTCCTGGATGAGCTTCCGCAGGAATTTTTGGAGGAACTACCAAAGGAATTCCTGGAGGAGCTTCCGGAGGGATTCCTGAAGCAGCTTCTCAACTTATAGAGAAATTCTTGCAGGAGCTTTCGGAGGATCTCCTGGAGGGGCTTCCGGAGGAAGTTCCTTCTAGAAATCCTACGGAAGTTCCTTCAGAATATCCTTCAGGGATTCCTCCAGAAGATCCTCCAGGAACTCCTCCGAAAAATCCTCCAGCAAATCCTCCGCAAGTTCCTCCAGAAAATCCTTCAGGAAATCCTCAAGAAGTTTTCCACGAGTTCCAAAGAAGTTCCTTCAGGAATTTCATTGCAAGTTCTTTCAATAATTCCTCCGGAAGTCCGCCAGGAATTCCTCCGGAAGTCTTTTCAGGAGTTCCTCCGGAAGTACCTCTCAGAATTCCTTCGGAAGTTCCTTCCAGTATCCCTCCGAAAGATCCTCCCATAATCCTTCCGGAAGTTCCTGCAACAATTTCTCCGGAAGTTCCTCCAGCAAATTCCGGTAGGAACAACAATTTCTCCGGAAGCTCCTCCAGCAAATTCCGGTAGGAACTTCCGGAGGAATTCTTGAAAGAACTGGCGGAGATATTCCTGGAGAAACTTCCTTGGAATTCCTTAAGATTTCCTCCAGAATTCCTGCAGGAATTTCTATGGAAGTTGCTTCAGGAATTCATCCGGAAGTTCCTCCAGGAATTCATCCGCAAGTTGTTTCAAGAATTCCTCCGAAAGTTTTTCCAGGGATTCTTCTGGAAGTTCCTCCTTCGGATCTTCCAGTCATTTTTTGTCTTTTTAAACTGAACCCAATGAATGGTGCTCAGATATTATAATGATGAGGTAGGTAAAACAAAGTAACAATGTTAAATTATTTAATTAAGTTTGCATAAAAAGGAACCATGTAAAATTATTTTCGGAATTTCGGGACGGTTACATTAAGAATCCGGGACCCTCCATAGCCGTGCGATTAGATGAGCGGCTACAAAGCAACACCATGCTAAGGATGGCTGGATTCTATTCCCGGTCCGGTCTAGGAAATTTTCGGGTTAAAAATTGTCTCGACTTCCCTGGGCATAAAAGTATCATCATGCTGGCCTCATGATATATGGCCCGTTTACATATTCGCTAGTTCTAGCGGACAATTCACTATCCGACAATACTAGCGCGAAATTAGCATAATGTAAACAGGAATTGTCATCTGCTAATAGTGTTTACATTATGTTAATATCGCGCTAGTATTGTTGGATAGTGCATTGTCCATTAGAACTAGCGAATATGTAAACGGGCCAATACGAATGCAAAAATGGTAACTTTGCTTAGAAACCTCGTAGTTAACTGTGGAAGTGCTTAATGAACACTAAGCTGCGAGACGGCAATGTCCCAGTGGGGGATGTAATGCCAAGAAGAAGAAGACGAAGAAGAAATACCTTAAGAATCCCAAAAAAGTTTCACATCGAAATCTATGAAGGATATCCATCGGAACCCTGAAAAATTTCAGAAGGGTTCATATACCAGAATTGCGGAAATTTTTTATCTGTATCCCAGAAGGATTAATTTCGGAATACAGGGAATATATCCATCAGAATCCCACATGGATACTAATAAAAATTTCAGGAGAATTCATTTCTGAATACCAAGAATTACAAAATCTGGACTGTACTGTACCTATTCCTATTTCGGACAAACCTACTAAACTTTTTAATTCATTTTTTCAGCGGCTTTGAAGCGCCATCGATGCTGAAGCTTTTCGTACCGCTTTACTCAATATCATTCCGGCGGTGGTAACCTGGAAGAAAGTGATGAAATGCATCAGCTGAAAACGTCGGATTGCTGGTTACCCGTCGCATTCTGCAAAAGCTTCGTGTGGATACTCTATACACTGGATTTTTACTGGGGAAGAATATTTGGTCGAACTAGTCTATGACGGACCAGGAGCGTTCCGGTGCTACTTAGATGTTACCCTCGCCCGCACCACCACTGGAGTCCGCGTCTTTGGTGCCATGAAGGATGCCGACGATGGTGGCATCAACATCCCGCACTCCGCCAAGCGTTTCCCAGGATACAGCGCTGAAGTTCACCACGCTCATAACTTCGGCCAACACGTCGCCGACTATATGCGCACCCTGGAGGAAGAGGGTGAGGAGACGTACAAGCGCCAATTCAGCAAATCATTGGCCTCGGAATCAAGGTTGACGATGTGAGTATTGTTTTGAAAGTAGTCCATTCAAAAATATCTGCATTTCAGTTCCAGTCAATTCCGAAAATAATACCAAGATTTCTTTCGAAATCACAGAATCCAGACTGTACTGTACATATTCCTATTTTTGACATCCACATACTAAACTACTAAACATTTTTTATTCATTTTTTCAGCGGCTTTGAAACGCCAACAAATGCTGAAGCTTTTCGTACCGCTTCATTCCGGCTAAGGTAATCCGGCAGGATATAAGTTACCGATGATTCTTTGTGGAATTGGTCGGTGGATGAGTAACTTGGAGGAAAGTGATGACAGCATCCATAGCGTTTACAAATTAACCAATGTCAACTTGGGCAATATGCGGAAACTTCTGGAATGATGATCCAGCGTCCGATGATGAGAAAACAAGGAAAATTATATCGACGACACAGACCGACACAGACTTATGGAGATACAAAAGTAGATGATGTTGTGAACCAAAAAATAGATTATATATGAATATCTTATGTACATGTAATACATTTTAATATATTCAATGTACAAATCCTTTAAAAATGTTGAAATAATTACTGAACCTTGAAAACTACGAGAAACAAAGAAACAATTCCCTAGTTTTTGTTGTGTACATACAACAAGCACCACAAAAGAACATTTGGACGACCATAGCCATAGCGGACGCATAATCATATACAACCAGTGCCATGATGGATCTCAGTAGTGCACTGATAGTTCTAATAGATCTTTTTCCAAAAAATATTGTACTGAAAAATTGATTATGATATAGTCGTGGCCCTGCGAAACACATCAAGCGCTTTCATCACTGACTTCTGATATTTTGTACGTAAAATGGAAACGAAAATTAATTTATATTAATTCATTCGTTCATTTCTTCTGAATGTCCTCATCTACGGCAGCGACACGCTATATTAACAATCCGTAAACATCCCAAGCGGGAGACTTTTACTTACCGTTCGGCGATAGCTGCAAAACTTGCCGGCGGTGGCAACGAAGGGTCTCGATCAGGGTATCCTCGGCGTATCCTCTGATAAGCACAGCGGCGCCTTTTTGCATTTCACACATGTATATTTGTCAGATTAATTATGATACGCAATACGATCAATCCGGACTTAGTACCGGCATTCTTTGTGGCCTGACGCTATCATTAAAGTAAGCATGCGCTATTACAACGGCTTTGGATACCGCCTTTCCCAAACGGACAGCAATTTTCACCATGATTTTTTTCTTTTGCATTCGACCTGATTATTTTGCATTCACTGGGTTCACAACGATCTGAATTTCACTTTATGTTATATACACATATCTCATATTTTTTTCTAATTTATTTTCCACGAATTTCACTGATTGTAACCGAATTTCACTCATTCCAATTTACGAATTACCCTCATCGACTAGCCGTTTTAAACTGAACTGCAGCTATAAACATGGAGAGTGGGTTTTGGGAGTTTCGATCCCAATCAATTCCCAATAACGACTGCTCAGCCTGGCACCCGAAAAACTTCTAGAAAATTGAAAACGGTCACTGGGGTACCACGTATACTACCGCTAACTATGCTGGAAAATTTCCACCACGATTGGTGCTTATTTTTCTTCTGGTTACTGGAGCACTACCGTCTCACCGTCCATTCCGTCTTTGGCAGTTACTGGTTATCACGTCTCAACGATTCCACAGCACTCAGAGCCGCCAGCAGCAGTCTTCAAATAAACCGCGCCACATACACACACCGTTCTGCACATAATAAACTAAATTCGATGTGGTGCTGGGTCGCTGGTTCACTGGAGTTGAAGCGCAAGTGGAAGAAGGCTGAAAAAACTTCCTTCCGACCGGAACGGAACCGCACGTCTTTTGTTACGAGTCGCGATCACGAACAAGACTTTTCGACTATTTTCGCCACCGGCAAGTACGAAGTTCGATATATAATTTATTGATAAGCTTATTAAAACACTTTTCCGACACAATTCACGACAATTCGATCACTATTTCCTAAAACAAAACTTATTTTTAGCCAGAGGCAACAATTTCACCGACGACATGTTTTTTTTTTCTCGCGAATACTAACGTCTGGCGCATTGGTGGAAAAATAACAACAAGGTTCAAACGCTTCAATCAAACGTTTGTTTTTTTTCTCAGTCACTCACTAGTGCCTAACGAATGCCTCACGACTCACATTTTGTTTGCTGGGTAGTAGAATCTATACCCGCATGGAAAGAAATCTAACAGAGAACAGGAATCTACCTGGATAAGATGCAAACCATCTTAGTCAAGATTCATTTTCATCTTGGGCACGAACCAAGTCCTTTTTAAGTCTTATCATTTGTGTGTGTACACTCACACTCTGCTGAGTGCTGAGAATCGAAGCGGTTCTGCTGTCAAAAATTTTCCATAATAGTTCGCGCGCGCATGTGCTTGATGGGCCTTTTTATTCAATCCAAGATAAATTTTAACTTTCAGTCGGAACTCGCCGTTTAAATTATCGGAAGGTGGACAAAGGCACTTCTCAACCTTTCTCAACTAATGATCAATCGATCAGATCGGACGAAACACTAATGACGAACAAGAACCCCCGAGGAGCAACAGCAAAAAGTGTGGGAAAGCGGGATCGAACAACGGAATCCTAAAGTGCTGCTAAATATTTCTAATGAGCTTCAAGGCTTAAAGACGACGGTCACCAATGCGGATTTCATATGGGCGATGGCATGTATCAAAAATGATTCAGATCGTCGGGAAATTTCTGGTGAGTATTATGCTCTAGCATTCAATCCGCGAATGTTCACTTTTATCATACCCATATGACCAAAACGTAAATGTTTCTTACAGAAATACCTGATCGGGTAAGCGAAACCGGACACTTCCCTGGCCGACATTCACAAGAATGGGTAAACGAAATTTTATTTCAACGTGCAGCTGCATCCGATGGCTACGAACCAATGTTGGACACCCGTGTTCCAAATCCCACCCTCTTGCAGAACCAAGCCGCTGTCGACCGTCGAAAATTACATCAATTTCCATTCAGCTTCCGGCCTCGCTCCTTGTTCCAGCTTTGACGTTTTTTAAAACCATAGAACCTCTCGGGAACTCCGTCACGCTCGAAACCATCATAACCATCACATCAACCAGGATCAAAAGTTGTGTCGAACACGGAACTGTGGGACCCACGAACATTCCAGCCGCTGCGAACGGTTTTGGCTCTGGAACAGTGTCATATTCTTGCCGCAGAATGTGATATACGGTATCTGTATCGTTAGGTTGGCCTGATTTCTTCGGGGATAACGATCGATCACCATGCTCACAAAGCAGTCGGATCTGCGGCCACTTGATCCCAGCAGATCCACATATATTTCTCGAAATAGCCTTGTCATTGAAGCGGACAATTCATAAAATGTTTATGTATTATAACTTACGAATAAAAAAAATAAAAATATGTGTATTTAAATTTCAGAAAGTTCTTTTTTAGATTGTAATGTAAACAAGCCGAAAAAAAAATAATAATAACAGAGAAAAGAAAAAGAAGAAGCAATATGGTACCCACATCTAGGAGAAGTCTAGAAGACCCGTGGTATTCGAGTCTAGAAGATATCGAGGTAATATCTAAGAGACCACACCTGTCATATCCCTACCGGTTCAAACGGTCTACTCGTCTAAAATTTGAGGTAGACACCGGTTTAAACGGTTGTTGCATTTGAGGCGGATTTGAGGTCTGACAGGTTCTAGAAATCGATCAAAAATATCTAGGAGACTCATTTTTTTGTCTCAGAGATATCACGGGAGATTTCTAGAAGACGTTTCCGAGTGGGTAGATGAGCAAAAGCATGGCTGAGTTGATTTTTTTTGTCCGTGCATATGACGTCACAGCCCTTAACGTTTCCATTGAAATCGTGACGTCATGCTCGTTTGGAGACACGTTTGACAGTTCGTTTGGAGACAGAGGATTTATCTTCGCTCATCTATATATTCCAATATCTATAGTATCACTCATGCAGTGGTTCGGCGAGAGAACAGCAGCAGCGCCAACCAATCACGCAATGAGGAAATCAAAATAAACAAACTCCAGCTGGTTTTGGAAAATGAATACATGAGCCGTTTCTAGAACAACATTAGAAAATATCGTTAGAGGATTTCTGTGCAAGGTTTCCACAAAAGCTTTGAAAACAATTTGGGTGATAACAGTGGTGCTGGTGTAAGTAAGACAAATAAGATAAATAAGACAAATAATACAAATAAGATAGATAAGACCAAGAAGAAAAATAAAATAAGTTCCTAAAAGAATTCCTTTGGAAGTTCCTCCAGGAATTCCTTCGAAAGTTCCTCCAGGAATTCCTTCGGAAGTTACTCCAGGAATTTCTTCGAAAGTTCCTCCAGGAATTCCTTCGAAAGTTCCTCCAGGAATTTCTTCGGAACTTCCTCCAGGAATTCCTTCGGTAGTTCCTCCAGGAATTCCTTCGGTACACACTTAACTCAATTTACCGTATTCGGTAAATTTTACCGAATTCTCAACAGCAGAACTTTTCGGTAATTATTTTACAGATTTTTTGTATTTTTTTCCATTGTTCAACTGTCAAAATCACCGAAAGTCAGTAAAATTATTTACCGAACAGTTCTGCTGTTGAGATTTCGGTAAAATTTTACCGACTTCGGCGATTTATTTTAAGTGTGTAGTTCCTCCAGGAATTCCTACGAAAGTTCTTCCAGAAATTCTTTCAGAAGTTCCTCCAAAAATTCCTTCGGAAGTTCCTCCAGGAATTGCTCCGTAAGTTCCTCCAGGAATTCTTTCGGAAGTTCCTCCAGGAATTCCTTCAGAAGTTCTATCAGGAATTCCTTCGAAAGTTCCTCCAGGAATTCCTTCGGAAGTTTCTCCAGGAATTCCTTCACAAGTTCTTTCAGGAGTTCCTTCACAAGTTCTTCCAGGAATTTCTTCGGAAGTTTCTCCAGGAAATCCTTCGGAAGTTCCTCCAGGAATTCCTTCAGAAGTTCTATCATGAATTCCTTCGGAAGTTCCTCCATGAATTCCTTCGGCAGCTTCTCAAAGAATTCCTTCGGAAGTTTCTCCAAGAATTCCTCCGTAAGTTCCTCCAGGAATTCCTTCGGAAGTTCCTCCAGGAATTACTTCGGAAGTTCCTCCAGGAATTCCTTCGGAAGTTCCTCCAGGAATTCCTTCAGAAGTTCCTCCAGGAATTCTTTCAGAAGTTCCTCCAGGAATTCTTTCGGAAGTTCCTCCAAGAATTCCTTCGGTAGTTCCTCCAGGAATTCCTTCGGAAGTTCCTCCAGGAATTCCTTCAGAAGTTCCTCCAGGAATTCCTTCGGTACTTCTTCCAGGAATTCCTTCGGAAGTTCCTCCAGGAATTTTTTCGGAAGTTCCTCCAGGAATTCTTTCAGAAGTTCCTCCAGGAATTCCTCCGGAAGTTCCTCCAGGAATTGCTCCGTGAGTTCCTCCAGGAATTCCTTCAGAAGTTCTATCAGGAATTCCTTCGGAAGTTCCTCCACGAATTCCTTCGGAAGTTTCTCCAGGAATTCTTTCACAAGTTCTTCCAGGAATTCCTTCACAAATTCTTCCAGGAATTTCTTCGGAAGTTTCTCCAGGAATTCCTTCACAAGTTCTTCCAGGAATTTCTTCGGAGGTTTCTCCAGGAATTCCTTTGGAAGTTTCTCCATGAATTCCTCCGTAAGTTCCTCCAGGAATTCCTTCGAAGTTCCTCCAGAAATTCCTTCGGAAGATCCTCCAGGAATTGCTTCGGAAGTTCCTCCAGGAATTCCTCCGGAAATTCCTCCAGGAATTTCTTCGGAAGTTCCTCAAGGAATTCCTTCGGAAATTCCTTCAGGAATTTCTTCGGAAGTTCCTCCAGGAATTCCTTCAGAAGTTCCTCCAGGAATCCCTTCGAAAGTTCCTCCAGGAATTCCTTCGGAAGTTTCTCCAGGAATTCCTTCACAAGTGCTTCTAGGAATTCCTTCACAAGTTCTTCCAGAAATTTCTTCGGAAGTTTCTCCAGGAATTCCTTCGGAAGTTCCTCCAGGAATTCCTTCGGAAGTTTCTCCAGGAATTCCTTCACAAGTTCTTCCAGGAATTCCTTCACAAGTTCTTCCAGGAACTTATTCTAAAGTTTCACCAGGAAGTCCTTCGGAAGCTTCTCAAAGAATTCCTTCGGAAGTTTCTCCAGGAATTCCTTCGGAGGTTCCTCCAGGAAGTCCTTCTGAAGTTCCTCCAGGAATTCCTTTAGAAGTTCTATCAGGAATTCCTTCGGAAGTTCCTCCAGGAATTCCTTCACAAGTTCTTCCAGGAATTCCTTCACAAGTTCTTCCAGGAATTTCTTCGGAAGTTTCTCCAGGAATTCCTTCACAAGTTCTTCCAGGAATTCCTTCACAAGTTCTTCCAGGAATTTCTTCGGAAGTTTCTCCAGGAATTCCTTCACAAGTTCTTCCAGGAATTCCTTCGGAAGTTTCTCAAAGAATTCCTTCGGAAGTTTCTCCAGGAATTCCTCCGTAAGTTTCTCCAAGAATTCCTCCGTAAGTTCCTCCAGGAATTCCTTCGGAAGTTCCTCCAGGAATTCCTTCGTAAATTCCTCCAGGAATTCCTTCGGAAGTTCCTCCAGGAATTCCTTCAGAAGTTCCTCCAGGAATTCCTTCAGAAGTTCCTCCAGGAATTCCTTCGGAAGTTTCTCCAGAAATTCCATCACAAGTTCTTCCAGGAATTTATTCACAAGTCCTTTCAGGAATTCCTTCGGAAGTTCCTCCAGGAATTCCTTCGGAAGTTCCTCCAGGAATTCCTCCGGAAGTTCCTCCAGGAATTCCTCCGGAAGTTCCTCCAGGAATTCCTCCTCCAGGAAGTCCTTCGGAAGTTCCTCCAGGAAGTCCTCCGGAAGTTCCTCCAGGAAGTCCTCCGGAAGTTCCTCCAGGAAGTCCTCCGGAAGTTCCTCCAGGAAGTCCTCTGGAAGTTCCTCCAGGAAGTCCTCCAGAAGTTACTCCAGGAAGTCCTCCAGGAATTCTTCCGGAAGTTCCCCCAGGAATTCCTCAGTTCCCTTCAGAAGTTCCTCCAGGAATTCCTTCGGAAGTTCCTCCAGGAATTTCGCCGAAAGTTACTCCAGGAATTCCTCCAGGAAGAACTTCCGGAATAATTCTTGGAGAAACTTCCGGAGGAATTGCTGGAGGAACTTCCGGAAGGATTCCGGAAGGAACATCCCAAGGAATTGCCGGAGGAAATTCCGGAGGAATTCCCGGATAAATTCCCGGAGGAACTTCCGGAGGAATTCCCGAAGGAACTTCCGAAGGAATTCCTGGAGAAACTTCGGAAGGAATTCCTGGAGGAACCTTCGAAGGAATTCCTGGAGGAATCTTCGAAGGAATTCCTGGAGGAACTTCTGAAGGAATTCCTGGAGGAACTTCCGAAGGAATTCCTAGAGGAACTTCCGAAAGAATTCCTGAAGGAACTTCCGGAGGAATTCCTGGAGGAACTTCTGAAGGAATTCGTGGAGGAACTTCCGAAGGAATTCCTGGAGGAACTTCCAAAGGAATTCCTGGAGGAGCTTCTGAAGGAATTCCCGGAGTAACCTTTCGGATGATTTGGAGACTCTAGAACATCTGCGTTGGACTTATTTGAATAATGAAGCATTCACAAGAGCTCTAAAGACTTATATGGACATGCTGGGTTGCTATCGGTTTAATGTCAGTCGTAGTTGACCTGGTAGATCAATTGAAATCAACTCCCGGACAATTTAGGGACCCTAGAACATCTGCGTTGGACTCATTTGACTGGATATTATTGGATATTATTTGAATTTTTTTAGAGAATTATTCCAGATATTTCGAAAGAGTTCTTCCAATAATCCCTGGAAGATTCCTCCAGGTACTCAGAGAGATAACCCTCTTACATTTCGTGTGGAACCCTCCAAGAATCTCTAGATAATTTCTTCAGGAATACCGTGTGCCTTCATGGCTTCCGAGAGATTGCCACAACAAATTTCGAGAGAATTTCTCTAATAATGTAAAGAGAATTCCTAAACGATTTTCGTGAGCATTCCTGCAGAAATTCTGATAGAATTCCTTCTGATATTTTCAAAAAATTATTTCAGATACTCTGAAGCATCTCGAGAGAATGCGTACAGGAATTTAGTGAAAATTTCTCCGGAAATTCCGGAATTCTGAATTCGGAATTCTCACGATTTCCGAAGAAATTCTCCTAGAACTCTTGAATGAATCCTCAAAGGATACCAGAAGGATTCGTCCCAGTTATCACAAAGATATCCTTCCAGAAATTTTGAAAGAATTTATTAATTAATCTAAAAAAACAATAACTAGTTTCCACTTTGAATTATTTATTATCAGAAATCGTTACTGAATTTAAAAAAAAAACCTTCATGGAATTCAGAAGGAAATCCCTTATGAAAAAAAAGGATTCTCTCTCGAATTTAGTATGGATCCCAAAAGGATTCTAGAAACAAAACCGGAAGGACTAGCCTTATTTGATAGAGTTTTTCAGTGGCCGTGAATTCTATTAGTGACCGTAGATATTTAGTTTTAATTTTCATAACGAATTGAATCAATATATACACCTAGGATTATTTTTATTTAGGTTTTGCCAGTCTTGTCAATCTCATCGTCTCAAATCATCATCGGAGAACTAGGCATTCCGAAAAGATGGATCTTATGAACCAAATGGATCAGGGCTGGATTACGGTTCTGCTATCACCTTCTACTACGCTGTAAGCCGATCCCCAAGCCCAAGCACACGAGGTTACCATGGAGCATATCACGGCGGATTATGTGATCAATTGTAAGTGCAATGAATCAGCTCGATTATTTGTAATTTATTATACTTTTTATTTCTCTTGCAGATGACCTACCCTATCTTAAGTTATTGCTAGAGGAATTCGAAGACGCCAAACAAATTTCATATTAATCTTAGTATCAAGGGCATTAGATTTCGACCCGAGGTTATAGAGCTTAATGAGAAAGTAAGTGACCATATTTAATTCAAGGATGGGAATATTAAAAATTATTTTTTTTATTCTTTTCAGTTTAACCTCCGGGACACAATTGACGGAGGTGATCGAGGTTCGTCTAGAGGAGCAAGTTGCCTAACTTTGATAATAAAATGACCTCCATTCCGTTCACGCAGGATCCCCGCATCAACAGAGCTATGTGCTAAAAAGAAGCCAACTGGAAAGCTGTCCTTTCCACAGCATGCAAGGATTCTAAAATTGATTCCACAATATGTGATTGAGAAACGAATGGAATGACGAGTATACCAAATGGAATTCTTACGGGATTCCATTCGTAAGCCAGTCGGTATTCTATTCTAAATCTATGTTTTTTTCGGAATTCTTCCGAGATTTCAGTCGAAATATTTTCGGTACTCCATTCAGAATCCTTGTGGGATCTCAATCGCAATTCTTCAGGGATTAAATTCAAAATTCTTTAGGGGTTCCATACATAATTTAATTACATATCTTATTAATTTCCATTCGCATTCTACACAATCATTACACGGAATTCCATTCATAATCCGTTCGGAGTTCTACACTTTGAGCACTTTTGTGGAATTTTGAAAGTATTTCTAATGATATCCCGCAATGATTTCGAATAGAATACCAAGGAAATCCATAAAGAATTCGAATGGAATCCCAAAATGGTTTCGAACGGAATTCAAAAGAATTTCGGATTTTATCCCACAGAATTACCAACGGAATTCCAAATAAAATACCGAACGACGAAAGGTTTCCTAAGGGATTCGGAAAAATAACTCGAGTGGATTCCACATGTGATTCTAAAATTAATTCGAATCGAACCCGGGAAGAATTCCGAGTGGAATCCATTCGAGTTTTCATTCAGAATCTTTCCGTGATTTCTTTCGAAGTTTCGTGGGAATTCTATTCGTACTCCTTTGAGGAGAAAATTCGAAATTCTTTTGGTATTTGATTCGAAATAATCGTGGGATTTCATTTGGAATCATTTTGAAATTTCATAGTGTGCTATAGGGAAGTATGGAGGCAAGAAAGAAGAATGGAATCCCACAAGGATTTCGAATAAAATCTCAAGAGGATTCTGATTGACTGATGAAGCAGATGAAATAGCGAAAAGGTTTGGAATGGAATACCAAAAAGGTTACGAATGAAATTACGAAAGGATAGCGAATGGCATCACGTGAGGTTTGTGAATTGAACCCCAAGATTAACCTTTCGATTTGGTATTAAGATTTCATTAGCTATCCTTTCGCAACTTATTTTTAAAGAAATCGGAACCTTTCAGAATTCTATTTCTCATCCTTTGAGAAGTTTATTCTCAATACTTTAAGGATTAACTTCGAATTTACTGGTGATTCCTTTCAAAACCATTCTTGGGAATCTGTTTGGAATCCCCTAAAGATTGTGTAGGGATTCTATCCGGAAACCTTTCGAGATTCCACAAACAGTGCTTCAGCTTTTCGGTCTGATTTTGTTTCAGGATTTTATTTGGAATAATTTCGATGTTCCAATTGTATTTTTGTGATTCCATACGCTTCCTGGAACTCCTTTCGGTATACTTTCAGGATTTCTTTCGGGAATCCCGGGAAGGATTTCGAAACGAACTCTCAATGAATTGATGGATTGTTCAAATGCTATTTGGAAATAATTAATTATTCCTATTGAAATCCTTAGGGAATTTCCAATAATTTATAGAATCTTAACATATCTAAATTCCAATGCCCCTGCTGCCCCTACTCGATTCCATGGAGTTGGTATATAATTCTCACAATCTTTACCCAATTTACGGGCGCATTCCCGAGTAGAACTTGACTTGCTACTGTATAACGATATATGTAAACAGAATTTAAATAAATATTTTTAAATATTTCTAAAATTTTCAATGTAAACAAAGAAAAGAAAAGAACAAAAAAGAAGAAGAATCATCAAGTACCCATATCTCCATCATATCTAGCAAAAGTCTAGCAGAACTGTGGTACCCATGTCTAGGAGATGTCTCTGCGTTATCTAAGAGAACCGATGTGTCAAATCCCTTTCGAGTTTAACCGGTTCAAACGGTCGACTCGTCTAAAATCTGAGGTAGATACCGGTGTAAACGGTTGTTGCATTTGAGGCGGATTTGAGGTCTGACAGGTTCTAGACATCGAAGAAAAATATCTAGGAGACTCATTTTTTTGTCTCAGAGATATCACGGGTGACATCTAGAAGATCTTTCCGAGCGGGTTGGTGCTACCCGCTCGGAAATTTGTTCTAGACATCTCCGCGATATCTCTGAGACAAAATGTTGAGTCTCCTAGATATTTTTCTTCGATGTCTAGAACCTGTCACACCTCAAATCCGCCTCAAATGCAAATAAACTGTTTAAACCGGTGTCTACTTCAAATTTTAGACGAGTAAACCGTTTGAACCGAAAGGGATTTGACATATCAGTTCTCTTAGATAACGCAGAGAAATCTAAAAGACATGGGTACCACAGTTCTCTTAGATTTTTACTAGACATTATGGAGATACGGATCCCTCGATTCTTCTTTTTATTTTTTTATAAATGTTTATATTACATTTCGAATTTGTAAAAAAAACATATTTAAAATACATACATACAAAAAATATAATTGAAAAATTTCATTTTTTCTCTTTACATTTATTTTAGAAATAATAATATACATATATATCGAGAATTGTGAGCGCTCGCATCTGGGAATCGCTGCATCATGTCCAATCAAATCGGTTATCCAGTTCCGGTACTCCGGTTCCATGGAAGGTGGACTGATTGTCTGGAACAGCGCAACCAGAAAGTGGTACCGAGTTTGACCTTGCTTGATCGGTGGGTCCAACGAAATGACAAAGAACATCTGTCGATTATCCTTGTGCGGAAGCAGGAACAACCGCAACACCGGTGACGTGGGAATTTTGAAATCGTGTGTTTTACCGTGCAGCTGGAAGAAACTGGAACACCCTAATGTCGTAGCGACCACCCGGCGTAAGACAATGAATCTCCCGGAAGATAGCAATGGCATCGCAAGTGGCGGAAATGACCGAAGCTTGCTTCATGACCTGGTCCGGGGATACCTCGACCGGATCCGTTTCAGCCGACTCCGTCATAGGAATGTGGAAGCGCATCTCCATTAGGCTGATCGGTGCATCATCGTTCCGATAGAACTCCACGGTCACTTCGTTCTTGCCATTGTTGCACTTCGAAACGTGGCTCAGCGGAATCTCAATGTTGGTTCTGCTTTCCACATCGAATGACAGCACACTGCCCTTGAAGTGAATCGTTCCCCAATTCCAGCCTCGCGTTGGCAGTTCCTTCTCCAGCATGTTCAATCGGAAATTCTGACATTCTTAACAAAGTCCGCAATTATCTGTTCGTCTCCCGTGAACCCAATAAACCTGTGCAGCAACTCATTCTTCATAAACACTCTCAATCCGTAGCTTCCCACAAATTTCAGTAGTTCAGGTCGATATCCAATGCGTTGATGTGCTCCACCTTTGTTTGATGTCCTCCACCTTGTTAATACCCGGGTTCAAAAGATCGTCGGATTGAACAGACACACGGCAATCGTTAATTAAACTGGGATTAAAGGATTAAACTGAGATTTTTCTCCTTTAGTTCCTTTCCAATCCGAAACACGCAAGTGAAAGGAAAAAAGATGGCGACAATCGAAGCGCGAAAAAACTGGACTAAACCGATTCAACTGCAGTTTCGACGACGTTTCGACGAGTGCACCGGTAGATACACACACAATTGTAAATAGCCGAAAGTACTATTATACGGGCCCAAGTATAAATGAATCTTGACTAAGACGGTTTGCGTCTTTTCGAGGTAGATTCCTGTTCGCTTTTAGACATCCTTCCATGCGGGCAGTAGCCTGCCGTGGTGTAGAGAAGGGAACTCTAGTATTTGTTTTGTTCTTTGTGAGGGGGTTCCCTTCTCCGGCCAACGATTTTTAGTTATTATCAGTGTTGGTAAAATCACTCATAAATCTCAATCAACGAGCGCTCCCGTGCGAACGAAATCGTGTGCGATTTTAAAGGAATGCATCACGCTTGAATTTTTCATGCTAAAACGCATAGTTTCACTCATTTGCCAAAAAAACATTTTGGCTTAAAAACGCATTTGTAATCAATTTGGGGGCAATTTATTGCTTATACATAAAAGAGTGTCTAATATTTTATGCGACAAACGCCAATTCACTGTTTTTAAGGTTTTTAACGAAGGAGAACAAAAGAAAACCTACGATGATTCAAATGGATGATTCAACTGATCCATGAGTTTTTAGGTGCTGAGTGTGATATCCAGGAATTAATGGTTCTCTTTATCAGCCAACAAACACCGCTACCGAAAATGTCTGGTTCAGACTCCACACATCTCTGACATCTCCCGTAGGCTTGTCTAGCTCAACATCCCAAACGGTCCTATCAGGATACCACATCCTCCCTTTACGGAAAACGTTGATATGCCTTTCTTACAATATTAACTATTTTGTATCTATTCGTTATGTTGCAATGATCATGGGAATGAGCATGTTTACCGCACAATTCTTACTAGCTAAACCGTGATAAGATGTTTCTAGTCTTTCCTTAAAAACCCTAAACTCGAAACTTCTGGTTAAATTACCTAAATAGCATATTTTTGAAATGTTCTTTCATTATTTAATTGGAAACTCATTTTCCTTATATCGTCCCTCTCGGAACAACAATAAAAAAAACTATTTACATACTTTGCAATAATCAATTATACATATAGAGTTCTTTTATGGATATGAATTAACTTTCGTTAATAAAATGCCTTCGATCATAAACAACAACTCAGCCGCGCGGCGCTTTCATTTTAGTTTCGTCACTCACTTCCGTATCGGTCACTGTTTTCGGCTCTCATTTTGGTTGCTGTATTCCGTACCGGTGACGTTTGACAGTTGACAGTTCATCAAATAGCAGCGCTCTTATCGCGCTACCAAATTTGGTCACGTTAGATAATATTTTTTTCAAAATTAAACCTGATGTACAAAAATACTTACGAGTGCTTCATCATCCAAACTCAAACATAGATGAAACGTGAGTGCTCAGGCACAGAGAACAGACACACAAGTCCGCTCTCAAACATGCATAAGGAATTTAATGGTCTTTTTGAAAACAACTCACAAGTGGCATGAGTATGAAAACTTCCTCTTGGTAATTGCATTAAGTTGTTGATTCCGGACTGCAAGAAAAATAAACTTCAATAGATTCGACGAGCTGGAAAAGAAAAGGTGAAATCCCATTTTGGCGCACAATATAAATTAGATGAAATGCAACACCTAGTATCGCCAAAAGACGTAATTCCACAGTAAGTATCCTAACGTAATTTGATTTACACAGCTTTTTGGATGATAATTGTTCTGGCTTGTTTGTATGCTACCTGTGGCGGAGCGTATAAAAAGTAAAACAAATGTAATCTTCCTGATTTTCTGACGTCTAGTAGAGTATGTAGTATTCCGGACCATCGTAGCTAAACCTTCCGTCCCACAACAACTTCAAGAATCCGGATTCTTCTCCTGCCATATTTTATCACTCTTCCACATTCCGTCACTCTGCCTCTTCTCTATTTTTTCGCTTGTATCAGTGCACATCAGTTGTATCAGGGCCGGATTTAGCCGTAAGGGGGCCCCGGGGCCGACAGTATGTGGGGGCCCCAAAATGTGCAAAATAGGTTGGTTTTGGTACATAATATTTGGCCCTGGTTGTATATGACGTCATAGAGCAATATGTATACTGGAACTGGGCTTTATCTGTCGCACCCGCTTGGTAATGAGCTGACACTCTACGCAAGCTTTTTTTTGATATTATATATTGGTCATGAGCTTTACTCGACGCAATACTTCCTTGTCTACTTCTGTCCGTCCCATTTGTTTTGATCCGATTTACTGCTTGGCAATGAGCTAAAACTCTACGCAAGCATTTCTTTTGCATTGGCCATGAGCTTCACTCGACGCAATGCAAATATTGGTTTTACTTGATTTACTGCTTGGTAATGAGCTGAAACTCTACGCAAGCTACAATTCTGTCTACTTTGTATTGGCCATGAGCTCTACTCGACGCAATACAATTCCTTTTTTTTTCTTTCCATCCAGTATAATATAATGAGAATTCATAAAAGAAATCCATGTATTTCGTAAGCGTAACATGCATGCCGAAACTGATTCTGACCACTACCCTCCGAAGAAGATTGCCAAATTATGCACGCCACAAACTTTTGTTTACTTTTCTCGATATTCACCAATTCGCTTACATTCTGTCTTCTTCCTCACCTCAAAATTCATACACATTGCTGACGTACTCTTTCATCGCATCCTCTCTCCGTGATTTCATTTTTTTATTTACATCCGAATGCAACATATAATCTATCTTACATATATTGATACTTACGAGACACCTATCTTCCTATTTACAATCACACAATAAACACTATCATCATTGACGAATACATAGACGGAGTGGTGGCCATTTTTTCGGGCACCACTCTATACCCCTGGGGAGTGACGGATTACAATTATTACAATCACTCGACCATTGAGAAGCCCCTCAATTCAAATCACGTCAGTTTGACAACAGTTGTCATTTCCATTTTTGTTTACCTCCTGTTTCTGATTCAATCAATGAATCGAGACGAGTTTGTTGAATGTTTTTATCCTCCATGCAGTGTAGGCAGGTGCGGTCGACAAATCAAGACAAAATTTTCAAAACGACTTATCTGCTTTTGTAAACAAAGATTCAAACGACGATTTGACGAATCTGATAGCTCTCCCACGCAAATCAACACCACCAATAGGTAGCTGAAGGTTTCCGCTACCTGCTGATGGTGTTGGTTTGCGTGGGAGAGCTATCAGATTCGTCAAATCGTCGTTTGAATCTTTGTTTACAAAAGCAGATAAGTCGTTTTGAAAATTTTGTCTTGAAATATTAATGTATATAAATAGTTCCCAGTGAAGTTCTTGATATGAGGTAATTATTTGTTGTATTTCAGTAGAATTGCAATATTTTAATACCATTGATTTTCTATATACAGCTTTTCGTTTGGAACTTCTGGAAAATCAAAACCAGCATCAGCAGCAGTCGGTCATCAACATCGTAGGCGACGATTGACGGATGGCTAAAAGGTAAACTAGCTTTCGAACCATCGGTGGGGAATTGTCACAGCTCTGCGAATCGCTGATCCTAGACATAATCGAAAGTTACCAGCTACGGAATCGATTAATCCACCAGAAACTGCCGCAGTTTTACCAGCTACGGAATCAATTAATCCGCCAGCAACCGTCGCAGTTCTACAATTCCGAGCTCCACGGATGTCCCAAGAATATTAAAGATTCCCACGACAGGCCCAATTGCCCAACAGTAAACCAGTGGTCTTTTAACGAATAAGAAAAACAGGGTGTGCGGGTGCAAACATTGACGGCACCTTAGACGAATGGAACCAAGACCTATGAAATCGCGCGGTCCGGTCTGGAAGGTCCAACCGGACGTAAAAATCATTCGGATAACGTGAAGATCTTTTCGATGTTGGATACAATTTGATTGCGGCCTAGTCTTGTTGTTCCCGGAAGTGGCCGACAAGAAGAACAGACGGCGCACAGCTCAAGACAGAGGAGAAATGAAACGTGAGCCAGGTAGGCTGTTATTGCTTTTTGAACCAAAAGCTGCTATTCAATGCTGCTGTTTCAATAACATCCGGATCACAGATTTGTCAACGGATTGGTAAGTTGTTTAGGTAGGGTATAACACCCAACAATCACCCTGATCCCAATTTTTGGCCCACCTCGTTTAAAATCATTTCTTAAAAACAGTTTAAGTTCCCGTATTTTCATAAAGTTATTAAATAATTATTTTTAAACAAATATTGTGAAAATATTTGAACTTACAGTCTTACCCTAGTTGAAATTTTACAATTTAATGAAATACCTAATAAGGAATTTATTTTGATATTTTTCAGGTCTCGGTGCGGTCAGTCGCAACTGTTCCATTTCCATCAATCTTTCCACCATCTACAGTACCCTCAGCCAAGTCACCAGTTCCGGAATTGCATGCCATCAAAAGTTCACCCAGTTGTGATCCTGAGCTTGCTACAATTGATGTTTCATCCACCTCACACATTAGAAGCTGATAGGAATGGAATTGCTTCCATCAGTTCTGATATTGGGTGCCATGAATGATGTTCCCTCGCTGCTAGTAATGCAGCAATAATCAGGCATCCGACAATATAAAGGCTGCATACCTCCTGGCTGTCCTCGGCGGCAACGCCAGCCCATCGAGTGCCGACATCGAGAAGATCCTGAGCTCGGTTGGTATCGAGGCCGATTCGACTCGCGTCCCCAAGGTGGTCAACGAGCTGAAGGGCAAGTCGGTGGAGGAACTGATGGCCTCCGGTCGCGAGAAGCTCTTGTCGATACCAGCTGGTAGAGCCGCTCCAGCTGACGATGCTTGTGCTCATGCCGTTGGCGCTGCTGCCGCTCCTGCTGAAGATTAGAAGGAAGAGTCGGAATCGGAGGACGACTTTCGGTCGTCGGGGGCTTCGGTCTCTTTTAATAAGAAGGGATTCAACCACATCATTGGAATGTGACGATGACCATTCGTACGAAAGGTACAAATATTTATTTCTGTGAATTAAATAACCAAAAAATTGTGACGTCTGATTCCAAACTCTCAAACATACATATTATGAAGCTATACTAGTGCAGCGGAATCGACACAGTTTCGCCCATGAGACCGCGCATGGCCGATCAATTCCCATTTGGCAGCTTCTAGCACTCCACAAGAATAGGCAAACATTGGTGCTTCATCCGATAAAAAGCAAAATAACAAAACCGTTCATCATCCTACAACCACTTGCAATGGTGCATACAATGACGGCACTTCGGACGGCACGCAACATATCAATGGAACTTGCGAAATTCCCGTGGCCGAGTGACAAAGTAGTGCGGTATACCGTGTGTTAATAAAAGCTTCAACCGAACACACATCGACAACAT
This sequence comes from Armigeres subalbatus, assembly GCF_024139115.2. NCBI lineage: Eukaryota > Metazoa > Arthropoda > Insecta > Diptera > Culicidae > Armigeres > Armigeres subalbatus. The sequence continues at coordinate 93,141,543 of NC_085141.1, forward strand.
CCGGACAACTACAGAAAAAACAACTTTCCTACGTTCATTTCAATTTGTATGTTTCCTGGTCTTGCCGATCCGGAACTGTCATCTATAGGAAATGGCCATGACGGAGGCCGGGGAAAGTCCGGGAGTCGTTCAACATAGAGAGGACATGGGCACGAATGGGATCCTGTTATTATTTTTCGTTCTAAGAGCTATTTTGATATGCTGCTGAAATAACGATCGGATCGCAGATTTTTATTTGAAAGGTAGGTTATTTAGTAAAAAAAATTATAACGGAATAGTGTAATTTTAGGATTTGTTATTTTTTTCAGATCTTTGTACCAGCCGAGAGTTTTTCCTCAAACGGCCATACCGTCAGAAACCCTATTGCAATTCCGGTCGAGGTTCCGGTATGGCATGCCCTCAAACTTCTACAAAGCTTTTTGTTACTTGGGATTGCTTCTATGAGGCTGAGAGATACTAAGTTCTTCCGGCGACACTTCTATCATCCATGCTGCCATCAGTAACTGTTCATGTATTCGGCTATTCGGCAAGAAAAATTGCTGAAATGTATTATCTCTATTATACTGCCGTCATACGCATATTTGTCCCATGTTTGCTGGGATTTTCTATGTACATGGGACAGTTATGCGTATAACGGCAGTATAGAGCATGTAATAAAACCCGAGTTAAAGCAATACAATATTTGATATTTTATTTTTGTATCTTATGCGTAGAATAATAATTCAAAGCAAAAAGATTTTTAAATCCAAAACCAAAAAAAAAAATCACCCATATCTATATGAGTCAATTTAACCTATAATAAAGTATCCATAAACAGGTGAACTTTACCAATATTTCCATGAACCGATTGTACTCAAATATGAGTAAATGTCAATTCACCCATAAATACGTATGTGCACTTTTTCGAGATTATAGATATAGTTCACCCATATTTAGGTGAACTGAACTAAGCGTGAAGAGTAGTATAATGTTGAACCGCTGGAGTCAGATGTTTGGAACGACTTGATTACGGGGTCAATCAAGAGATTCTTAATCTGCTTGAGTTGTCGGACCTCAAGGACCACATTGTGGACGCACGAACGAAATACACGATGACATTTATTCAATATGAATCATTGATTATATTTACGGAGATACATTTGCATAACTTGGTGAATCGCATTGCTTCCCACGCTACCGTAATGTGTAATAAATTACCGTAATGATTAAGAATACATACCTATTTTAAGATCACTTCAAAACGAACTTTTGTTGAGAGGCCCGAAGATCCATATTGTTACACATCAATCGACTAAGTGGCTAAGTTGCTTGATTGGTTGATTGCTTGTTTGATTGATTGATTGGTATGGTAGCTTGCTTGAATGGTTGGTTGCTTGAGTGGTTGACTGGTTGGTTTACTGGTTGATTGATTGGTTGTGGTTATTTAGTTGATTGGTTGATTAGTTGGTCGGCTGGTTAGTTGATAAGTTGTTTTGTTGATTGCGTGGTTAATTAGTTGGTTGGTTGCTTGATTGGTTGGTTTCTTGATGGCTTGGTTGATTATTTGGTTGATTGCTGCTTGATTTGTTAGTTGGTAGTATGGTTGATTGGTTGGTTGCTTGACAGGTTGATTGATTGGTTAGTAGGCTGATTAGTTGATTAGTTGTTTTGTTGGCTGCTTGGTTGATTGGTTAATAAGTTGATTGCTGGATTGGTCGGTTATTTAGTTGATTGGTTGTTTGATTGGTGATTGGTTGGTTGCTTGAATGGTTGATTAGCTGGTTGGTTGTTTGATTGCTTGGTTGATTGGTAGCTTGCTTGAATTGTTGGTTGCTTGATTGTTGGTTGGTTGCTTGACTGGTTGATTGGTTAGTCGGCTGGTTAGTTGATTAGTTGTTTTGTTGGTTGCTTGGTTGATTGGTTAATAAGTAGATTGGTAGCTTGCTTGAATGGTTGGTTGTTTGATTAGTTAGTTGGTTATTTGGTTAGTTGGCTGCTGCTTGATTTGTTAGTTGGAAGCAAGGATGTTATCGATCATTTAGTAATTTGCGTTAGATCATTTAGTAGTTTGTCAATAGCTCATTCCAAGAGCTGAATTTCAAAATATGTTGTATGGTGGACCTCTATTTTTTTTTTTTAATTCTTTATTAAGGTGTTTTTTTAATTCTAGATTAAGTTCAACACCGAAATGGTGGACTTCTAGTGCGAAGGTTTTTCTACAACTCTGCCTAATGGTTTATTGTTGGAATTTCACTAGTGACGGAGTTATAGCGCTAGTTGCAGTCTCTTAAACTAAGTGATCGAAATTTTGTTATCATTTAGTCTAAGTTACTGAAACTATAGCTATATCTTCGTTACTAGTGAAATTCAAACAATGAACCATTAGGCAGAGTTGTAGAAAAAACCTCCGCACTAGAAGTCCACCATATAATACATTTTGAAATTCAGCTTTTGGAATGAGCTATTGACAAACTACTAAATGATCGAACGCAAATTACTAAATGATCGATAACATCCTTGGTTGGAAGAATGGTTGATTGGTTGGTAATTTGGTTGATTGGTTGCTTGACTGGTTGATTGATTGGTTGGTCGGCTCGTTAGTTCATATGTTGTTTTGTTGGTTGCTTGATTGATTGATTAGTTGGTTGGTTGAATGATTGCTTGGTTGATTGGTAGGTTGCTTTAAAGGTTGGTTATTTGATTGATTGATGCTTGATTTGTTAGTTGTTAGAATGGTTGATTGGTTGGTTGATTGCTTGATTGGTTGGTAATTTGGTTGATTGGTTGCTTGACTAGTTGATTGATTGGTTGCTTGATTGGTTGGTCGGCTGGATAGTTGACATGTTGTTTTGTTGGTTGCTTGGTGGTTGATTAGTTGGTTGGTTGGTTGGTTGCTTGATTGCTTGGTTGATTGGTAGCTTACTTGATTGGTTGGTTGCTGCTTGATTTGTTAGTTGGTAGTATGGTTGATTGGTTGGTTGCTTGATTGTTGGTTGGTTACTTCATTATTGGTTGGTTGGTTGACTGGTTGATTGGTTGGTTGCTTGTTGATTAGTTGTTTTGTTGGTTGCTTGGTTGATTGGTTAATAAGTTGATTGCTAGATTGCTTGATTGGTTAGTTGATTGATTGGTTAGTTATTTGGTTGATGGGTTGGTTGGTCGGGGGCAGCAGGGACTATGTCCAAGGGCTTGACGATCCCTCCCCAGGCCATCTGCGAGTTATGGCGCCTGCCTAGGATGTGGTGGGGTTTGACAGTAGGCCCTGTTTAACCTCTATAAAAAGCTGCATGTATCCGCAAGTAGGCTCCGCCAAAGCAACCGTGTGCCGCTCAAAGCGCACAAGCCCAAGTCCTGGTGTTAGGTGGGACGCTAAACAGCCAATCAAGCAACCAACCAATAACCAATGAAACAACCAATCAACAAAATAACCAACCAATCTAGCAATCAACTTATTAATCAATCAACCAAGCAGCCAACAAAACAACTAATCAACTAACTAGCTTACTAACCAATCAATCAACCTGTTAAGCAACCAACCAATCAACCATACTACCAACTAACAAATCAAGCAGCAATCAACCAAATAATCAACCAAACAATCAAGCAACCAACCAACTAATCAAGCAAGCAACCAACTAATTAACCAATCAACTAAACAACTTACCAATTAACGAAACGACCAACCAATCAAGTAACCAATCAACAAAATAACCACAACCAATCAATCAAGTAAAGCAACCAAATAAGTAACCAACCACCAATCAATCAACTAATCCAGCAACCAACCAATTAAGCAAGCTACCAATCAACCAACTAACTAATCAACCAATCAACCAACAAGCTAATCAACCAAATAAGCAACCAACCAATCAACCATTCAAGCAACCAACAAAACAACTAATCAACTAACCAGCCGACCAACCATTCAATCAACCAGTAAAGCAAACAATCAACCAAATAACCAACCAACCAACTAATCCGGCAATCAGCCATTCAGGTAAGCTACCAATCAACCAACCAACTTATCATCAACCAAGCAACCATTGAAGCAACCAACAAAACAACATATGAACTAACCAGCCGACCAACCAATCAATCAACCAGGCAAGCAACCAATCAATCAAATAACCTGATTGGTTGGTTGGATTGGCAACCAACCAACAACCAATTGGTTGATTAGTTGTTTTTTTTGGTTTCTTGATTGGTTGATTAGTTGATTGATTGATTGATTGGTTGGTTATGCTTGATTAGTTAGTTGGTCTTACTGCTGATTAGTTGGTTCCTTAATAGTTGGCTGGTTGCTTAATTGGTTGGTTGGTTGCTTCATTGTTTGTTGGTTGCTTGGTTGGTTATTCAGATGATTGTTTGCTTGATTGGCTAATCCAGCAATCAGCCATTCAAGTAAGCTACCAATCAATCAAGCAACGAATCAACCAACCAAGCAACCATTGAAGCAACGAACAAAACAACATATCAACTAACCAGCCGACCAGCCAATCAAGCAACCAAACAATCAACCAGTGAAGCAACCAATCAACCAAATTACCAACCAATCAATCAATCAACCAACAATGAAGCAACCATCCAATCAACCATTCTACCAACTAACAAATCAAGCAGCAACCAACCAACCCATCAACCAAATAACTAACCAATCAAGCAACCTAGCAATCAACTTATTAACCAATCAACCAAGAAACCAACAAAACAAGCAACCAATTAAGCAACCAACCAACTATAAACCATTCAACAGTTCTACCAACTAACAAATCAAGCAGCAACCAAACAATCAAACAATCATTCTACCAACTAACAAATCAAGCAACCAACCAATAACCAGGCAACCAATCAACTAATCTACCAATCAAGCAATCAACAAAACAACTAATCAACCCATCAAGCAACCGACCAACAATCAACCAACCAACTAATCAACCAATCAACTAATCAATCAACCAATCAACTGAATAATTAACTAGTCAACGATTCCAGCAACCAACCAATCAACCAATCAAGCAACCAACTAATCAGCCATTTAAGCAACCAACAAAACAACTAATCAACTAACCAGCGACCAGTCAAACAACCAATCAACCAAATAACCAACCAATCAAGCAACCAACCAACTATGAAGCAACCAACCATTCAACAGTTCTACCAACTAACAAATCAAGCAGCAACCAACCAATTAATCATTCTATCAACCAACCAATCAACTAAATAACCAATCAATCAACCAACAAACAATGAAGCAACCAAACAACCAACTATCAAGGAACTAACTAATCAACAATTCTACCTACTAACAAATCAAGCAACAACCAACCAATCAACTAATCAATCAATCAATCAACTAATCAACCAATCAAGAAACCAACAAAACAACTAATCAACCAACCGGCCGAACAACCATTCAATCAAACGGTAAAGCAACCCATCAACCAAATAACCAACCAAATAATCCAGCAATCAGCCATTCAAGTAAGCTACCAATCAATCAAGCAACGAATCAACTAATCAACCAACCAAGCAACCAACAAAACAACATGTCAACTAACCAGCCGACCAACCAATCAAGCAAGCAATCAACCTACCAATCAATTATTCTACCATCTAACAAATCAAGCAGCAATCAATCATTCAACCAACCAACTAATCAACCATTCAAGCAACCAACAAAACAACATATAAACTAACGAGCCGACCAACCAATCAATCAATCAGTCAAGCAACCAATCAACCAAATTACCAACCAATCAAGTAATCAATAAACAAAAAAGAATCCAACCAATCAACCATTCTTCCAACTAACAAATCAAGCAGCAACCAACTAACCAAATAACCAACGAATCAATCAACTAACTAATAAAACAACCAACCATTCAAGCAAGCTACCAATCAACTTATTAACCAATCAACCAAGCAACCAACAAAACAATTAATCAACTAACCAGCCGACTAATCAATCAAGCAACCAACCAATCAACCAGTTAAGCAACCAACCAACAATCAAGCAACCAACAATTAATGCAAGCTACCAATCAACCAAGCAATCAAGCAACCAACCAACCAGCGAATCAACCAATTAAGCAACCAACCATTCTACAAACTAACAAATCAAGCAGCAACCCATAAACCAAATTACTAATCAATCAAACGACCATCCATTCAAGCATGCTACCAATCAATCAACCAACCAATAATCAAGCAACCAACCAACTAATCAATCAATCAAGCAACCAACCAATTAGCCATCCAAGCAACCTACAAAACAACTAATCAACTAACCAGCCGACCAACTAATCAAGTAACCAATCAACCAACCTATCAATCAAATAACCAACCAATCAACCAAATAACAAAACAACTAATTAACTAACCAGCCGACCAACAATCAATCAACCAGTCAAGCAACCAACCAACTATCAATCATTCAACAGTTCTTCAACAGTGTTCAACAACTAACAAATCAAGCAGCAACCAACCATTCAATCAATCATTCTACCAACTAACAAATCAAGCAACCAACCAACTAATCTACCAATCAAGCAATCAACAAAACAATTAATCAACCCATCAAGCAACCGACAAACAATCAACCAACCAACTAATCAAGCAATCAACTAATCAACCAACCAATAAAGCAATCAATCAACTGAATAACCAATCAATCAACCAACAACAATGAAGCAACCAACAAACAATGAGCAAACAACCAACTAGCTATTAAACTGATCCAAAATTATTTATCAGATCGCTCACTGCAGGTAAACTATCAGAATTCTAAATATTTAGGACTTCTGCTAGATCAAAAATTACTTTTAAAAATCACATTGAAGGCCTTCAAGCCAAATGTACCAAATATATTAAGTGGATCCACTTATAAACAGAAAATCAAAACTTTGTCCTTTTGATTTACAAACAAATTTTTAGACCAGCCATGTTGTATGCTGTGCCAATATGGACTAGTTGCTGCAATACCAGAAAGAAGGCACTTCAGAGGATTGTTCCTCCTCGGACCACCACGATTACCAGATGGTCTTCCTTCAGTCCCTCCTCGGTAAGAGTGAAATCAGGAGTGATTCAGTTTCATTCCAAATTTTCGACCACTATTCTAGTTTGAATCTGGAGCCAAATAGAACAAACTCGCTGGTTTCCCCAGCAGTGTTCTATTCATGTTTTTTAAATTTTCAATTAAATGAAATCATCATGTTGGCGCCAAGAAAGGCGCCGTAATTGCAAAGTGGATTTAACCGTAGATAAAATGACGCATTCATACACCAAAACAATTGGAAAATATTTGAATCTCGTGATTCAATCGTGGTTCAAATCTGCAGAAAATAGAACGGAGCGTTATACCAGTTTTATTTTTTTGACATTAGACTGGTATAAAAAATTAATCTAGAACAGCTGCTGGGAAAATGAATGTTCCAGATTCATATTCAAACTGACAGCCCCGAACGATTTGAATCACTGCTGATTTTACCCTAAGGTTGTGACATGTTCGTTTCAACAATTCTGTCGAAAAATCGCATGGCGGGCATGAGTAGAGCATACCGGTTGCTTCCGTTTCTTTATTGAGTAAGGATATAACGCCGGCCGCTTCTTCCTGCTTCAGGTAGGACACGAGATTACGCAGTGGACGCGTCTGAACGCTGGCATCATCCGACGATGCTACCGATGACGTCGATCCCGGCAGACCGAGGAAGATTGCGTGCGACGATGACGTCGATATGCGCTTCTGCACATCTTCCAACTTGGGTTGATCGAGGCGTAGTCGCTGAGTAATAGGTGGTGTTTACCTTCCTCGTCCTTCATCAGGCTGTCCACTATTTCGTTGTCTCCGTCCGTTAGGTGCAACTAGGTGCGGAATCCTCCACGGCCGCGGAACGGTCTTCCACCATAGCCGTACGATGAATTTTCCTCGTAACAAATAAATATACTTATGTATACTCGTACGATGCACCGCCTACCGGATATTCGTAGTAGGCGCGACGATACTCACCGCCTTCCTCAAAACCTCCACTGCTCTTCGAGAACGATGGTGTTGTTCCGTTGTCAGCAAAATCGATACGAATACGACGATCCGGTGCCCCTAACAGGAATCCACGCATTTCCTTTCACAGCAGCCGTAGCAGTATCAATAGAATCGTACAGAATGTAGGCCTGGGTGTCCCCTTTGTTATAAATAAATATTCGATCTTTTTGATGGCACCAAAACTCACGCTCATGTAATGTTTTCGATACGGATTCAAGACAAAATTTTCAAAACGACTTATCTGCTTTTGTAAACAAAGATTCAAACGACGATTTGACGAATCGGATAGCTCTCCCACGCAAACCAACACCATCAACAGGTAGCGGAAACCTTCATCTACCTATTGGTGGTGCTTGTTTACGTGGGAGAGCAAACAGATTCGTCAAATCATCGTTTGAATCTTTGTTTACAAAAGCAGATAAGTCGTTTTGAAAATGTTGTCTTGGATTAATATTTATGCATGATGCAAAGCGAAACGACGTCGCAAGGTGAGGGAGAAAAACAAACAGACAAACTGTCAAAACGTCAAGAGGGGTAAGTCAGCGCTCGTAAAATATTTATGTATTTATAATGTAATTCGTCACCCACGAGGGCCCGCATAATTACAAACTGTACATGGATATTTTCCCGTGCGGTCGACAACAGTATCCTTTACTGTTGACAACTGTAAATGAACAATCTCATATAAAGTTTTAACAGTTTGTGGTACGGTTATTTGACAAATAACAATATGTTGAATGGGTTGTTAAGTTATGTCACCATAAAAAATCGCCTGTTTTCGCGTGCAAAATTTTCTGTCAACAGTATGATAAAATGTTGACATATAATGCAGGAAATAAAGAACATTTTAGAGACAGCATGTTATATGTTGACATTTAGTGATGATGTCGAGCAGTTATGGTAGAATCGGTCGAAAAGTATTCGATAACCGCAACGTAAACTGTGAAGCTATATCTTACATCGTAATAATGATTCTGACCATATAACATGTTGTTTTTTATTATGCGGGGGGTATTTTCTTCAAAATGAAGAAGAAGACATGGTGCCCGATTTTCTGATGGCTTTGTACCGGACATTTCGGTCTATGTATTCGTCAATGCTATCATGGCAGGATCGCCAATGTGATATCCAGGAATTAATGGTTCTCTTTATCAGCCAACAAACACCGCTACCGTAAATGTCTGGTTCAACACACACCTCTGACATCTCTCGTAGGCTTGTCTAGCTCAACATCCCAAACGGTCCTATCAGGATACCACACTGAGTTGGGTGCGTTTCAACTCATGCTTGATTTGAATCATCCATGAGTTTCGAGATTTAGTGTTTTTAACAATACTGGTTATTGTTAATACATTTCTATTGATTAATTATGATTAATTATTTTAGAGCGTCTTAGGGGAAATGCTACAAGGTTAAAAGACTATTATTCTTCCATTTACTTCCACTTCCAACTTTTTTATGTATCAACAAGCAGATACGTATTTCGTTTCCTACTTGGAAACTTCTTCAGTGTTTGTTATCGATAACAAACACTGAAGAAGTTTCCAAGTAGGAAACGAAATACGTATCTGCTTGTTGATACATTTCTATTGCCTCTGGCAGTTAGGATTTTTTCCTCTGGTTGAATTGAACCATGTAGGAATTACAATGTTTTTAACTTAAACTAAACCTGACCTAATTTATACTAAGGGAACAAGGAGCTAATCGTTGCAATAGAAGATTGCAACGATTTTGGCCAAAATTGGAAATTATTTTATTGGACATTTGTTGCAATGTCTCAATATTAGAAACTCTATGAACTAATTAATGATTTGAGTGTATTACTTCTACGTGAAGTTAAACGATTTACAATGACATGGAGATATATTAGCTTCCACACTCATATTCTTCCTTCCCCCTTCATATGGGAGTTTGGCGGAAGGAAGGTCGTGCGATGTGTGCCATCACAAATAACGCTCTATACTTTCGCCTCTAATTCTATCATGAACATGTACGTCTAAGTTTGGAAGATGATATTAGCATTTCCATATCATTGTAATTCTATGAAGTTCATTGGTACTTCAGAATAATTTTCAATATTTTATTTTGAATCCTCTGGAGTGCCTTCTTTCTGGTATTGCAGTAATTAGTCCATATGGGCACATCAGGATACAACATGGCTGGTCTAAAAATTCGTTTGTAAACCAAAAGTCTGCTTATAAGGCAGAAGCGATAGCCACTAGACCACCGAGATCGTCATTTTCTGTTTATTAGTGGATATATACACTTAATATATTTGTTACATTTGGCTTGAAGGCCTTCAATGTGGTTTTTAGAAGTTAATTTTTGGTCCAGCAGAAGTCCTAAATATTTGGCTTCGCTAGCCAATTAATTGGAACCCCATTCATAGTGACAATATGTCTGCTAGAAGGTTTCAAATAAAAAGCTCTCGGCTTATGTGGAAAAAATATAAGCTGAGTTTTGGAAGCATTCGGGAAAATTTTCCATTTTCGCAAGTAAGTGGAGAAAATATCCAAACTTTTTTGCAATCTACTACAAATGACACGAAGGCTTCGCCCTTTGTCTGAAAGGCCCGTGTCATCTGCAAACAAAGATTTTTGACATCCTGGTGGTAAATCAGGTAAGTCAGAAGTAAAAATGTTATACAACATGGGCCCCAGTATGCTGCCTTGGGGAACACCAGTTCTTACAGGTAATCTATCAGATTTAGAATTCTGATAGTTTACCTGTAGTAAGCGATCTGATAAATAATTTTGGATCAGTTTAATAATGTACAGAGGAAAATTAAAAATAATCGATTTTACAATCAAACATTCATGCCAAACACTGTCAAATGCTTTCTCTATATCAAGAAGAGCAACTCCAGACGAATATTCTTCAGATTTGTTGAGGCGAATTAAATTCGTAACTCTTAATAACTGATGAGTGGTTGAATACCCAAGGCAAAAACCAAATTGTTCATCAACAAAAATAGAATTGTCATTAACACCTAAAAGGTCAAGCTCTTCCAGAAGGCAAATTTTGAAATTGAAAAAATCATAACTCTGTTCGCTTTCAACCGATCAATTTTAAATTTTGAGATAAGGTACCTTTCTCGTGCATTATTAAACAATCCAATTGATTCTTCAAATGCTAGACGAAGGATGCAGCACAGAGAAACAGACGTCTCACTTAGAACAAAATGCAATCATCGTCACGAAAACATTGTCGCCCAATGCTAAAATCCTGGTGAGTGGCCAAACGGCAACTAGATGGCGGTAGTGTGCAAACGTCAAACATAAGCAAAATCGATGAAAGCGCCATCGGTGGCCGATTGACCACCTACAAAAAGTTAAATAAACCGTTAAAAAGGTGTACGATGGAACATATAATAATATGTACGGGGAACGGTTCGGGCTTTTAAAAAACACTAACGCGACATTTATTTATTAAACGGATTGATATATTGAATACTTCTTAACACCTAGACGTCTGAATTACAAAAGAGGACGCGTGGTCGATCGATTGCACCTTTTATAATATTGAACTGCTGATGATGCACATTCCTTGGTGACCGGATGTTTATAGCTGATGTAGCAATGGATCGATGGTTGGCCTGGATGTAACTATATGTTGAGTGAGACGTCTGTTTCTCTGTGGATGCAGTGTGCCCGCACCGAGGATGAAAGAGCGGACCGCCGTGAAGTGTTTCGAGCTGCAAAACTGGCCTTTAACAAGGCCATCAAGAGCAGTAAGAGAGCGTGTTTCGACAACCTATGCGAAGGAGCCAACGCGAATCCGTGGGGTGACGCCTACCTACAGGATAGTTATGGCCAAGAACAAAGGGAGCTCTTCATCCCCCGAACGGTCCGCGGATAGGTTGACGAGGATGATCGAGGTACTTTTCTCGTCCCGAGCCACAAGTCCCTGGCCTCCTGCACCGCAGCACACGCGATCAGCACGGTGGCGGATTGGATGACGCTTTTAAGGCCTGGAGCTCGCTCAACATAAGACGGAGGTGATTATCGTCAACGACCGCAAGTCGGTTCAACATGCATGCAGTGATTCACGTGGGTGGAGTCACGATCGCATCAAAGCGGAGTTTGAAGCTCATTGGGTTCATAATAGACGATAAGCTGATTTTCGCCAGTCATGTCGACTATGCGTGCAAGAGGGCTTTGACTGCTGTTGCGGCATTATCGAGGATGATGTCCAATAGTTCCAAGGTGTGTGCCAGTAGACGTAGGCTACTGGCAGGCGTTGCCGTATCTATTCTTAGGTACGGTGGCCCGTCCTGGGCGAGATCTCGGGGGGTAACCAGTTAGCTGCGGAAGCTGTAGAGTACGTACCGCTTAATGTGTCTCAGAGTGATATCTGCCTACCGCACAATATCACACGATGGAGCCTGCGTGATTGCGAGCATGATGCCAGTTGGGCTGCTCATCCGAGAAGATGAGGAGTGTTTCAAGCTACGTGGCACCAGAGGAGCCCGCGAATACATCGGGGTGACTTCGGTTGCCAGAAGGTAGGTGGACCACCGGCTGATACTACCTTACTGGTGACCATGATAACGATACCAGCAGAGAAATTCGAGACGATAGTAGGCTGGAAATCGTACGACTTTGACCGCAAGACGCTCGATCGAACAGAGTTCGCCGCCGTACCAAACGTGACTAATCTACAAAACGCTTAAGACCGGTAGTCCTACGAACGAGACTCTGGACGATGCTCGTGGAGGACCAACGCGCACTGGGAGTTTTCGAAAGAAAGGTTGCGTACCATCTACGGTGGGTGCGATGCGGACGGCACGCGGAGGAGGCGACTGAACCACGAGTTGCATCAGGCTGTTGTGGAGAACCATCCATCGTTCACACCGCGAAAATCGACAGACTGCGGGCTGGCACGGATAGCCAGAAGTTCGGACAGTAATCCGGTACGTGGTTCTCGACAACGATCGACGGGAACAGAAGGCGAGGTGCACAGCGCGGGCAAGGTGGATCGATCAGTGGAGGACGACTCTCGGACCTCCCGCAGACTCAGCGTGGTTGCGTATGCGCGACCGAGCTTGAATGGAGAAGCCTTCGTATAGCAGCGGTACACCTCCGGCCTTAGTCTGATGATAAATAAATAATGCCTGCCGTATCCGAACGTCCGCATCACACTATATACTTCGCCTCTAATTATATCATGAATATGTACGTTTAAGTTTGAAGATGATAATAGTATCGACACACTCAGTTTATTTCGCAGCTCGGCAAAAATCCGCACAGCCGTGCACCAGCAAAATAAAATAACTGATATTCCGGCAAAATAGCGTTTGTTAGCTGATTGGCAAATTATTTGCTGATCATCATAATTTTGACAGAAATCTCGGCAAAACATGTTTGTTAATGGCTGTGCGATTCTCGGTAAAGTTCATCATTTGTTGAGATACCGGTAAAAAATTAAGTGCATATCACCCTAATACTTTCGCGACGAACATCTGATACTATTGGAGAATTTCGAAAAAACGTTTTCTATGGATTTTAGTAGTTGTTTTGGTTCTGTAGAAACTTCCTGATGAATTCGAGAATGTTGAATGAATCTCGATGAAAAGCAGGCCAAGTTCCAGTTTTCGGATTGTAAGTTTAAAACGGATTGTAAGTTTACACTAAAGGTCATTATGCTAAGTTCCGTTTGCAACGGAAATTAGCTGAGCAAATTGATCCACACTTTTGAATGAACGCTTTTGGTATCGAAGAAGAAAAAGACCAAAAGTCATCATGCTGAAGTTCTGTTTGCTGAAACGGACATTAGGCCAAAAGCAAATTGATACACACCTTTTTAATGAACGCTTTGCAAATGCCGATCAGCTGAATCACTTTGTCCGAATACGTCGTTTGACCTAATTCGACGTTTAAACGGAAAAGACATTCAGTAGGACAACAAGATATTTGGCTGAACATGCCGTTTATCCGGATCGAGATAGTAGTAGGACATAGTAGTTTGAAAGTCGGTTGTTTGACCGAACGGTTCATTTGGCCGACAACTACTATTTGGAAGGATATACAATTCAAACACAAAACCTCTAAAAGCTTAAGGTGATTATAGAATGAAGCCCGTGGTGAATTTCAATTTACCACGTTTATCTACATTTCCAAAACCTCAAATCGGCGTAATAAGCTTTTTGTGCAAAGTCGAAATCAAATTATGATTGTTCAGCATAACTAAGCAACGATCTACCATTATTTGCCCCATCTGCGTTATGGTTCTTCTTCATTCAGTCTTCCTTGAAAAATATTGAAAAGCACGTGGTTTACAAAATGGTCAGATTTCTGGCTTCATTCTATAATCACCTTAAAGGTCATATTATTGACCAGGATATTCTGCTTACGTTTGATTTTCTTTTCGAACGAAAGTTGATGCGAATTTCGTTTACGCTGGCAAAATCAAGGAGAAAATGGTTCGAATTAAATCAGATTGTTCAGTAACTGTCCGGTAATCAAGAATATCATTCAGGAATGAATGATAATGATCTTCAAAATTGTCAAAATTACCTACCTCAGCGGTTCCTCACTGGCCGGAACGGCTTAACCAGCGATCGAACGATTGCGCATTCTCCGTGTTCTCCGTGACCGTCGGCAGCACCATCGCCTCATCCGAGGTAAAGTAGTCGTCGCGAAGCACGTTTCCATGTACTCTTTTCGGAGTTTGCGTTTCTGCTCCGAGGACTGAACCTTCGCGAGATCCCCGGAGTGGTGCCTTGGACGAACTTGGTCTCGGTGTGGAACGACAGAACCTGGTTCTCGACGACGATGTGGAAGCTATCAGTGTCACATGCAACGTTCGCTGAGTGGGGTATGGTAATAGTTGGTAAGTTTATTATTATGAATGCCTTCGGTTGCACCAGTTTGGATGGTTTTGGTTTCGGCGTGATGGTGGGCGATTTCGATGAATCTTTTGTGTCTTTGTTGAGGAACTCTTCTGTGCATGTTCTTGACGGAGTTGGATCTGCATGGGACCGAACGGATCACAATGGAGTTTTGCGAAGAGAGTTTCAGACTAGAGGAATCGGATGGTGGCGGTCTTCTTTGGATTTCGGTAGGCTTCGGTTTTAGCTGACGAGCGCTTGGTAGTTTTCTGGGCCGGATGGAGATGATGACGAGAGGATGGAGTGGCCGCTTCGCCAGTGGTGCTCTGTGATGATGTCTGGGCAGTGCCTGGACCAGGAGTTTTTATGGATTTTGATGAGGATTTGGGAGAGGGTTTCTGAGTTGATGAAGAGGCTTTAACGTTTTACAGATGTTGGACGACCGCGTGCGCTTCAGAGATGATGACTGGATGATGGTTCTCTCACCGTTTGCGAATGAATGATCACTTCTGTGAGGCATGAACTCAATAAAACTAGAAGAACTTCCGAGGGCTCGCGATGTGGATGAACGGATAGTCGCATCGTGAATTACTCCTGCTGGTGAGTATTGGTGGAACAATTTCATCTCAACAGCTGACTTTGGTATGGATTCCGATTTGTTTATAATTTCGGCCACCATTCACAGTATTTCATCTTCGTTTGAAGAAGAGCTTGAAGAGTTTCAGTCTTTGCCGGAACATTGCAGAATCTCGTGTTGTTCCATGATTTGATTCTGAACAGGATGCAATTCTACTGAATTGTTCAAAGTTTGTTCATTACTTGGTGAACTAAGGTCTTTGGTTGAGGTAGTATCTGAAGCATGTCTTTTATCTGCTTATAGTAATTGCGGAACTATTGTGTCCTGAATCGTTATCCGAGGTACAGAATGCCGCTTCTGAATGCACAGCCAAGATATTATCAGGTTGACCATGTATCGTAGATGAGGCACGATACTGGACGGGTCACTTGCGTCCTCCACTGAAATTTCATCAACATGGATCTTTTAGGTCCAGCTGATAGATGATTTATATTTTCTGGGTTCAAAAGTTTGTACCCTCTTGTTTATAGAAGTGGATTTGAGCTGATTCATAGAAGTCTGACCAATATTGGGGTTCATCACGTTGAATAGAGGATTCTGTATTTCTGGGGATGTGATGTTCGTTCTAGGCTGAATTGATTTGTTCTTCTAGATCTGAGTTGTGATGATCGAATCGTATTTCTTCAGATAATGCGACTAAATTAAGAGTATCAATTTCGTCAACCTTAGAAGAACTGTTTCGGAGATAACTTTCTGAGCTGATTTGATTAATGGTTTCCTTGATGAAATTAGATTCACATCAGCTATTGGTTCTACAATCTGAGCTACAGTTGACTGCATGCCGAGTTTTGTATGATTGAATCGATTGTCCATTTGTGATTGTATCGTCAGCTCCGTTTACAACGGCCCGTACAGATGTCGAACCATTTTCGGTTGGCATATTTTAGTTGTTTAATATTCATTACCCAGGTGTTTCGTGGTCTAATTTTTGATCGACTCCTAAGGTTGACCAGATGACCTGTTACTTCATTCCGATTCACAGTGTAGCATATTCTGGAACATTGTTCTCAGAAGACACTTTGACTGTCAGTTTTCAATTGCGGAACTGGTGAAACCTGCTGGAGCGCCCTAGATCTCTTGACGGTATTCAAGCATTTCAATAGTGGTATCCAGAACGTGCGTAATGAAGCAGTTTCCTTTTCATGGTTTTGTTCTGCGTCTTTCGATAGCGTCAGATGTAACGGTTTCAGGAATCTTTGAACTTGTGGTGGTTCAGGTGTAGCCCGTTTTCAACGCCGGCGACAGATTGACTCGGACCAGATTGTACTAAATCGCAATTGTGCGCTTCCCGGTCTGAACTTACTCGCTGGATCTAGATTCACGGTGCGTTTCCAGCATGCTGAGCTGTTTTGATAAATTTCCAATAACCACTTTTGGCATTCAATAACGTTTGCACATTTTCATGGTCGTTCATGTTCTCTCTGCCACCAGCGTTACCAGTAGAACTGCGTAGCATCTGCTATTAGTGACTTCACTAATTGTGCCTTTATCTCCGACTATTCTGTACTGTGTCTGCACCCAGAAAAGCCTTCGTCGTAATCCAGTTGGTTATTTCGTCAATCCTTCAACACAAACTCAAAATGTCGTAACCCTTGCTCGAATGATTGCTCGATCACACTAACGTGTCATTGAAATCACCATCCGGTAAGGTAGATCGTTGATTCTGATGCGCTGTTGCGCTCCATCTCCCGCAACATCGCTGTATTTGGCTCCTGGGGAAGTCTTGCTTGCTTTTCCTAATCCTTTTTTTCTTCCACTACCACTGAATGCCAACGTCCCTGAGCTATTTCACTCAGTCACTGAACCGTCATCGTCTTCGTCTCTTACATTCGAAAGTCGCCGTTTTCATCCACGTCGTATTCTTCGTTGGAGTCCCACTCTTTCCCATCATTTCGTCACCTTCCGTCCAGTCACCGTGTACTCATCTTCCCGTAGTATCTGTCTGCACGTCATCCCTCGTCTTCCATGGTCGCCATGTCAGAGGCTATTTGTCTTTCATCTGCTGTATCAGCTGCATCCAGCATCACAAGTCCGATAGATTGTTGGATGGTCGGGCAGCGATAGGACACAGTTCGCTTGATAGGTCTGTGTTCAGTTGTGGTGCATCGACGATTTCAATTATAGCGGGACTTGTGTTGCCGAAGAGGCCTCAGCAGGCAGAAATGAGCATTGGTTCAGACCTTTGGGATCTGCCTAGGACCACTACTGATGGGGTTTCAAGAGAACAGCTAAACTGGAGATTGTATGGAACTATTTGTTACTTGCCAGAGGGCTTATGGATGGTTCAGTGATGATCAACATTATGTGGACTAACAACATCTTCGCAGGTGTCATTGATTTCATCAGAAGAAGTACTTTGGTCGGGAGGTTCATATTCAGCGGGAATGATAAGCGATGTATCTGGGACATTCTGTGTTAGACTATGATTGGATAAGGTCATGTTCACTAGTTATGATCTCTTGGCGTGGGCTGTTTTAACTTCGATGATCTCTCTGTATCTACGACATTATCATAGAGGTTGAACCACGTCCGCACTTGACTGTCCAATCTGTTTTGCAACATACATCCAGTTCCTGGGTTCAATTTTTTTCGATGTTTTCTTACAACATGTCGCAGTTCCTCAACATGACTCATATGCACTGTCGGAATGGGTGATTTATGATTATGTGCTATTGTTTGAAAATACTTTCAGAGGAACTTTTGACTGGTCTTCGCTGTAGGTACTATCTTGTTAACAGGGACTTTAATAATGTCGCTTTTTTCACCTGCTTTCTCTCTCTGATGTTTCACAGGAATTAGCGTAGCAAATGCGTTAATTTCTGCAGGTTTACGTAGATTGCCTCTTCAGCGGGGATTGTCAACTGATGTTGGTGGTTCAATCTCCAAGGAACCCAAACTGTTGGCAACCTCTCTCTGTTCTGGTTGAGTAAGTCCTGAATTCGTTGATTCACAGCAACAATGTCGTAATAGTTTGGCCGATTCCGCAGTGTTTAGCCTCGTCGGAACTAATGTCGAATTGATAATTGTTTAGTTTTGAGACATTCGAATTCGTTGGTCAGACGTTCAACTGAATAGCTCTCTAATGAAGTCCTGTATGCTAGCATATTCGTTGTCGTCTTCTTGTGCGGGTTTGAAATCCCATCGAAGATCGCTTTTATGTTTCTGGAAATCATGCATATCGTCTTTTGTCGCTGGGATGCGAATGGAAAGGCGATGACCGAATACTCTTCTTCAGAGAAGTCTGCGTTCGCGAGCGTCTCTGAATGTCAGTTCAATAGTTTTTCAGTATGACTATACGCTTCAATTCTTGCTGGACTTGATCCACAAGACTGGAAGAACTTCCTGAATGTTTTCTGCCATAAAATTCTGAATGTCTTCGTATATCGGTTTCTGATTCACTCTTCGGATGGTTGATCTTCATGCAAGTGAAGTGAATTGGACTTTACGATGCGCCTGCATGATTCAGAACGTACTGAAGCCAGGACGCTGGTCGAGATCCGCTGACTAGCCAGAGAAGATGCTGGATATTTTCAGCACGTCTTCGTTTTGTTTTCCGATTTTTCCCATTTGATCGATCAATTTTCGATATCCTCAGAATTAGAGTGTTAGATGTAACGCTCTCTTCATCCGGGGACATCACATTTCCCATTTCATTGACAGTCGTGATTGGTTTTATCCACGTTAGTGGAATTTGACTTCAGACTACTCACAAGTGACTTCTACACTAACGGCTGATAGCATTCTAGTTCTTGTTCATAACAGTTCTTTTTCGACATGGGTACTTATAACCCGGATCTCGGTGCTGGAAGGGATTAGGAAATTTATTTGGTGAATTGTAGGAACCGTGATGGAAGAGAAAGAGTTTTAATTAATATGGATAATATTTGTTAGTGTTGCGAGTTCTTCTTACTAATTCCACTCCGATCCTCTTTAGAGCTTGCTGTAAAAGGAGTTACCAGAGTCGTTGTCTGCTCCCATTTGAGACCCCAGATACGCATTGTTGGTTTGCCAGAAGTTTTACTGAGCTCAACCATAAGTAAGACCATATTTCCATGGTGAGCGGTTAATTTGTTACAATGTCTTCTCGGGTGTAGTTACCTTCGAAGGACCCTCATGATACTTTTTCTGACGCTGCTCGATACATTCCTGCAGATAGCGTGCCAGATGTTCCCTTTATGTAGTCGTAGTGTGCTTCATGAGCTTCAGCCGAAGAAATGGTCCCTATCGTATTCTCTCGTTTCATGACCGTACTTTTGTAGCAATGTTTGCACGGTATCACTAACTTCACCAGCGCCGTCACGGAGCCATAGTACTGGATGCTTATCCTTGTAAAGTACTTAATGCTGCCTGCAGCTCGTCAGTCGTAAAGTTGTGGTGTGATGCTCCTAAAATTGCTTGTAGTTTAGTTACAGACCAAATATGTAGTATACGAACTCACTTCAATGTTTATGAACCTTATTCTCGGCGGAACTATTCTGTCCGTTGTTTACAACGGTTCCATCATTTTTGTGCCATTTGTAGAGCCAATTCATGTTGTTCGGGTTCAAAATGATAACATCAAATGTTAGTATTCTTAACTCTATCGTACCCTTTCCCATTAGCAAATTCTAAGCTTGAAGTATCCATAATTCACCGTCTTCGTCTACTGTGAAGCAGTTCAACGTTGGTTGGGGTGGTCGGTCGGGTATGCTTATTTGGCATGGTATCGATGCCGTAGGTCGTTCATTGGCATGATACTTGTGCTGACTGGCGCCGTGTTAATCCGAAATTCGTTCTGGTGGCAGCAGTTGATGATTTGATTGATGGCGACCAAATAGGACATACTTTCGTCTGCATGATGTGGTGAAGTTGACGACGATGGATGAGTTTATTTTGCTGCTGCACGTAATGTATGCTGAGGCTCAACTCGTGCGGAGTCGGTGGAAGACTCTAAAGGACGAGCATAGTAAGATGATGTAGTTGGTCATTTTGTTAGTATTGACTGATATTCAGTCAATGTGTAAGTATTTCTAAGGGCCAGCCACAAAGCACGTCAAGCTTTCAGGTTGAAGAAGGCGAAGCAGCTGGCAGCGTGTCTATTAAAACAAACATTTTAGAGGTTCAATACAAAGTCTGATGAAAATGGGTATAGGCCTGACGTACTTAATTATCTTCCCTAACAAAATCTTCAGATGAGCAAACTATTGGTTATTATTATTATTATCTTTGATAACGAGATTTTTGGCCCGGGCTCTCTTCGTGTAGCAGAAATGAGCAAACTAGTAATGATGTTCTTGAATTAATAAAGCAACGAAGTAGTTAGTCCAAAGGTTAACGTAACCTAATGACTGGAGGAATTCACAAAGGAAGATGACAACAGTTTGAAAAAGGTTTGTTCCAATTTTTAATGGTTTTGTAGCAGGATTGAATAAACACATAGTACCACTGGGACCATACGCGCACAAGTTCGCGGATGAACATAGCTCGTATCGGTCGCGGACCTGGGTGCTTAGTTTTGTTTTTGCGATCGAAAGTAAAAGCACCATGTTGTTTCAATTAAGGTAAGGATCATTTTCGTATTGACACAGAACTTTCGCAAGATCCGAGATGTTGTTTTGTGTTGATTGCACGACGATTGTGTTTCGACTACGCAGAATGGTCGCGCGATTCGAAATATTTAGTTTTACCTTAGTGTTACGCAAAATAAATTATAAAAACGCGTTTTTGATTCGCATCCATAGATCGTACTACTTGTCAAAGGAATCCAGAGAAATTTCCATATCCCAAGACAATGAGAGATGCAGAGGTGTTCTTTCGGTCTCTAGTAGCAACGAGAGTCGAGCCAAAATGCTTCCCTACCTTATATGACCGTAAGGGCTTGACTGGCGCCGTTATTGCACATTGCATTGAGAATGGATAGCTAGCCCCTATTCAAATAATTCACGTGCAGTTTCGCAAGTTTTAAAGTAATCGCTGAGGGCACCAGGTATTGTTTAGAAATTGACAGGTTTTGGTACGCCGACACGCTGACATATTTTTGCATCAGTGCACCGCTGAAATTGTCACGCCGCTGGATCTATAAGTTTCAAACCGATTTAAAGAAATCTCCAAGATTCTGACGAATATTCGTACAAATTATCGCTCTGATTCCAGCATCACGTTGAAACTCCAGAGTTTTTCGTGGATTGCCAATGATTTCATCTAAATTCCAAATAATTTCCTAATAAACTTTGGGAAGCTCTGCAACAACAAAATAAATCAACAAAGAACTTGAAAGTGGAATTCCGAAGGATTTCGTTTAAATAAAAAAATCTTGTTGAAATGAAATTTTGAACGGGGAAGAGCAGGAGGCCACAGATCGAAAGAAGTTGGGCCGAAGCTCATCTAGCTTAAAGTCATGAATAAAATGTCATTTGACAACAGTTCTTTGCTTGAAAATCGGTTAGCCGAATTTAGCCACTTGTTTCAAATGCTCTTTTTGGCCAAAACGTTTGGTTGAATACAGTTTGCAGAAAGGACATTTTTGAGTCAAATGGTCTTCGCCGGAAAGCAAACGACGATATTCACAAAATTGCATTTTTAGCCACCATTCTTATACGGTCAACGATTTTCGGGCAACGATCAATTCGGCCAAAAGGCATTTTCAGCTAATTGAATTGTTACAAAACAACTTTGTTGGCCAACCAGTTCGATGACTGTCCTTTCGGCCAATTCACATTTTCGATTAAACAATTTCAAAACCCGCTTTGAAGTAAAATTGCAATTCAATAAACAACCTAAGATGACTTCGACTTAACGTAATATTCGGCTAGTGGCATCCAACAATGGCCACAAGGCTGTGCTGTTTGCTGAATGTCATTAGTCCCGAACAAACCATTTGTTTAAAACCCATCTGGCAGAAAATGTCTGAAAATGTCAAAAAATTCAGAAGAACAAACGTAATCGAAAATCGTCACGCCGATTCACGCCGTCGAACAAAATTTGACAAACGCTTCCGCCGATTTTTGGACCAGCACACTTCTAATCACGGTTCAATGCCAAAGTAAGCCTTGCCAAGAAGGTACTTCAGGAAACCCAAAGAACAATGTAGATGTGCTTTTGTATGTTTCTTATCATTTGCCTTTCAACACTGTTCCATTCCAGGTCATCCAAGAATTCTCCTGAATCTACACGCGTAACCATGGACTTAAGGTTCATAAGCGTAACGAAAGTTGTTATTTCTTTTAAAAATGATTCATGCCGACGGATATATTAAACCACTTCCATTCCAGGTTATCCAAGAATTCTAGAGTATAGGCTTTAAGTTCACCTGCAACCGAAAGGCTATTATCTTTTTTAAAATGGTTCATGCCCTAAATGATCTATTAAACTAACCAATATGCCTTACAGCCGTTCCTTTCCAGGTCATCCAAGAACTGCTCTAACCTTAGCCACGGTTTCATCCCAAATCATGCCTCCAAGTATTTGTCTTCACCTATGTCCTAAATGTAGGTGGCTAAGGAGTTGTTCAAGATCTCCAAACTGTCTTGGAGTTTGAATCAAATGGACTACCTAATCAACCATGCGGCTTCCTCTGATGTCCCCAGCCGCGGTAACAACACAAGTTATGTCCTCTAAGTATTTGTTCCTTCAGTCTCCAATCCTGGTATATGAGATGTTGTAAGATCCAAATTGTCCTGAGTTTGAATCAAACGGTCTGCCGAATCAACCAAGGCCTTATGATGCCTCAGCGATATGAACCTGGCTATGTCCTCCGAGTATTTTTTTCTTCACTTGTCACAAATCCAGACATAAGGAGATGTAGTAAGATCTCAAATCGTCCGGAGTTTGGAATCAAATTGTCTGCCGAATCACCAAGGCTTCTATGATGTCAACTACCGCAGTATCAAATTCCAATTATGTTCTCGAATATCTGTATTTCACTAAGCCCCACTCTTGATAATATGATGTTGAACATTGGTTAATAGCCGTTTATTTCACTAGCACTTTCGTTGTTCAGATATATGATTATTAACGTGTGGAATAGTTCAGTGTCTTGTACTTGACTCGACTTTACCTCGACTCCCGCTCGGCATAAGATTGATTTCGGAAGACGCACTGGCACAGTTGTGGTCGAAATACGTCTGCAAAGATAACGAAATTAACTGTACCCAAATGACAGTACTTAATTCGCCTTAGACGGTTTAATACATTCCACTAAACGAGCTTACGGATATTTTTCTGATCTGATATTGTAAAGTATCCTCCAAATTGTCCTGAGTTTGAATGAAATGGTCTGCTGAATCAACCAAGGCCTTCATGATGTCCTCAGCCAGTATCAATCCATGTCCTCCGAGTATTTTTCTTGCACTTGCGTCTCAAATTCGACATACGATGAAGTAAGATTCAAATTGTCCTGGAGTTTGAATCAAATGGTTTAATAATCAACTAAGGCTTCCATGATGTCTCAGTCATGGTAACAACCCACCATGTTCTCCTTGAGTATCGCCTTTCACTGCGTCTTACATCAGGCATATGAGATGTTGTAAGGTCTCCAAATTACCCTGGGAGTTTGAATCAATGGCCTGCCGAATCAACCAAGACTTCCATGATGTCCCAGCCGTGGTAACAACCCTCTTATGTCCTTCCGAGTATTTGTCTTTCACTTGGTGTTCAAATGGAGGCATATGAGAGGTTAAATTAAATTGTCCTGGAGTTTGAACCAAATGGTCTACTGAATCAACCAAAGCTTCAACGATGTGTTATGCCGTGGCATCAGCTCAATTATGATTTTCAGAGTATTTAGTCTTTCACTCTGTTTCAAATCCAGGCATATGATAAGTTTTTAGATCTCCAATAGTCAGGGAGTTTGATCAATTGTTCAACAAATCACCAGTTTCTTCATATCTCTTCAGTCGCGGTTTCAACTCTCAATTTATATTTCCTGAGTATTTGTAGTTTCACTGTCTCAAACCAAGGCATATGAGGTGTGGTAAGATCTCAAAGTTGTCTTTGGAGCTTTTGATGTCTTGCGAATTGCATCTCATATTGTGGTACAAGATCCTAAGCAACCAGAAGTTCAGATTTTACTTAATTTACTCCTACTGAATCAATTGGTTCACTATGGTTTCGCACAAGTTCCCAAGCATCCTTAACGGAACTTTAACGAGTTCACTTTACGCTCCCACCGATACAAAAATTACTAAATGAGAGCTGAATAAGCCAAATAGCCCTTTCCATCGAACTTGAGTTGCTTGGGATGCCAAGACCATAACATCTCATATGCCCATTTGAAACGTGGGCAAAGACTAGCATCAGAAGACAAAATTGGGTTGGACACCGCGGCTTGGGGAGCATCGGGAAGCCTTTGTTGACTGGTAGTTCGCGTTATTCAAACTCAGGGACAATTTGGAGACGTTAAAAACATCATCTCATATACCTGATTGAGACGGGCAGAAAGACAAATAGTCGAGGGTAAGGATTTCTGATGATACTATGGCTGTGGATACCAGCGGATGCCCCAGTAGATTTTGGAAGACCATTTGATTCAAACCAGAAATTTGGAGATTCCACACCTTCACATGCAAGAATTGAAGACGCGCGAAAAGACAAATAATTGAAGGACAAAATTGTTGACACCGAGATGTAGACACCATGGGAAGCCTTCAACATTCTGACCATTTGATTCAACCCAGGACAATTTTGGAGATCTTTACAACACTTCATATGTCTTGTTCTGAGACGCAAGTGAAAGCACAACCATCGGAGGACATAAATTATTGATACTACTGGCTTCTGCGACATCATGAAGATTTTGGTTGATTCGATTGACCATTTGATTAACCTGCGGACAATTTGGAGATCTTTTACTATTCTGTATGCCTGGGGCTTTGAGAGATCTAATACCCTATGTAAGACGCAAGTGAATGTGCTTTAAGTATCAACGATCACGCAAACAGCAGTGAATATATCTGATTTTTTACACGGGGATGCGTCTGGTGTAAAAAAGTTTTCAGTTCAAAATTCGAAAACCGTAAAAGAAGTTTTATGATTTCGACGAATTATGCAATGGAGCAATCTTCAGTAAAAATTTAAGGGATTTTTTTACACGGCCGCAAAAAATCCGTGTAAAACAGAATGGGTGTACTAGAAATTTAGCAAAAAATCTTTTTACTTTTAACTACGCTTCCAATATGAGGGTTGAGTGTACAAGCAATTTGTTTCATATTTACGCCAAGTGTTGCAACCAACAAATGCGTTGTGCTATTCTGGCGCTGTAAACACAATCAACTTTTCTGTACTCATTAAAAGATACAAATTGAAAGACATGTACCATTTGAAACATGTTGATAGACTTTTGTTTGCACTTTGAAGACCTGCGACTTACTCTAGTGTTTCTTTGATAATCAAGATATTCTCTGGTTTTGTTTGTTCAGGTGCCTTGAATCTGAAAACCCTTTCCCAGTTTTCTGGGCAGCAGGGTTCATGTTTGACATTTGTCGACCCTTCACAGGGCCACGGTAAGTTGAAATGGAGGATTTGACAGGCGGGTTGTATCTGCGTTGTATCTACCAAAAGCGCACTACCAGCAAGTCTTGGTGTTGAGTAGGATACCAAACAGACCTGTCACGACGTTCTCCAGCGAGACAGGAGGTTTGCACAGGCCCAATGTCGCTTGTAAAATCAATCATCTGAACGACATAAGCGATAATAGACGATCTATACAATCGGCCAACGATAGGGCGACGAACAGGGGATCACAGATTTAAGCTGGAACATGGAACTCATTAGTCGCTAGGCTTTGCTTAATGTTGCGAAGATGATTACGATCGATTTACATCTCCGCAACTACGTCGTAGCGGTTGCAGGAAATTGCTGGGACAGACAGTGTGAAAGCGGGCATCGTAGCGGCTCCTTTACTAAAGCGGGCACCACCAACGGGCTCGGAACGGTTCATAGTGCTGGAAGACGCCTGTGATTGGGTGACAGCCACTCAACTGAAGGAGATTAAGCAGGATACCGTCTTCAACTATAAATCATCAACGCATTGCCCACATCGAGGAGTATCTGACAGAAAGAGCCTGCCATGAGCAGACATACGATGATGCCCACTGCGACGTCAAACGTCATCTACCGACATGGAATCGCCATGCAGGAAGGGAGGAATGCGCACGCCGGTATCGGAACGATAAGCCCGTACCATCGAAGGTACAACGGACAACGTGCATAAATCTCTGCACTCCACGCGGAATGGTAGTCCGAAGCACTTTCTTCCCCGCAAGAATATCCACAAGGCCACATGGAGGTCACTCAACTCAAAACGGAAACCAAATCGACCACGTTCTAATCGACGGTAAATCTCTTTCCGACATCACTGAACGTCCGACTTACTGCAGTGCGGTATTGAATCCGAACACTACCTCGTTGCAGTATGCCTGCGCTCAAAACTCGGGACGAGATGGGACAAACACGCCGCGAGTTTTGCCGCGGCTAATTGGGCGGACTAAGACGGGTAGACTAAGCCAACGATAGCGAAGAGCTGGAATGCTGGACACTTAACGGAAGAGCAGCTAAGCGTCTCTTGAAGATGGTCGGAGAGCTGATCTACATGGCGTACCGCAACCACTGTACCAATGGAGCGTGAGGTGACATAAAGGCATAAAATAGTATCTACGAAGAGCATTTGACGAGACATGTCTTTTCAGGAGGAGATTGGCCTGCTGTTGTTTTTAGTCGGGTTAACTAACCACCAGCAGAGCTACTTAAAAGGGTGGTGCGGTATCATTACTTAGAGCGCCGTACTGGGTAATGCTCAATTTTGGGAGAAGAAGTTTCGCCGCAGATTTCTGGTTGGGCCATTATGTGTCACATCTAGAAAGGGCGATGAGCTGATTGTAGCAACGGCCGCGCAATCACTACTCTCCAAAATTTTATGCCGTTGATCAGAAGATTGCAAGAGAGAGTTCGCGGGCAGTACTAGCTGGAATACATGAGCGAACACCTAGCACGAACCAGGTGTTCGCTGTACGCCAGATAATGCCGCTAATACAACCAAGCCCAATAATATCATCTATTTATCGACTTAAAGCTGCATATGATACGAGCGGACGAGCCTAGCTATGGCTAACGTGACGAACACGATTTCCGGATAAACACGAAAACGCTACAAATTCTCAACACAGAATAATCACATTTTGCACAAAGCTTTTCACTCGAATAGTTTATCACACCTTAAATAATCAGACTCCTACAAGACAACGGCTACTTTCCACAAGAGACTCACTAATCAACTGATGTGGATATTCATCGCCAATTTAAATTAATTTCGACACCAGCAAGATTTCAATTGATGACGCAAACCACGAAACGTAGTACTTATCTTCCTGAAGCATTGCTAATAATGTTTCAAATTGACGGTTACTTCATTGTACCCATCATCGTTTGGATAACAATGTCAACAATATGTTGGTGTTGCATTGGGATAACCCGTCAAATGACGAGCTTTACTCATCTCAGCCCGAAACGTACAAGGAGGTTACACCGCGCATCGCCAGAAATCCAGACATGGAAGTACCATAAATGAAGGATGAAACAGATCAAACGAAGTGTGTTAGCAAGATGTTGTCATTTGTTATAATTAGCTCGAAGCAGATTTATGTAATCAATTAATTTACTGTGTGTCAACTGCGTTTGGAGTATTTTAGATTTGTTTTGTCACAAATCGTTATGGTCCTATCTGAAAAATTCAAAATGTTTTGTGGAGAAAATTTAATCAATCGATGCATGTATATGTTTTAGTAAAAGCATACGCATGGTTTTTAGCGTAGACTCCAACAATGTTATTATCTGGCGCAGTCGTAAATAATACGACTCATTAAAGGTTTTTATTTGAACCTGCGTATCGTTTATAGCTCGTTGGATGTTGTCCGAAGGAGAATTGGCCACTTGCAGTAACTGTGGAGTGGCTAGAAGAATGGGACCGTTTATAAACACCAGCCTCGATGGTGGTTAGTCAGGTTGGTTGCTGGACTGACTCCACCGGATCTGATGGTCGACGAATCTTCACGACTTTCGAACGTTCAGGTCTAGTATGGATAAATTAATGGGTGATGATGAACTGGGTGATGTTACAATGATGTGCAAAACAACTTGATATCTAATACTCGTAGTCTGAATTCATTTTTATCTCTCAAACGGCATAACTTTATAAGGGATACAAACAGTATTTTTATTCACATGTTTTCATCTTGTTTAGGAAACACCAAGATATCTTATTGTTTATCAACATTAGGGAAAATCTTTTCACTTTGCAGGTTTGTACGGTAATCGCATACAATTATAACAAGTAACGTATTATTCCATTCGTACTGAAAAGAAGAAGAAGAAGAAAGAGCAGGCTGGGCATTGCGTTAGAGAAAAAGGCGATTCTGAAAATTCATTCATCAACTATTTTTGCTCGGATGATATAGAATGATGGATTTTGGTAGGTTTGTCTCATTATTGGGGGTTTTATGACGACTATGCTCAATTCTGGCCTACATTCTTGCATATCAAAGCATTACGGGCCAAATTTCATAAATTTGGTCGACAAAAACTCCCCCGACAATAATAGAACAAAACTCAAGCAAAGCCGTCTTTCCCCTCAACTAAATTGGATTTTCTACCTTTTATTTCAAGTTCCAAGCAAATATTCCCATAGCAACCAGCACGGCGACTGTAGTGTATTATGCTGTCTCATTTATCCAATGTTTCAATTTCAGAAAATATGTATCCTGTACTGAAACTATTTAAGTCTATCGGCGTCGTCGCTTAGTTGCGGAAATTTATTATTTCAGTATCCGCATGGAGGCGCATTAGTTTTTTAATTAACAAAACCTTACAATCTGCCGGACTGTGAGAACTTTCTAGCGATTACTATCTCTAAATGCCGCCTACAGTGAACCCAGATCATCTTCTGCCGTCTGTCCCCACAGTGAGTGACATGGGAAGTTATCAAACTGGGAGCTGTTGATTGGTTGCCTGATGACGGACTAGATCTTACTACGGCACATACTTAAAGAAATGCCGTGAATATCAGGTCCCGGACATCGCAAGCATCCGACAAGTACGAAGGAACAGAATTTTACGTTTACTAGAGGTCCTATTGTAAGAACAAAATTGTTGAAATCGTTGTTTTTTGTCTAACATCAGGAATTATTTGGTAGTAGATGGTGACTATTATTTTTACCATTACTTCGGCAAAAAATAGGGCAGTGATTTAACCTGCCGCAGTCAACTCCTCTTCATCGGTATGTGCTTACTGTAACCCTTGAGCAGTATTTAGAATTAGACTTCGGTGTCATAGGACTTATTTGTTATTATGTTTTTCATAAAGTTTTCCAATTCAGTATTGATAAACTCAGTCGATTTACTTCAATATATCTAAATTTCAGGAAAATTCTAACTTTACTATTCTTTGTGTTATATATGCCATTGGGGCAAATGTTTGAGCGGCTGCATATCCAGTATATTTAGAGAATTTGGTAGTGTTACTACCACCCATGCGACCTTGGTCATTCACGATGGAATCTGTACTAATGACAATCATAATGGACAGATTACTTCCCCACCTCGCGTTCTTGAAGTGAACAAATCTATTAGATGATCATCAATAAACTAAATGTGCTCTAGCTGAGTAAGACTGGGGTAATGATGACTCAAACTAAATTGAATATTTTCTCAAAATTAAAAAATATGTCAGAAAAAGTTTTTTTTTCCTTTATTATAGAGGTTTTTGCTTCTTGACTGGTTCACCCGTCTACTCGATCTCATAACGGTTGACAAATACCTAGTCGAAATACGAAGGCGCATCATCTGTGGAAGTCGGGCCACATACGGGCCCAGAAGAAACTGTCGGTCAGAAAAGATTCTAGCCTACCAAATGCCGCACTAAGACGTGAATAAGACCGGTCGTCCTCCACGACATGAACATGGGATACGATCGCTCCGGAGGAGGACTCTGGTGCTATCCTGGAGTATTGTCCGGAGAGACGGTGCTATAGGAACCATCTTCAAGGTGTCAAGTGTACATGGTGGGGGAAGAAGAACCTGGAGCTCGTCCAGCTCTACGGCGAATCCAGTA
Source organism: Armigeres subalbatus (assembly GCF_024139115.2). NCBI lineage: Eukaryota > Metazoa > Arthropoda > Insecta > Diptera > Culicidae > Armigeres > Armigeres subalbatus. The sequence goes on from NC_085141.1 coordinate 93,172,105, forward strand.
ATATCCAGAAGGTAAATTCAAAAGCCGAAGGCACGATGGCAGGTGACGTTGACAAAATGCCGCACAGCAACCCTTGCTAAGAGGAGTGTTCGCTTCCGATCCGGCAGGTACGACTGGCGTGGAGCGCAGCAGCGGATGGCAGACCAGGTAGCAAAACGATCTTAGGAGCGTGAGTGATCTGAGGATGAGAGATGCGGCTCGAACCGTAATAGGGCGCAAATTGTTGATTCAGTGTTATCTGTTTATGTAATGCAAACGAATTAAATGAAATGAATGGTTCACCTTGAAAAGAATTAGGGACTTATATTCTATTGTACAAATTCTTTTGTACTTGAGCACTTTGATTCATCTTCATCAATGCTCTAGTATGCCTCTGATTGCTGCTCAACTTGCCTTTAAACGCACATCTGTATATTTCGATAAAGTTGATCAACATGTCTACCGTCAACGTCACACAATTGAGCATATGGGTTTGGTTCTTGATATGTAGTGGTCGCAATTTTCTTGTGTCCAACCGCAATCCGATAGTCTGTTGTTCCCTCCGACTGTGCTGCCCACCCATGGCGTGACTTAACCTTTATTTTCCTGCAGAGCTTATCCTTCTACCTGTAGATTTTCCCATGATTCGGTTATTTCTTTGTTGAAGGGATTTTATGTCTGTGCTCGCTATTAATTTTCCATTTTTTGCATTTCTTCCGAGGTTTTACAACGGTCCGCTTCATCGTTGCTCTCTGATTCCGCACCCCGGGGTATCCAGCAGTAGGTAGTGTTCACTGAGTAATAGCCTCAATAGTCTGTATTATAGGGTGTGCTCTTAGAAATGTTCTTGGTGGAGTTCTGGAAGATGTCCGAGAAATCATAATTTTTTAAGTTTCATAAAATTCCTAGAAACCTTATAAGAAATTCTGCGGAAACTCATATAAGTATTTTTTCAAAACCATTACGGTTATCGTTGGGAAATTCTCAGTAAAACCAGGTGAAACCATATAGATATTCTTTCAGGATTTCATCTGGAAATTTATTAAGGAATGAAATAGTTTCAGACTCAAACAATTTCGGAAGAAATTGCTGAAAAATCTTCGAAGGGGTTCAAAATGACACCCGAGGGAATATGAAAAAGATTATAAGGACACTTGGCAAAATTTTTGCTGAATTTTCGAAAGAACTTAGTGTAACATATCAACTGAACTTCAGCCCACTTTATTATTGATCCCACATGACTGACTTCCACTGACAATTCACACCAAGGAAACATAAAACCGAACTAGCTTTTTGCTTGCTAAATGTAGACTTGTTTATTCGCTCTGCTAAGGCACAAAAGGCTTTACTACACGCAGGCCTTGCCATTAGCGTATAGGTATTCTATAATTTTCCTGTAGCACTGACTTCAAAAAAGTTCACATAAGGAACCGACAATTCCTGCAGAAAACTAGAAAGAATCTTTTCAGTAACTTCGAAAAATGTTCAGGAATTCTAATACTCCCCGCATAGTTCCCAAAAAGCACTTCAAAGAAATTCTTTGAATGAATTGATGATGAAATGAGATTCCTGAAAACAAAAGAAATGAGAATGTTGTGACAGAATTACTGAGGAAATGTCCAAGAACTTCCAAAGCCGGCCAAAGGATTACCTGCAGAAATCTAAAGGAATTGCTTAAGGTACACTTTAATCTTAGCCTTTAGGTCAGAGAAGGAGATAATTGCTTAAGGTCTCTCTGAAAGAATTTCTATGGAATTTCAGAAAAGCTGCCAGCAAAGAACTCACATGAGCCCCTAGAGGAATTTCTAAAAATTCCGTTTAAAAAATCCGAATGGTCAAATAATTTCCGTTCCAAAAGAAATTCCAAAGCAAACTTTCAAAGATCAAATATATTTCCGCTGAATCTGCGAAATGAATTTTTGGAGAATTCAAAATATTTTCCGTCGATATTTCAAAAGGAATTTGCGAATGGTTTTCAAGATCTTCTAAGGATTACGAAGAATTCCTAAAGGATTTACAAATACCAAAGCAATTGGGTGAAATTTCAAAGATTTTCCAAAAGAACGAACCTTAAATACTCTAAGGTTTTCTTAACAAAGGAATACGAGGAGGAAATTACGTAATTTCGAGGTAACAAAGGGAACATCCGAAATTATTTCAAAGAACTTTCTGAATACGTTTCCGGAGGAGTTTTGTAGAACTTATTGAGGTAATTTTAGGGACATTATTTTGTGAATATGGCTACGCATCTGCCGCAGGAGGTCGTGGTTCAACCAGGTCCGTTTCATTATCCTATTTTGTATCTTTTATCTATATTTTCATGTTCTAGCAACGTTAGAACTGAAATGAAATTTCATACTGTTTCCATTACTATCATGTACCTTTAATTTGACTGTTCAGTCAGTAGACTGCTAGAATTGGAAATGAACTAAAAGCTCGTTTATACATCTCGATAATTCTTCGGAACCCATCATAAAATCTACAAACATACCTTTATGGATTCTCTGAAATCTTTAGAATTTTTAGGGAAGTATTTTACCTTCAAAACTCTTTCAGAAAGTTCTTTTAGAATTATTTTCGAAATCATCTGCTCCCTTTGGGAATGCTTCAAAAAATTTATTTGGAAATTCTGCACTAAACCCAACAAATTTCTCAAAAACTATCCAAAAAATTCTGGTTTGGGAGCTACTCAAGAATTTTATTTCTTAAATTATCAAAAAAAAAAATGCCAGGAATTCCTTCGATATTCCTCCAGGATTTCTTTAAAGATTATCTGAAAACTCTGAGATTTCCTTCGAGATTCAGATTTTTCGGTAGATCTTCCAGGAAACTTTTTGAAATTTATTGAAAATGAAGTTGTTTGCAATGTAAAGGCTTATTGAATTCTCCGAAAGAAAAATCAAAAAATAAACAACAAACACTAAAAGATGCTCGGAAAGATAAAGGCATTTTCGAAGAAATTCTAGAAGTTCCGGAAGAATTTTAGAGAATGTTTTAAATAGAATTGCTGAAGGATGTTCTGAAGATATCTAGGCAAATTCTTGAATGAATGCCTTATGGATATTTAGAAGATTTTTTTCCATGAATCATGAAATAATTGCCGAAACAATTAAAAGTAAAATTTCAATAATTCTCCAAAAATTCCGAAGAAATTCTCAAAAACGAATGTAATTTTAATGAATTTTAGAATTCCGCAGGAACAGCCAAAGAAACTTCCAAAGGAATTTCAAGTCGAAAGAGAATGTAGGAACATGGAACAAAACTGAAAGCATTTCTTAAGTACTCAGAAGAAATTGTAAGGAATTTTCTGAAGGAATTAAGTAGGATGAAAATTATTAAGGACTTAAGGAATTGAAGAATACTCCTAAAATTTTAGGAAGAATTCCTAAAATAATCTTTTTAAGGTTCAAAAATATTTTAAGATATTTTAGTGGAATATATTCAACTGTCTAAGACGAGTTTCGTACTTTCCAGTAAAGTCAGGAGTCAAGTACAAGACACATGTTGAGGTCGAATACGTATCTGCAAAGATAACAAAACTTTAGTGGAATTGTAATGGAAAGTACTAAACTCTCGTCTTAGACGGTCTTGTAAGGTGTTTTAAAAGTTACTGGAGGAATATCGGAGTGAGTTATCAAATAAATTTCTTGATTTATTTCAACCAATTTCTCTGGAGTATTTCTAAGGAATTCACAAATGAATGTCAACGATACTTTCGAATATCTAGAAATTCCAGGAATTTTACAATAAGGCTTTTATATCAGTATGAAACTAGGAATATGAAAGAGACTTTTATTGAATTATATTTTGTAGGGAATAAATACTTATAGTCTGCCTGAATAGGCACATATCAGGGTTCTACTGTGGCTAGAGTGCTTCATCATAAAAAATTAGATTTTTTTTGCTCAGAATATTGACATGTTATGTTCTACTAAAGTTGAGCGCAGCTTTTCTAATCAATTTTGCTAAAAAATCTTTTCTGTAGCTCTGAGTCAGTGATTTAGATAAATTTACTGAATTGGGTAAAATTTAAAAAACAGGCTTTATCTACTTTTTTTTTTAGATTTTTCGAAAAGTCGTCTTCAGTGACTTTAGGCTCAAAAACATTTTGATGGTAAATATAGTCAATATCTTTTCCGATAAAAGTTTAACGTTTTTCTGCCAAATTACATTTTTTTTTTATATCTCTCGATTAGGCAGACCAAAAAATATATTACACGGCATCTGAAAGAGAATTCTATTATGTCAATTTATTTTTATCTCAAGTTTTACCAATTTTAATAAATCATGTTTATTTGAATAAATTGATGTAACCTGACAACGGAAGAAGATACAGACGATATTCTATAGCAAAACACGCGTTTTAAAAGTCTTTAAAGGTGACATCCGTGAAAATAAAAATGAAATGAGAGATCATAAATATTGTTTTAAGGACACCATAATCCTGGTTATAAAATTACCTAAACAAGAGCTAAGAGCTACATAGAAAGTTTATATAGCAAAGTTGATTGGAAAACAGCGATACAACTTTGTAGAACATTTTATGTCAATATTCCTAAAATAAAATAAAGATTTCACTTTTATAAAATGGCCACCCTATTTTCGGTAACTCTATAATAAGGGCCAAGTATCCAGAAAAACTTTGTAGAACAAACTTTGTTTCTTAAAAGTATGCTTCAGACCGAAAATGCATCTTTCTCGAAAATCTTGCAATACGATGATAATGATAAAACTTATAAAAAGTTAAAGCTGTAGATTTTTATTTTTCAATTCTCACGAATTCATGTTCTGAAGACTTTTGGGGTTTTCAAAACGCGTGTTTTCTATAAGAATATCGTCTGTTCTTCTTCCGTTGTCGAGTTATAATATATTTTAAAAAACATTTTAGTAAAATTGATAAAACTTGAGATAAAAAATAAATATCCCCATTTTTGACATAATAAAGAATATTATTTTCTTTCAAATGCCGTAAATATATTTTTGTTTCCTAACCGAGATATCAACTTATGAAAAAATGTAATTTTGAAATGATTATAACTTTTGATGGAGAAAGATATTGAGCATTTACCCATCAAAGTTGCATTTTTGAGCTCTAAAAGTCATGAACCACTTTTCGAGAAATCTAAAACAAAAAGTAGATCAAAAATACTGTTTTTAAGGTACACTAATCCAATTAGGTAAAATTGCTCTAAATAGCCAACTTAAGAGCTACAGATTTTTTGTGAATTGAGGAATAATACGCTACAACTTTGTAGAACATAACATGTCAATACTGAGAAATAAAAAATATTTTCTATTTTTAAATGATGGCCAACTATTTTTCTGTAGAACCATAATGATGGCCTTACTATTTCGAAAATTTTGTAGAACAACATTTTTCTAAAATATAATTTTGGGTAAATGCATCTTTCCGCGTAAATCGTGTATCTGGACCAGTGCAGTATAAGCTGAGCCAAGTAAACAAAATTCATTCTACTATTCTCGAAAATAGTCGTATCAAGCGATCAAACTCAGCTCTATTATGCTGTGGTTTGTTACATTATCAGATTTAAATGTCTATATATTGAAGATCTTACCGAACTATGCCACCAAAACGACTTCTTTCTTACTTTTGGTTATTACGCTAAGTATTCAAAAAAAACAATAATGGTTCAAATCATTATTTAATCCATCAAAAGTTTCTTTGAAAGAAATGAACTTTATGTTCCGCCAATCTTCCTAAACTTGGCTCTGGTGTTGGATCCTTTTCAGCCTAAGGAAAATGTTGGAGCATTATTCATTGCAGGTGGTAAATTGTTTGTATAAGACGTAATTTAGCAATTTTATGTGCTGCTCAAGTGAAAATCGTCAAATGAATTTTGGCAACGAGTACTAATATTGTACAAAAGTTTTGGTTAATTGTGTCACTATACTAAATGCGAAAATAGATTGAATTAGGGCCTTAGCTTAACGTATCTAAGATCAGTTTAACAATTTATGTATTATTATTCAGATAAAGCCCTCATTCAAACTATTTATTCACAGATGTATTTCGACCTCAATTATTAGACCGTTTTCAGTGTCCGTGCTTGGCCTGACTCGACTTAAGTAAATTGATTTTTTATTGCGATTAGTCATCATGGCAAAATTATGATCATGGCGCACAGGTCTAATTAGATATACTAAAAATTTTGAGTGAGGTTTCTTAGCGTGTTTTTCTGAAAACTCTAATTTGTCACAACTTTTGATTCCATTATTCAATCTGGCCCATTGCAATATTCTCGTCGAATGGAACCCATTGCGTATAATTGTCAATGAATTAAAAACGGAGGAGTTTTTTTGCGCACATACTACATATACTACACAGACATCAGTTCGATTCATTGAGCGAGTCCATTGCAAGAGAAGTCTCACACATGCTCCGACATGTTGTACAACCGGCGTTCCGCCTCCAGGAAATTTGGCCCGGTTGGAGTAAAGTCGGACCGTCTGTGGGCAAGGGGAAGTTGTACCCTGATTGGTCCAATAGTCGTAACTCACCTAATAGACTGTCCGACTCGGATCTTTTATAAAAGTCTGTTTTGGAGCGACCATATAAATTTGTCGGCGAGAAAGGTAAAACATGATACGAAGTTGGTTTTTAAACGTCAAAATGGCAACAACTTTTGTTACTTAATTGACCTTCTATTTATTTATCAGAATAAATTATTTGCGCAGAATGACCTTTTGACCAGTTTTTCGAACTAGTACGATGCAAGATAATCATGAGACAAATCTAGTAAATACCAATATTTTAAACGAATTCAGACTACGATGAAGATGTACAGATATTCGCCTGCTTTACTATCAATGTGACCCATACGCGCATTTACTAACCTGTGACATGTCCTGTGGAGGAGGAGACGTTCTGATCGAGGCCCCAGCGAGTGAAGACGGTCTACTATCGACAGCATCCATAGCCTTTTCCTCGATAACCTCTGTGGGGGACGGGCCATCCTGTGGATACTTTTCTCTCACTACCTTGTTCACAAGTTTTGTCACTTCACTGTCTAAATTTTGCTTGATTTCACCACCACTGCCTTTGGGATTTTCTAATTTGACTGGGAGGGCGGATTGAATTTCAAAGTTTTCGTACTGATTTATAAAAACCTCATCAACCTGATCTGATTGTTCAACACCACCACCAAAGGATCATCATTGTTATAACGAGAACAGAAACAACACACATTAAAACGTTTGGCTTCTTCGATAAGCATTTTATTTGGTAAAATAAATATTTATTTGCTAATTACACGAAATCATAAAAATGCTATTATTACATAATGACACACAAATACACTTTAATTGTAAACTGTATTTCTTTAGAAAGGTGCTGGGGAAATGTTGATTTCGTAACTGTACAAAAGTCATTTGCTAGGTATCGGTATTGAATTGACTTAGGCTACATGAATATATGATACAATAAGGAGTGGTTCTTCGGGGGTACAAAACACGTTCTCTTTTGGTTTACAGCAACAACATCAACTATTTCGCTTTAGTGTCGGGCCAAAAGGATATTTCGCGCATCCTACCTTTCTTTCTGTTATCGACTTTATGACTGGCGGTATGATCGTTTTAGTTTCACATCCGTTGTCGGATTTTGACTGTTCGTTTTTCGCAAGGTGGTTTTGAACAACATCCGTAGATCGTGGAGTTTCTGGGTCTATTAGTGCGGGCGCTTCGACAGCTACAGATACAGTTTTGCAGCAGATTGCACATATTTCGACTCAGCTTCGTTGACGTATGTGCAGAACGCGCATTCCCATTCACGATGGTGCAATTAATGGGTGTGGGAGGCAAGACTTTCCGTCGTAACCGATTGTTTTGGTTTGGTTTTGCTGTTTGATTCTTTATTTCGATGCTTTGTGAATGATCATTTTCGTTTTCGTTGTTAGATTCAGATAAAGACTTTTATTTCTGGAGGTTCATGAACAATTATAGATATTTTCCGCTTTATTTCTGTTTGCTTATTGCTTCTTGGTGGTTCTGAATCATTTGGAATGAATTCAGTACTGGAATTTTTCTTCATTGGCTTCTTGGTAGCAAATTCTTCGCTTCTGATCGCCATCTGTATCAGGCGCATGAGGAGTCCGATGGAACTTTCTTAGGGTTTGCCTTTGCTTGCTTTGGTTTAACAGGTTTAATTCTTTTCCATCGGAAAGTTTTCTATCCCCACAGGCTTGACTCTCTCTCGCCCCACATCAGACCTTACAATTGGTTAACGAATCAGATTCTCATGCGTTTCACATGTAGTCCAGGATTTTTTCCATTTTACGTTCAAATTCAGCATCTGAATCAAGTTGCAACGAACTGAAGCTACTATTGAGAAGATACATTGCTGAGAGCGGGCTTGCTTCGCCACGCGACGCCGTTCTATTTCACCATCGAATCATTTGTCACGAACTACGTAAATCTTTTTGCGGAGTAGCCGGTTTTCGTTGTTTGGTTTAGACTATTAGATCCTCGTCGATTCGTTTCCAAATCGGAATCATTGGTATACGAACGAAGTCACCTTCCTTGCGACGATAGTGACATCTTATCGAATCGGTCACGCAGGAGTTCTTCGCGATCATATTTGAACGATGAATATCACGCCCAGGCGATGTCGGATAGTCTATCAATGACCTGCTGAAGATGTTCCACGGCGATCCTGATTGAAACGAGAATGCTTTTACACTTGACGCTCGAACAAATGGTTCGGTTCTGGTTCGTCGAAATCCAGACTGCTGTTTGAATTACCGATGACGACGGTCTCTGGTCTGCTCCTCGATTTTCCTGGAATCTTCATCAGAATCTTCATCGGTTAGATCGTTGATGGCTGCTACGATTACGCATCGACATGGTGGATTTGCCGGATTGGATACTGAGCGCTGGGGTTGCATCATGAATGAGCTCAAGATCGCGGTGGGGCATCGCCATTCCTGTTGATGATAATAGTATATGTCATTAGTTATTATTCCAGTACGCACAATAAAGGATTCAAATTTCTGAACTTTTGGTCCTCTATGCTTAACGATTACATTTGCTATTTTATAATTCCCTCCTCGTTTTAGCTTTATTTGATGTAACTAGACTGAGCACGCGCAGTTTGAAGTTTCCGTATGAAAATTACTACAGAAATAGCCAGCCTTTAACTGGAATATGTCTGTTGCTACCATTGACTATTCAAATGTAATCGAACCGATGACTTCATAGTATACTTCCCAAGCTAGAGTGATAGTTGTTGTTTATGAAGCGATCTAACTTTGTAAGTTATCAAGAATACAAAATGCTCATTATTGATATAGATGTTATTCTTTACGTGTTAAATTGAATTCACTACGATTCAGTATTTCTCAATAACTTATCTTGCGTTATAGAATCAGTTTCGGGGCAACAAAGACCATCAGCCTAATGCAATATTTATGTTGCCAACGTAGTCATATATTTTTAGAACTTAATGACTACGAGCAGTTTCTTCTACAAAAGTGGCTGTTTTCTGTAATTTTCATACAACTTCACACTGCGCGTGCCCGTCTAGTTACATCCAAACAAGCTAAAATTTAGGAGGACTAATAAAAATATAAATGTCATCGTATAAGTATAGAAGAGCGAAAATGTCAAATTTGAATCACTCTAACGATCAACAATGAAAGATCGAAGGGCGATAGTAGTGTATTTTTGCCGTTACTTTGTGATATCATACACAAATTCATAAGTAAAAAATAATATGTAAAGTAGAAGGTACTTAAATGCAGGATGAAAAATTCAACTCATGTTCGCACCTGATTATGCTGTCAATATGCAGCGCTATACCATTACTCAAGTGTTACGACAATCTTTTAAATTCAAACATGGTCGTCACAATGTGCCGATGCTGTTTCATTTCGTATTTTCAACGGCACTAATCTAAATTGCTACAGCTGATTTTTTATGATGGCAAAGCTATAAAAACTCAAAAGAAACAACTGGTTGTACGCAAGGTGACGAGGACTACGTAGCTATTCGAAATTGATGGTATTTAAGCAGCATTAATTTGTGTCGTTTTATTAACATTGAGCAAATTCATTTTCCTGGAGGTCAACTGAAACAAGAGGTTTGAATAGTTGTTCCCAGTTGATGACTTAACTTAACCGTGAAATTAACATGACTTCGCCGTTGAAGTCACCTGACTTGCTTCAGTCGGGGGGACATCAACAATCTTTTACTTTGCAACGTACGTTTATATCGCGGGCGAAACCGAACGCTGCAAATAAATATATTTGCGTTTTGTTTCACGCTACTGATTCTGCTTATCTTTATTGAAGCGGACCAATGTTTATGTATTATAATCTGAATAAAAAAAAAAAATATTGTATTTAATCAGAAAGTTCTTTTTAGATTGTAAGAAACAAGCGAAAAAAAATAATAATAACAGAGAAAAGAAAAGAAGAAGCAATATGGTATCACATCTAGAGAAGTCTAGAAGACCCGTGGTATTGAGTCTAGAAGATATCGAGGTAATATCTAAGAGACCACACCTGTCATATCCTCTCGGTTCAAACGTCTACTCGTCTTATGAGGTAGACACCGGTTTAAAGGTTGTTGCATTTGAGGCGGATTTGAGGTTCGACAGGTTCTAGAAATCGATCAAAAAATCTAGGAGATCCATTTTTTGTCTCAGAGATATCACGGGAGATTTCTAGAAGACGTTCCGAGTGGGTAGATGAGCAAAAGCATGGTGAGTTGATTTTTGTCCGTGCATATGACGTCACAGCCCTTAACGTTTCCATTGAAATCGTGACGTCATGCTGCTTGAGACGTTTGACAGTTCGTTTGAGACAGAGGATCTTCGCTCATCTATATATTCCAATATCTATAGATCACCTCATGCAGTGGTTCAGAGAGAACAGCTGCAGCGCCAACCAATCACGCAATGAGGAAATATAACAAACTCCAGCTGGTTTTGGAAAAAGAATACATGAGCGTTTCTAGAACAACATTAGAAATATCGTTAGAGGATTTCGTGCAAGGTTTCCACAAAAGCTTTGAAAACAATTTGGTGATAACAGTAGGTGCAAGTAAGACAACAAGATAAATAAGACAAAATACAAATAAGATAGATAGACAAGAAGAAAATAAAAGTCTTTAAAAGAATTCTTTGAAGTTCCTCCAGGAATTCCTTCGAAAGTTCCAGGAATTCTTCGGAGCTACCAGGAATTTCTTCGAAAGTTTCCAGATTCCTAAGTTCCTCCAGGAATTTCTTCGAACTTCCTCCAGGAATTCTTCGGTAGTTCCTCCAGGAATTCCTTCGGAACACTTAACTCAATTCTATCGTACGGTAAATTTACGAATTCTCAACAGCAGAACTTTTCGGTAATTATTTACAGATTTTTGTATTTTTTCCATTGTTCATCCAGTCAAATCATCACGAAAGCGAAAATTATTTACGAACAGTTCTTGGTTGAGATTTCAAAATTTACTGACTTCGGCGATTTATTCAAGTGTGAAGTCCTCCAGGAATTCCTACGAAAGTTCTTCCAGAAATTCTTCAGAAGTTCCTCCAAAATTCCTTCGGAAGTTCCTCCAGGAATTGCTCCGTAAGTCTTCCAGGAATTCTTTCAAGTTCTCCAGGAATTCCTTCAGAAGTTCCATCAGAATTCCTTCGAGTTCCTCCAGGAATTCCTCCGGAAGTTCCCCCAGGAGTTCCCTCAAAAGTTCTTTCAGGAGTTCTTCCTTCTTCCAGGAATTTCTTCGAAGTTTCTCCAGGAAATCCTTCGAAGTTCCTCCAGGAATTCCTTCAGAGTCTATCATGAATTCCTTCGGGTTCCTCCATGATCCTTCGGCAGCTTCAAAGAATTCCTTCGGAAGTTTCTCCAAGAATCTCCGTAGTCTTCCAGGACCTTCGAAGTTCCTCCAGGAATTCTTGAAGTTCCTCCAGGAATTCCTTCGAAGTTCCTCCAGGAATTCCTTCGAGTTCTCAGGAATTCTTTCAGAGTTCCAGAATTCTTCGGAAGTTCCTCCAAGAATTCCTTCGTAGTTCCTCCAGGAATTCCTTCGAAGTTCCTCCAGGAATTCCTTCGTAGCCTCCAGGAATTCCTTCGGTACTTCTTCCAGGAATTCCTTCGAAGTTCCTCCAGGAATTTTTCGGAAGTTCCTCCAGGAATTCTTTCAGAAGTCTTCCAGGAATTCCTTCAAGTTTCCAGGATGTGTCGTGATCTCCAGGAATTCCTTCAGAGTTCTATCAGGAATTCCTTCGAAGTTCTCCACGAATTCCTTCGGAAGTTTCTCCAGGAATTCTTTCACAGTTCTTCCAGGAATTCCTTCACAAATTCTTCCAGGAATTTCTTCGGAGGTTTCTCCAGGAATTCCTTCTCACAAGTTCTTCCAGGAATTTCTTCGGTTTCTCCAGGAATTCCTTTGGAAGTTTCTCAATTCCTCATGTTCCTCCAGGAATTCCTTCGAAGTTCCTCCAGAAATTCCTTCGGAAGATCCTCCAGGAATTGCTTCGGAAGTTCCTCCAGGAATTCTCCCAGTTCCTCTGATTCTTCGAAGTTCTCAAGGAATCTCTGAAATTCCTTCAGGAATTCTTCGAAGTTCCTCCAGGAATTCCTTCAGAGTTCCTCCAGGAATCCTTCGAAAGTTCCTCCAGGAATTCCTTCGGAAGTTTCTCCAGGAATTCCTTCACAAGTTCTTCAGGAATTCCTTCACAAGTTCTTCCAGGAATTTCTTCGAAGTTTCTCCAGGAATTCCTTCGAAGTTCCTCCAGGAATTCTTTCGGAAGTTTCTCCAGAATTCTTCTTTCCAGAATTCCTTCACAGTTCTTCCAGGAACTTATTCTAAAGTTTCACCAGGGTCCTTCGAAGCTTCTCAAAGAATTCTCTTCAAGTTTCTCCAGGAATTCCTGGAGGTTCCTCCAGGAAGTCCTTCTGAAGTTCCTCCAGGAATTCCTTTAGTTCTATCAGGAATTCCTTCGGGTTCCCTCAGTTCTTCCAGGAATTCCTTCACAGTTCTTCCAGGAATTTCTTCGGAAGTTTCTCCAGAATTCCTTCAGTTCTTCCAGAATTCCTTCACAAGTTCTTCCAGGAATTTCTTCGAAAGTTTCCAGGAATTCTTCACAAGTTCTCCAGGAATTCTCTGAAGTTTCTCAAAGAATCTTCTGGAAGTTTCTCCAGGAATTCCTCCGTAAGTTTCTCCAAGAATTCTCCTGTTCCTCCAGGAATTCCTTCGGAAGTTCTTCTCCAGAATTCCTTCGAATTCCTTCCAGAATTTTCGGAAGTTCCTCCAGGAATTCTTCGTCTTCCAGAATTTCCGTTCCTCCAGGAATTCCTTCGAAGTTTCTCCAGAAATTCCATACAGTTCTTCCAGGAATTTTTCTACAAGTCCTTTCAGGAATTCCTTCGAAGTTCCTCCAGGAATTCCTTCGAAGTTCCTCCAGGAATTCCTCGAGTTCCTCCAGGAATTCCTCCGGAAGTCCTCCAGAATCTCCTCCAGGAAGTCCTTCGGAAGTTCCTCCAGGAAGTCCTCCGAAGTTCCTCCAGGTCTCCGAAGTTCCTCCGAAGTCTCCGGAAGTTCTCCAGAAGTCCTCTGGAAGTCTTCCAGGAAGTCCGAGTTACTCCAGAGTCCTCCAGGAATTCTTCCGGAAGTTCCCCAGGAATTCCTCAGTTCCTTCAGAGTTCCTCCAGAATTCCTTCGGAAGTTCCTCCAGGAATTTCGCCGAAAGTTACTCCAGGAATTCCTCCAGGAAGAACTTCCGAATAATTCTTGGAGAAACTTCCGGAGGAATTGCTGGAGAACTTCCGAAGGATTCCGAAGGAACATCCCAAGGAATTGCCGGAGGAAATTCGGAGGAATTCGGATACCTGAGAACTTCCGGAGGACTTTGAAGGAATTCATGAATTGGAAACTCGGAAGGAATTTTGAGGAACTTCGAAGGAATTGGATCTTCGAAGGAATTCCTGAGGAATTCTGAAGAATCTCGAGGAACTCCTGAAGGAATTAGAGGAACTTCCGAAAGAATTCTGAAGGAACTTCCGGAGAATTCCTGAGGAACTTGAAGGAATTTGGAGGAACTTCCAAGGAATTCCTGAGAACTTCAAATGAATTCTGGAGGAGCTTGAAGGAATTCAGTAACCTTCGGATGATTTGGAGACTCTAGAACATCTGCGTTGGACTTATTTGAATAATGAAGCATCTACAAGAGCTCTAAAGACTTATATGGACATGCTGGGTTGCTATCGGTTATCGTCAATCGAAGTGACTGGTAGATCAATTGAAATCAACTCCCGGACAATTTAGGGACCCTAGAACATCTGTCGTTGACCATTTGACTGGATATTATTGGATATTATTTGAATTTTTAGAGAATTATTCCAGATATTTCGAAAGAGTTCTTCCAATAATCCCTGGAAGATTCCTCCAGGTACTCAGAGAGATAACCCTCTTACATTTCGTGTGGAACCTCCAAGAATCTCTAGATAATTTCTTCAGGAATAATGTGCCTTCATGGCTCTGAGAGATTGCACAACAAATTTCGAGAGAATTTCTCTAATAATGTAAAGAGAATTCCTAAACGATTTTCGTGAGCATTCCGCAGAAATTCTGATAGAATTCCTTCTGATATTTCTAAAAATTATTTCAGATAATCTGAAGCATCTCGAGAGAAAAGTAGAATTTAGTGTACTCCGAAATTCCGAATTCTGAATTGGAATTCTCACGATTCGAAGAAATTCTCAGAACTCCTTGAATGAATCCTCAAAGGAACCAGAAGGATTCGTCCCAGTTATCACAAAGAATCCTTCCAGAAATTTTGAAAGAATTTATTAATTAATCTAAAAAACAATAACTAGTTTTTTGAATTATTTATTATCAGAAATCGTTACTGAATTTAAAAAAACTGAATTCTTAAAGGAAACTCTATGAAAAAAAGGATTCTCTCGAATTTAGTATGGATCCCAAAAATTCTAGAAAAAAACCGAAGGACTAGCCTTATTTGAGAGTTTTCAGTGTCAGAATTCTATTAGTGACCGTAGATATTTAGTTTTAATTTTCATAACGAATTGAATCAATATATACACCAGGATTATTTTTATTTAGGTTTGCCAGTCTGTCAATCTCATCGTCTCAAATCATCATCGGAGAACTAGGTATCTGAAGAGATGGATCTTATGAACCAAAAGGATCAGGGCTGGATTACGGTTCTGCTATCACCTTCACTAGCTGTAAGCGATCCCCAAGCCCAAGCAATGAGGTTACATGGAGCATATCACGGGATTATGATCAATAGTGTAAATGAATCAGCCTCGATTATTTGTAATTTATTATACTTTTTATTTCTCTTGCAGATGACTCCCTATCTTAAGTTATTGCAGAGGAATTCGAAGACGCCAAACAAATTTCATATTAATCTTAGTATCAAGGGCATAGATTTAACGAGGTTATAGAGCTAATGAGAAAGTAAGTTACCAATTTAGAAAACATTAAAATTTATTTTTTATTCTTTGCAGTTTAACCTCCGAGAAACAATTGAGAGGTGATCGAGTTCTCTTAGAGGAGCAAGTTCTCAACTTTGATAAAATGATTCATTCCGTTCACGCAGGATCCCGCATCAACAGAGCTATGTGCTGAAAAGAGTAACTGGAAAGCTGTCCTTTCCACAGCATGAAAGGATTCAGAATGGAATCTAAAATTGATTCCACAATATGTGATTTCAATGAGTAACGAATGGAATGACGAGTATACCAAATGGAATTCTTACAGGATTCCATTCGTAAGCCAATCGGTATTCTATTCTGAATCATATGTTTTTCGCAATTCTTCCGAGATTTCAGTCGAAATATTTTGGTACTCCATTCAGAATCCTTGCGGATTCCAATGCAATTCTTCTGGGATTAAATTCAAAATTCTTTAGGGTTCTATACATAATTTAATTACATATCTTATTAATTTCATTGCATTCTCACAATCATTCCACGGAATTCCATTCATAATCCTCTGGAGTTCTACAATTTGAGCACTTTTGTGGAATTTTGAAAGTATTTCTAATGATATCCCGCAATGATTTCGAATAGAATACAGGAAATCCATAAAGAATTCCGAATGGAATCCCAAAATGGTTTCGAACGGAATCTAAAAGAATTTCGGATTTTATCCCACAGAATTACCAACGGAATTCCAAATAAAATACCGAAGACGAAAGGTTTCCTAAGGGATTCGGAAAAATAACTCGAGTGGATTCCAAGTGATTCTAAAATTAATTCGAATCGAACCCGGGAAGAATTCCGAGTGGAATCCATTCGAGTTCTATTCAGAATCTTTCCGTGATTTTTCGAAGTTTCGTGGAATTCTATTCGTACTCCTTTGAGGAGAAAATTGAAATTTTTTTGGTATTTGATTCGAAATAATCGTGGGATTTCATTTGGAATCATTTTGAAATTTCATAGTGCTAGGGAAGTATGGAGGCAAGAAAGAAGAATGGAATCCTCCAAGGATTTCGAATAAAATCTCAAGAGGATTCTGATTGACTGATGAAGGATGAAATAGCGAAAAGGTTTGGAATGGAATACCAAAAGGTTACGAATGAAATTACGAAAGGATAGCGAATGGCATCACGTGAGGTTTGTGAATTGAACCCCAAGATTAACCTTTCGATTTGGTATTAAGATTTCATTATATCCTTTCGCAACTTATTTTAAAGAAATTGAACCTTTCAGAATTCTATTTCTCATCCTTTGAGAAGTTTATTCTCAACTTTAGGATTAACTTCGAATTTATCGATTCCTTTCAAACCATTCTTGAATCTGTTTGGAATCCCTAAAGATTGTGGGGATTCTATCCGAAACCTTCGAGATTCCACAAACAGTGCTTCAGCTTTTCGGTCTGATTTTGTTTCAGGATTTTATTTGGAATAATTTGATGTTCCAATTGTATTTTTATGATTCCACGCTTCCTGAACTCCTTTCGGTATACTTTCAGGATTTCTTTCGGGAATCCTCGGAAGGATTTCGAAACGAACTCCAATGAATTGATGGATTGTTCAAATGCTATTTGGAAATAATTAATTATTCCTATTGAAACTTTAGAATTTCAATATAGAATCTATATCTAAATTCCAATGCCCTGCTGCCCCTATGATTCCATGGAGTTGGTATATCATTCTCACAATTTTACACCAATTTACGGGCGCATTCCAGTAGAACTTGACTTGCTACTGTATAACGATATATGTAAACAGAATTTAAATAAATATTTTTAAATATTTCTAAAATTTTCAATGTAAACAAAGAAAAGAAAGAATCATCAGTACCATTCTCCATCATATCTAGCAAGTCTAGAACTGTGGTACCCATGTCTAGATGTCGTACTTAAGAGAACGATGTGTCAAATCCTTTGAGTTTACGGTTCAAGAATGACTCGTTCAAAATCTGAGGTAGATGGTGAACGGTTGTGCATTTGAGGCGGATTTGAGGTCGACAGGTGCTAGACATCGAAGAAAATATCCAGGAGACTAATTTTTTGTCTCAGAGATATCACGGTAGAGTTCGAAGATCTTTCCGAGCGGGTGGCCTGCTCGCTGAATTTGTTCTAGAATCTCCGCGATATCTCTGAGACAAAATGTTGAGTCTCCAGATATTTTCTTCGATGTCTAGAACTCAGCACCTCAAATGCCTCAAATGCAACAAACTGTTAACCGGTGTCTACTCAAATTTTAGACGAGTAAACCGTTTGAACCGAAAGGATTGAATATCAGTTCTTAGATAACGCAGAAATCTAAAGACATGGGTAACAGTTCTCTTAGATTTTACTAAATTATGAGATACGGATCCTCGATTCTTTTATTTTTTATAAATGTTTATATTACATTTCGAATTTGTAAAAAAAACATATTTAAAATACATACAAAAAATATAATTGAAAAATTTCATTTTTTCTTTACATTTATTTTAGAAATAATAATATACATATCGAGAATTGTGGAGCTCGATCTGGGAATCGCTGCATCATGTCCAATCAAATCGGTTATCCAGTTCCGGTACCCGGTTCCATGGAAGGTGGACTGATTGTCTGGAACAGCGCAACCAGAAAGTAGTACGAGTTTGACCTTGCTTGATCGGTGGGTCCAACGAAATGACAAAGAACATCTGTCGATTATCCGTGGAAGCAGGAACAACCGCAACACCGGTGACGTGGGATTTTGAAATCGTGTGTTTTACCGTGCAGGAAGAAACTGGAACACCCTAAAGTCGTAGCGACCACCCGGCGTAAGACAATGAATCTCCGGAAGATAGCAATGGCATCGCAAGGGCGGAAATGACCGAAGCTTGCTTCATGACCTGGTCCGGGGATACCTCGACCGGATCCGTTTCAGCCGACTCCGTCTAGGAATGTGAAGCATCTCCATTAGGCTGATCGGTGCATCATCGTTCCGATAGAACTCCACGGTCACTTCGTTCTTGCCATTGTTGCACTTCGAAACGTGGCTCAGCGGAATCTCAATGTTGGTTCTGCTTTCCACATCGAATGACAGCACACTGCCCTTGAAGTGAATCTCTCAATTCCAGCCTCGCGTTGGCAGTTCCTTCTCCAGCATGTTCAATCGGAAATTTGACATTCTTAACAAAGTCGCAATTATCTGTTCGTCTCCGTGAACCCAATAAACCTGTGCAGCAACTCATTCTTCATAAACACTCTCAATCCGTAGCTTCCCACAAATTTCAGTATCAGGTCGATATCCAATGCGTTGATGTGCTCCACCTTTGTTTGATGTCCTCCACCTTGTTAATACCCGGTTCAAAAGATCGTCGGATTGAAAACGACAACGGCAATCGTTAATTAAACTGGGATTAAAGGATTAAACTGAGATTTTCTCCTTTAGTTCCTTTCCAATCCGAAACACGCAAGTGAAAGGAAAAAGATGGCGAATCGAGCCGGAAAACTGGACTAAACGATTCAACTGCAGTTTCGACGACGTTTCGACGAGTGCACCAGATACATACACAATTGGTAAATAGCCGAAAGTACTATTATACGGGCCCAAGTATAAATGAATCTTGACTAAGACGGTTTGCGTCTTTCGAGGTAGATTCCTGTTCGCTTAGACATCCTTCCATGCGGGCAGTAGCCTGCCTGGTGTAGAGAAGGAACTCTAGATTTGTTTTGTTCTTTGAGGGTTCCCTTCTCCGGCCAACGATTTTAGTTATTATCAAGTAAAATCATTCATAAATCTCAATCAACGAGCGCTCCAGTGAACGAACAAAGATTTTAAAGGAATGCATCACGCTTGAATTTTTCATGCTAAAACGCATAGTTTCACTCATTTGCCAAAAACATTTTGGCTTAAAACGCATTTGTAATCAATTTGGGGCAATTTATTGCTTATACATAAAAGAGTGTCTAATATTTTTATGACAAACGCCAATTCACTGTTTTTAAGGTTTTTAAGAAGGAGAACAAAAGAAAACCTACGATGATTCAAATGGATGATTCAACTGATCCATGAGTTTTTAGGTGCTGAGTGTGATATCCAGGAATTAATGGTTCTCTTTATCAGCCAACAAACACCGCTACCGTAAATGTCTGGTTCAACACACACACCTCTGACATCTCTCGTCGGCTTGTCTAGCTCAACATCCAAACGGTCCTATCAGGATACCACATCCTCCCTTACGGGAAACGTTGATATGCCTTTCTTACAATATTAACTATTTTGTATCTATTCGTTATGTTGCAATGATCATGGAATGGTAGTTTTACTGCACAATTCTTACTAGCTAAACCGTGATAAGTTGTTTTAGTCTTTCTTAAAAACCCTAAACTCGAAACTTCTGGATAAATTACCTAAATAGCATATTTTTGACATGTTCTTTCATTATTTAATTGAAACTTATTTTCCTTATATCGTCCCTTCCGAACAACAATAAAAAACTATTTACATACTTTGCAATAATCAATTATTCATATAGAGTTCTTTATGGATATGAATTAACTTTCGTTAATAAATGTATTCGATCATAAAAACAACTCAGCCGCGGCGCTTCATTTTAGTTCTGTCACTCACTTCCGTATCGGTCACTGTTTTCGGCTCTCATTTTGGTTGCTGTATTCCGTACCGGTGAAGTTTGACAGTTGAAGTTCATCAAATAGCAGCGCTCTTATCGCGCTACCAATATTGGTCACGTTAGATAATATTTTTTCAAAATTAAACCTGATGTACGAAAAATATACTGAGTGCTTCATCATCCAAGCTCAAACATAGATGAAACGTGAGTGCTCAGGCACAGAGAACAGACACACAAGTCGCTCTCAAACATGCATAAAGAACTAAATGGTCTTTTGAAAACAACTCACAAGTGGATGAGTATGAATACTTCCTCTTGGTAATTGCATTGTTGTTGATTCCGGACTGCAAGAAAATAAACTTCAAGATTCGAAGAGCTGGAAAAGAAAGGTGAAATCCCATTTTGGCGCACAATAAATTAGATGAAATGCAACAATTAGTACGTCAAAAGACGTAATTCCACAGTGAGTATCTCAACGTAATTTGATTTATACAGCTTTTTGGATGATAGTTGTTCTGGCTTGTTTGTATGCTACCGTGGCGGAGCAAGAAAAAAGTAAAACAAATGTAATCTTCCTGATTTTCTGAGGTCCAGTAGTATGTAGTATTCCGGACCATCGTAGCTGAACCTTCCGTCCCACAACAACTTCAAGAATCCGGATTCTTCTCCCGCCATATTTTGTCACTCTTTCATATTCCGTCACTCTGCCTCTTCTATTTTTTCGCTTGTATAAGTGCACATCAGTTGATCAGGGCCGGATTTAGCTCAAGGCCCGGGCCGATAGTATGTGGGGCCCAAAAGTCAAAACAGGTTGGTTTTGGTACATAAGATTTGGCCCTGGTTGTATATGACGTCATAGAGCAATATGTATACTGGAACTGGGCTTTATCTGTCGCACCGCTTGGTGATGAGCTGACAACTCTACGCAAGCCTCTTTGATATTATATATTGTCATGAGCTTTACTCGACGCAATACTTTGTCTACTTCTGTCCCACGTGATCGATTTACTGCTTTGGCAAGAGCTAAAACTCTACGCAAGCATTTCTTTGCATTGGCATCGCTTCACTCGACGCAATGCAAATATTGGTTTACTTGATTTACTGCTTGGTAATGAGCTGGAAACTCCTGCAAGCTACAATTTGTATATATTTGTATTGGCCATGAGGTCTACACGACGCAATACAATTCCTTTTTTCTTCCATCCAGTATAATATAATGAGAATTCATAAAGAAATCCATGTATTTCGTGCACATGCATGCCGAAACCGATTCTGACCACTATCCTCCGAAGAAAATTTCACGCCACAAACTTTTGTTTACTTTTTCTCGATATTCACCAATTCGCTTACATTCTGTCTTTCCCACCTTAAAATCTATACATTGTGACGTATTTTTCATCGCATCCTCTCTCCGTGATTTCATTTTTTATTACATCCGAATGCAACATATAACTCATCTTACATATTGATACTTACGAGACACTCCATCTTCCTATTTACAATCACACAATAAACACTATCATCATTGACGAATACATAGACGGAGTGGTGGCCATTTTTCGGGCACCACTATACCCCGGGAGTGACGGATTACAATTATTACACACTGACCATTGAGAAGCCCCTCAATTCAAATCACGTCAGTTTGACAACAGTGTCATTTCCATTTTTGTTTACCTCCTGTTTCTGATTCAATCAATGAATCAGACGAGTTTGTTGAATGTTTTTATCCTCCATGGTGTAGGCAGTAATAGACAATTTAAAAATTTGTTGAACGATTAAACGACGATTTGACGATCGATAGCTCTCCGCAAATCAACACACCAATAGGTGGCTGAAGGTTTCCGCACCTGATGATGGTGTTTTTGGTAGGAGAGCTATCAGATCGCCAAATCGTCGTTTGAATTTGTTTACAAAAGCAGATAAGTCGTTTAAATTTTGTCTGAAATATTATGTAATAAATAGTTCCCAGTGAAGTTCTTGATATGAGGTAATTATTTGTTGTATTTCAGTAGAATTGCAATATTTTAATACCATTGATTTTCATATTCTTTTCGTTTAACTTCTGGAAAATCAAAACCAGCATCAGCAGCAGTCGGTCATCAACATCGTAGGCGACGATGACGGAGGCTAAAAGGTAACCAGCTCTCGAACCATCGGTGGGAATTGTCACAGCTCTGCGAATCGCTGATCCAGACATAATCGAAAGTTACCAGCTACGGAATCGATTAATCCACCAGAAACTGCCGCAGTTTTACCAGCTACGAACAATCATTAATCCGCCAGCAACCGTCGCAGTTCTACAATTCCGAGCTCCACGGATGTCCCAAGAATATTAAAGATTCCCACACGACAGGCCCAATTGCCCAATGAAACCAGTGGTCTTTAACGAATAAGAAAAACAGGTGTGGGTGCAAACATTGACGGCACTCAGACGAATGGAACCAAGACTCATGAAATCGCGGTCCGGTCTGGAAGGTCCAACGGACGAAAAATCATTCCGATAACGTGAAGATCTTTCGATGTTGGATAAATTTGATTGCGGCTGCTTGTTGTTCCGGAAGGCCGACAAGAAGAAAGACGGCGCACAGCTCAAGACAGAGGAGAAATGAAACGTGAGCCAGGTAGGCTGTTATTGCTTTTGAACCAAAAGCTTATTCAATGCTGCTGTTTAATATCCGGATCACAGATTTGTCAACGGATTGGTAAGTTGTTTAGGTAGGGAACACCCAACAATCACCCTGATCCAATTTTGGCCCACCTCGTTTAAAATCATTTCTTAAAAACAGTTTAAGTTCCCGTATTTCAAAGTTATTAAATAATTATTTTAAACAAATATTGTGAAAATATTTGAACACAGTCTTACCCTGTTTAAATTTTACAATTTAATGAAATACCTATGGAATTTATTTGATATTTTTCAGGTCTCGGTGCGGTCAGTCGCAACTGTTCCATTTCCATCAATCTTTCCACCATCTACAGTACCCTCAGCCAAGTCACCAGTTCCGGAATTGCAGCCATCAAAAGTTCACCCAGTTGTGATCCTGAGCTTGTTACAATTGATGTTTCATCCACACACAGAAGTTGATAGGAATGGAATTGCTTCCATTCTGATATTGGGTGCCATGAATGATGTTCCTCGCTGCTAGTAATGCAGCAAAATCAGGCATCCGACAAAGGCTGATACCTCCTGGCTGTCCTCGGCGGCAACGCCAGCCCATCGAGTGCCGACATCGAGAAGATCCTGAGCTCGGTTGGTATCGACGATTTGACCGCGTCCCAAGGTGATCAAGAGCTGAAGGGCAAGCGGTGGAGGAACTGATGGCCTCCGGTCGCAGAAGCTCTTGTCGATACAGCTGGTAGAGCCGCTCCAGCTGACGATGCTTGTGCTCCTGCCGTTGGCGCTGCTGCCCTCCTGCTGAAGATTAGAAGGAAGAGTCGGATCGAACGACTTTCGGTCGTCGGGGCTTCGGCTTTTTAATAAGAAGGATTCAACCACATCATTGAATGTGACGGTGACCATTCAGAAAGGTACAAATATTTATTTCTGTGAATTAAATAACCAAAAATTGTGACGTCTGATTCCAAACTCTCAAACATACATATTATGAAGCTATACTAGTAGCGGAATCGAACAGTTTCGCCCATGACCGCGCATGGCGATCAATTCCCATTTGGCAGCTTCTAGACCTCCAAGAATAGGCAAACATTGGTGCTTCATCCGATAAAAAGCAAAATAACAAACCCATCATCCTACAACACTGTAATGGTGCATAAATGACGGCACTTCGGACGGCACGCAACATATCAATGGAACTTGCAGAAATTTCGGCTGAGTGACAAAGTAGTGCGGATACAGTGTTAATAAAGCTTCAACGAACACACATCGACAACATCCGGACAACTACAGAAAAACAACTTTCCTAGTTCATTTCAATTTGTTTCCTGGTCTTGCGATCCGGAACTGTCATCTATAGGAAATAGACGGAGGCCGGGAAAGTCCGGGAGTCGTTCAACAAGAGAGGACATGGGCACGAATGGGATCCTGTTATTATTTTCGTTCTAAGAGCTTTTGATATGCTTGAAATAACGATCGGATCGCAGATTTTTATTTGAAAGGTAGTATTTAGGAAAAAATAACGGAATAGTGTAAATTTAGGATTTGTATTTTTCAGATCTTTGTACCAGCGAGAGTTTTTCCTCAAACGGCCATACTGTCAGAAACCCTATTGCAATCTTGTCGAGGTTCGGTATGGATGCCCTCAAACTTCTACAAAGCTTTTTGTTACTTGGGATTGCTTCTATGAGGCTGAGAGATACTCAAAGTTCTTCCGGCGACACTTCTATCATCCATTGCCACAAACAATGTTATGTATTCAATTCGGCAAGAAAAATTGCTGAAATGTATTATCTCTATTATACTGTCGTCATACGCATATTTGTCCCATGTTTGCTGGGATTTTCTATGTACATGGGACAGTTATGCGTATAACGGCAGTATAGAGCATGTAAAAACCCGAGTTAAAGCAATACAATATTTGATATTTAATTTATCTTATGTGCAGAATAAACAAAGCAAAAAGATTTTTAAACCAAAACAAAAAAATCACCCATATCTATATAATAATTAACCTATAATAAAGATCCATAAACAGGTGAACTTTACCAATATTTCCATGAACGATTGTACTCAAATATGAGTAAATGTCAATTCACCCATAAATACGTGTGCACTTTTTCGAGATTATAGATATAGTTCACCCATATTTAGTGAACTGAACTAAGCGAAGAGTAGTATAATGGAACCGCTGGAGTCAGTTTGGAACGACTTGATTGAGCAGTCAATCAAGAGATTCTTAATCTGCTTGAGTTGTCGGACCTCAAGGACCACATTGTGGACGCACGAACGAAATACACGATGACATTTATTCAATATGAATCATTGATTATATACGGAGATACATATTAACTTGTGAATCGCATTGCTGCCCACGCTACCGTAATGTAATAAATTACCGAGATTAAGAATACATACCTTTTTAAGATCACTTCAAAACGAACTTTGTGAGAGGCCGAAGATCCATATTGTTACACATCAATCGACTAAGTGGCTAGTTGTTGATTGGTTGATTGCTTGTTTGATTGATTGATTGGTATGGTAGCTTGCTTGAATGGTTGGTTGCTTGAGTGGTTGACTGTGGTTTACTGGTTGATGATTGGTTGTGGTTATTTAGTTGATTGGTTGATTAGTGGTCTGGTTAGTTGATAAGTTGTTTGTTGATTGCGTGGTTAATTAGTGGTTGGTGTTTGATTGTGGTTTCTTGATGGCTTGTGATTATTTGGTTGATTGTGCTTGATTTGTTAGTTGGTAGTATGGTTGATTGGTTGGTTGTTTGACAGGTTGATTGATTGGTTAGTAGGTGATTAGTTGATTAGTGTTTTGTTGGCTGCTTGGTGATTGGTTATGTTGATTGCTGATTGGTCGGTTATTTAGTTGATTGGTTTTGATTGGTGATTGGTTGGTTGCTTGAATGGTTGATTAGCTGGTTGGTTGTTTGATTGCTTGGTTGATTGGTAGCTTCGTTGAATTGTTGGTTGCTTGATGTTTTGGTTGCTTGACTGGTTGATTGGTTGTCGGCTTGGTTAGTTGATTAGTTGTTTTGTTGGTTGCTTGGTTGATTGGTAATAAGTAGATTGGTAGCTTGTGAATGGTTGGTTGTTTGATTAGTTAGTTGGTTATTTGTAGTTGGCTGCTGCTTGATTTGTTGTTGGAAGCAGGATGTTATCGATCATTTAGTATTTGCGTTAGATCATTTAGTAGTTTGTCAATAGCTCATTCCAAGAGCTGAATTTCAAAATATGTTGTATGGTGGACCTCTATTTTTTTTAATCTTTATTAAAGTGTTTTTAATTCTAGATTAAGTTCAACACCGAAATGGTGGACTTCTAGTGCGGTGTTTTCTACAACTCTGCTCAATGGTTTATTGTTGGAATTTCACTAGTGACGGAGTTATAGCGCTAGTTGCAGTCTCAAACTAAGTGATCGAAATTTGTTATCATTTAGTCTAAGTTACTG
This sequence comes from Armigeres subalbatus, assembly GCF_024139115.2. Taxonomy (NCBI): domain Eukaryota; kingdom Metazoa; phylum Arthropoda; class Insecta; order Diptera; family Culicidae; genus Armigeres; species Armigeres subalbatus. The sequence continues at coordinate 93,198,193 of NC_085141.1, forward strand.
AAACCAGCTATATCTTCGTTACTAGTGAAATTCAAACAATGAACCATTAGGCAGAGTTGTAGAAAAACCTCCGCACCAGAAGTCCACAAAATACATTTTGAAATTCAGCTTTTGGAATGAGCTATTGACAAATACAAAATGATCGAACGCAAATATATAAGATCGATAAACCTTGTGGAAGAATGTTGATTGGTTGGTAATTTGGTTGATTGGTTGCTGATGGTTGATTGATTGGTCGGCTCAGTTCAATGTCGTTTGTTGGTGCTTGATTGATTGATTAGTTGGTTTTGAATGATTGCTTGGATTGAGGTTGCTTTGGTTGGTTATTTGATTGATTGATGCTTGATTTGTTAGTTGTTAGAATGGTGATTGTGGTTGATTGCTTGATTGGTTGGTATTGGTGATTGGTTGCTTGATTGTTGATTGATTGTTGTTGATTGGTTGGTCGGCTGATAGTTACTGTTGTTTTGCTGGTTTTCTGGCTGATTAGTTGGTTGTTGGGTCTGTTATTGTTGAGGTAGCTTACTTGATGGTTGGTGACGGTTAGTTGGAGTTGGTTGATTGGTGTTTGATTGGCCGGTTGCGTTGATCGGTTGATTGGGTGCTTGTGATTGTTTTTGGTCTGGATGTATGTGATTGGATTGCTTGAGGTTGTGATGATGAGATTTTGTGATGGGTGGTTGGTCAGGCAGGACATGTCCAAGGGCACGATCCTCCCCAGGCCATCGCGAGTTATGGCGCCTGCCAGGATGGTGGGTTTGAAGTAGGCCCTGTTTAACCTCTATAAAAGCTGCATGTATCCGCAAGTAGGCTCCGCAAAGCAACCGTGTGCCGCCTAAGCACAAGCCCAAGTCCGGTGTTAGTGGGACGCTAAACGCCAATCAAGCAACCAACCAATAACCAATGAAACAACCAATCAACAAAAAACCAACCAATCTAGCAATCAACTTATTAATCAATCAACCAAGCAGCCAACAAAACAACTAATCAACTAACCAGCTTACTAATCCAATCAACCTGTTAAGCAACCAACCAATCAACCATACTACCAACTAACAAAGCAGCAATCAACCAAATAATCAACCAAACAATCACAACCAACCATAATCAAGCAAGCAACCAACTAATTAACCAATCAACTAAACAACTTACCAATTAACGAAACGACCAACCAATCAAGAACCAACAAAATAACCACAACCAATCAATCAAGTAAAACCAAAAGTAACCAACCACCAATCAATCAACTAATCAGCAACCAACCAATTAAGGCAACCAATCAACCAACTTCAATCAACCAATCCAACAAGCTAATCAACCAAATAACCAACCAATCAACCATTCAAGCAACCAACAAAACAACTAATCAACTAACCAGCCGACCAACCATTCAATCAACCAGTAAAGCAAACAGTCAACCAAATAACCAACCAATTACAACCAACCAACTAATCCAAAATCAGCCATCTCAGGCTACCAATCAACAAGCAATCAAGCAACCAGCCAACTAATCATCAAACAAGCAACCATTGAAGCAACCAACAAAACAACATAAGAACTAACCAGCCGACCAACCAATCAATCAACCAGGCAAGAACCGATCAATCAATAATGATTGGTTGGTTGGATTGGCAACCAACACAACAATTGGTTGATTAGTTGTTTTTTGTTTTCGATTGGTGATTAGTTGATTGATTGATTAGTGGTTATGCTTGATTAGTTAGTTGGTCTTACTGCTGATTAGTTTTTTATATGTTGGCTGGTTGCTTAATTGGTTGGTTGGTTGTTTATTGTTGTTTTGCTTGGTTGGTTATTCAGATGATTGTTTGCTTGATTGGCTAATCCAGCAATCAGCCATTCGCAAGCTACCAATCAATCAAGCAAACGAATCAACCAACCAAGCAACCATTGAAGCAACGAACAAAACAACATATCAACTAACGCCGACCAGCCAATCAACAACCAAACAATCAACCAAGTAACCAAACCAAATTACAACCAATCAATCAATCAACCAACAATGAAGCAACCATCCAATCAACCATTCTATCAACTAACAAATCAAGCAGCAACCAACCAACCTCATCAACCAAATAACTAACAATCAAGCAACCTAGCAATCAACTTATTAACCAATCAACCAAGAAACCAACAAAACAAGCAACCAATTAAGCAACCAACCAACTATAAACCATTCAACAGTTCTACAACCAACAAATCAAGCAGCAACCAAACAATCAAACAATCATTCTACCAACTAACAAACGCAACCAACCAATAACCAGGCAACCAATCAACTAATTCTACAATCAAGCAATCAACAAAACAACTAATCCCATCATGCAACCGACCAACAATCAACCAACCAAATCAATCAACCAATCAACTAATAATCAACCAATCAACTGAATAATTAACAGTCAACGATTAGCAACCAAACAACTAACCAATCAAGCAACAACTAATCAGCCATTTAAAACCAACAAAACAACTAATCAACCTAACCAGCGACCAGTCAAACAACCAATCAACCAAAAACCAACCAACACAAACCAACCAACTATGAAGCAACCAACTATCAACAGTTCTACCAACTAACAAATCAAGCAGCAACCAACCAATTAATCATTCTATCAACCAACCAATCAACTAAATAACCAATAATCAACCAACAAACAATGAAGCAAACCAAACAACCAACTATCAAGGAACAACTAATCAACAATTCTACCTACAACAAATCAAGCAACAACCAACCAATCAACTAATCAATCAATCAATCAACTAATCAACCAATCAAGAAACCAACAAAACAACTAATCAACCAACGCCGAACAACCATTCAATCAAACGGTAAAGCAACCCAACCAAATAACCAACCAAATAATCCAGCAATCAGCCATTCAAGTAAGCTACCAATCAACTAAGCAACGAATCAACTAATCAACCAACCAAGCAACCAACAAACAACATGTCAACTAACCAGCCGACCAACCAATCAAGCAAGCAATCAACCTACCAATCAATTATTCTACCATCTAACAACAAGCAGCAATCAATCATTCAACCAACCAACTAATCAACCATTCAAGCAACCAACAAAACAAACATAAACTAACGAGCCGACCAACCAATCAATCAATCAGTCAAGCAAACCAATCAACCAAATTACCAACCAATCAAGTAATCAATAAACAAAAAGAATCCAACCAATCAACCATTCTTCCAACAACAAATCAAGCAGCAACCAACTAACCAAATAACCAACGAATCAACTAACTAATAACAACCAACCATTCAAGCAAGCTACCAATCAACATTAACCAATCAACAAGCAACCAACAAAACAATTAATCAACCTAACCAGTCGACTAATCAATCAAGAACAACCAATCAACCAGTTACAACCAACCAACAACTAGCAACCAACAATTAATGCAAGCTACCAATCAACCAAGCAATCAAGCAACCAACCAACCAGGACCAATTAAGCAACCAACCATTCTACAAACTAAAAATCAAGCAGCAACATAAACCAAATTACTAATCAATCAAACGACCATCCATTCTCAACGCTACCAATCAATCAACCAACCAAAATAATCACAACCAACCAACTAATCAATCAATCAAGCAACCAACCAATTAGCCATCCAAGCAACCTACAAAACAACTAATCAACAACAGACCAACTAATCAAGTAACCAATCACCAACCTATCAATCAAAACCAACCAATCAACCAAATAACAAAACAACTAATTAACTAACCAGCCGACCAACAATCAATCAACCAGCCACAACAACCAACTATCAATCATTCAACTCTCAACAGTGTTCAACAACTAACAAATCAAGCAGCAACCAACCATTCAATCAATCATTCTACCAACTAACAAATCAAGCAACCAACCAACTAATCTACCAATCAAGCAATCAACAAAACAATTAATCAACCCATCAAGCAACCGACCAACAATCAACCAACCAACTAATCAAGCAATCAACTAATACAACCAATAAAGCAATATCAATCAATGAATAACCAATCAATCAACCAACAACAATGAAGCAACCAACAAACAATGAGCAAACAACAACTAGCTATTAAACTGATCCAAAATTATTTATCAGATCGCTCACTGCAGGTAAACTATCAGAATTCTAAATATTTAGGACTTCTGCTAGATCAAAATTACTTTTAAAATCACATTATGGGCCTTCAAGCCAAATGTACCAAATATATTAAGTGGATCCACTTATAAACAGAAAATCAAACTTTGTCCTTTTGATTTACAAACAAATTTTAGACCAGCCATGTTGTGCTGTGCCAATATGGACTAGTTGCTTCACCGAAAGAAGGCACTTCAGAGGATTGTTCCTCCTCGGACCACCACGATTACCAGATGGTCTTCCTTCAGTCCCTCCTCGAAGAGTGAAATCAGGAGTGATTCAGTTTCATTCCACGACCACTATTCTAGTTGAATCTGGAGCCAAATAGAACAAACTCGCTTTCCAGCAGTGTTCTATTCATGTTTTTAAATTTTCAAAATGAATATCATCATGTTGGCGCAAGAAAGGCGTAATTGCAAAGTGGATTTAACGTAGATAAAATGATGCATTCATACACCAAAACAATTGAAAATATTTGAATCTCGTGATTCAATCGTGGTTCAAATCTGCAGAAAATAGAACGGAGCAGTATCAGTTTTATTTTTGACATTAGACTGGTATAAAAATTAATCTAGAACAGCTGCTGGAAAATGAATGTTCCAGATTCATATTCAAACTGACAGCCCGAACGATTTGAATCACTGCTGATTTTACCCTAAGGTTGTGACATGTTCGTTTCAACAATTCTGTCGAAAAATCGCATGGCGGGCATGAGTAGAGCATACCGGTTGCTGTTTCTTTATTGAGTAAGGCCGGCGCTTCTTCCGTTGCAGGATCACAGATTACGCAGTGGACGCGTCTGAACGCTGGCATCATCCGACGATGCTGATGACGTCGATCCCGGCAGACGAGGAAGATTGCGTGCGACGATGACGTCGATATGCGCTTCTGCACATCTTCCAACTTGGGTTGATCGAGGCGTAGTCGCTGAGTAATAGTGGTTTACCTTCCTCGTCCTTCATCAGGCTGTCCACTATTTCGTTGTCTCCGTCTGGTGCAACTAGGTGCGGAATCCTCCACGGCCGCGGAACGGTCTTCCACCATAGCCGTACGATGAATTTTCTTCGTAACAAATAAATATACTATATATACGATGCACCGCCTACGGATATTCGTAGTCAGGGCGCGAGATACTCACGCTTTCCTCAAAACCTCCACTGCTCTTCGAGAACGGTGTTGTTCCGTTGTCAGCAAAATCGATATGAATACGACGATCCGGTGCCCTAACAGGAATCCATTCTTCCTTCAGCAGCCGTAGCAGTATCAATAGAATCGCTGAATGTAGGCCTGGTGTCCCTTTGTTATAAATAAATATTCGATCTTTTTGGCACAAAACTCACGCTCATGTAATGTTTTCGATACGGATTCAAGAAATTTCGTATCTGATTTTTAAAAAGATTCAAACGACGATTTGACGAATGGATAGCTCTCCACGCAACCAACACCATCAACAGGTGAGCGGAAACCTTCATCTACCATGGTGCTTGTTTACGGGAGAGCAAACAGATTCGTCAAATCGTTTGAATTTTGTTTACAAAGCAGATAATCGTTTAAAATGTTGTCTTGGATTAATATTATGCATGATGCAAAGCGAAACGACGTCGCAAGGGTCGCAAGGTGAGGAGAAAAACAAACAGACAAACTGTCAAAACGTCAAGAGGGTAAGTCAGCGCTCGTAAAATATTTATGTATTTATAATGTAATTCGTCACCCACGAGGCCCGATAATTACAAACTGTACATGGATATTTTCCCGTGCGGTCGACAACAGTATCTCTCTGTTGACAACTGTAAATGAACTTCATATAAAGTTTTAAAGTTTGTGGTACGGTTATTTGACAAATAACAATATGTTGAATGGTTGTTAAGTTATGTCACCATAAAAATCGCCTGTTTTCGCGTGCAAAATTTTCTGTCAACAGTATGATAAAATGTTGACATATAATGCAGGAAATAAATAACATTTTAGAGAAGCATGTTATATGTTGACATTTAGTGATGATGTCGACAGTTATGGTAGATCGGTCGAAAAGTATTCGATAACCGCAACGTAAACTGTGAAGCTATATCTTACATCGTAATAATGATTCTGACCATATAACATGTTGTTTTTTATTATGGGGGTATTTTCTTTCAAAATGAAGAAGAAGACATGGTGCCGATTTTCTGATGGCTTTGTACCGGACATTTGCTATGTATTCGTCAATGCTATCATGGCAGGATCGCCAATGTGATATCCAGGAATTAATGGTTCTCTTTATCAGCCAACAAACACCGCTACGTAAATGTCTGGTTCAACACACACCTCTGACATCTCTCGTCGTTGTCTAGCTTAACATCCCAAACGGTCCTATCAGGATACCACACTGAGTTGGTGCGTTTCAACTCATGCTTGATTTGAATCATCCATGAGTTTCGAGATTTAGTGTGTTTTTAACAAATTGGTTATTGTTAATACATTTCTATTGATTAATTATGATTAATTATTTTAGAGCGTCTTAGGGAAATGCTACAAGGTTAAAGACTATTATTCTTCCATTTACTTCCACTTCAACTTTTTATGTATCAAAAGAGATATTGTTTTCCACTTGGAACTTCTTCAGTGTTTGTTATCGATAACAAACACTGAAGAAGTTCAAGTGAAACGAAATAGCATCTCTTTTGATACATTTCTATCCTCTGGCAGTTAGGATTTTTCTCTGGTTGAATTGAACATGTGGAATTACAATGTTTTTAACTTAAGCTAAACTCGACCTAATTTATACTAAGGGTAAAGGAGCTAATCGTTGCAATAGAAGATTGCAACGATGTAGAAATGGAAATTATTTTATTGGACAGTTGCAATGTCTCAATATTAGAAACTCTAGAACTAATTAATGATTTGAGTGTATTACTTCTCATAAGTTAAACGATTTACAATGACATGGAGATATAGCTTCCACACTAATATTCTTCCTCCCCTTCTATATGGGAGTTTGGCGGAATGAAGGTCTGCGATGTGTGCCATCACAAAATTTCTCCGCTCCATATATTTCGCTCTAATTCTATCATGAACATGTACGTCAAGTTTGGAAGATGATATTAGCATTTCCATAGGCTTAACATTGGGCGGATACAAGACGGTAGACTAGCCCAAGAATACGCACAGCAGCTGGAAGTGGCACTCCCAACGGAAGAGCAGCTAGGCGCAGCGTCTCTTGAAGATGGTTGGAGAGATATTCGATCCGCCATTGGTAGCACCGCTACCGCTGCACTTGGCACGGTGCCCGGATCAGAGAAACGACTGGTATGACGGCGAATGTGAGCAGTTAGTAGAAGAGAAGAGTGCAGCATGGGCGAGATTGCTGCAACACCGCACGAGGGCGAACGAGGCACGATATAAACGGGCGCGGAACAGACAAAACTCGATTTTCCGGAGGAAAAAGCGTCAGCAGGAAGATCGAGAACGTGAAGAAACGGAGCAACTGTACCGCGCTGATAACACACGAAAGTTCTATGAGAAGTTAAACCGTACACGTAAAAGTCACGTGCCATAGCCTGATATGTGTAAGGACATAAACGGGAACTTTCTTACGAACGAGCGTGAGGTGATCCAAAGGTGGCGGCTGCACTACGAAGAGCACCTGAATGGCGATGTGGCTGACGAAGATGGCGGTATGGTGATGGACCTGGGGGAACGCGCGCAGGACATAATTCTACCGGCTCCGGATCTCCAAGAAATCCAGGAGGAGATTGGCCGGCTGAAGAACAACAAAGCCCCTGGGGTTGACCAACTACCAGGAGAGCTATTTAAACACGATGGTGAGGCACTGGCTAGAGCGCTGCACTGGGTCATTACCAAGATTTGGGAGGAGAAAGTTTTGCAGCAGGAGTGGATGGAAGGTGTCGTGTGTCCTATTTACAAAAAGGTCGATAAGCTGGATTGTAGCAACTACCGCGCAATCACATTGCTGAACGCCGCCTACAAGGTACTCTCCCAAATTTTATGCCGTCGACTAGCACCAATTGCAAGGGAGTTCGTGGGGCAGTACCAGACGGGTTTTATGGGCGAACGCTCCATCACAGACCAGGTGTTCTCCATTCGCCAGGTACTACAGAAATGCCGCGAATACAACGTGCCCACACATCATCTATTCATCGACTTCAAAGCCGCATATGATACAATCAATCGGGACCAGCTATGGCAGCTAATGCACGAACACGGATTTCCGGATAAACTGACACGGTTGATCAAAGCGACGATGGATCGGGTGATGTACGTAGTTCGAGTTTCAGGGGTATTCTCGAGTTCCTTCGAAACCCGCCGAGGGTTACGGCAAGGTGATGGTCTTTCGTGTCTGCTATTCAACTTCGCTTTGGAAGGGGTAATACGAAGAGCAGGGATCAACACGAGTGGTACAATTTTCAAAAAGTCCGTCTAGCTATTTGGCTTCGCCGACGACATAGATATTATGGCACGTAACTTTGAGAAGATGGAGGAAGCCTACATCAGACTGAAGAGGGAAGCCAAACGGATCGGACTAGTCATCAACACGTCGAGGACGAAGTACATGATAGGAAGAGGTTCAAGAGAAGACAATGTGAGCCACCCACCGCGAGTTTGCATCGGTGGTGACGAAATCGAGGTGGTAGAAGAATTTGTGTACTTGGGCTCACTGCACTATGGTCCAGCATACAGATTTACGCGGAAAGATGCATTTTACTCCCAAATTATATTTTTTAGAAAAAAATGTTGTTCTACAAAATTGTTCGAAATAGTAAGGCCATCATTATGGTTCTACAGAAAAATAGGGTGGCCCATCATTAAAAAAAAAATAGGAAATATTTTTTTTATTTCTCGGAATATTGACATGTTATGTTCTACAAAGTTGTAGCGTAGCTTATTCCAATCAATTCCGCAAAAAAAAAATTTCTGTAGCTCTTAAGTTGGCTGATTTAGAGCAATTTTACCTAATTGGATTAGGGTGTACCTTAAAAAACAGTATTTTTGATCTACTTTTTTTGTTTTAGATTTCTCGAAAAAGTCGCGTTCAGGTGACTTTTAGAGCTCAAAAAAATGCAACTTTTGATGGGTAAGTATGCTCAATATCTTTCTCCAATCAAAAGTTAAAATCATTTTTCTGTCAAAATTACATTTTTTTCATAAGTTGATATCTCCGGTGAGGGCAAACCAAAAAAATATATTTATACGGCATTTGAAAGAAAAATTAATATTCTTTATATGTCAAAAAATTGGGAAAATGTTATTTTTTTATCTCAAGTTTTATCAATTTTACTAAAATCATGTTTTTTAAAATAAATTATTATAACTCGACAACGGAAGAAGATACAGACGATATTCTTATAGCAAAACACGCGTTTTGAAAAGCCCCAAAAGTCTTCAGAACATGACATTCGTGAGAATTGAAAAATAAAAAATCTACAGCTTTAACACTTTTTATAAGTTTTATCATTATCATCGTATTGCAAGATTTTCGAGAAAAGATGCATTTTCGGTCTGAAGCATACTTTTAAGAAACAAAGTTTGTTCTACAAAGTTGTTCTGGATACTTGGGCCCTTATTATAGAGTTACCGAAAAATAGGGTGGGCCATTTTATAAAAACGTGAAATCTTTATTTTTTTTTATTTTGCGGAATATTGACATAAAATGTTCTACAAAGTTGTATCGCAGCTTTTTCCAATCAACTTTGCTATATAAACTTTCTATGTAGCTCTTAGGCTCACTTGTTTAGAGTAATTTTAGTAACCAGGATTAGGGTGTCCCTTAAAAACAATATTTATGATCTACTCATTTCATTTTTTATTTTTCACGGATGTCACCTTCTAAAGACTTTTAAAACGCGTGTTTTGCTATAAGAATATCGTCTGTATCTTCTTCCGTTGTCGAGTTACATCAATTTATTCAAATAAACATGATTTTAGTAAAATTGGTTAAACTTGAGATAAAAAAATAACATATCCCCAATTTTTTGACATAATAAAGAATATGAATTTCTCTTTCAGATGCCGTGTAAATATATTTTTTTTGGTCTGCCCTAATCAGAGATATAAACTTATAAAAAATGTAATTTTGGCAGAAAAACGATTAAAACTTTTTATCGGAAAAAGATATTGACTATATTTACCCATCAAAAGTTGCATTTTTGAGCCATAAAAGTCACCTGAAAACTAGCAACCCTATAACCAGAGACCGGCGGAGTGAAAAACTGACGAAATGGCAACGTATGAAAATGCATGAAATCGTTTAAATTATACTGGCAGCACTTGAACTTTTTGCTTGCTTCTTATAAGAAGCTTCTTATATGGAAGCAAAAAGTAAACAAGTCGAAATGGAACCGCTTTTGACTATAGACACTATAGGTTCCATAGACGAGCGGAGACACGGTTGAGTCATTTCGATTTAGTGTGTTTTTCCGTTTTTTCACAGTGTACCACGCGAATTTGACGTCACACGCTCTGTTGCTTCGATTGCAATTGTGACGTCATGCTCGTTTGGCTACACTAACTGACAGTTCGTTTGGCTACACTCGCCTTCGCCTCAGCTCGTCTATGGAATCTACAGTGTCTATACTTTTGACGGTTCGATTGGAAACAAGATGGCGTCTTCGCCGATCTCTTATTCTAGTATTTCTACTGAAAACGACTTTTTCAAAAAATCTAAAATAAAAAAAGTAGATAAAAAATACTGTTTTTTGAGGTACACCCTACACACTTAGAATATTTTACAGTATACGGTAATTTTTTACCGAACTTTCAACAGCTGAACGTATATACGGTAATCAGTTCGGTAAACGAAAAAAAATACTGAACGTTTGGTAGTTTTATTTTGTGATGATCTGTCAAAATCTACCGTACCGTTCGGTAATTCGGAAATCAAAATTACCGAACGCACGGTACCTTTTCCGTTTTAAATGAAAATATTAATGCTTTCAGTAGTAATCAAATAAAGTATGAGAATACGGTTTTTAAACATGACTTTTATTTATTTGCTTTCTTCCGACAATATAGGGTGGATAGACACAAGTTTTTCCGAACCGAAAAATCCGGAAAACACGGCTAATCGTGTGTTTTGTCGTTTCATTGCGGAATATGCCATCTTTTTAGGCTGTTTTTTAAACTTTTGTCAATCCTCCATCATCGAAATTTAGCGGAATCTACGCATCAGAAGATACCGCATCGAACTGAAGTAAAAGACGCAGAAAGCTGAAAAAAGTGATTGCGTTTAAAAAAAAACTTTATTGTCCAAGAACTAAACATACCTGTTATTTTTTGCCTCTTAACATATTAACAATTTTTTTAGAAATCCAACTGAAACTGTTGGAAAATTCGAAACAACAAAGTGTCAAAAAAATGGCTTTGACAGTTTATCGCTTTACCGTAGATTTGTAATACATAATTTGTTTTGCAGTTTGTTCGGTAATTATTCTACAATGTACGGCGAAAATACGATTTTACAGAACAAACTGTAATTTCAACTACCGAACTCTGCCAAATCATTTTGGAATTACAATTCGTTCGGTAAAATTTTACTGATATTCGGTAAAATTAATCTAGTTAACCGAACTTACTGTAATTTTATTGGTTTACCGTAGGTTTTCGTCGAAAAAATTACCGAACAGCGAAATCTATTTTAAGTGTGTACTGTTTCAACAGTAGCTCAGATGGTAAACGGCCAAACTACTTTATGAGTAATGGGCGGTTAAGTATAATTAACATTTAAATCTGGTCGTTTTTTCGAACAAAATTTTCGTTGTACCATACATCAGTTGGTAGATGTACAATTAAAGAACTATATAATTACACATCGACAGCATGTTATGTATTAACGGTAAGTGTTGATGTAGGCTTGGTATGGTGAATCAAGCTTAAAATTGTATGCTAACAATGAAGTGAATAGTGACAATATATCTTATATGTAACACATACCTATGTAATTTTGACTGTATGGCATGTCGTTTTTCATTTATGCGGCTTATGCGGGCACTTGTTGCACGGTAAAAAATTTTGGTTTATTTTTTCGGTGTGAATGTTGATTATTAAAATCAACGGGATATGCAACTTTAAACAAGTGTTACATGCCGCTATATTTTTTAAATAAGTTTTATGATAATTTGAAAGCGTTTTGTAATATATTTATGTGATTTAGAAACATTTTAGATTTCTCGAATAATCTTAATATCAAGAAATATCAACACTTTTCGTACAGTGCATGCCATTTTGAAGTTTCCGACACTCAGTCTGCTTCTTCTTCTTTGCTCCGCAAAATTAGAATTTTTCTCTTTTCTCGCAATATGTGAATTATTCACATTGCGATTGTGGGAAATGCTATAGTCAAAATTTATCAATAATATTAGGCTTTCAGCGATCGTGTACGTACACGCACGTTTCACTCACACTTTTACTCGGTTTGTTTGCAACCACGAGCAGCTGTCACGGCAAAATTAAATGGGATTGTTTGCAACCACGAACCTGCGATCGTGTTGGTGAGAAATGTCGGCGAGACCCTAATGATTGAATTTTTGTCAGTGTATGGGTCAGTCGACAATCCGATCGGATTAAATTTCTTTGGCTATATTTGGCCGCTGCGGCAGAAATGCGGTGAACGCATTCCAGTTTGTTTTTGTTTTGTAGTGGATCGCGTTCTGTCGTGATTTTTTCGTCAACTGTCAGTTTGAGTCGTTTGAGTCGAAAAGGAGTGCAATCGCTTTGTAAAACAAAAAACTGAAAACGTTTTCAGAAGTTTTCGATCGAATTATTTTGTGTAGTATCATCACTACAGTGCAAATTGCTTACTGTTCTTTACCACACCATGAATGCCGCTCGCAGTAAAGCGGTAAGCAGAATATTGATTGTTTTATCATGTTTATTTCACTTCATCCATTTCATTCGGCTGCCAGTCCTCCAGCAGCTCCGAAGGTGAACATTCGACCGACGACATCTGGGACGACACTCTCATCATTCGGAACTACGATGAATCTCTCGCCATGGTCAAAGAAGTAGTTGCCAAACGATTGGCCATGAAGACGAATAAAAAGATGCTAGCCAAAGCCGCCAGTGCTACCTCCGAGGATCAAGTACAGCAACAACCACAGGCGTCCACATCTACACAGCCGATAAAAATGAAGACTGAAGAAGGTGAGTCTTCCGGGTGGAAAACTCATCGGCAGAGAAGGGCGCTACCGAAAGGAAATAAACCATCGTACCATGTTGGAGATTATTGTCGAGCAACTTATGATGATGGCGTTGATTACGAAGCAAAGATACTGGCAGTCGACAAATCTGGAGATGCTCTGATTCGTTACGTTGGTTACAATAATGAGCAGACTGTTGCTATTGAGGATTTGGTACCGTCGTGGGGGCGCAAAGCTCGACGCAAGCAACGTGAGGACGCTGCTGAGTTGGCAACCGAAGAAGATCCTAACCGGATGGAGATGAGCGACGACGAGGTGAAGCTAACCAACAAAGCCAGCAAAATCCGTATTAACATTGATCCCAGCTTCCGAATGCCAAAAGCAGGGGGTGGTTCTTCGCGTGTAGCATCGACGGGTTTCCACGCCGGAATGGGCGCCTCCTTCATGGTTCCGCCTCCACCACCAATGCCGCCCATGCTGGAAGACGACGACGATCTGGAGTCGGAGAACCTGTCTGCCATGCTCATGTCCTGGTACATGAGTGGGTACTATACGGGGCTGTACCATGGACAGAAGATGTCTCAGAAACGGGCCCGACCCTCCTAGAGTGTGTTCTATGGTTGTTACTTAGCACTTAAGGTTGCCTCTGGTATTTTCCGAGACGTATGACATTTTGAGTTAAACTGAACTGAATTTCATTTTCTTTTTATTTTAAATATATTTCAGAATGGAAAATAAAATCATTCTTTAGTTGTAAATCCATATTGTTTCTGCTAAGAATTATGCATGGTTTCCGTACTTCATGTTCCACTCGCGGTGTTTCTCAATCAGCGGAACGGTGGCAGGTTGAATTTGTTGTAACGCGCTCAACAATTGGTCGTATTGAACTTCGTCGGCTTGAGATTTAGAACAGGTTTGTCCTTTGGTGTCTAGAATAGAATTAACAAATTCAATATGCACATATAACCAATAATGATGTCGCATGTCAGAATTATTATTAGCAGCAATGACGGCTTAGTCAGGTTTTATTCAGTCATATGATAAATGTACTTATAAGTTATACCTAATATTAGCTCAATTTGTCAAACTCACCGCAATTCTTTTCGATTCTCTCTCGTATCATCATCATGGAAGCTTCCTTGCAGGCGATCCGAATCTCATCTCCCGTGAAATTCTCCGTTCTTTCCGCCAAATTGTCCAGCAGCTTCCGCTCCCAGGTAGTTGTTACTGGGATCAGCTCATGAATGATCGCCAAGCGACCTTCCTTACCGGGTGCATCAATAAGTATCTTTTTCTCAAATCGTCTCAAGAAAGCGGGATCGATCTCCCACGGAATGTTGGTACTAGCCAGCAGAAATACTCGCTCCTCATCCGTCCCACTATCCAATCCGTCGATTAACGCTAGGAACTCGTTTTTGAACCGTTTGGATGCTTCGTGCTCACCGATCGAGTCTCGTCGCGAAGCGAGCCCATCGAACTCGTCGATGAAGATGATCGACGGAGCGTAAAATCGGGCCACATCGTACAGAACCCGAATCAGTTTTTCGGACTCGCCGCGCCACTTCGAGATCAGCGTGCTGGCCGTGGCGTTGAAGAATGTGATCGAATCACGCGTTTCCGAGCAGAGTGTCCGAGCGAGCATAGTTTTTCCGGTCCCGGGAGGACCATGGAGCAAAATACATCGCCACGGTTTGGTCAAGCCGACAAACAGATCCGGGTATTGCAACGGCGTAATCACACTTTCCTTGAGCAACTTTATCGGCAGGTCTAGGCCTTTCACTTGGTTCCAACGCTGGCAGAGGTCTTTCTTAATCAAGTCTCTAAAAGAAATACAAATTAAAATGTAAGAGTGCTAATTTTTAGTGTTGTTTTATTGCAATATAGTTTTAGTTTTAGTTTAGTTTTAGTTTAGTTTTAGTTTTAGTTTAGTTTTAGTTTAGTTTTAGTTTAGTTTTAGTTTAGTTTTAGTTTAGTTTTAGTTTTAGTTTAGTTTTAGTTTAGTTTTAGTTTAGTTTTAGTTTAGTTTTAGTTTAGTTTTAGTTTAGTTTTAGTTTAGTTTTAGTTTAGTTTAAGTTTAGTTTAGCTTTGGTTTGGTTTTAGTTTAGTTTTGGTTTAGTTTTGGTTTGGTTTTGGTTTTAGTTTTTAGCTTTGGTTTTAGCTTGGTTTTAGCTTGGTTTTGGTTTAGTTTTAGTTTAGTTTTTAGTTTAGTTTTAGTTTGGTTTTTAGTTTAGTTTTAGTTTGGTTTTAGTTTGGTTTTGGTTTGGTTTAGTTTAGTTTTAGTTTGGTTTTAGTTTTAGTTTTAGGTTTAGTTTTTGGTTTAGCTTTTGGTTTAGTTTTAGTTTAGTTTTAGTTTTGGTTTTAGCTTGGTTTAGTTTTTAGTTTTAGCTTAGTTTTAGTTTGGTTTTGGTTTGGCTTTGGTTTTAGTTTAGTTTTAGTTTAGTTTTTAGTTTAGTTTTAGTTTGGTTTTAGTTTAGTTTTAGTTTAGTTTTAGCTTGGTTTTCTTAGTTTAGTTTTGGTTTAGTTTTAGTTTTAGTTTTGGTTTAGTTTTAGTTTAGTTTTAGTTTAGTTTTAGTTTAGTTTTAGTTTAGTTTTAGTTTAGTTTTAGTTTAGTTTTAGTTTAGTTTTAGTTTAGTTTTAGTTTAGTTTTAGTTTAGTTTTATTTTAGTTTTAGTTTAGTTTTAGTTTAGTTTTAGTTTAGTTTTAGTTTAGTTTTAGTTTAGTTTTAGTTTAGTTTTAGTTTAGTTTTAGTTTAGTTTACATACCTGCAAACTGCGTCCGCCAATTCTTTCCACTCTGATGTAAAATTTTCATGCAGTCTTATAAATGGTTTCAGATTGGGAACTAGAGATGGCCCACTGCAGGCACCATTTTCGTTGATTTTTGTCAAAGCTACTGCGGAAGAATCTCTTGATTTGCTAGGAGACACCTGATTTTGATTGAACACCTGAGATACTGTTAAGTTGTTTCCCAAAGCTTTGAGCTCATTCTCCGTTTCCGGTTCGCCACGTGGGGACAATGGCTGAGGCTTTACCGTAGGATTGGGACGTTTCTTATATGCCGATTGCTTACGCTGCGGAAGGGCAGGAATCGGTTGGAGAGTATGAGAATCGTTTTTCTTGACGATTCTTGGTTGTTTTCCGAATTTCAGCGAATAATAACTGCAATACTCCTGATAGATTGTGTCCAAATCTATATTGTCACATACTTCGAACTCTTCCGTGAGATGTGTTTCATCCAGCAGAGCTTGGCGAGATTGAGTGAGACCCACAATGGAAAAGTAGTGTGAAACTAAGTACAGGATATTCCGGCGACGTTCGTACATATAACGTTTGTCTTGCTAAAATATCGTTATGATGAGATATGTTGTACTGCTAAGTGATAATGATAATAAATTTATACCTCAAAAGACATAATTTCCGAGCAAAATTGAAATTTAATAAAATGTCCTGTTTCCAGCAAACCTAGTAATGAACTAACTGAGAGTGGAACAAACAAAATCCTAATCGCTTACTCATCAACATAATTGAAGCAACCACGTGCACCTATCGTTCCCCATGGCAACCGCGCTTCTTTATGAAATCATATCGACGTAGCTTTGTTGGTGGCAACGCGGTGGTTGCCTACGCAGTTATCCCTTTGCCGAATAGGTTTCATCTAGACCTGATCTAGACAACAATTGGTCGGGGTTCTGTCAAACCGCACCAAACGAAAAACCATTTTTTTTCTGCTCAAGCTAAAAATTTAGATTTAATACATTACAAATTGTATCGGATATTATCCCTCGATCCCCATAACTGAGGATATCCTACAACAAATTCACGTATGAATTGAATAAGCCATTTCATACAGCCCGGTGGCATCCCTATCTCACACAATAGGGTAAAGTGTCCAATAGTGGACCCTCCAGCCATTTTTGCATTATTACTGTACAATGTCAACATTTTGCTATGAAATTCTATCGGGAGAACCTACCTTACAGTCCTATGCTTTCACAGCAAAAAAAGTTGTTGAATATTACATCAAAATCGCTGCAACCCACTGAATCCATCGATTATTGAATATTACACAGCACGATGTACTCGAGAGCTTGCTGTGTAATAAACAGGAGCGATGTAATTTCTTTCGATGTAATAAATAAAACGACGTAATCAAAGCGATGTAGATGAATGTGATGTAAAGCAGCCCGCGATGAGCATGGTAGTAAATGTGAATTCAGTTATTTTGATGATGTAATGTTCATGAGCTGTTTTCAGTTTTTAAATATTGATTTTTTTATTATTCAAATTTTAATATACACATTCCAATTTTTTTTCACAGGTTTCGAAAAAAGAAAATTTATTTTATCTCAATCTATAGGGTTATTTTTGTTATTGTATGGTACTTTTCAGCAGATTGGTACTTATAGCAGCTTTACTTTATTGTAAGTGTCCATCATGCACATAGCTGAATAATGTTCCACCGCAGGTTTCATTTAGGGTAAACTAGGTTAAAATGCACCTCCGGGGCAAAATGACCTTTTGGCATATATTCAAAAAAAATTAAAAAATTTGGATTCGTAGTTCAAGATTTAAACTACATGCGCTGCAGTAAATACTCTCAAAAAATACCGAAAATGTCCTCAAAAACGTCAAACGGTCGTTTTGCCCCGGGGGTGCATATTACCCCAGTTTCCGCTAACAGTTCCACATACAATCCTCCCCAGACAAGTTCCTATACACCGGCAGTATTGTTCGCCGACCGACTGGAAGTCGAGTCATCGTGAATACGAACATCTGATCCAGTGAACTGGTGTGGCGACAGATACGTATAGCCTCTCACTTGAAACTCGCAGGTCAGTTTCAGACGTATTAAATATATACCATGTTGCACTTTTGATAGTAAACAACCGAGCGAGACATGACATCAGATGCTGAAAAGAGATTCAAAATACGTTCAGCTGGGCTGGTGAGGAGCGATGATATTTAACACTTTGCTTCTATACGAATATCCTTCTGGGATTCCCTCCTGAATCAAAGGCGGTCTTTTCAGGTAGCCTCACACGAGTCACACCTCGGGAATTTGGTCCGCGGATTTTTCCCCCATGCATTTTTACATATGCGATGTTTTTGGGATTTGGGCGCGAAAAATCAAAATCCCGGCCCCATTTAAAATGCACGGGTACCAAAATTCGGCGGAAATTTTCACTGAGGTGTAAGGTGGTCTTTACGTTTTTAAATGTTGGTCTAGAAATACACGGGGTCCAAAATCCGCCGGATGATTTTCCCGATGTGTGAGGCTACCTTTACCCCTAAATTTAATAATAAATGATTGCCATTATGCTTACCCACGTTGACAGCTAAACTAGTATAAACTGTTGATCCACAATGATTTTGATCATCACAAAATTAACCTGCTTCTTAGGCTATCTCTTCCGTATCTTCGATCTCGCTATCTTTTCCTTGTCCTCGCCATCGTCACCGAAATCTTCACCGCCGTCCGGCTTCCGATTCCATTTCGATGTCCGGCAGCAGATAGTACTGGAGCAGATTTGGCCACGAATCGTCCTTGATCAATTCGGGAATGTCATCCTTGATCGAATCATTATTGTTGGTGAACCAATCGAAGAATGTTCGATACTCTAGGCCGCGTTTCCACCGGTTAGCCATCGCCTTCATTGGCAACATCTTGGTCAAGACGCGATCCGGTCGTGCTGGTCGAAGCAGGTAATTCTGAAAGCGTACATAAATGTTAGATTACTAAATTCCTCGTATTACCTAAAAATTATTAGACTCTGTTAAAAACTAGCACTACAATAACGTTGTTATATGTACATGTTTAGATTTGCTATTATAGTTTGAATTTAGAACTACAAATCTTAGTCCTAATTAAGGTCTATGAAGCTGTTAGGTTAAAGTTTAATCAATATATTACAATTAAAATATACATCAGTGATAAAACAAAAAAGTAGCATTTGATTCCCATAACTTACCACAACTTGTGAGAAGACACTTTGTTTTCGAAATACGGATTTTTGTTAAAGTAAAAGTGGATATGATAGCCGCTCTTGATGTCCTCAAACTCTTCCACCTCAAGTTTCTCCATGAACTGCAAACATGTTACACCTTTGAAAGTACACAACCGAGCAATACAGAAATCGGTGATCTTCAGATGCTGAAAAGAGAAAAACAAATTAATCCACCTATCAGTGATGGTGCCTTTCTCGTGTGTTATTAAAATAGTATTTTGGTCATAACTTCTGAGCCCATAGTTCGATCCGACAAGTTTTCAATAGGAAACAGTGGGGCAGAATCTGCGTCGAATGCAACTTGCGAGTATATCGGTTGTGGGTAAGCACCAAAAAAGTAAGCTAGATTTTCTGCCACTTGGTGCACACACACACACACATATAGACAGACACACATTGGGCTGCTGCATGGCGAGTTGACATCTGGTAAGGAGCGACCTACATAGCTCTGCTCCTCACAAGTTCCAATCTCACGCTTCCACGGCTCTTCCGATGACACTCGACCGCCAGCTAAGGGTTTTGTATGTACTTAGATGGTAGTGCATCCTGGACAGTGTTGTCCTTCTGATATCAGATAGAGTGAGTGGGTGCGACCAAGGGGACCATCATCCCTAACCCCTAATCCCAAGGCGTTAAGCGACCCGTGCCGAGGGTATGCATGGCCAGGGCGGGGGGGTGAAATAATGAGCTAGGCCTTTAACGGAGCCTGTGGGGTACCTGGGCACCCTCCTCAGTAATTATCCCTTACCGCGTTATTCTGCGGTCTGGCGTGATGGACCTCTTTTTCCGAGCAACTCGTGGGATCAAAATGGAAAACCAAGTCAATTCTTCAATTAGTGGTTGTAGCACAGAGAACAGACGTTCATGTTCATTCGCGTGCTTGTGTAAAAGTTTGTACTGGTCATTTTGTAGTATGTCGTTATGCCCCCGTTACGCGGTGCTAGTGTGCCGATAAATATGGTTAAAATTTGCCGTGTTTTACTTTTTAGCGCTAGTGTTAATTCCGAATTGCTCCTAGGATCGCTCCTACATAGGTGGCAGCACTACATTGTTTATGAAATGTATTCCAACGCCATCACTTAGTGAGATTGAGTTTTTATGTCGGGCAGCCAGCGTTGGCGGCGCTGAGGTGCGATTTTTTTTGTTCAAGCATCCATGTCTGTTCTCTGTGGTTGTAGTGTAGGCGACAACTCTTTAGCAAGAGGTGGGTTGTCCTGGTCTCCGACTAGGAGGCCAGAGGCAATAGTCGGTAGCTCGGTGCGTCACTCAACATTCTCCTCGGCTACGCCGAGAGGTTATGGACAGCCTATGGTTTGTGAGGGCGATGAACCGCAAACGCGATGGGCTTTCGGCCTTCGAGGTGGCGACGGAACAGCTGGACGCCATCATCGACTTTGTGTCTTCGAAGCATAATATCAGTAAGGAGATGCTGGAGAGGATCATCGTGGGGCTCTTCCCACGTCATGACCCAACTCCCTGGCCTCACTTTGTGGAGGGTGGCCAACGGAGTAAAAGTAACCGTGGCGGAACTTGCGGGGATTGCACAGTCCTTTAGTGTAGGTAAGGCGCCAGGACCGGATGGTATTCAGAACCTGGCCATTAGACTGATTCAAATTTTGACTTTTTCGCTCCCCTGTGCTTAAACGATCACATTTGCTATTTTAACAATCATCCTAAATTTTTAGCTAATTTGGTTGTAATTTGAGTGAGCACGCGCAATATGAAGTTTGTATGAAAATCGATATGAAAACATTAACTTTTGGGCAAACCGTTCCACAACGCTTCCCATTAAGCTTCAAAAACGTATAAAAACATTGGCTAAATAGAAAATTTAGCAAGGAAGCAGCTCATCTTTGTTACGAAACGATTTGATTCTTACAAGAAAAGTTATTAAGGAAACATTGAATCGTGAGAAATTCAATTTAACACGCAAAAGAATAACATCAATATCAATAATGAGTAATTTTGTTTTCTATATAACTTTGCTTACAAAAGTCAAATCGCTTCGCAACAACAACTGTCTGTCAGCTTAGGAAGTGTTCTATGAAGTCGACGCGTTAAATATATTCAAATAGTTCAAGGGCCACCTCACAGAACGATCTTTTACATCAATAGCGATTTCCATAGTAATTTTCACACAAACTTCAAATGACGTGGGCACAATCAAATTACATCCAATTGAGCTAAAAATTTGGGAAGTTTATTTAAATAGCAAATGCAATTGTTTAAGTATCGGGGTGCAAAAAAGTCAAAATTTGAATCACTCTACTGGCCATCTAAGCGGCCATTGCTGAGGCTCCCGAGATTTTCAGATCTGTCATGCAGAGATGCCTGGACCTCCTATTGCCAAATGCGAAAAAACCACGGAGATAGCTATCCAGCATAAGAGCACTATTGTACAGTAGTGACTCTCGACATGAGCAATGCATTCAATAGTGCCAGTTGGGCAGCTATTGCAGATGCGCTCCTGCGTCTTGGAATTCCCAAGTACCTGTACAAGATTCTCGGAAGCTACTTCCAGAATCGTATACGACACGGAGGCGGGGCGGAAGTGCGTTGACATAATCCAGGGATTCCGCCAGGTTCCATACTGGGTCCGGTGTTATCGAACGTCATGTACGACGGTGTCTTGAAGTTGAAGTTACCAGTGGGCGTGGTAATCGTTGGCTTCGCTGATGATATTACGCTGGAGGTCTACGGCGAATCGATCGAAGAGGTGGAGTTGACTGCAGTCCACTCGATCGCAATTGCGGAGGAGTGGATGAGTTCCAGGAAGTTAGAAAAACTTACATATCCGACCACTAGGAACGGCGCAATCTCTAAAATGAAGTGTCCCATTTCTAAATGATTTAGGCTTTACGAATGCAAAAATGGTAACCTGGTTTAGACACCTCGCGGTTAATAACTGTGCTTAATGAACACTAAGCCGCGAGGCGGCTCTGTCCCAGTGTGTGGATGCAATGTCAATAAGAAGAAAACGAAGAAGGAACTCCTTAGGAGATTGCGAAGGAATTCCTCCGGGAATTCCAAAGGAATGATCTGATAATTCCAAAAGGAATCCTCCGAAGATTCCGTAGGGATTCACTGGGAAATCCCAGAGGATTCCCTCTAAAGTACTCTGAGGACTCCCTCCGCCATCCTCCGTAGATTCCGATGAAACTTTTTCGGAGATTCCGAAGCAACTCCTTTCCTTTGAAATTCTTGCAGGAGTTCCTTTGAAATCGTTATACGATTTCCTTAAGTAACCCCGGTAGATTCCCTCTGGAATCCCCAGAGAAATTTCCTCAGCGACATTTTTTTTCTGAAACAAAGAAAGAAGCATTTCCTTCTGAATTAAAGACGCCTGCCTCCCTTCTAAATCAAAGAAGCATTGCTCTCTGAATCAAAGAAACATTCCATCTGGAAAATTCCTCTTGGAATCCCGGGAAAAATGCCTTCGGAGTTTTCGGAGAAATTCGTCGGGGACTCGTGTGGAAATTCCTCGGGAATCCGGAGATTATAATTCGGAGATTCTATAAGAAATTGTGTGAGGATTCCTGAATCCTTCGGGAATCTTTTGGGGATTCCGGAGGGAATCCATCGGATCTACCGGGTCTTCCGAAGAGAATCCAAAAGGAGTACTCTGGAAAATCAAAAATGAATCCCTCCGGAATACTCCACGGATTCCGAAGGAACTCTTTCGGGGATTCTGATGAAACTTCTTTGCAGATCCCGAAGGAACTTCTTCGAGGATTCCAAAGGAGCTTCTTCTGGGAGCTGTGTTGATCTTAATCTAAAATTATAAAAACCCAGATCAATCCACCTAGCGGTGATGGTGCCTTTCTGGTGTGTTATAAAAATAGTATTTTAGTTATAACTTTCGAGCCCATAGTCCGATCTGGCTAACTTCAAATAGAAAACTATGGGACAGGATTCCGCTTCGAATGCAACTTGTTGCGAGTAAATCGGTTGAGGATAAGTTCCAAAAAAATGAGTGAGAAATTTTTATGTGCGCTTTTTTGGCATGAATAAAATGTATTTTGGCCATAACTATTGAGTCCGATCTAGTCAATTTTCAATAGGAAACAATCGGTTGAGGGTAAGTACCAAAAAAAGTGAGGTAGACTTTTTGCCACTTGGTGCGCTCACACACACACGCGCACACACCCACAGACATCATCTCAATTCGTTGAACTGAGACGATCGGTATATAACACTATGGGGCTCCGGCCTTCTATAAAAAGCTGTTTTTTTGGAGCGAACATATAGCCTTTACGTATACTTTGTATACGAGAAGGGCAAAAGACATAAATAAAGGAAAAACAACTTCTTCGGGGTTTCCAAAGAAATCGACCGGGTTATTAGAAAGCAATCTTCTGGGGATTAAAATGGAACTCTTTTGGGGATTCCGAAGGAACTCTTTCAGTAATTCCATAGGGACTCCTTCGAAGATTCATGTGGGCAGCAGGGACTATATCCAAGGGCTTAACAATCCTTCCCCAGGCCAACTGCGAGTTGTGGTGCCTGCCTAGGACGTGGTGGGGTTTGACAGTGGGCTCTGTTAAACTTCTATAAAAAGCTGCATGTATCAGCAAGTAGGCTCTGCCAAAGCGACCGTGTGCCGCTCAAAGTGCACAAGCCCAAGTCCTGGTGTTAGGTGGAACGCTAAACAAACCTGACACGACGGGCCTTCGACGAGACATGTGGTTTGCGCAGGCCCAATAAGTCACCTTTAAAAACAACCATTACGAGCGACATAGAAGATAATACGACTCGATACAATCGGCAACGACCTAGGCGACGAATAAAGGATCACGATTGGAAGCTTGGAACATGGAACTGCAAGTCGCTAGGCTTCGCAGGTTGCGACAGGATAATCTACGAATAATTACATCCCCGCAACTTCGATGTCGTAGCGCTGCAGGAAATCTGCTGGACAGGACAGAAAGTGTGGAAAAGCGGGCATCGAGCGGCTACCTTCTACCAAAGCTGTGGCACCACCAACGAGCTGGGAACCGGCTTCATAGTGCTGGGTAAGTAGCAGCCAATCAACGCAAGGATGTGCAAGCTAAGGATAAAAGGCCGTTGCTTCAACTATAGCATCATCAACGTGCACTGCCCACACGAAGGGAGATCCGACGACGAGAAAGAAGCGTTCTATGCGCAGCTGGAGAAGACATACGATGGATGCCCACTGCAGCGTGTTTGCAGATATCATAAAATCGAAATTTCTACTCTCAAAGCAAGGGCGTTCCCTTTTTTTTATTCACCGGAAAAACTAAATGTTAATTTTGGTATTGAAACCAACGCCCAAAGAAAACAGTTTTACTAAAGTTTTACGAAATAAAATTCTACGAAAAAGGTACACCAGTTTGCTTCATCCCTGAAAAGTTCTGCCCAGTATATGCACATGGTTTCTCACGGGGTTTATGTAATGAATACAACACGAATGTAATGTTTTTCACAAATGCAAGTCTATTCGCAAATCATTTATTATCAATTTTTTCCAACTATGTGTCTCATTTCGAGTGATAAGTTCCCCATATTAATGCTCAATGCAAATCCAAACTCCGGAAACAAGCAAAAGCAAACCGTGTAATAAGCGACCCCGATATAATCACGGTTTTGGGCACAATTCGTCTTTCCTATGTCAAAGTATCTTATAGCCAATTTGGCCATCTTATGGCCAACACTCTTTAATACCTTGATAGAACAGAATTTGTCAAACCCGTACTCCGATAAAGCAGATCATTAACGTGAAAAATAACGCGATCGTTAACGTTAAACAAAAGATATTTTAGTTACTAGATAAAGATTGTCGCTTCGGTTCCCTTTGTTCTGCTGTCCGAAACATGTGTGGTACATACCTGTCAAATCGTATGGATTTTCCTTCTTTGACATTTAGCTCCCCTATCCTCGCCAGCAAAAGATGTTCCGGACAGCGACGACAGCGACAATCTTTATCTAGTAACTAAAATATCTTTTCGTTAAACCAACGGAGAGTGTTACCGTTAATGTCTGTTTGTCTGTGCCGTTACCGTTGGTAAACGTTTAATAGAGACTAACGGAAAAATCGTCGGAAAATAATGAAATGCATCATCGGAAAATAATGAAATGATAAAATATGCGGGTGTGTCTTCACATATGCTGTAAAAAAATGTGTGTGCGTGTTTCATTTGTGCTTTTTCATTAAACGATTAAGCTTTTGGAGCGCTATATCATATAAGCTAAAGCACGCCGCTCATCATTTTGCTCTAATGTAGACGTCAATGGGGATCCCTGTCAGGTCTGTGGGTGGAGAACCAATCTCTTCGACAGCGAAGGTTTCACCACGGCCCTGGAACTGGAAGCCCGAGGGGCGATTCACTGTTGTCAAATAATGAATCGAAAATACGTGAGTGAAAATAATTCATAAAAATACAAATATTGCACAAAAATACACATATTGCACAAAAATACAAATAAAATGCATAAAAATACGTTATTACACGGAAAATTCGAAAAATCATATTTAATGCACATAATGCAAACAAAATCTTAAAATACATCGAAATGCAAGTAAAATGGTCATTACGCGAATTCAAAGTCTTTTCGTAATTTAATACAATATTTACTGTTAACGCACACATCAAAGAAAACAAAACGGCATTACTATAGCTTTGCGCACTGAGTGGAAGAATTCCCTCCCCTATTTTATTCATTCGATTTGAACCCCATTTCGAAGATCCACCAGTAGCGTTTCATTTTGGAAACGAAAAAAAAACATCTTAGACCTTGGACCAAGCCTTGGACAAACTACATTTTGGATCAATGGCATTGATCCAAAATGTAGTTTAATGAATATCCACAACCAGGTCAACAGCAGATGCCTAAAATGTTTACAAAATCATGCAATATGGCTGGCGGGTTTTAACCGAGACGTGTTTACAAATATCGTTGCGCCGCATGTGAATACATATTTACCATATTGATTGGTTGATTACGAGTGATTGTAACATATTTAGGAATTGGATAATCGTCCGAAAATGATGAACATGTTTAAAGCAAATAAAAAATAATCACATTTTTAGTTTGAGAACGGTATTTACTGTCGTTCATTTCTAGATGAAAATACATCCCAAGTAACCAAAAGTTCCTTTACTACAGCTTCACTGGGCTGCTTAAGCGAAAAACGTACTCTTAAAGGAACTTTCGGTTACTTGGGATAGTATTTCAAATCTGGCAAGTGTTTTATAGAATAATATATATTAGCATTTGCTCCATAATTATAAATTGAAAGGTTTTCTGTCGGTCATTGGATGCGAATAGGAGAATGTCTTGTGGATACACAAGAAGTCAGAAATGTTTTGCATCCGAGAACTTCCTTGAATGGATCGAGAATCTAATAGTACGTTCAGATTATGAGCTATATCACTTGATATAGCAAATCTTGACATGAGATGCCATATGCATTATTTCCAGTGAAAACTAGATGTACAAACACTGATGTCAAGCTACTCTATATCAAGTGATATAGCTCGTAGTCTGGACGGCACATAATAGTACGTTCAGATTATGAGCTATATCACTTGATATAGAGCATCTTGACATCAATGTTTGTACATCTAGTTTTCACTGGAAATAATGCATATGGCATCTCATGTCAAGATTCGCTATATCAAGTGATATAGGTCATAATCTGAACGTAGTCTAACACGTTATCACTGTAGGTTTATAATCCTTTGCTCAGTACGGTGAAATTACCTGTAGAAATTTTTCGTAAAATGTGAAGAATATGCAATTTAGTCCCAATCATGGCTAATTAGAAGGCTGGAAAAATCTCGAGAAAATTTGTGATGCAATTAAATTAGTTCAGTTTTTGTCTCTGAAGTCTTTTTTTTTTGTCTTCGAAGCACTGAAATGCAAAAATCTAAGTTCAAATACAAGAATAATAAATTTCAATCCATTTATGTGAAAAAATACAATAATATTACACCAATGCACAAAAAAATACTTCAATTCAATTTAATGCATTATTACATCCAATACACGTACAGTACATGGAAATACATAAAAAATACATTATTACATTTTCAATACGTAGGACTGAATCGAAAATACACAAGTGAATCGCCCCTCGTGGAAGCCAACACTGAAGGTCTAAGCGGGGATGCGTTGGTAGTTGTCGTGGTAGTGGTAGCACGCGTGCGACGCCACCATGCCGAGGAAAGCCTTGCTGAGAAATGGCAGACGCCCGGTATACTGGTCGAGTCCCGAGATTGCGGCCCTTCGATCAACCTGCCTCAAGGCTAGACGAAGGATGCAGTGTGCCCGCACCGAGGATGAAAGAGCGGACCGCCGTGAAGTGTTTCGAGCTGCAAAACTGGCCTTTAACAAGGCCATCAAGAGTAGTAAGAGAGCGTGTTTCGACAACCTATGCGAAGAAGCCGAATCCGTGGGGTGACGCCTACAGGATAGTGATGGCCAAGAATAAAGAGAGCTCTTCACCCCCCCCAAACGGTCCCCGGATAGGTTGTCGAGGATTATCGAGGTACTCTTCCCGTCCCGAGCCACAAGGCCCTGGTCTCCTGCACCGCAAGGCAATATGGGTGCGGCCGAAATGGTGGCTCCGGTGACGAACAAAGAGTTACTCGCCGTGGCCAAATCCCTGATAACGAACAAAGCTCAAACTTGGGGGCCTTCCTTAGCCGTGCGGTAAGACGCGCGGCTACAAAGCAAGACCATGATGAGGGTGGCTGGGATCGATTCCCGGTCCCGGTCTAGGCAATTTTTGGATTGGAAATTGTCTCGACTTCCCTGGGCATAAAAGTATCATCGTGCTAGCCTCATGATATACGAATGCAAAAATGGTAACCTAGCTTAGAAACCTCGCAGTTAATAACTGTGGAAGTGCTTAATGAACACTAAGCTGCGAGGCGGCTCTGTCCCAGTGTGGGGATGTAATGCCAATAAGAAGAAGAAGAAGAAGAAGAAGAAGAAGAAGAAGAAGAACAAAGCTCAAGGGCCTGATGGAGTTCCGAACAGTGCTCTCAAGGCAGCAAGCATAACGAACCAGAACATGTTCAGAGCTATGCAGAGATGCCTAGATGGGTGTAGATTCCCCGAAAGATGGAAAAGGCAGAAATTGGTTTTGTTGCCGAAGACGACCCATCGAGACCAATCTGTCTTATAGACATGACGGGCAAGTTGCCAGAGAGGATCATCCTCAACAGGCTGACCTCGTACTCAGAGGGTACGAACGGCCTGCCAAGCAATCAGTTCGGTTTTTGCAAGGGTAAGTCCACGTTGGACTCGGTGGTAAAGACCGCCGAAGTAGCGATTCAACAGAAAAGGTGAGGTATTCGATACTGTGCGTTAGTGACACTTGATGTGAAGAACGCATTTAACAGCGCAAGCTGGGATGCAATCGCGCTCTCGTTACACCGGCTTAGCCTGTCGGTGGGCATGTACCGGATTTTGGAAAGCTATTTCCAGAACCCGTACTATTATACGAGACCGATGCCGGTCAGAGAAGCGTTCCAATTACCGCAGGAGTTCCGCAAGGTTCAATACTGGGCTATGGAACCTTACTATGGAACCTTATGTATGACGGGGTTATGAAGCTAAAGTTCCCTCCTGGTGTTAAGATCGTAGAACTGACCGCAACAAACGCGATCAGCACGGTGGCGGATTAGATGACGCTGCAGGCCTCGCTCAACATAGGACGGAGGTGGTTATCGTCAGCAACTGCAAGTCGGTTCAACATGCAGTGATTCACGTGGGTGAAGTCACGATCGCATCAAAGCGGAGTTTGAAGCTCCTTGGGGTCGTAATAGACAATAAGCTGATTTTCGCCAGTCATGTCGACTCATGGCGTGCAAGAGGGCTTCGACTGCTGTTGCGGCATTATCGAGGATGATGTCCAATAGTTCCAAGGTGTGTGCCAGTAGACGTAGGCTACTGGCAGGCGTTGCCGTTTCTATTCTTAGGTACGGCGGCCCGTGCTGGGCGAGATCTCTGGGGGTCCCAGTTAGCTGCGGAAGCTGTAGAGCACGTACCGCTTAATGTGTCTCAGAGTAATATCTGCCTACCGCACAATATCACACGATGGAGCCTGCGTGATTGCGAGCATGATGCCAGTTGGGCTGCTCATCCGAGAAGACGAGGAGTGTTTCAAGCTACGTGGCACCAGAGGAGCCCGCGAACACATCAGGGTGACTTCGGTTGCCAGAAGGTAGGTGGACCCCCCAAGTAACAATTTTCATGCTTGTTAGATTTATTTAATTCTTATAGCGGTTTTATGACGGCAGTCACCATAGCTAGTTGCTCAGATTTATTGGCGATCTTATTGCTGTCAATAAACCTCTAATAAATCTGCTCGAAAAGCTTCAAACGTCAAATGCCGACTGGTCTTGTTAGCAGCTCTACAGTTGTAACGAAGAGCATAAGTCCAATTTTCAAAGCTCGACCAAAGCCATAATTTTGGGTCGTTATGTGGTCAAATGAATAACCCCAATAAGAATATTTACATTGCGAAGGGTTTATAACGGTGTTTAATAAGAGCAACATTTTTCTGATCGAAATCTATGATGGCCATATTGGAAATGGAGAACCATCCTCAGGTCAGTGAAATTTATCACTGGAATTTACGATTAGACGGTGTTTTCGTCGCGAAAGACACGTTTTTGGTAAAAGATATAAAAAAAAACAAACATATTTGGGTGTAATATCAATTAATTTAGTGAAGATTTACGTTATTGATGTAATAATAATTTTAAACTCATTGCCCAAAACTATATTATTTTGCGGGCGCGATCTCATTTTTGCACTAACTTTCACCATGAAATCGAGCGCGCACCTCATTTCCATGAAAGTACATTAAAAAAAAAAACTTGAAAAAGTATTATTTTGTAGTCATCCTCATCATGATTTTCATCAGCACTTTAGTTTGTTATTATTTGATTGCAAGATTTTGTTTCTCTTTTTTCAAAGCAACATTTTTGACAGCTGCCGCAGCCAAATTCCCTTTTTTGTGGGCGGCTTGAAACGGATTTTTATATACTCTTAGGGCATCTTTAGTAGAGTTATAAATTGTATGGGAGTTAGGAAATGTAATTGAAACTGTAAAAATGCCATCTTCAACAGACGTTATAGTTTCAAAAATTCGAACAGTTTCGTCGGGAAATTTATAACTGGAATACTGCTCAGTTGTATTTTTGCACGAATTTGCAACAGAATTTACTCGAGTTTTATTTCGTTCAAAACAATAGAAGATGACGTCATCAGCTACAAAAAATACTATTTCATCGACATCATAACAGTTTGACATTTGAATTGGCCTCGGAAGATTATTTTTACGTTTTCCAGTATAAAACATGTGCAGCTTATAACTGCTACTGAAGATGCATTTCTTGTTTTATATCTTTGACAGTTATAAAAAGTAAAACTCGGGAAATAAATATAACTATAACTGTAACATTACTAAAGATGCCCTTATAAGAGGTTTATAGTGGTAATCTACACACCTAAAAATATTCATGTAATTTTAGGTGTTGTGACGCTGACATATACGAGCGTGACTTTTGACGTAAAATTAGGTGAAACTTTAATTTTACATCACGACTTTATTGACAAAAAAATTAAATGATTGGAACGAGAATCGAACATAAGCCCGCTGAGTGAGAGCCCAACGCGTTACCACTCAGCTATCTTCGTTTCTTGAAAGAGGGGTGATCGAAGTAAAACAGGTTCCACGATTTGCACTGAACAAGTATTTCACTGCATCAAGCCATCGACTGCTTGTGCGTTAGGTGCATCGCATCGGGTGCTGTGTTTAGGTTCCGTGACATGTAATTTTCAATCACCTGACAATGAAAAATATATGATTCACTTTATGTCATATGGTTTTGTGTCATTTTATTGAAATACGTCACCTGTAATATTCATATTTTTTTGGTGTGTAGAGAGGGCCATTTGCACATATCTTACTCTTATAGTGGTCATCAGTAGGTAATCCTGTAGTAATTGGTTTTATTGTCAGTTCTTGTAATTCGATCTTGAAAACCATTCCTAGAGCAGAATAAAACTTGAAATGTTACTTGGGCCACCGGCTGATACCTAACATATCGATATTATCATTTCAGCATTTGATGATAATCCTGATAGCCAGCGCGGTTCGCAGTTTGTTTACGTTGCGATGGCGTTGCTACAACAAAACCGTGAAAAAAAATTTCTCCATGGCGAACATTGCACTTTGTTTACTGAGCAGATAGATAACTAATATCGATATCCCAGCATATCATCAGTATCTTTGCTCAGAAGATCGAATGATGGGATAAATTGCAATGTCTGGGCACAGAAAGGCTTGTGGGCGAAATCGAGTTTGACAGGGCCCGCCTGGGAAGCAGTGTTACGATAGACGGGAATACCTTCGAGGTGATCGAGGAATTCGTCTACCTTGGATCCTTCCTAATGGCTGATAACAATGTTAGTCGTGAAATACGAAGGCGCATCATCTGTGGAAATCGGGCCTACTACGGGCTCCAGAAGAAACTGCGGTCAAAAAAGATTCACCACCGCACTAAATGTGTCATGTACAAGACGCTGATAAGACCGGTAGTTCTCTGCAGACATGAAACATGGACGATGCTTGAGGAGGACTTGCAAGCACTCGGAGTATTTGAGAGACGGGTGCTTAGGACCATCTTTGACGGTGTGCAAGAAGACGGTATGTGGCGGCGAAGAACCACGAACTCGCCCAGCTCAATGGCGAACCCAGTATCCAGAAGGTAACTAAAGCCGGAAGGGTACGATGGGCAGGGCATGTGTTCGCTTCCGATCCGGCACGTACGACACGGCGTGGAGCGCAGCAAGCGGGATGGGCTGACTAGGTACAAAACGATTTGGCGAGCGTGGGGCGCATTCGAGGATGGAGAGATGCGGCCTCGAACCATGTATTGTGGCGTCAAATTGTTGATTCAGTGTTATCTGTTTAGATGTAAGCTAAATAATTAAATGAATAGAGTGATAGACACGTTATTTGTATGCCGGAAGAGCGTCAAGCAAAGATAGTATTCAGAAGATAACCCGGAAGAGGCTTTGTGGTAGGCCGGGTACACCTTTAGCGGTTGAAGAGAACCTGATGAACATTCAGGGCCACTGGAAGCGATCGCCTAAGGATCGAGTTCAGTAGATAACCATAATCCATCCGGCGCAAGCTCACCGAGGAATAGCTGTAGCCCATCAAGTATCGAGAAAGTAAAAACATGTTAGTACTTGCGGAAAATTTCCAACAACATCATAATGTCGGATTTTCGGGGAATTTATTCACCGAAAAAATTATCCTGCCATGCTAGATCTAAGCACGATTCTCCACTCTATCGTTATTTCACTACCTATCTTACAATCCAGAGTTTTCTATCGTTATCCTTTCTTATCACGTATCACGGTAGGTCTTCCTTCACTGATTGCGTCGTATATCGTAGGAGTTGTTAGTTCGTGAGGGTCTACATTTCACATGCATTAGTATCAAGCACTTGTGGTATGGACACCATTCCTCATAGTATCCTGTGTAAGGGCAAGCAGCTGAATACCGGGTGGTCAGCTGCTTGCCCTTACACGAGATAATTTGCGATAACTGGCACTGCCCTATGAACAACCTTTTCTGATTAGCGCCTATCGAATGTCGTTAGACCGCTAATCTACCGGACGTTATATTACTTCCAAATAGACTAGACCATTTCCGATAAGGCTCTCGGCTTCTCTTTGGATTGCGCACGAGCCACCGACTTATTCTTCTTCTATTTCATATTTGTACAATTGGTATCTGGTTAAATTAGACAAATCGTAGATATCTTCCGTTATAAAACGAAATCGAGATGGAATTTTATGGAATGATAAGTTAAAGACATTACGTCTGGAAGTGTATAAAGCCGATCGGAAAGGTGAGGGAAGGACTTAGTGTACTGATACGCTTGGTAGTGGACTTCGGATAATAATTAGTGAAAAGAAAAGGTAGGTTGTGTGACGGTGAACATTTCTTTGTTGAGTGAAATAGTGAATGCATGTAATACTTTAAGTTGAAAAAAGTAAAAACGTGCTTGAAGTAAATATGAAATACTTTTAGTAAAGGCACAGTTTTTGACCGCATGGGTAAAACAAAATTGGGAGTAAATAGTGTAATTTTTTTTAAATTGTACCGGACAAAGAAGTATTTATACAGTGCAATTTATAAAACACTTTTAAAAAGTTTTAATGAGCCCAGCAATAGTACTTCTATGAGATTTCATCGGGCAAGGTTAAAGTCGTTAAAAAAACAATTGAGTATTTGTAAAACAAGAAATGGAATGTTAATAGCAGTGCCAACAATAGAATGCCAGAATGCCAACAATAGGACTGCGGCATGCCTTGAAATGCGGTCCGCGACGTTAGGCACAAGTACATTAGGCATAATGGACGTTATGTATAAGTACGTCAGGCATAATGGACGTTAGGCATAACGGACCATAATCTTAATGTACGTTAGGCATAATGGACGTTTGGCATAATTCTGCCTTCTTCATATCATAGACTGCTCTTCGGGCCATTTTATGCCGTACTTATGCCTTCAGTCTTTATACCTAACGTACAACGTAACAACAAGTCGAGTCAAATACGAAGCACTGAATACGGCCACACAGTTGCGGTCGAAATATGTATCTACAAAGATAACAACACGTAGTGGAATTAAATGGAGTGGAGAGTACTAAACTCGTCTTAGACGGTTGAATACATACCACTAAAAAGAGCTTACAATATTTTTTTATGAAAATCTTGTTAACTTTCACGAGGTGAACCGGTCCAGGGCCGAAAACTTCATTAATAAAGATATTAATAATAATAATTGTTAACTTTCCAAATTTTAAGTTATTATGTTGCCTGAGAATGGTGAGCATTCTGCTCTTTGCACTCTATGGAATTCTTTGGAATACACACACACACATGCTACAATTATCATTCGGTCATTTTACAGACCATATGAAACATTCAATCTAAATATATCTGCCACGTCACACCGATAAGTATTTCAAAATAAACGCATAAAATCAACAAGCTGTTTCATAACCAATGAAGCGTCATATATTTGCGATTATCTCTAGAATAAATCTCTTATCAAATGGTCACCAATTTATTGACCTGCCGAGCTGTCCACATGTAGTGCGGTGAAACAAAAACGACTCTTTATACGATTATCTTTTATCAGAAGTCGCCGATTGCAAGCCACACACAATTGACCAATTATATTGCCCCTCAATAGCCCCTTCGAAAATATGAGAGCGATCGTTCTCGCCTCCCTGGCCTTGGTGGCCATGACGGCTGCCGCCGCCACCGTTCCCCGAACCGCTAACCAAGAGGAAAACCTTAAACTGATGCAGCAGGTCATGACGAAGTCTTTTGCATCAACCCGGAAGGGCGTCGACGATCCCGAGAAGCGAATCATCATCGAGAACTTCTTCACAACCCGTGTCGATCACTTCAACGCGCAGAATACGGCCGAATGGACGCTGCGGTACTTTGCAGTCACCGATTACTACATTCCCGGAGGACCCATTCTGATATTCCTTGGCGGCACTAGTCCGATTGTCACCTCGATGGTCGATGAGTCGACCTTGATTTACGAAATGGCTCGGGAGTTGAACGGCGCTGTCTATGCGTTTGAATCTCGGTTCTACGGCCAAAGCATCATCACGGAGTAAGATTGTTCTAAGATGGAATTGAAAATTGTTACTTATACTTCTATACTTATTCCAGGGATGTGAGTACCGAAAATCTGAGCCTACTGAACGTGGATCAGATTCTGGCTGATTTGGCTGAGTTTGTTCGATACTTGAAGGTGGAAGTTTTGAAGAATGAATATGCCAAGGTTCTTGTATCTGGCAGTGAACTCGGTGGTGGGTTAGCCACCTGGTTCCGAGTTCGTTATCCACATCTGGCAGATGCAGCATGGTCTTCAAGTGGTCACCATCACGCTGTAATGGATTTCCAGGAGTTCTCTGAAGCCTGGGGACAAACTTTGATTGATTACGGTAGTCAGGAATGCTACAACGATATATTCGTGGCCTTCCACGTCATGCAAAATCTTATCGATATTGGTTTGGCCAATATTTTGTACGACAAATTCAATATTTGCTCACAAGTTGATCCAGAGAACCGTCTCCAAGTGATGTACTTCTTCAGTGTAATGATGACCGCCGTCGAAATCTACACGCTTCGGAATGGAGAGTAAGTTTGTGATTACAATTTTCAGACTAATTACTATAACTATGACTGATGAACATTTTTATTTCACAGCCTCGATGATTTTGCAGACGTTTGTCAGGACATTACCAGTCCCCAATTTTCTACGTCATTGGATGCCTTCGCTTACTGGTTCAACACCAAGTTTGCCGAAGACATTGGCTGCGTTGTGGTTGACGTTGATACCATGGTAGAAGCCTTCAGTGAAACAGAATGGGACGCGGCATTCAACGCTTTGGGAGCTCGCCAGGCTTTGTATCAGATGTGCAACGAATTTGGTTGGTTCTTCACAACAGATTCGGACTTCCAGCCGTTCGGTAGCCGTGTTTATCTGGAACTGTACTCTGAAACGTGCCGCAAGGTGTTCGGCGATTGGATAACCTTCGAGTCTATCTACTATGCCACCGTAAGAGCCAACAATCGGTTTGGCGCAAGTGCGCCCGTAATCACAAATGTGCACTACACAAACGGTGCCGAAGATCCGTGGCGCATGATCGGTATTACCACCGACCGTAATGCTTACGCTTTGGCCGATGTGATCCCAAGAGAGTTGAGCAGTGCGGACTTGCCAGCCACTTCCGAGAATGATTCCGAGGAACTGCTAGAAGTTAAACGCCGGGTGAAATCACTCATCAGCTACTACTTATATCCAGCGACACCGAGGGAAGCACCGAAGTCGGACGATACCGTTGTGTAAGAATATACGTTGAATAATGTATTATATGGAAAATATAGGAAAATGTTTCTAATCTTATTTGGGGATGGACATCTATTGATAACGTTAAGAAAAGTGGGTCACAATAAGTCCAGTGGGTGGGTCAAAACAAGTTACAAACATGACAATAAGTTGATTAACCACACATTTTTTTGCCTTTGTCGTACACCAAGGTGCAACAAGAAGGATATATGTTATATACCAATCGACTCAGCTCGACGAATTGAGATGATGTCTGTCTGTATGTTCTTTTTTTTCCTTCCTAAGCAATGGAGGGGGAATCTGCTCAACAGACATCCTGGGTTGATCAGGAAGTGCGGGGTTAGGGATCACCAAGGGAGGCGGGACTACATCCCCGACCCGCTAAACCGTTTCCATTGCCGCCAAGCCCATACCCAACAAACAATTTTAGCTGAATAAGCTAGTTTTCTAGCTGAAGAAAGCTATTTTTAGTTGAATAAACGCTCCATTAGCTTCCAATGTTTGTTGGGTAGTGCCTTCAGTACAACCAGAAATTAATGCTTCAAAGGGGGGGGGCAGTGCACAACGCACCCTCGAGGTTAACTGCGTGTCCTTGCAGCATCGAACTTCGTGACTCGCTTTTTTAGAAGAGCACCATGGTATCGGACCAGCGCATTACCGGCTTTCCAGGTGGCCTTACCACGCCCTATGTCCTCGGAAGGTGGTAAGGGTCGACTTCGCGCCTGCTTCCCTCTGCACGACTGGTATCAAGAATGATGATGCCGCGTGCACCCCAAATTGACCTTTCTGCGATAGGGCCTATTCGCCAGCACACAGAGGGACTTGCCGACGCGGTGCCTACGCCTGCCCCAGCCTTGACGAGGACCCCTTTCCGTCCTCGGGCTCGGAACCCGCCCGGTTGACCAACGCCGCGAAAGCGACGATACCATGTTTTTCGCGCGGCCACTTGTTCGATAAAAGGATCGAGTTCGACCACAGAGCATGACCACCGGTATGACCCATGAAGCCGACTCCGATCCCTTGGACCACCTTTTATTTGCGCCTGAACTAGCCATCCTTGAGTCCACGCGCCACCTTCTGTGTAGCTCCGAGACGATTTGGGCGATAGCCGATAAAACGGCGTTCCAGCCAACTTCGTCTTTACACATCCTCCGAACTAGGTTGTCCGGGGTAGTGTCCAGACCACATGTGGCAAGCATGTGGTCACGCATTGCGCGAAAACGTGAGCACACGAACAACACGTGTTCCGCCGTTGCCTCTAAACCTACGCACACCAAACACTCGGGCGAGGCCGAGCAAGCCAGCTGCGTTACCTGCACTGTGATTTTGCAGCACGCTTAAACGCCGGGCACATCGAACTCCCCATGGGGTGCTTGCTGTTCACAGCTTTACTGGAACAAGTCAAACAATTGGGAGGGTTCGTGCAGCATTGTGCCTAATTTCCCTCCAATCCGCAGCGTCGGCAGAGATTGCTTCTATCAGGGCCTTTGCAGTCCCAGGCACTTGAAGCAAACTCCGGGTTGCTCGTATATGCCCACAGGGCATACCGACCATCCCATCTTGACGCTCCCTAACTTGACTACCTTGAAGGCGTTCGCTGCAGATAGCCGAACCAATGCTACCTGCGTCCCTGCCGGACCTTTCCGTAGCCGAACGGCTGCGGTGGGCGTCTCCACTTCACACTGTCGCCGCAGTGCCGTGACGAGCTCTTCGACTTCGGATCGTAGTGAGTGCTCCGTAGTGAGTGCCCTCACCTTGACCGTCTCGCCTAGAACTTCCTCCGCCAACTTCTTGTAGGCGGCGCCTTTTTGCGAGACGCCCCGCTTCAGCTCGAGGATCATCTCGCCCATCCGGGTACGTCTTATTCGACGTACGTCGGTGCCGAGTTCACCGAGCTTGACGTTACTCCTCATCGCCTTCAAGACGTCCGAGTACTTAGCCTCGTCCGCCGTGATGACTAGGGCATCGCCCCTGGAGCGATTGGCGCCTACCCTAGACTTCTTGCTACCCTCATTCGCCTGGGTCTTCTTTTCGGCCCTTGACGTCTTCGGTTTTCTCTTGTTCTTGACCAGGGTCCAGGAGGCGTCATCCCCCTCTATTTCCCTGGTCTGGTGCGGCTGAGAACTTTCAGCCTGCCGTAACCCCTTACGACCGTCTTTCCTAAGTGGACGGACCTTTCCAGGCCCTTCCTCCCCCGGTTTTGGAGGTACCTGGC
The DNA here is from genome assembly GCF_024139115.2 of Armigeres subalbatus. Lineage (NCBI taxonomy): Eukaryota > Metazoa > Arthropoda > Insecta > Diptera > Culicidae > Armigeres > Armigeres subalbatus. The sequence continues at coordinate 93,236,645 of NC_085141.1, forward strand.
CGGGGTTCAGCTTCCCAGCCCCACTACCCTTGTTCGGGGTAGTAACCCTCCGCGTTTTGGAGCGGCCCCCAGGGAGCTCATCCCCTGGAGACTGTCTCCCCCGTTTTTGTGTCTGCTCCGTTGGAGCAGTCACCCCCGACGTACCCGCAAATACTTGAGCCTCAGTCTGGGTAGCCTTTGGTACCACCGTCTTCGCTGGCACGCCCTCGGTCGATTCGACCTTGCCCGAGTCCGTGAATCCTTGGGCCTCAGTCTGGGTAGACCTCGACTCCACCGATTTTACGGGTTTACACTTGGCCGTCCCGACCGCCCTCTCCAGCTTGGCGTCCAGCATCGACTTTCGAAGTTTCTGCAAGCTCCTCTTGAGGTCCTTGCTGATATTATGCTTCGATGATGCAAAGTCGATGATGGCGTCCAGCTGTTCCGTCGCCACCTCGAAGGCCGAAAGCCCATCGCGTTTGCGGTTCATCGCCTCCACAAGCTATGGGCCGTCAATAACCCCTACCGGCGTTTTTTTGGCCGAGAGGAAGGTTGAGTGACCCACGCTGGCTCTGCGCACTGAGCTGCCGACTATTGCCTCTGGCCTCCTAGGCGGAGACCTGAACAACCCACCTCTTGCGAAGGGGTTGTCGCCTACACTACTACCACTAGTTGAAGAATTGACTTGGTTTTCCATTTTGGTCCTACGAGTTGCTCGGGAAAAGAGGTCCACCACGCCAGAGCCCAGCATGACGCGTTAAGGGACAATTATTGTGGAGGGTGCCCAGGTACCCCACAGGCTCCGTTAAAGGCCTAGCTCATTATTTCACCCCCTGGCCATGCATCCCCTCGGCACGGGTCGCTTGACGCCTTGGGATTAGGGATTAGGGACGATGGTCCCGGTCTAACTCGCAGTGGCCATGGGGAGGGGTCGTCAAGCCGTCAAGTGTATGTATGTGCGCAAAATAAAACTCATTCATCTTTTTGGCACTTATATTGATCTGATTTATTTGCCCACAAGTTGCATTCGACGGGGAATCCTGTTCCATTCTTTCCATTTAAAAATTGGGCAGATCGGACTATGGGATCAAAAGTTATGGTCAAAATACGATTTCGAAAGACCAGATCATTAAGAAATGGGGAACTTTCAAATGCGTGTATTTTTTAACTTTTAGTTTGATCGAAAAACTTTCTAAGAATGAAACAAAAGTTATATTATTTTATTTCATATGAATGGCAGAAACGAATCATGAATCGTTATTTCGAAGAAATTCTCGCAGTTTTTGGTTGATGCTGCTTGTCAGTCGGCACACACCTTCTTCAGTCATGATTTTGGCTAGTTGATTCCACCAACTTGTAACCGTTGGTACAACATTTCAAATTATTTTAAAAATGCGCCATGTTTTCGAAGATATAAGTACACTACGAAACTATAGAGGATAGAACACCACTGGGTTGTAACCGTGAACAGCTAAACATGGCGTGAATAGTGTCACAGAACAATACTGTGAAGACGCTATGGTAACGGGCTGAAGGGTTCTACGATATTTGGCGGGCGATACTCGTCCAGTTTGAAACAGGCGAGCGTGTAGATCAGCCGAGCTTATCAAATTGTGGAGAAATTGTGCCAAGTGATAGTTCAGTGACTTGAAGTGTACTATCGTTCAGGTAATTAAATCCATTCCGTCTTGATGGATTGAGACTGATCCTTGGCTATCCTCTCGATAGGTCCTTTTTGCGTTTTTATCAAAGATAGCCTTCTGATTGGCGTGTCAGGAGACCGCCATTGCACGCACCGACTTGAGTAAATCCCGAGTCCAATCGTCAAGGACCGCCATTGCTCCACTGGCTCTAGGCCATAAATATTCAAGGAGGACAAAGCTCTTGGGCCGTAGCCCTAATTATCAAGGAGAGGATCCCTTCTCGGTTCGATAAAGAGCGGCCTTGCCGTCGTCGGCTGACTACGTCTGAAGGAAGCGCCTGTAGTCGAGAACCACCTCCTCAACCCGTTAATCCAGCCCGTTGCCTACCGTCAGGACGCCGGCCAGCCATGCCACCATCTTCCAGCAAGTTCCATCGAATACCGCCGGCCAGCTGTACCGCCATCTTCCAGCAAGCTTCATCGTTTCCGTCAGCCATTGCTGGACCAGCAACCCAGCGAAAGCTTGCAGAGGTACGTACTGCAGTGAACAGTGAACTTGAACACCAACCACCGAAATACACCGTGAAAATCGATCCCATAGTGTTAGTTTATTTAAATCTTTGAGCGCCTTTAGTGTCCGCGAAGCCCCTCCGGTTGCCCGGTAGTGCGCCGACCCTGTGATTAGCTCCGAGTCTCGCGCTACTGAGTTGTTGTCGGGTAATTAATCAGTTTCAAACTCTCCATACGGCCAATGTCAGTGGTGACTGCCCCCTTCATTTTCAGTTTCTGGTTAATAATCACCCAAAATGACTCTATTGTATGGAACTGAGGATAATTTGATGGACTCAGATTTTTTGAGATACACTGAACTCCACTATTGTAGCACCATTGTAGCACTTCTTTGCTACAATGGCAGCTGGCTAAATCAAGCCAAACGTAAATGGGTCATCATGGGACTGAATGAAGGGTAAAATTCGGCTTTTGACGGAAAAGGATTTCGCAGAACTGCGCAAAATTTTTTTTCGCTTCTCTTCCTGCATGGTGTATATTTCGAAACCACGTTAATTTCAAACTGTGAGAAACTAATTATGGAACGCTGTGAAAAACTTGCATATCCGACCACTAGGAACGCCACTATCTCTAAAATGAAGTGCCCCATTTCTAAATGATCTAGGCTTTATACAGCGGCTACTAATTTAAATGAGTGTTATTTAAAAATAATTGATCTTAAAGGGGTTTAGAGTCAATGGAAGCTATCCGGAATCATTTCACAAAGAAAACAATCCGACAAGAAGGAAGATGGGGTTTGCCCTTCGATAACCATAGGTTGTCCGGCAGTGCTGGCAGAAACATTGATTTCTTGCATATGGTTTGAACAATCAACATTTTTTGTAGACCTTCCAGCTACGTAGTTACGTACCTCCTTTGACAAAGTCTTTCCGCATCTTTCAGACTATATGCTAACGTATTGAGTCACGTGATTGATGATAAATTGAAGCCGCTAAGAGCAAAAATGTAAAAAAGTACGTTTTCCCATACTAATTTCCATGTAAATTTGAAACGCGATGCGGCATGCGAGGTCGCAACCAATCGAGCCCATATTTTGCACGAAGTTTGCATTTTTCCATACAACTGCACCACACTCTACTATATAATCTCCTACCATCTTCATACACATCATATCTGGCATTCGACTGTTCTTAATCGTTAGATTGACAAGGTTGGATTGCTGCAGTGGGGATAGCTGATACGCAGGGATGTTGCGGTGAACAACGTTTATTCCGTACATCAAGAAGGCTCCGTTTCCATTTTCTGCTGACGCATATGTGGTCGATTTGACTTTCTGTAAAGCCGTCACGGGAGACCCACGTGACCTTTTGAACCGGCCGATGAAGAATTCTGCGAACAGCTCTCCGTTTTCGCTCGTTTCTCCGAAACCATGGCGTCCCATAATGCGTTCATGGTTCGAGTTGTCGGATCCGATTTTCGCATTGAAGTCGCCCATACAGATCTTGATATCACCCTTCGGAATTATATTTATGAAGGCATTGAGTTGGCTGTAAAAGTTCTCTTTGTCTTGCAGATCGGCAGCATCGGTTGGCGCATAACATTGGAGTATAGTAAGGTTTCGGACTCGTGTTCTAAATCTGGCAAAATCTGGAAGACCCTTGGAAGCATGAGTATGTTAGCGTTAGGCCAGAGCTATGTTAGGTGCTCCTTCCCGGATGTCTACTCACCATTTCGTAGCCCGTGACAAAAGCAAGACGTGATAAAATCAGAGGTAGACAAAATCGGGGAGTGACAAAATCGGGTAAACACTGTGTCACTTTTAATTTCTCTCTTCTCATTTTTTTTCATTTTTCTCTTTACACATTTTACTTTTCACTTCTCACTGCCTTCTTCTCACTATACACTCGTCAACTTCTTGGAAAAACGTATTTCTGAAGCATGTTCCAAGAATTTTAAAGCCAGGGTCCCTTCTAAATGAGTTTGTGGCCACTTTAGGCCCCACGGAAACCTGTACCAAGATGACCGTTCCGGTTGTCATCCATCCTACGGTCCAAAACAATTACAAGAATTTTGATTCCCATATTGCCAGGGTTTCTTTTAAATGAGTTTGTGGCCACGCTCCACGGGAACCTGTTCCAGAATGACCGTTTCGGTTAATATCTATCCTATGGTCTAAACTACATGGAAAACATGTTTCCGGAACTGGATTTTGATTTGTTACCCAAACCTTCACCCTAAGATGTCACGGAGTTTCAATTTCCTGCGATGCACAGTGTCGCTTTTTGCCGATTTCGTGCGCTTTTTTAATAACATCGTTTCCCAGAAGCACTTTTTGTGAGGCGTTAGGCTCTGGTTAGATAATGTTAGGTATGCTCTCTTCAAGAAGCATAAAAAGAATGCTATGTTTTCTTTCGTTTTTTTTCGCGCTGTGGTAAAGAGCGGTGACAGGTCAGAACACAAAGAAAACACGTTTCGTATCTGAATGGCGACAGTAATCATGAAAAGTAATTCATAATTTTGATTCAATTTGAGCCTTAAACTCAATTTATTTTCTTTTGTATTAGGTAGCGCATCTGAATTTGTGGATTCTCCAGGAGTGGTCAACAATAATCGCTGTGCATCAGAAGCCGGCGATGGATGGAGAACCACATTTGATTGAAATGCGTTGCCGAAGAGAAGGAGCGCAACGACGATGAACAGCGGCAGTGCACCGAAGCAGAAAAAAACTACGGCTGGCTGAGGATGGGGAATAAAACTGTCGCTGTGGATCAAAAGCCGGCGATGGATGGAGGACCGCATTTGATTTCAATGCGTTGCCGAAGAGCAGGAGCGGAAGCGACGATGATGAACAGCGGCAGTGCACCGAAGCGGAAAAACTACGGCTGGCTGAGGAAGGGGAATAAAACCGCTGCGGACACAGAGTTCAAATCCGGTCCGGTAAGTGGTAGCTTCAATTGTGTGAATAAGGTGGTATTGTAATCTTATCGACACTGCCTGTAATTGCATATCTGTCCCATCTTTGATATGTTTTCTATTCAGATGAGACAGATTTGCGATAAGGGGGTGTCCATATACCACGTGGACCAGTTTTGGTCAGATTTGAATACCCCCTCCCAGCGTGGACATTTGCTCATATAAATTTTCAAAAATTTGTATGGACGTGGACAATCGACATACTTCCCCTCCCACCTAAACTGTCCACGTGGTATATGGACAGCCCCTAACAGGTAACACTAATCAAATTTGATGTATCGCCTACACTCCTGTTAATCCTTTATATTCAATTAATTTGTCGATTAATTGACGCATAAGGTATTTCTCTATAAATAGCTCCAGGAGTGTAGGGAATTCCTTCAAAAAATCTCCTTTAAGGAAATCCTAAATTGTTGTATCAATACTGCAAATTCCAGTCATTTCCTTCAAAAAATTTTTCACGAATTCTCGAAATTACTCTGGCAAGTATTTATCCGGGAATTCTTCTGAAAAGTTAGGAATTTTGAAATTTCCACTAAAAAATCTTTTCGGATGTACTACTTTAGACATTTCTCTGGGATTTGTTCAATGAAGTCATATAATTTATTCCTTGGCATGCTCCGTGTGTTCTGTCCTGGGTAATAGTAGTTTTGGTGTGCTTTTATCATATGGTATGATTTCTCAAACTGGAATTGTTTTCTTTTTTTCTAGATTACGCTGGTTGGATTCAAGAAAACACGATTCTGGCAACGGGCGGTCAGACTGACAAAAAATACCGGAAGTTGGATACAACCAAGATACGATGGATAGTTTTGGTTCAGTCAGGAGTTTTGATGTTGTATACGGAGGATCTCAGGTCGTTGGACAGAGGTCTTTCCACACGTCTCAAAATGGGCACAATTTCAGTTACAATTGTGCAAAACAGTTGTTCGTATTATTTTGAAGTTATTTATATCAATTATTAATTTTATTTTAATTTTATTTTAATTTAGCTTTAATTTAGTTTTATTTGAGTTTTAATTGAGTTTTAATTTAGTTTTAATTAAGTTTTAATTTACGTTTAATTCACTTTTAATTTACTTTTAATTTAGTTTTAATTTACTTTTAATTTAGTTTTAATTTAGTTTTAATTTACCGTCGTCGGGGGTGAGAATGGGTCACGGTTTCAACTACTTAGAATGCTTGTAGAATGGATTGAAAGTATCTTAGGGCAAGAAGACTTAAATATAAGAGACATTTTTGAACGTTTTTTCTCTACGACCTCCGGGCTGCCGGTGAGAGCATTCTCACCCCCCGACCCATTGTCACCCCCGATGGCGCTAGTTTAAATTTAGTTTAAATTTAGTTGCAATTTAGTGCAGTTTAGTTTAGTGAGAGCATTCTCACCCCCCGATCCATTGTCACCCCCAATGGCGCTAGTTTTAATTTAGTTTAAATTTAGTTGCAATTTAGTTTTATTTTAGTTTTTAATTTAAATATGTTTAAATTTAGCTTTAATTTACTTTTAATTTAGTTTCAATTTAGTTTTAATTAAGTTTTTAGTTTAGTTTTAATTTACTTTCAATTTGCTTTTAATTTACCTAGTTTTAATTTAATTTTAATTTACTTAAAATTTAGTTTAAATTTGGTTTCAATTTAGTTTTAATTTAGTTTTATTTTATTTTTAATTTACTTTTAATTTAGTTTTATTTTAGTTTTAGTTAACTTTTAATTTAGTTTTAATTTAATTTTAATTAAGCTTTAATTTAGTATTGATTTACTTTTATTTTAGTTTTAATTTACTTTCAATTTAGTTTTAATTTAGTTTTATTTAGTTTTAATACAGTTTGAGTTTAGTTTTTATTTAGTTTTTATTTACTTTAATTTACATTTGATTTAGTTTTAATTTATTTTTAATTTAGTTTTAATTTAATTTAATTTTTTTTTAGTTTCAATTGCGTTTTAATTTAGTTTTTATTTAGTGTTTTAGAGGAAGTAATTAAGCAACTCCCTGATTAGTTTCTGGTGGAATTCCCAGAGAAACTCCAGGTGGAATTCCGAAATGAGATCTTGGCGGAATTCTTAAAGGAACTCTTGGAGGATTCTGAAATAAGTTTCTGGTGGATTTCCAAGAAAACACGATTCTGGCAACGGGCGGTCAGACTGACAAAAAATACCGGAAGTTGGACACAACCAAGATACGATGGATAGTTTTGGTTCAGTCAGGAGTTTTGTTGTTGTATACGGAGGATCTCAGGTCGTTGGACAAAGGTCTTTCCACACGTCTCAAAATGGGCACAATTTCAATTACACATGTGCAAAACAGTTGTTCGTATTATTTTAAAGTTATTTATATCAATTATTAATTTAATTTTAATTTAGCTTTAATTTAGTTTTAATTGAGTTTTAATTGAGTTTTAATTAAGTTTTAATTTAGTTTTAATTTACGTTTAACCCAAGTAACACCAAGCATTACAGTATTGCACATATATCAATCACAAATCGGCATGCTAAATGCTAATTGCATTAGATCAGTTTTAACGATGCGAAGTTGCATTTATTCATCAACTGTCAGACAACGATACTCTAAATCAGCATTACAAATGCAGCGATGCATTACTGATGCTTTATTTCAACATGTCAAAGTGATGAACCATTAATTCGATCTTATAATTGCCCTTTTCCACTTTAAGTCAACTTTTAGGGCTGTGTTTTTTACAAGCATATATAGCTTCATGGTTACTTGGGAATTCACTTTTAATTTACTTTTAATTTAGTTTTAATTTACTTTTAATTTAGTTTTAATTTACCGTCGTCGGGGGTGAGAATGGGTCACGGTTTCAACTACTTAGAATGCTTGTAGAATGGATTAAGTGTATCTTAGGGCAAGAAGATTTAAATATAAGAGACCTTTTTGAACGTTTTTTCTCTACGACCTCCGGGCTGCCGGTCAGAGCGATGACCCATTCTCACCCCCCGACCCATTGTCACCCCCGATGGCGCTAGTTTTAATTTAGTTGCAATTTAGTTTTAATTTAGTTTCATTTTAGTTTTAATTTAGTTTTAATTTAGTTTAAATTTAGCTTTAATTTACTTTTAATTCACTTTTAATTTACTTTTAGTTTAGTTTTTATTTAGTTTTAATTTAGTTTTAATTTAGTTTTAATTAGGTTTTTAGTTTAGTTTTAATTTACTTTTAATTTGCTTTTAATTTACCTAGTTTTAATTTTCTTCAAATTTAGTTTAAATTTGGTTTCAATTTAGTTTTAATTTAGTTTTATTTTATTTTAAATTAGTATTATTTTAGTTTTAATTTACTTTTAATTTAGTTTTAATTTAATTTTAATTTAGTTTTAATTAAGTTTTTAGTTTAGTTTTAATTTACTTTTAATTTACCTAGTTTTAATTTTGTTTTAATTTTCTTTGAATTTAGTTTAAATTTGGTTTCAATTTAGTTTTAATTTAGTTTTATTTTATTTTAAATTTGCTTTTAATTTAGTTTCATTTAGTTTTAATTTAGTTTTAATTCAGTTTGAGTACAGTTTTAGTTACTTTTAATTTCCTTCAAATTTAGTTGAAATTTGGTTTCAATTTAGTTTTAATTTAGTTTTATTTTATTTTAATTTAGTTTTATTTTAGTTTCAGTTAACTTTTAATTTAGTTTTAATTTAATTTTAATTAAGCTTTAATTTAGTTTTAATTTAGTTTTATTTAGTTTTAATTCAGTTTGAGTTTAGTTTTAGTTTAGTTTTGATTTTGTTTTAATTTACTTTTTAATTTACATTTGATTTATTTTTAATTTAGTTTTAATTTAGTTTTATTTTTGTTTTAATTGCGTTTTAGTTTAGTTTTTATTTAGTGCTTTAGAGGAAGTAATTAAGGAACTCCCAGATGAGTTTCTGGTGGAATTTCCAGAGAAACTCCAGGTTGAATTCCGAAATGAGATCTTGGCGGAATTCTTAAAAGAACTCTTGGAGGATTCTGAAATAAGTTTCTGGGAGATTTCTAAGAAAAACTCGTGGATGAACTCCTAGAGAAACTGCTGGAGGAATTCCCAAAAGAATTCCATGAGGTATTCTCAAAAGAATTCCTGGAATTCCCAGAACAACTTTCTTGATGAATTTCTTGAGGAACTCCTGGAGTAATTCCCAGATGGACTCTTGAAGACATTTTCTGAGTAACTATCGAAGGAGATTTTAGTGGAACTCCCAGATTCGTCAAATCGTCGTTTGCATCTTTGTTTACAAAAGCAGAAAGTCGTTTTAAAAATTTGGTATTCCTGTATAAATTCGCAGGGTAACTCCTGGAGGATTTTGCAGAAGAATTGCTGGAGAATTTCCCACAGATTCTGACGAATTCCTGGAAGAATTTCCAGAGTAACTCTTGAACCAATTCCCTGATGCAAATCCTAGAGAAGCTGCCAAAGGAATGCAGAGAGAAATACCTAGAGCAGTTCCAAGAGGAACTTCCAGGAAATCTGAAATAGGTTTTTGGTGGATTTCCCAGCGAAAGTCGTGGAGAAATTCCTAGGAACTACTGAAGAAATTTCTAGAGGAGCTCCTGGGGGAATTCCCAGAAGAACTTCTGGACAACTTCACAAATAAATTTCTAGAGAAACTCCTTGAAGAATTCCCGAATGAGTTTTTGGAATAAAATCTAGAAGAATTCCTGCGAATTCGTAGTTGAACTTCTGGTGGAATTGCCAAAGAAAGTTGTGGCGGAATCTTAAACATTTTCAGAATAACTCCTGGCGCAATTCCCAAAGCAACCACCTAGGCATTTTCTGGGGGATTTTTAAGAGAAACACATAGAATTCCCAGATTTTCACTTTAAAAAAAAAAATCTATATAAATTCCTAGAGGAACTCCTGGAGATATTCTAAAATGTATTCCTAGGGAATTCCTAAAGGAACTCCTAGAGGAATTACCAAAGTAACTCCTGAATAAATTCCCAAATGAGTTTTTAGAGGAACTGCTGGAAGATTTCCTGGAACGATTCCTAGAGGAATTGCTTAAGGAAGTAGCTCCTGGAGGAATTTTAATGACATTCCCTATTTATTGTTTTTGAATTAAAAGAGACTTAAAATCAAAATTCAATGAAGTCTAATATGATTTTATTGAGACAATTTTTTATTGACTAGGGGAACTCCTGGAGATATTCTAAAATGTATTCCTAGGGAATTCCTAAAGGAACTCCTAGAGGAATTACCAAAGTAACTCCTGAATAAATTCCCAAATGAGTTTTTAGAGGAACTGCTGGAAGATTTCCTGGAACGATTCCTAGAGGAATTGCTTAAGGAAGTAGCTCCTGGAGGAATTTTAATGACATTCCCTATTTATTGTTTTTGAATTAAAAGAGACTTAAAATCAAAATTCAATGAAGTCTAATATGATTTTATTGAGAGAATTTTTTATTGACTGAGTCAAATCACAACTCCAAGCGACTTGCTTTTGCATCGTCACGGCCTGTCCGCAATTGGACATCTTGTTACCGTGCATCTTCTTCATACGGTTCCTGCGTTACTTGCAAAGTTGGTTCCAAATTCAAAAACGAACACTGCATCGGGGTACATGGCCGCCAATTTGTCACGGATTGGAGTCTTCGGGACCGAAGCCAGTCCCAGAGGCACGACGTCGTAAATCAGCTGCTTGCGGCTCAGCTTTTCATAAACCGGCGAATATGGATCGTTGCTGCCGGAAATTTGGTGCACCTCTTTTTATAGACTGAAGGTAAGGAAAGCCTTCGCGAACGCACTTTTGTAAAACAATCAAACAGAACTTTAAAAATAATAATTGCACACAAAAAACGAACTATTCTTCATTTAATTCAGTTTTGTTTGCATCTAGCTGTCATTCGGTGCAAAAGTGTGCTTGTGTTGGTTAGTAATATATTTCGCGCCAATACATGCACTTTTTGCTCGTATGACAGTTGGATGTAAATAAACCAGCATGAAATCCCACCCGAAAATACCCTAACCACTGCCTAACCGCCTAAAGCGAAACATAGCTAACGTTCATCTAATGTTAGGGTAACGGGTTAGATTAAAATATGCATAAATCATAAACATACCTAACAAAAGTGTTGCAGATCTGTCTAATTTTAGTCTCATTTTACCCTAAAGTTAGTGAGAATGTTAGTGTAACTTTCTAACAGGTTACACTCATGTTAGGCTCAAGTTAGAGTCACCTTGTTTGCTGGGTTCTGATGATTTTTTCGCTGTAGTTTGTTTGGAGAAGACTTTAGATATGAACTGGGCCTTTTTTTGAGAAAAGCTTTAAAATGATTAATCCACCTAAAATTGAGATAAAAAATTTGCTTAACCATCGAAACCAGATATGAGCCTAGTTTCTTCAGGAATGTTGTAGCGGATGGTAGACCCCATACCTATGACTTATATATGTAGTACGAGATAGGGTAACGGTACCAATAGTGGAGGTATTAGTAGATCCACAAAAGAAAATATTTTTAAAAAATTGATAATTATGGAGAATTTACTGCTTTATTATCTTAGTCAATAGATAAACTAATTAATTTGCTAACAAAAATGAGATAGATGTCATTTAACATCAGCAATTACCAAATATTGCTTGCACCACTATGGGTACACTGTTCCTTTAGTGGCGGTAAAAAATAATTTTGGTTCCTGTAGTGGTGCTATCCATTGGTTTCTTATGAGACTCACCACTATTGGTACAGTTGCACCACTATAGGTGCTAGGGAGTCAATTTTGTTAAGGAAAATCATTGTTTTCAATAGTTTTTCAAGCGAAATTTTAAGGTAAATTGCATTTAACATGATATTTAAAGCACGTCGCATAAACTGAAACCATCGTAAAGTCTATAAATATGATAAATCTCATGAAAACCCCACTACCTCCACTATTGGTGCTACCTCCACTAAGGGTACGGTTACCCTATATGACATTTTCTGTGGAATGTCCCTGAAATCAGTTTTTTGAGCATAACTTTTTTTCTATGTTTCAGGCATTTTTACCACCTTCTACAAAGTTGTTTGGCTAACAAAAATACACGTTTTTGTAGAACTTTGCGAAGCTCTATCTCTTAAAATTGAAAAGTTATTTGAGAAAATGTATTTTTTCTAGGGGTGTTTTAGAATCGTGTAACTTGTTCCGGAGCAAAATGGCGCACACAACTTTTTAGTACACTGAAACTGCTGTATGTCTACACCCAACCGGCGGATGTTAGGTTTTCTAACAATTCTGTATAAGAATCTACCAAAACCTGTATAAGAACTGGGCATATGCGAAATTGTTAGATTCTTATACAAGTATTGTATAAGAATCTAACAATTTTGTAAGCTTTTCTAACAATATTTGTTTGAGAGCTTACATTTTTTGTATAAGAATCCAACAATTTCGCATATGCCCAGTTCTTATACAGGTTTTGGTAGATTCTTATACAGAATTGTTAGAAAATCTAACAATCGCCGGTTGGGTGTACTCTTATCTCGTGGTTGAACCTTGTGTTTACACGAAATTACACATGAGTTATATATATTTCAAATGTCCCACTTTTTGCTCTACGTGTACACTAAGTTTATGTAAACCCAGCAAACAAAATGTGAGTCGTGAGCCATTCGTTAGGCACTAGTGAGTGGCTGAAAATTGAAAAAAAAACAAACGTTTGATCGAAGCGTTTGAACCTTGTTGATATTGTTTTTATTATTTCTCCACCGATGCACCAGACGTTAGTATTTGCGAGAAAAAACATGTCGTCGCGTCGGTGAAATTGTTCTCTTTTTAAAATAAAGTTCTCTAGAACAATATATTATTCAAAAAGTCGCGAATTGTGTCGAAAAAGTATGTTCATACGCGAGTTCAATGGGTGCCGATAAAAATAATTAGCTCGGAATAGTCGGGTTCGTGGTCGCGACTTGCAAATCCGGACGTCGTCGTTGAAAAGTAGTTTTTACCAGTCTCGTTCCACTCGCGCTTCAGCTTCAAAGAACCAGCTAATCAGCCCACTTCAACACCCAGGAACGGTCAACTAAAATTTTAAAAAAATCGCTCCCATAACTTTCGATGGCTCCGCCTCAGATTTTATGCATATGCAAAGCGAGGTGCGCGTGCGGTGAGGTTTCAAACACCATCGCTTGTGGGTCTGCTGAGTACTGCTGACGATGGTTGGTGACTGTGTAGTGACTGTGACTGTTGTGTAGTGTACCATTAGAGCCAGCAAACATTATCTTTACGGGAATGCAACAATAGTATTAATACTATAGGATTTAAATAAAAATTAACCTTTGATAGGTGACCAATAGGCCAACAGTATATCACAGTATATTGCAACACGATGAACAGAGCTGATGTCTGTATGTGTGTATATTCGTGTGTATCTGAGTGTGTATAAACATTTTGAAGACCCATTTTTTTAGAATTTAGCAATGAACATTTTTCACAGAAAAATGCTTGGGTAGTATGAGTCTATTATTGATTCTCGAAGCAAGGTGGGGTGCGTTCTAGAAGAAAACATTGTTTTCAGATTGATCGCGATACTCGAAATATTTACTTCGTTTGTCAACAGAAAAAACTTGATATATCAATAGAAAACTTAAACAAAATACTGCAAGAAGGTAATGGAAAAGTTTTGAAAAACCAGAACACTACACACATCGGTAAAGATTCCTTTCTCATTTACTATAGTCCAACAATCCGCCACCGGTAATTTTTCACAAATTTTCAATAACAAATAATGAACTCAAATTCCTCTTGAAGGTTTTTGTGAAAAATTGTAATTATCTAATTTCCAAACAGTGTGTCTATAAAATGACTATACAAACACACTTACACACGAATATACACACATACCCAGGGCAGCAGGGACTTTGTCCAAGGGCTTGACGACCCCTCCCCATGGCCACTGCGAGTTAGACCGGGACCATCGTCCCTAACCCCTAATCCCAAGGCGTCAAGCGACCCGTGCCGAGGGGATGCATGGCCAGGGGGTGAAATAATAAGCTAGGCCTTTAACGGAGCCTGTGGGGTACCTGGGCACCCTCCACAGTAATTGTCCCTTACCGCGTCATGCTGGGCTCTGGCGTGGTGGACCTTTTTCCCGAGCAACTCGTGGGACCAAAATGGAAAACCAAGTCAATTCTTCAATTAGTGGTAGTAGTGTAGGCGACAACCCCTTCGCAAGAGGTGGGTTGTTCAGGTCTCCGCCTAGGAGGCCAGAGGCAATAGTCGGCAGCTCAGTGCGCAGCGCCAGCGTGGGTCACTCAACCTTCCTCTCGGCTATAAAAACGCCGGAAGGGGTTATTGACGGCCCATGGCTTATGAAGGCGATGAACCGCAAACGCGATGGGCTTTCGGGCTTCGAGGTGGCGACGGAACAGCTGGACGCCATCATCGACTTTGCGTCATCGAAGCATAATATCAGCAAGGACCTCAAGAGGAGCTTCGAAAGTCGATGCTGGACGCCAAGCTGGAGAGGGCGGTCGGGACGGCCAAGTGTAAACCCGTGAAATCGGTGGAGTCGAGGTCTACCCAGACTGAGGCCCAAGGATTCGCGGACTCGGGCAAGGTCGAGTCGACCAAAGGCGTGCCAGCAAAGACGGTGGTGCCAAAGTCTACCCAGACTGAGGCTCAAGTATTTGCGGGTACGTCGGGGGTGACTACTCCAACGGAGCAAACACAAAACAGGAGACAGTCTCCAGGGGATGAGCTCCTGGGGCCGCTCCAAAACGCGGAGGGTTACTACCCCGAACAAGGGTAGTGGGGCTGGGAAGATGAACCCCGGTCAGGTACCTCCAAAACCGGGGAGGAAGGACCTGGAAAGGTCCGTCCACTCAGGCAAGACGGTGGTAAGGGGTTACGGCAGGCTGAAAGTTCTCAGCCGCACCAGACCAGGGAAATAGAGGGGAATGACGCTTCCTGGACCCTGGTCAAGAACAAGAGGAAACCGAAGACGTCAAGGGCCGAAAAGAAGGCCCAGGCGAATGAGGGTAGCAAGAAGTCTAGGGTAGGCGCCAATCGCTCCAGGGGCGATGCCCTAGTCATCACGGCAGACGAGGCTAAGTACTCGGATGTTTTGAAGGCGATGAGGAGTGACGTCAAGCTCGGTGAACTCGGCGCCGACGTACGTCGAATAAGACGTACCCGGATGGGCGAGATGATACTCGAGCTGAAGCGGGGCGTCTCGCAAAAGGGCGCCGCCTACAAGAAGTTGGCGGAGGAGGTCCTAGGCGAGACGGTCAAGGTGAGGGCACTCACGACGGAGGTGAATCTAAGGGTTAAAGACCTGGACGAGATCACTGAAGTCGAAGAGCTCGTCACGGCACTGCGGCGACAGTGTGAAGTGGAGACGCCCACCGCAGCCGTTCGGCTACGGAAAGGTCCGGCAGGGACGCAGGTAGCATTGGTTCGGCTATCTGCAGCGGACGCCTCCAAGGTAGTCAAGTTAGGGAGCGTCAAGGTGGGATGGTCGGTATGCCCTGTGGGCATATACGAGCAACCCAAAGTTTGCTTCAAGTGCCTGGAACCGGGGCACAAGCAATGGGACTGCAAAGGCCCTGACAGAAGCAATCTCAGCCGACGCTGCGGATTGGAGGGACATAAGGCACAATGCTGCACGAACCCTCCCAATTGTTTGATTTGTTCCAGCAAAGCTGTGAACAGCAAGCACCCCATGGGGGGCTCGATGTGCCCGGCGTTTAATCGTGCTGCAAAATCAAAGTGCAGGTAAAGCAGCTGGCTTGCTCGGCTTCGCCCGAGTGTTTGGTGTGCGCAGGTTTAGAGGAAACGGCGGAACACGTGTTGTTCGTGTGCTCACGTTTTCGCGCAATGCGTGACCACATGCTTGCCACATGTGGTCTGGACACTACCCCGGACAACCTAGTTCGGAGGATGTGTAAAGACGAAGTTGGCTGGAACGCCGTTTTATCGGCTATCGCCCAAATCGTCTCGGAGCTACACAGAAGGTGGCGCGTGGACTCAAGGATGGCTAGTTCAGGCGCAAATAAGAGGTGGTCCAAGGGATCGGAGTCGGCTTCATGGGTCATACCGGTGGTCATGCTCTGTGGTCGAACTCGATCCTTTTATCGAACAAGTGGCCGCGCAAAGAACAACGGCGTCGGTCAACCGGGCGGGTTCCGAGCCCGAGGACGGAAAGGGGTCCTCGTCAAGGCTGGGGCAGGCGTAGGCCTCGCGTCGGCAAGTCCCTCTGTGTGCTGGCGAATAGGCCCTATCGCAGAAAGGTCAATTTGGGGTGCACGCGGCATCATCATTCTTGATACCAGTCGTGCAGAGGGAAGCAGGCGCGAAGTCGACCCTGCCCACCTTCCGAGGACATAGGGCGTGGTAAGGCCCCCTGGAAAGCCGGCAATGCGCTGGCACGATACCATGGTGTTCTTCTAAAAAAGCGAGTCACGATGTTCGATGCTGCAAGGACACGCAGCTAACCTCGAGGGTGCGTCATGCACTGGCCCCCCTTTGAAGCATTACTTTCTGGTTGTACCGAAAAGACGATGGGCTTGGCGGCAATGGAAACGGTTTAGCTGGTCGGGGATGCAGCCCTGCCTCCCTAATTGGAGGTGGCCCCTAACCCAGCACTTCCTGGTCTACCCAGGATGTCTGTTGAGCAGATTCCCCCTCCATTGTTTAGGAAGAAAAAAAAAAAACACACATACAGACATCAGCTCAATTCATAGTGTTGCAATATACTATGGGCCTATTGGCCACCTATCAAAGGTTAATTTTTATTGTGATCCTATAGCATTTACATAAAATTAGTGTACAAGTAGAGCAAAAAGTGGGACATTTGAAATTTATATAACTCACGTGTAATTTCGTGTAAACACAAGCTTCAACCGCGAAATAAGAGTAGACATACAGCACTTTCAGTGTACTAATCAGTTGTGTGCGCCATTTTGCGCCGGAACAAGTTACACGATTCTAAAACACCCCTAGAAAAAACACATTTTCTCAAATAACTTTTCAATTTCAAGAGATAGAGCTTCGCAATGTTCTACAAAAACGTGTATTTCTTTTAGCCAAACAACTTTGTAGAAAGTGGTAAAAATGCCTGAAACATAGAGAAAAAGTTATGCTCAAAAAACTGATTTCAGGGACCTTCCACAGAAAATGTCACATATCTCGTACTATATAAGTCATATGTATGAGGTCTCTTTGGCAAAGTGGCTTGAAATAACATCCGCTACAACTTTCCTAAAGATACTAGGCTCATATCTGGTTTCGATGGTTAAGCAACATTTTTATCTCACTTTTAGGTGGAGATTTTCACAAAAAAAAGGCCCTTTTCATATCTAACGTCTTCTCCAAACAAACTACAGCGAAAAAATCCACAGAAACGATGTTATTAAAAAGCGCACGAAATCGGCAAAAAGCAACACTGTGCGATGTTTAGAACCCCACAAAAATTTCATTTTAAAACGAAGAAGGTACCCGGGTACCCTGTCGGTATCATAAGGGTTAATCGAGGGATAAGCGCATGGTGTCGATGTGCTGGGAAATTTGCGATTTGTTAATCGGTTTTATCCTGATCTACAAGGGGTATGAAATTATTTTAGGTACTAGTTCCACGATTGATAAGATTGATATCATAAAAAATGATGAGACAACAACTTTCAAAAGCCACTACAATTTGATAACGACACCGATTTCGAAACGGATGAGCGTTTATGTAGAAATTTCATTTAATGTTATTTACGTGAGTTTCACGTGATTATATGCATTTGAGTGAATTTTTAGCAATTATAGTACACGAGATAGCACGACTTAAAGTCGCATGACTTATCCGTCTTTTAGCTCTAATCATTCACCAGCAGAGCGGGTGTATTTATAACCCCAGATAACTCTAATCAACATTGAACTTACTAAAAAACACCTGATATCCGCACGAATAGAGATGATTAGGTTCATCTACAGAAGCGGAAGCTATATAAGCATGCCACTCGTTCTACGCCTCTATTTGATTTCATTGATCGCTTTCGGAAGCACTGTTAAACATGATTGTGAGGTCAGTTGTTTTGCTGGCTGGCTTGCTAGCCGTCGCTAACGGATTGGTTCGTGAACTTTGGTTCGAGACTCGAGTTGACCACTTCAACCCGCGTAACCGCGATACCTACTCAATGCGGTACTACGTCAACGATGAGCATTCCTACGCAAGAGGACCTATTTTCATCATCGTCGGCTCAAACGGCCCCATCGATACCCGCTATCTGAGTTATGGTTTGTTCCACGATGTCGCCTACCTGGAGGGAGCATACCTGTTCGCAAATGAGCATCGATATTTCGGACACAGTTTACCAGTTGCGTGAGTATCTGAGTGTTAAGTTCTAATCGAAACGAATAAATCTATCCAGCTATTGTTTACAGTGATGCATCAACTGATAACTTGGACTTCTTGACCATCGATCAAGCGTTGGCTGATTTGGCTGAGTGGATCCATTACGTGAAATACGGAGTCGTTCGTAACCCTGATGCCAAGGTCATTTTGATGGGCTATGGCTATGGCGGAAGTTTGGCAACGTGGTTCCACCAGCAATTCCCACATCTCACCAACGGAGTCTGGGCTTCTAGTGGTACCATTGAAGCCGATTTAGACATCTCCGGTTACATGGAATCTCTTGGTGAGACAATCGGCGAGTTTGGCGGACGCGATTGCTATGGCACTATCTTCTCTGGATTCCGTGTTGCTCAGAATCTGATTACCTTGGATCGCGCGGATTTACTAACTGAAGAATTCCGTTTGTGCCAACAATTGGACACCGATAACGTATTGGACTCAACTGCCTTCCTGTTAGGAGTTCAGCGATCTATTGAATCCCAAATTTTGACCCTGCGCAACACTCATTCTACTGCTGAAATGTGCGACACTATCGATGATGAAGACGACGGCATCGATAACAGTTTGTTGTCCTTAACCAATTGGTTCGCACAGCAGCACCAGTACGATAACTGCGTCGATCTCAGCTTTGAAGCCTTCATGGCTCCCTATGTGGATACTGATTTCGATGACACAGATCTTCAGGAAGGACACCGTCAGCGTCTCTATCTGCAGTGTACCGGAACTGGATTCTTCGCAACAACCGATTCGTTCTATCAGCCCTTCGGAGATCAGATCGATACGGAGTTCTACGTGGAGGTTTGTCAGCATGCATTTGGAGAATGGATTGATGAAGAGCTTATTCGAGGCCAGGTTAACCGTACGAATGCACGTTTCGGTGGTAAGCAACCGGACATCACCGATGCTCATTTCACGCACGGAGATATTGACCCGATGCTAGTGACCGGAATCGTCGAACACTCTAACCAGGGAGCGGAAGCAACTGTGATTCCAAATGAGTTCCATGCTCCGGACCTGGAGTCGATAGATTACGTATATGACTCACCCGAATTAATTGCTGCTAAGGAAAAAACCCGCAACTTGATTGACTACTGGGTCTTCAAAGATTTTGATCCAATCAAGGCGCAAGTTTAGGAATTATGTTTAGTGTTAGAAGGATAGTATTATAAAAGCGGAATGCGTTATATTTGGTCACAGAAATAATAAACGCATAGAGGAAAATATCAACATTTTAAACATGCAGATCTTCACTATAAATGACATATCCAAATGCCGTATGATCGTTGACATCTACAAATACTCACATTTATCTTAAAAGACAGAAACACTGTCTTCGACCAGAGGCCGCACAGACTGAACACTTAACATTTAGCATGAGACAACGGGCAGGACATTCAGTGGAGAACTTTTCGCTTTACGAAAAGTTTCCTCCTTAATGGGGCAGGAATCGAACCCACACTCCACAGGACATGCGTCTAGACGATTGACGTTGCTAACTGTCATATAATCACTATTCCACCCTTCCTCGTAACGGAGAAGGTGGCGGCGTGGTCGGCAATGGAAGTTTTCATGCTTTTACAACTCTGACTTCTGATTGGATAGCTGTTCTATAAACAATAACTCTCCATAAGCATGTTGAAGTTAATAACAAGACAGCTTTCAGTATGCAATATACGAAATACTTCGTCACTAACGCAACGCTTCTGTTCAGTGCTTTGCTTGAAATCTAAACCTAAATCGTCCATCTCAGGACGACTAAAAACAAGCTCTAAAAATCGTTCAGGACTACTTATATACTCACTAATGAGTTTTTCACGTAAGAATAATTTTCTGACATTTTTTATTTCAATTATTCGCGTTCATGGTGAGGAAATGCGGCATTATTCATTCTTTCCTCACTTACACAAACGAAAATTTCCACAAGAATTAATTTAAAATATCTCCTTAGCTACATTTTTGAAATTTAAAAAGATTGAATTGATTTTTTTAAATTTATTACCAGACTAAGACCAGAGTGGCCTGTGTAATACATAAAAGTCTTCTCCATTCAGCTCGGTCCATGGCTGCACTTTGCCAACCACGCAGTCTGCAGAGGGTCCGCAAATCGTCCCCCACCTGATCGATCCACCTTGCCCGCTGTGCACCTTGCCTTCTTGTTCCCGTCAGATCGTTGTCGAGAACCATTTTCACCGGATTACTGTCCGAAATTCTGGCTACGTGCCCAGCCCACCGCAGACTTTCGATTTTCGCGGTGTGAACGATGAATGGTTCTCCCACCAGCTGATGCAACTCGTGGTTCATTCGCCTCCTCCACGTACCGTCCGCCATCTGCACCCCACCATAGATGGTACGCAGCACTTCCCTTTCGAAAACTCCCAGTGCACGTTGGTCCTCTACGAGCATCTCGTGTCCGTAGAGAACTACCGGTCTAATAAGCGTTTTGTAGATTGCCAGTTTGGTACGGCGGCGAACTCTATTCGATCGGAGCGTTTTGCGGAGTCCAAAGTGCGTACGATTTCCTGCCATGATGCGTTTCCGAATTTCTCTGCTGGTATCGTTATCAGCGGTCACCTGTGGGTCCAAGTACACGAATTCGTCAACCACCTCGATTTCGTCACTACCGATAGAAACTCGTGGAGGGTGGCTTCCATTGACCTCTCTTGAGCCTCTTCCTATCATGTACTGTGTCTTCGACGTGTTGATGGCTAGTTCAATCCGTTTAGCTTCGCTTCTCAGTCTGATGTAGGCTTCCTCCATCCTCTCAAAGTTACGTGCCATGATACCAATGTCGTCGGTGAAACCGAATAACTGGACGGACTTCGTGAAAATCGTACCACTCGTGTCAATCCCTGCCCTTCGTATTACTCCCTCCAAAGGGATGTTGAATAGCAAACACGAAAGACCATCACCTTACCGTAACCCTCTGCGCGTTTCGAAGGGACTCGAGAATGCCCCTGAAACTCGAACTACGCATATCACCTGTTCCATCGTCGCCTTGATCAACCGTATCAGCTTATCCGGAAATCCGTTTTCTTGCATTAGCTGCCATAGCTGTTCCCGATCGATTGTATCATATGCGGCTTTGAAGTCGAAAAATAGATGATGTGTGGGCACGTTGTATTCGCGGCATTTCTGCAATACCTGACGTACGGTGAACACCTGGTCTGTGGTAGAGCGTTCATCCATAAATCCCACCTGGTACTGCCCCACGAACTCTCTTGCAATTGGTGTTAGTCGGCGGCATAAAATTTGGGAGAGTACCTTGTAGGCGGCGTTCAGCAATGTGATTACGCGGTAGTTGCTACAATCCAGCTTATCGCCCTTTTTGTAGATGGGACACACGACACCTTCCATCCACTCCTGCGACAGAACCTCATCCTCCCAAACCTTGGTAATCACCCAGTGCTTCACCACCGTGTTTAAACAGCTCTCTTGGTAGTTGGTCAACTCCCGGGGCTTTATTGTTTTTCAGCCGGCCGATCCTGGTTTTCCTGGAGATTCGAAGCCGGAAGTCGCATGTCCTGCGCGCGTGCTCCTAGGTTTATTACCATACCGCCATCGTTGTCTGCCATATCGCCATTCTGGTGCTCTTCGTAGTGCTGCCGCCACCTTTGGACCACCTAACTCTCGTTTGTTAGAAGGTTCCCGTTTACGTCCTTGGTAACCTGGCTTAGAAACCTCGCAGTTAATAACTGTGGAAGTGCTTAATGAACACTAAGCTGCGAGGCGGCTCTGTCCCAGTGTAGATAAGAAGAAGATAAAGTTGGTAGAAGGTAGGCGCTCGATGCCCGCTTTGCCATACTTTATGTCCTGTCCAGCAGATTTCCTGCAGCGCTACGACGTCGAAGTTGCGGGGATGTAATTCATCGTAGATTATCCTGTTGCAAACTGCGAAGTCTTGCGACTTCGGTTCCATGTTCCAAGTTTCCAATCGTGATCCTTTATTCGTCGCCTACACGCAGAAAAAACTATTGTAAATACAATAATATTTCATGTAAAATCAAAAAGAATTTCAATTTGTTTTGGCGGTAATAAGAAATTCAATTTGTTTTGAAAATCAGACAAAAAATCATATTGTTGAAATTAAAAGATTTTATGTTTGAATTCAAAAGAGTATTTGATGGTGCGAATCTTCGCTTTAGTGGTGACGCGGTAACGTCCGGGTAATCAATTAGAATTATTGTTATTTTAAAAAGAAATTGTTTATTATTTCAATTTGCTTCATTATTGAAAATACAATCAGAATATTATTGTTTCAATTATCTTATTATTATTTTAATTTATCAAAATTTTATTAAAATAAATATAGTTATATTTGAAATTTGGCATTTTCTTTCATATTTCTTTTCGATTGAGAAACATTGAGCAATTATGTGTATTTTTCTATTAGCATACGTTTTTTCTTACATCTTATCTCGGCTGGTCATGTCGCGATGCTGAATTGTCGATCCGCTGATACATACATTGTACATTACACTTTGTATTGTCTGGCAGGCAAAATTAACCAAACGCCATTTAGATTTGATTGTGATAGATCTACTACAGTACGAATAATTAAACAGCCTAGGTGTCGACTCTCATGCACCTGCAACATTGATGCTTCCCAAAATCTTTAATGCTGCATATGCGACTGACGATAAGAGTGATGATTCTGCTTCCATCGCCAGAGTGCATCGGTTCACAGAACGAAAATGTGCATCTAACCAATGATTGCATTATCTTGTGATAGATGGCTACATCGGATGTTCTAAATTTGATTCCAGTAAGCTGTAAACGATAATAAAAAATGAACTAAATAAACTTTGTTAGCGTTAGTCGAAGTTCCAACTAAGAACGAGAGCCACTAAAATAAATTCCATTAATAGATAAATAATTGATTTACATATATGCACGACTATCTTTAATGTGTACTTACTATTGAAGTTATAGACAATACAAAAGATATTTTAGTTACTAGATAAAGATTGTCGCTTCGGTTCCCTTTGTTCTGCTGTCCGAAACATGTGTGGTACATACCTGTCAAATCGTATGGATTTTCCTTCTTTGACATTTAGCTCCCCTATCCTCGCCAGCAAAAGATGTTCCGGACAGCGACGACAGCGACAATCTTTATCTAGTAACTAAAATATCTTTTGACAATACTAATTGGGCAATAGTATGCATACTACGGAAGTTTACTTGTTGATGTTGATGCGCCGGTTTCCCCTTGAACCAGTTTGGAAAAGTTCCGGTTATTGCACAACACCAGAAAATAGACCAGCGTTTAGAATGCACGCAGTCTTTGCATCATTATATATACTGTAATAAATAAAAGAGAGAAATATTATATCTCTTGTTTTGAAGAATGATTAATTTGTGAGTATCCTGAAGAAATTATAGAATTTGCCTAAGCCAATATAAATAGATTATTCGTTCAGAATCATCGTTCACAGTACGGATGCGAAAACTTGATGATTGATAACCAATGGACTTACCTGTATATTTTATTGAGGAGCTAGCTTAATTTAATTTGTTGGATTAATCACTTAACTAAAAACACTTTACATATTTCGCGTTGGAAACAGCAGAGATGACAGATTGACAGGTGAAATGTTTTCTTTTTTGTAGGCGTTACTCTAAGTTAGATGTCGTTACACGTGGTTCATGCACAGGATGAGCATGAGTTACTACACGTAAAAATAAAAAGGATTTTATTTGGAATAAAGAGAAATCTTATTATTTCAACAATAATATTATTGTAAATTGCATTATTGAAATAAACATAATTTTATTTTGAAATAATAACAACTTACATTATAAAAACAATCAAAATAGACATGAAAACAAATATTTTTTGTCAATTAAATATAACAAACGTTATCATTGGTTCAATTTAAACAAATTTCTGTCCGTGTAGGTCGTTGCCGAATGTATCGAGTCGTATTATCTTCTATGTCGTTCGTAATAGTTGTTTTTAAAGGCGGCTAATTGGGCCTGCGCAAACCTCCTGTTTTGGAGGGCCATCGTGTCAGGGCTGTTTAGCGTCCCACCTAACACCAGGACTTGGGCTTGTGCGCTTTGAGCGGCACACGGTCGCTTTGGCGGAGCCTATTTGCGGATACATGCAGCTTTTTATATAGGTTTAACAGGGCCCATTGTCAAACCCCACCACATCCTAGACAGGCGCCACAACCAAGCCCTTGGACATAGTCCCTGCTGCCCCTAATTGTTGATACTAACAGATACTTTTGTGGTAGCGGACTTGGCACGAGAAACATTCTTTCGCATAATGTCGGCCGATGGCCGATACTAAGATTTTGAGTTTTTGACGTAAACTACGTCTAAGGGGAAGATTCAGATACAGGGTGTAAAACCGAAATTTCCAAATTCGAGACCGTCACGAAATTAGGATAGATTTCAAACGCTAATAGCGTCTTTATCTTTCGATGGATTTTCGATATTTGCTTATCAATAGATTCGGAAACTTTCCAGCAATTTGCCAATTCTATTGATATATGATTGATTATCAACGTTAAACTATTGAAAATGTTATTTCTTTCCAAAACGGGTGAAAAAATCAATTCCGTTCATAAATCCCCAAAACGGACATCAGATTGCAGTAAGGCACGGGCCTTTTGATCCAATGCTTCGTTTTCCCTGTGTATAAAAAGCCCCATGTTTCGCGCGTCATTTTCATTCTGGATGTCACGGAGAACGGACCAGCGCGGTTCCAGCGATAACGCCTGTGGTTTGGTCTGTTGTGGTGAAAACTCATGGACGATTCAAATCAAGCCCAACTCAGCACCTAAAAACTCATGGATGAGTTGAATCATCGTATGTTTTCTGTATGTATGTAGAATCACGAGCGCGCGTCAAACGGAGAAGCTGCAAAAATGTTTTCGCATGGATGACTATTAGACTGGCCCAGCTTAGGGCCCATTCACAAATTACATAACGCTTTAGGGGGTGGGAGGGTGACTGTCCGAACGTTACGGCCCATACACATTTTAGAAACCTTCCATACAAAACACGTTACGAGGGGGTGGGTGGGGGTTGAAAATGGTCTATTTTAGCGTTATGTAATTTGTGAATGAACTCTTAGTATGGGAAGAAAAAAATGTTGTCGAATTCCACGGGGCACCCCCTAGGAGTGTGTCTTTTGGTGAGAAAATCAATATCTGAAAATTTTCCGTTGGGTACTTTTTTAAAATGGGAGTAAAGGCAAACTACTTCGACCCTACTTACTCAATTTTGGCTTTCCGTGCGGATGTTCGAGGTTGGGTGAATTAAACTCACTATTGGGTAGTTTATTTTTTCCGTGTAGGTGATTACATTCACTAGCACGCGATGAACATCACTTCAAAAAGCCATTTCATAGAAAGCTCAAATGACAGGAGACCAAATACTAATATTTACATTTTACAAGGAACATTTGCGAAAATGAAATGAAATGATGATGATGATGACGAAATGATGATGGTTTACATGCAAATTTACCAAAACAAATAAGACCGAGCCGTCCACTCAAAATTTCGATCAGCTGTTCGAATCTGTCTCATAAAATGGCTTAATGGCTTCATGCCAACAGAAACAAACGGCCCTTTTTCAGGGCCACCAAATATTCCGTGTATAGTAGAAAATCGAAAATTTGTTTTCAATAAAATGAAATATCTGCAGTTATCAGACGTCGCAACTCATTTCTGATTAGTGCGCATGATAGTACATCCATGCGTGCATGATGCGCACTACTAATGAAATATTTCAAATTGTCGCGTCTCGCGTCGCAGCGCGAGTGCTCAATCGCGCGGTCCGGTTTGGTGCCGGCCCGACAATATTTTGGTAGAAGAAAGATTGTGTTGTGATATTGCCGATTTCACCAATTTGAAGAGTTATGTGTAGATTGTGATTTGCTCGCTTCTTTTTCTCACACCCACTCTCATTTCGGGTTGATCGATTTTTGTTACTGAAATTTACCCAATTATAACCCATTACTCGTTAGTCATATGTAAGCGTGTACACTAAATCGATTCCCGCCATGATTTGACGTCTAAATATTTGTTTTCAGATTGAGCACTCACACACAAATATTATAGGGACCATCCAGAAACCACGTGGTCATATTTTTGAAGATTTTCAACCCCCCCTCCCCCCATGTGGCTTATCGTGCACTCTTAGATAGGATAATCTAAAAGTCGGTTAAAAATACCGATAATCGAACTAAAGTGCACATACCTAAATTGTCGGTAATCATCGATTACCTAAAGTTAGGTAAAGGTGGTAAACAAGAACTGTCGGTAAAAAATACCGATTTTCGGTCGTTACTTTTTACCAAAAAATAGGTTTTTGATGTTTGTTTTGGTAGCGCAAAAACGTTTAAAATTACCTACAAATAGGTTTTTATTTAGTGTTTGCATTTTAGAAAAACAAAAAAATTCAAATCGTCATGTTTTTATTTACAAAGATGAATATGGGAGCTTGGAATGCATGATGAATAAATTACCGCTTTTGATTAACCTACCGATGCAGGAATACCTTATGTGAATACCTAGCGGCCTGCCTAACGGTTCCTAATCTTATCAATAAATATATTTGTCGGTCTTCAAGTATTTTCCTATTACGGGAGGACCAGTACAGGACCATCTTCGGTAATGTTCAAGAAAACGATGTGTGGCGACGTAGAATTCCAGGCAGAAAAAGTACAAGTGGCGAGCATAATGCGGCGCAACCGCGGCTGGAGGGTTGTCTCTGCGAAGCGAATTTTGTTGATTCATTTTTATCTGTATAGAAGTAAAGTTTACTTAGTCAACTAAATAGATAATTGGAAAACTTGCACTGCTAAGCAGACCTTACTAAGGGTGACATGTTTAAGTCCTGATTCCTGATTCATACTGGAAGTTTTCCGGTTGGAAATTTTCATTACTTCCCAGAGTACTGATTTGGCGCCCCTAAAGATCCGGGAGGAATGGAATCCTTTTTCCGGAATCCTGAAAAAAAAACAAAAGTTTATATATTTTGTTATTAAAGTTCATATTTGCGAGGAAATCTGTTCTTATTGATCGACCACTTACCATCGGTTTTCAGAAGAATTATGCGGCAGGAACAGGAAGCTCCGGAACGGCAAAACAGGCACAGCAGTTTTCCGGTTGACAATTTTCATTACTTTTCAGAGTTCTGATTTGCCGCTCTAAAGTTCCGGGAGGAATGGGACATCGGCTCTTATTAATTGACCACTTACCATCAGTTTTCCGAAGAATTTTGCGGCAGGAACAGGAGGTTCCGGAACGGCAGAACAGGCACAGCAGAAATATTATTTTTACAAAGTCAACAAAAATCTAATTTTAGGTAAAAAATAACGTCCTCGTCTAAAACGTCAAATACTTAAAAGTAAGTAAAAATGAACGAGAATTATCGCTAATTTTTACCGATATTTCTAGTAAACATTCAGTACCTAATTTTAGGTAAAATGAAAACCTAATTTTAGGTAATCTTATCTAAGCGTGTGGTCATTTGGCAGACCCCCCCTCCCCCCCCCCCTATGACCACGTGGTTTTTTTCAAGTACAAAAATTAAAAAAAAACCTAAGTAACTAAAACATATGGTTAAACCGATCAATTTTGAAGATGCCCAATTTCAATTGATTCAAAATTAAACTAAACTCAGCATTAAAATTATAAATTTTCATGAAGTCGAAAATTTTGATTATGTTATCATGTTGTAATGTGTATCAGGTATTAGGATATCTAGAACTCGCACACCTTCAATGCATCAGGAGGATACAAAAAATGTGGACTCGCGAATATCTTATAAAAATTTCGAGAAAAATTTATAATGGTTTAGAAATTTTCCAAAATATCCCTATATTTTAATTTTTTTTTTATTTTTTTATTAGTGTCTTTTTAAAAACTATAAAGTTCATCACTGAATATCCCTATAGATTCCTTAGAGTATTTGGGACCTTCCATAGCTCTGGAGCTACTGGAAATTCTTAAGATATTAACCTCAGCGAAGCATCTGAACTGAACTCCTACAACGAAAAGTTTATCAGAGAATCACAAAGTTAATATATAATCTTAGAGATGCAAATAAAACCTCCTACTGTTGTTTCTTTTGAGTAGCATTCCTGTAGAAATTTCAGTGTTGTTTTCAGAATCATCAATATTAGAAATAAATAATTATAATTTTTTTTAATTGTTTATTGCTAATATTAATTTATTCATGAAAATTTTGTATTTTCTCGTTGAACATTTTGATTCGTTTATGGAAAATTCTTATTTCATACTTGCAATTTTTGCTTTTACAAGTGCTGATTTATTATTGTTGTGTGTATTATTGTTCTTTATTGGCAATTTCCTATTTTATTATGGAAAATTTATATTTTTTCTCTACTAAAGAGATTTTCAATCCAGTGCTGGCTCATCTCTCAAAATTTCTAATTCTTTATTGAAATTTTATTTTGATGTCGACTCGTGGAAGCCAATGATGCCATATTAAAAATATTTTCTCGGTCACTCTGATGGTACTTTGGAATAATTTTCCAAGGAACTTCTATGCCGCATCTCGAATATGCTTCAGTCAATGGTCCTTTCATAAGCGACTCATAGAGGAATGGATGTATTATAGACCAATTATTATTTTGGAGTTCGGATCATTCGATTTATCCAATTAACCAACTTATGAATGATGTATGATATAATATCCCAGTTGGTTCATTGGGTTAATATGACTTCAATTATTATTTATACAAGCTACTACAGACTTTTTAGGTTATACAAAACATCCTGGAAGTCGTAATGTTTGAACTACTCAAGTCCGTGAACCTAGTGCTTCTAAGGCCCTACAAAAACAGTTTGCGAACAAACCTCATAGTCATTGTGCAACTTGCTGTTGACTCAAGATAATTTTGGGTACCTTGTCTCTTGGATCTCATGTTAATGGAAATTAGGATCATATGCTTATTTCATCGGATTGGGTATATACCGATGATGAGAACATTGCAAATGTCTTGATTGATCTGGTAGATTCGTGGGCTGAACTTGATTGCATTTTGAAGTACCTTGAGCATCTCGTATTCCTGAATATTAATCACTGGCTTAACGTTCAGGATGACCCATCTTATCTGATCACCCATCTGTTTAGAATGATTCAAACATTTAAACTTTATTTAGACGCTGTTAGAATCGAAATCTTCCCAAGGTTTCGGATATCTGAGTTTTCATGGTCAGTCAAATATGAGCTCCCATATTTTTTCTGTAAAGCGAATATCTAGATGAACAATTTTACTGAACAAAATGGTGGCCTAGCTCTCTTTTGTGAAAAAACGCTGGGCATCGTTCCTGAAAGGCTTGAGATTTGTTTTGGAATTCAATTTCAATCGTTATTATAACACTATTTTTCAACCTAGATTATTTTAGGAATTGGAGAGTTTTTTTCTGGAACACTGCCACTTTTTTCATATCGCAGGAATCTCCTTAGTTCTAAGACCCTTTTATGAATTTAAAAAGCATTTTATTTAGAATTTCATGTTGACTTTTTAAATGCAAGCTTCTCTATGTCATAACCTTTTTCATGCGCACTATTAGAATTTTGTGCAATCAGAACATTTAGGTGCATTATTAATTTTTTCGATCAATTCTAGAGTGCTTTGAAAATAGATCGTATGTGCAAAAGAGAGTCTCTCTTTGGATCTATTCTCTTTCGATTATTACGAAACTATACAAAAGTTTACTTCGAATTTCTTGGCCGATATCCAAAGACAATAGCTTTGTCTATCTTGCTGAAGTGGAAATGTAGCAAAACATGCAAAACTATATTAGCGAAAGAGGGCGTGATCAAAGAGCATTTCTCGTTTGCACATACGACCTATTTTCAAAGCAATCTAGAATTATGATAATTATTCAATATCATAAAAACTATAGTATACGCCTTTGCTCGCAAGACTAACTGGAGACTGAACATTTTGAAGTGCACTCCTTAAAATGTTCGAAAAACTTCTTATGTAAATGAAGGAGAATTTCTGGTGAAGATTCGAAAGAACTTGTCGAAGAAATTCATTAGAATGTTTTCCACCGAAAATTATATGTAGGGGAACAGACGGCTTTGGCAGGTTTTGTTCTATTATTGGCAGGGGGGTTTTTGTCGACCGAATTTTATGAAATTTGGCCAAAATATTCTTTGATATGCAAAGAATGTTTGGGCCAAATTTGAGCATAATCAGTCATAAGAAACCCCCTGCCAATAATAGAACAAAACCTGCCAAAGCCGTCATTACCCCTATTTCCCACGGGACTGTTTTTAATTTTCAGACAGAATTCACATGGAATTTTTTCGGAGTTTCGGAGTCGGAATTGACACTGGAGTTCTTTTGTTTTTTTTTTCATTATCAATTTGTAGCAATATTTCCAAGCAAAACTTTTCAGAGAGAATTGTTCAAAAAAAAATCTGAATGCCAGCATTTTATCAGGATTGTATGAAGTAATGTCAAAGTTTTTACAGGAAATTTCTTTACTTGAATTTTCCTGAATATCCACAAGAAATTCTTTTGAATTTTTCTTCTTAAGATTTTTTCTTGGATTATTGTAAAAACATGAACATTTTTCAAAATTGTAGCTACAGTCCGCTGATGAAAAAGTGTCGGCGGCGTGATGCCAAAAACCATCTGCAGCGGATTTTTTTTAAAAATATTTTTCCATTTTTCCTATCCAATTTTTTTTTTGTTGAAATTGAGACTGAATCGCAACCTGTTTTTTCGTTCATTTATGTATGGATATATGATCTTAGGCTAAGATGGTCAAATAATGCAGATATGCATCAGCGTTGCGACCGACGCTGCGTTATCGATTTTTCTCGATGCACACCTACGTCTTTTTAACGCTGAGTTGAAAAGACGCTACGTGGGCATCGGCCCTTAGATGCGCTTTGCGTTTAATGATTTAATCAATAAATTTTAATGATTTGTATTTTTTACACCGCTATTGTTATTCACCAAAAGTTTTTCGTGTAAAAAAAACCACGTGGTTCGAGAGCAACACCCCCCTCCCCCCATGTGGCTTATCGTGGTCATTTTCCAAACCCCCCCTCCCCCCATATATGACCACGTGGTTTCTGGACGGCCCCATACACGGAAAATCAAACTTTTCTGAGTGTATTGAGTGTGAGAAAAAGATGACTGTGAGAAAAAAAATCTCGCAGAACTCTTATAAAGTGCAAAAAGCGCAATATAAGTAACGATTCCTTAACCATTGGTTCAAGGACTTTCAATATGCAAAATTTGTGCGCGTAAATTTATGGAATAAAAAAAAATTGATTAGCTATGATTTGACTCTGATAATTTTATTTCCTATTTGGGTAGTCAAAATATTGAAATCTCCCAATTCTGTGTCATTGAATAGATAAAAAGTAAGATTTTGAGACTCCACTGATCGTAACTTGTCGTGTCAAATAACGTCAAACATGTTTTGGAGCCAGGTGAACTTGCGAAAAGTACGTTGATATTCAGCTTATTTCACGCAGAAAAAACTACGTTAAGAACAAACATATTCTAGGTGAATCCAAACATAAATTCAGTTTGTTCTGGCATCAAAAATAAATATGTTTGGATCAAACATATTGTTGCATTTGAAGCGAACGAAAACTTTTTTTTGAATCAAATGTGCGTTTCAAGTTGTTTCAACCAGCTAAATGTTTGAAGCAAACATGGATATTATTGTTTTGGTTCGACCACTCATAATATTTTGATATCAATTCTACCAATGTTCATATTCTGGTAGCATTTGACTACCAGATTTCACAATTCCATAGGTTCATATTTCATATACTTACCTTTCTGTACCTGAAAAACATCCTTATCATTTATTTGGAAGCAAGAAAACATCTGCTTCTACTCTTGGTTCTACCCGAGCAGAAAAAAATAACTTATGAATAACTTGACGAGGTATTAATTTTAAATACCACAATACCCCGATAAGTTATTCATAAGGTTGGAATAAGAGTTAAAATAACAAAAAATAATAACTAAAATTTATATGAATAACACCTGAGCAATAACAACTGGTATTATTTTGATAATGAATGAATAACTCAAAGTATAAAATTGTACAGAGGACTGAGTTAGTTATTGAAATGGTATTCAAGAACAAACAAATAACACCACATGATATTGGAATTCAATGAAAAAGGATAACTAAGCTTGTTATTGAATTGTTATTGAATAACAAGTTAATACTAAGATTTGTTCTTCTTGTAAATTTTTATTATTTCTATTATATTAATTACACTTAAGCTGGAATTACAATTTCAAAATACGACACTATGAATGCTTCAAAAAACCTACTGCATCATTCTTTGATTTTTTTAAAACAGTTGATTATTGAGATTAAATTAAAATTAAATTAAAATTAAATTAAAATTAAATTAAAATTAAATTAAAATTAAATTAAAATTAAATTAAAATTAAATTAAAATTAAATTAAAATTAAATTAAAATTAAATTAAAATTAAATTAAAATTAAATTAAAATTAAATTAAAATTAAATTAAAATTAAATTAAAATTAAATTAAAATTAAATTAAAATTAAATTAAAATTAAATTAAAATTAAATTAAATTAAAATTAAATTAAAATTAAATTAAAATTAAATTAAAATTAAATTAAAATTAAATTAAAATTAAATTAAAATTAAATTAAAATTAAATTAAAATTAAATTAAAATTAAATTAAAATTAAATTAAAATTAAATTAAAATTAAATTAAAATTAAATTAAAATTAAATTAAAATTAAATTAAAATTAAATTAAAATTAAATTAAAATTAAATTAAAATTAAATTAAAATTAAATTAAAATTAAATTAAAATTAAATTAAAATTAAATTAAAATTAAATTAAAATTAAATTAAAATTAAATTAAAATTAAATTAAAAATTAAATTAAAATTAAATTAAAATTAAATTAAAATTAAATTAAAATTAAATTAAAATTAAATTAAAATTAAATTAAAATTAAATTAAAATTAAATTAAAATTAAATTAAAATTAAATTAAAATTAAATTAAAATTAAATTAAAATTAAATTAAAATTAAATTAAAATTAAATTAAAATTGAAATTAAAATTAAATTAAAATTAAATTAAAATTAAATTAAAATTAAATTAAAATTAAATTAAAATTAAATTAAAATTAAATTAAAATTAAATTAAAATTAAATTAAAATTAAATTAAAATTAAATTAAAATTAAATTAAAATTAAATTAAAATTAAATTAAAATTAAATTAAAATTAAATTAAAATTAAATTAAAATTAAATTAAAATTAAATTAAAATTAAATTAAAATTAAATTAAAATTAAATTAAAATTAAATTAAAATTAAATTAAAATTAAATTAAAATTAAATTAAAATTAAATTAAAATTAAATTAAAATTAAATTAAAATTAAATTAAAATTAAATTAAAATTAAATTAAAATTAAATTAAAATTAAATTAAAATTAAATTAAAATTAAATTAAAATTAAATTAAAATTAAATTAAATTAAAATTAAATTAAAATTAAATTAAAATTAAATTAAAATTAAATTAAAATTAAATTAAAATTAAATTAAAATTAAATTAAAATTAAATTAAAATTAAATTAAAATTAAATTAAAATTAAATTAAAATTAAAATTAAATTAAAATTAAATTAAAATTAAATTAAAAATTAAATTAAAATTAAATTAAAATTAAATTAAAATTAAATTAAAATTAAATTAAAATTAAATTAAAATTAAATTAAAATTAAATTAAAATTAAATTAAAATTAAATTAAAATTAAATTAAAATTAAATTAAAATTAAATTAAAATTAAATTAAAATTAAATTAAAATTAAATTAAAATTAAATTAAAATTAAATTAAAATTAAATTAAAATTAAATTAAAATTAAATTAAAATTAAATTAAAATTAAATTAAAATTAAATTAAAATTAAATTAAAATTAAATTAAAATTAAATTAAAATTAAATTAAAATTAAATTAAAATTAAATTAAAATTAAATTAAAATTAAATTAAAATTAAATTAAAATTAAATTAAAATTAAATTAAAATTAAATTAAAATTAAATTAAAATTAAATTAAAATTAAATTAAAATTAAATTAAAATTAAATTAAAATTAAATTAAAATTAAATTAAAATTAAATTAAAATTAAATTAAAATTAAATTAAAATTAAATTAAAATTAAATTAAAATTAAATTAAAATTAAATTAAAATTAAATTAAAATTAAATTAAAATTAAATTAAAATTAAATTAAAATTAAATTAAAATTAAATTAAAATTAAATTAAAATTAAATTAAAATTAAATTAAAATTAAATTAAAATTAAATTAAAATTAAATTAAAATTAAATTAAAATTAAATTAAAATTAAATTAAAATTAAATTAAAATTAAATTAAAATTAAATTAAAATTAAATTAAAATTAAATTAAAATCAAATTAAAATTAAATTAAAATTAAATTAAAATTAAATTTTGTTTGATGGGTGGGTCGACACTGTAGTCTTGTAAATCAGGATTCCGATTTTAAAATTTATTTTAGGTGGGTTTCTACGATGGTCATTCAATGTGCGGAGTGTTGTTTTCTGAAAATAATAAACATAATAAATCATAATAGAATTAAACTTTATTTCCACAACAGTAATACATACCTTATGCAAGACCTTCCCGGCATGATGTATGTAATAGAAATGGTTAGATTGTCCATCAGTTACCCTAGGGTTGATGAATTATGAGCTCCCGTGTGTGGTTTAGTTCACTAAAAATATAATAGAAATGTAGTGAATCTAATTAATTGGAGTATTCGACCATTTTGGCAGTACCCTATTCCCATCCGCAACGTTTATTACTCAGGCGCATTTGAACCGAATTACTCGATACACGGTTAGCATCTGTAGATTCCTATGATATACAAAAGTTTGAAACGCAGACGAGTTATCGAGTTGCGGACGGTAATAGGAGGTGCTACCCAAGTGGTCTTTTTCACAATAGCTACGTAAACTAATTTTGGATAATTATATGAATTCATACGAGATCATCGTGCCAGAAAGTAAATGCAAAATTGATAAAAATGATTCGAAAAATTAGCAAGAACCTACAAACCCGGGGGCCTTAAACCTATCGGTGGAAAACTGGGTTTGTAGACATAAATCCTTTAAAATGTGCTGGGTCAAACCAACAAAAGGAAATCGTAAATCTTACCAACAAGCAGGAGCATACTATTTATGAGTTTAGATTGAACGGAGGGAAACCTGGCAACGTTGTAGGCAGGGGTTCCCACTCCTGAAAAATCAAATGGAAAATCAAAAATGGATCACAAAATCACAGGATCTAGCTGATTTCATTCTGTCAAGGAACAAGTCAACCTTAAAGGAACCTTAAAATCAAAATAACCAACCGGAAACGGAAATTTTGGAAATTAAACTAAGCTACCACCGAAACCTCATCATCCTCTGCCAACTTATTGTTATTGTTATTTATTAATCATACGTTAGCCTGTCAGTTATTAAAACTAATTAAAACCAATTAAAGCAAAAACTCACGTTTTACAAAAATATGACCTGGCCAAACATCCAGTCCAAGTCCAGTAGTTACCACGTTACAATTTGCTTTTGAAAGGCAGGCAAGTGGACCTAAGCTGTAGCTGAATTCACCTAAAAAGATACAAGCACTAATGGGATTAAACAATAAACCTACCTTCCGGCCCTGCCAGCTGCCAACGCCCAATGCCCAAACCGGCTTTCGCCGATGAAGGGCCCCCCAGTTGTACCGGCGTGGCTACACCCGAAGGCGACCAGCGGGATTTTTCGTCGTCTGACGCCGCGCCGACCGGGGGAGCTTGGGCGTTGTCGATTACCGACTAGGTCCAGCCTCTCCCTACAAGGAGGGACAGGACCGGATCAATTGCCGCAATCAGGCTTCCAGTACACAAGCCCTCGAACCGAATTCTGCCAACACACAGGAAAAGTTCCGTCCGACACTCTCCAAATCACCCCACGCGCTGCAGACACGGACCGTGCCTCTTCGTGACGAATCTCCTGCCCTTCTTCCGGGTCCAACATCGCATCCACATTCCATCACATCACTGGTCACAACACAACATATTATCCCGGACTGTTTTCACCGAAAAACAACGAAATCTCGAAGCGAAATTTGTTTTTTATCGAGGTGGCACTTTGCTTCCGACTACGAATAATGTAAACAAACATGTACACGCTCGTCTGGCTTAACAAACATGAGTTAATAACTTCCAAATCGAAAAACTGATGGCTTAAAGACAAAATTGACATTAATTCGACAGAATAGCCACTTATTCAATATTCAATCTTGTTAGAATAGTAATGGATGCAAATTTGGTTTGAAATTCAACCGCTTGGCGGCGCTAGTGTATAAGGAATCACCTGTAAAATTGTATATCTCGAAATCTGTTAGTTTTAGAAATTTACCGCCTTCTACAAAGTTGTTCGAGTGATTCAAACCATTGTGACGGAGACAAGTTTAGTTTGAAATTCGACCGCTTGGTGGCGCTAGTGTATAAGGAATCACCTGTAAAATTGTACATCTCAAAATCTGTTAGATTTAGAAAGTTATCGCCTTCTACAAAGTTGTTCGAATGATTAAGACCATTGTGACGGAGGCAAGTTAAGTTTGAAATTCAACCGCTTGGTGGCGCTAGTGTATAAGGAATCACCTGTAAAATTGTATATCTCGAAACCTGTTAGATTTACAAAGTTACCGCCTTCTACAAAGTTGTTCGAGTGATTCAAACCATTGTGACGGAGACAAGTTTAGTTTGAAATTCAACCGCTTGGTGGCGCTAGAGTACAGTGATTCACCTGTAAGATTGTATATCTCGAAATCTTCTAGATTTAGAAAGCTTGGTGGCGCTAGTGTATAAGGAATCACCTATAAAATTGCATATCTCGAAATCAGTTAGATTTAGATAGTTACCGTCTTCTACAAAGTTGTTCGGTGGTCAAAACCATTGTGACGGAGACAAGTTTTGTTTGAAATTCAACCGCTTGGTGGCGCTAGTGTACAGTAGCCGTTCGATAACTGCAAAATGTTTACTTTTCAGTTAACGAATGCCGTTCGATAACTGCAACGCATTCTAGACGTCAAACGTTTGTCAATCGACGTCAGATGCAATAAAAGTGCATCTAAATGTGCAGCGCAATGCAGCTGTCATTGAGTTTGACATCAGTTTGAAGTTTAGCGGTCCGATAATTGCAAAACTGTTGCAACTATCGAATTGCAGTTAAAAAGCATTGCAGTTATCGAACGTCTACTGTATAAGGAATCACCTATAAAATTGCATATCTCGAAATCAGTTAGATTTAGATAGTTACCGTCTTCTACAAAGTTGTTCGGGTGGTCAAAACCATTTTGACGGAGACAGTTTGAAAATAGAAAATAATATAAATTTTTGCTTGTCATAAGACGAGTTTGTACCTTCCATTTAATTCCACCACTTGATTGTACCTTGACAGATACTTATTTCGACCTTACTGTTGAGGTCGAAATACGTATCTGCCAAGGTACAATCAAGTGGTGAATTAAATGGAAGGTACAAACTTCGTTTTATGACAAGTGAAAACATTCCACTAAAAAGCTCAAAATAATTTTCTTAATAAATTTTTGATTTGAGATTCTTGATAGCAAAAAAATGAAACATCGTGGCAGTTCACAAAAATTATTAAAAACGCTATATAATTTTGAATTATATACATGGTATAGCCCTGTACGCTGCTAATACGGAAAGAGTTAACGGAAAAAATTATGAAATTACCAGAAAATTTGACAGCTGATTCAGTATGGGAGAAATGACATTTTTACCTTGCGGAATAATAGTACGGAATATTTTTCCATATTTCTCCATTTATTTACATAGCAGGCGTTATTCGCGTTATGAAATTTTCCCTACTTGTCGACTCCGTACTGCTCACGGAATTTTAGTGGTGGAATCATTGCTTGACGATTCCTTATCCTATCTATTTGCACAGTCCGTGTCAAAAAGCGTA
This sequence comes from Armigeres subalbatus, assembly GCF_024139115.2. Taxonomy (NCBI): domain Eukaryota; kingdom Metazoa; phylum Arthropoda; class Insecta; order Diptera; family Culicidae; genus Armigeres; species Armigeres subalbatus. The sequence continues at coordinate 93,275,075 of NC_085141.1, forward strand.
CTAGTCTTATACCGTGGAATCAAACAAGCTATTCTGGACAAGGTTTGCTACTACATACAATTAGTGGCTGTTTAAACAAAGAGAGAAGGCAAAAGAGTTGTTCTGAGAGAAGAGAGAGGATTTTGGGGAATGGTATGATTCACATAATGTTATGACATACTTTAACAAACACTGTGATGGCATGATTAGTGGATTTCTCGTAAAAAATATTTATGAACAACAAAAACAGCTATTTGTGTGGTATGCATGGTGTTAGGAAGTTTGACATTAGAATAACATCCAAAAAACAGTTTCTGTTATGATAACATATTTTAGTCTTCATATGTACTTGATACTTTCTTACCCAATAGCTAGACAATAACTTATAACGTTATTAGAGCAGAGTTTGTTATTGTTATGTTATTATTTTGTTCTTCGCCTCTGCTCGGGTACTCCTCTGCTGCTTCCGATCGGATCCGATCCGAACTCGAGTGTTTGTTTACTTTTGCAAGAGCGAGCGAGGGGCTTCCCACTAGTGAATGTATAAAACAAACAGGGATTTAATAGACAAATCCAAGTAAAAATAAGAAGAAGACACACGACGATGTTAACTTTGACAGATCCTACAGCTCAGCATAGGGAGATGATTTTAAAATGCTTATAATAAATTCTAGACAAATTGTAATTAAAATCTGATTGATGTACGGTACGGAAAAAGTTCCGAATTACATATCTGGAAGCTTATCTCAATTTTTTGATTTTTTCCAAAAACGTATCTATCATACAGTTCGGAACTTTTTCCGTATCATACATCAATCAGATTTTAATTACATTTTGTCTAGAATTTATTATAAGCATTTTAAAATGATCTCCCTATGCTGAGCTGTAGGATCTGTCAAAGTTAACACCGTCGTGTGTCTTCTTTTTATTTTTACTTGGATTCGTCTATTTGGTTTTAAAAATAAATATGTTTGATTCAAACATATTATCATTTTGGAAATAAACATGTATATTTTTGAAGCAAATGGATGAAATTTGTATCCGTGTTTCTGGAGTAAAAAAAAACGATTTAAATTTTGCCAAATCCTAACTTGTATTGAAAGATTTCTCATTTCAAAGCAGTGTATGACAACATTATTTTGACCTCAAGTCCAACATTTAGTTTGTATGAATATGTGGAAAAAAATTGACGAATCTTCTATTTCCATAGCCCGGGGCAATACCATCACAGTTGTTTGTTGTTGTCCTACGTAACATGTAAAGTGATGAATTTAATGAATCATAATGGTTCTTAAACATCATAGAGTACATAATTTCTCTAGTTTCGAACAGCAGAACGATTGCGCGATCGGCCGAAATATTGTGTTCTGCATTGCGCGGCCGGTAACAAAGTTAATCAGATCAGTGCGTGATTTCTCGTGTTTCAGATTCTCCAGTAAGCCGAGCGATCGGCCGGTCGTCGAAATTTAGTTTTGCTTTGTGCGGAAAGCAGAACGATCGGTTGGTCACCGAAATTTTGTCCTACTTTGTGCGGGTGAGTAAGTATATCAGAAAGTGAAAATTTAGTTCGCATCCGATAATTAAAATATTTAGCGTTTTTCGATTGTTTTTGTTTTAAATCAAACTACACGCTATACACGGCAGACCGTTTACCAAAACGAACCCTGCCACACTCCCTACCCAATATTAGGGATCCTATAAAGAGAGATATGCAAATACTTTTCCAGACTATTTAGCAACGCTGTTACTTTTGTTAGCAAACGCTTCCAGCACTTGCCGCAGCGCAAAATGTTGAAGCTTGTATATGACTTTGCATTTGATAACAATTTAGAATAGTGCTGTCCAATGAGCAGCTCGAAGTAGCTCGAAGTTGTTCCCGTCCTGCTCGTTCTTTTTTGTCAACAAACGGGCATGAGCGTGACAGGAACAACTTTGAGCTACTTCGAGCTGCTCATTGGACAGCACTAATATGTTTGTCTGTCCACTAACAGTGTTCAAAAAAGCATTATTACTAAAATAAAAGTGCAATACAAATAGGCGAAACACATAAACTAGATTACTTCTACTCGCGAAAGTAAAACAAATTGTTTATTCGATGAAACTTTTCTTAAAATCTATCTTAATACCTCTCAACCTCGTCTCAATCTGCAACAATAACAACGTTCATTTGGCTCACGATTTGACAGTTCTCAATGCTCGATCCCGAGCAGAGGCGAAGAACAAAATAATAACATACTAATAACAAACTCTGCTCTAATAACATTATAAGTTATTTTCTAGCTATTAGGTAAGAAAGTACCAAGTACATATGAAGGCTAAAGTATGTTATCATATAAGAAATTGTTTTTTGGATGTTATTCTAATGTCAAACTTTGTAAAGTGATACAAACCATACGAAGTGCTGTTTTTGTTGTTCATAAATATTTGTTACGGAAAATCAATAATCATGCCATCACAGTGTTTGTTAAAGTATGTCATTACATTATGTGAATCATACCATTCCCCAAAATCCTCTCTCTGCTCTCAGAACAACTCTTTTGCCTTCTCTCTTTGTTTCAACAGCCACTAATTGTATGTAGCAAACCTTGTCCAGAATTGCTTGTTTGATTCCACGGTATAAAGACTAGTACGCTTTTGACGCGGACTTTGCAAATAGATAGGATAAGGAATCGTCAAGTAATGATTCCACCACTAAAATTCCGTGAGCAGTACGGAGTCGACAAGTAGGGAAAATTTCATAACGCGAATAACGCCTGCTATGTAAATAAATGGAGAAATATGGAAAAATATTCCGTACTATTATTCCGCAAGGTAAAAATGTCATTTCTCCCATACTGAATCAGCTGTCAAATTTTCTGGTAATTTCATAATTTTTTCCGTTAACTCTTTCCGTATTAGCAGCGTACAGGGCTATACCATGTATATAATTCAAAATTATATAGCGTTTTAATAATTTTGTGAACTGCCACGATGTTTCATTTTTTGCTATCAAGAATCTCAAATCAAAATTTATTAAGAAAAATTATTTGAGCTTTTAGTGGAATGTTTTCACTTGTCATAAAAAGAGTTCGTACAATTCCATTTAATTCCTCCACTTGATTGTACCTTTGGAAGATACGTATTTCGACATCAACAGTAAGGTCGAAATAAGTATCTGTCAAGGTACAATCAAGTGGTGGAATTAAATGGAAGGTACAAACTCGTCTTATGACAAGCAAAAATTTATATTATTTTCTATTTTCAAACTGTCTCCGTCAAAATGGTTTTGACCACCCGAACAACTTTGTAGAAGACGGTAACTATCTAAATCTAACTGATTTCGAGATATGCAATTTTATAGGTGATTCCTTATACAGTAGACGTTCGATAACTGCAATGCTTTTTAACTGCAATTCGATAGTTGCAACAGTTTTGCAATTATCGGACCGCTAAACTTCAAACTGATGTCAAACTCAATGACAGCTGCATTGCGCTGCACATTTAGATGCACTTTTATTGCATCTGACGTCGATTGACAAACGTTTGACGTCTAGAATGCGTTGCAGTTATCGAACGGCATTCGTTAACTGAAAAGTAAACATTTTGCAGTTATCGAACGGCTACTGTACACTAGCGCCACCAAGCGGTTGAATTTCAAACAAAACTTGTCTCCGTCACAATGGTTTTGACCACCCGAACAACTTTGTAGAAGACGGTAACTATCTAAATCTAACTGATTTCGAGATATGCAATTTTATAGGTGATTCCTTATACACTAGCGCCACCAAGCTTTCTAAATCTAGAAGATTTCGAGATATACAATCTTACAGGTGAATCACTGTACTCTAGCGCCACCAAGCGGTTGAATTTCAAACTAAACTTGTCTCCGTCACAATGGTTTGAATCACTCGAACAACTTTGTAGAAGGCGGTAACTTTGTAAATCTAACAGGTTTCGAGATATACAATTTTACAGGTGATTCCTTATACACTAGCGCCACCAAGCGGTTGAATTTCAAACTTAACTTGCCTCCGTCACAATGGTCTTAATCACTCGAACAACTTTGTAGAAGGCGTAACTTTCTAAATCTAACTGATTTTGAGATATGCAATTTTTAGGTGATTCCTTATACACTAGCGCCACCAAGCGGTCGAATTTCAAACTAAACTTGTCTCCGTCACAATGGTTTGAATCACTCGAACAACTTTGTAGAAGGCGGTAAATTTCTAAAACTAACAGATTTCGAGATATACAATTTTACAGGTGATTCCTTATACACTAGCGCCGCCAAGCGGTTGAATTTCAAACCAAATTTGCATCCATTACTATTCTAACAAGATTGAATATTGAATAAGTGGCTATTCTGTCGAATTAATGTCAATTTTGTCTTAAGCCATCAGTTTTTCGATTTGGAAGTTATTAACTCATGTTTGGGTTAAGCCAGACGAGCGTGTACATGTTTGTTTACATTATTCGTAGTCGGAAGCAAAGTGCCACCTCGATAAAAAAACAAATTTCGCTCGAGATTTCGTTGTTTTTCGGTGAAAACAGTCCGGGATTAGGGATCCTACATTCAGAGATATGCGAAAGCAGCCATATTGAGCCAATTGAGCATTGAGAACTGTCAAAATCTGAGCCAAATGAACATTGTTATTGTTGCAGATCGAAAGGTATTGCGATTTTGGTGAAATAGATTTTATGAAAAGTTTTATCAAATAAACAATTTGTTTTGCTTTCGTAAGTGAAAGTAGTCTAGTTGATGCATTATATCGTGTTCATTCGTACTGCTCTTTAATTCTAGCGAAAATGCACTGCTAGAGGATAGACAAAATAATCAAAAAGTGTCTTCGAATGTAAAGTCATGTGCAAGCCTAAACATTTTTCACTGCGGCAAGTACTGGCAGCGTTTGTTTACGAAAGTAACAGCGTTGCCAAATCGTCTGGAAAAGTATTCGCACATCTCTTAATATAGGATCCCTATCCGGGATAATATGTTGTGTTGTGACCAGTGATGTGATGGAATGTGGATGCGATGTTGGACCCGAAGAAGGGGCAGGAGATTCGTCACGAAGAGGCACGGTCCGTGTCTGCAGCGCGTGGGGTGATTTGGAGAGTGTCGGACGGAACTTTTCCTGTGTGTTGGCAGAATTCGGTTCGAGGGCTTGTGTACTGGAAGCCTGATTGCGGCAATTGATCCGGTCCTGTCCCTCCTTGTAGGGAGAGGCTGGACCTAGTCGGTAATCGACAACGCCCAAGCTCCCCCGGTCGGCGCGGCGTCAGACGACGAAAAATCCCGCTGGTCGCCTTCGGGTGTAGCCACGCCGGTACAACTGGGGGGCCCTTCATCGGCGAAAGCCGGTTTGGGCATTGGGCGTTGGCAGCTGGCAGGGCCGGAAGGTAGGTTTATTGTTTAATCCCATTAGTGCTTGTATCTTTTAGGTGAATTCAGCTACAGCTTAGGTCCACTTGCCTGCCTTTCAAAAAGCAAATTGTAACGTGGTAACTACTGGACTTGGACTGGATGTTTGGCCAGGTCATATTTTTGTAAAACGTGAGTTTTGCTTTAATTGGTTTTAATTAGTTTTAATAACTGACAGGCTAACGTATGATTAATAAATAACAATAACAATAAGTTGGCAGAGGATGATGAGGTTTCGGTGGTAGCTTAGTTTAATTTCCAAAATTTCCGTTTCCGGTTGGTTATTTTGATTTTAAGGTTCCTTTTAAGGTTGACTTGTTCCTTGACAGAATGAAATCAGCTAGATCCTGTGATTTTGTGATCCATTTTGATTTTTCCATTTGATTTTCAGGAGTGGGAACCCCGGCCTACAACGTTGCCAGGTTTCCTCCGTTCAATCTAAACTCATAAATAGTATGCTCCTGCTTGTTGGTAAGATTTACGATTTCCTTTTGTTGGTTTGACCCAGCACATTTTAAAGGATTTATGTCTACAAACCCAGTTTTCCACCGATAGGTTTAAGGCCCCCGGGTTTGTAGGTTCTTGCTAATTTTTCGAATCATTTTTATCAATTTTGCATTTACATTCTGGCACGATGATCTCGTATGAATTCATATAATTATCCAAAATTAGTTTACGTAGCTATTGTGAAAAAGACCACTTGGGTAGCACCTCCTATTACCGTCCGCAACTCGATAACTCGTCTGCGTTTCAAACTTTTTGTATATCATAGGAATCTACAGATGCTAACCGTGTATCGAGTAATTCGGTTCAAATGCGCCCGAGTAATAAACGTTGCGGATGGGAATAGGGGTACTGCCAAAATGGTCGAATACTCCAATTAATTAGATTCACTACATTTCTATTATATTTTTTTAGTGAACTAAACCACACACGGGAGCTCATAATTCATCAACCCTAGGGTAACCGATGGACAATCTAACCATTTCTATTACATACATCATGCCGGGAAGGTCTTGCATAAGGTATGTATTACTGTTGTGGAAATAAAGTTTAATTCTATTATGATTTATTATGTTTATTATTTTCAGAAAACAACACTCCGCACATTGAATGACCATCGTAGAAACCCACCTAAAATAAATTTTAAAATCGGAATCCTGATTTACAAGACTACAGTGTCGACCCACCCATCAAACAAAATTTAATTTTAATTTAATTTTAATTTAATTTTAATTTGATTTTAATTTAATTTTAATTTAATTTTAATTTAATTTTAATTTAATTTTAATTTAATTTTAATTTAATTTTAATTTAATTTTAATTTAATTTTAATTTAATTTTAATTTAATTTTAATTTAATTTTAATTTAATTTTAATTTAATTTTAATTTAATTTTAATTTAATTTTAATTTAATTTTAATTTAATTTTAATTTAATTTTAATTTAATTTTAATTTAATTTTAATTTAATTTTAATTTAATTTTAATTTAATTTTAATTTAATTTTAATTTAATTTTAATTTAATTTTAATTTAATTTTAATTTAATTTTAATTTAATTTTAATTTAATTTTAATTTAATTTTAATTTAATTTTAATTTAATTTTAATTTAATTTTAATTTAATTTTAATTTAATTTTAATTTAATTTTAATTTAATTTTAATTTAATTTTAATTTAATTTTAATTTAATTTTAATTTAATTTTAATTTAATTTTAATTTAATTTTAATTTAATTTTAATTTAATTTTAATTTAATTTTAATTTAATTTTAATTTAATTTTAATTTAATTTTAATTTAATTTTAATTTAATTTTAATTTAATTTTAATTTAATTTTAATTTAATTTTAATTTAATTTTAATTTAATTTTAATTTAATTTTAATTTAATTTTAATTTAATTTTAATTTAATTTTAATTTAATTTTAATTTAATTTTAATTTAATTTTAATTTAATTTTAATTTAATTTTAATTTAATTTTAATTTAATTTTAATTTAATTTTAATTTAATTTTAATTTAATTTTAATTTAATTTTAATTTAATTTTAATTTAATTTTAATTTAATTTTAATTTAATTTTAATTTAATTTTAATTTAATTTTAATTTAATTTTTAATTTAATTTTAATTTAATTTTAATTTAATTTTAATTTAATTTTAATTTAATTTTAATTTAATTTTAATTTAATTTTAATTTAATTTTAATTTAATTTTAATTTAATTTTAATTTAATTTTAATTTAATTTTAATTTAATTTTAATTTAATTTTAATTTAATTTTAATTTAATTTTAATTTAATTTTAATTTAATTTTAATTTAATTTTAATTTAATTTTAATTTAATTTTAATTTAATTTTAATTTAATTTTTAATTTAATTTTAATTTAATTTTAATTTAATTTTAATTTAATTTTAATTTAATTTTAATTTAATTTTAATTTAATTTTAATTTAATTTTAATTTAATTTTTAATTTAATTTTAATTTAATTTTAATTTAATTTTAATTTAATTTTAATTTAATTTTAATTTAATTTTAATTTAATTTTAATTTAATTTTAATTTAATTTTAATTTAATTTTAATTTAATTTTAATTTAATTTTAATTTAATTTTAATTTAATTTTAATTTAATTTTAATTTAATTTTAATTTAATTTTAATTTAATTTTAATTTAATTTTAATTTAATTTTAATTTAATTTTAATTTAATTTTAATTTAATTTTAATTTAATTTTAATTTAATTTTAATTTAATTTTAATTTAATTTTAATTTAATTTTAATTTAATTTAATTTAATTTTAATTTAATTTTAATTTAATTTTAATTTAATTTTAATTTAATTTTAATTTAATTTTAATTTAATTTTAATTTAATTTTAATTTAATTTTAATTTAATTTTAATTTAATTTTAATTTAATTTTAATTTAATTTTAATTTAATTTTAATTTAATTTTAATTTAATTTTAATTTAATTTTAATTTAATTTTAATTTAATTTTAATTTAATTTTAATTTAATTTTAATTTAATTTTAATTTAATTTTAATTTAATTTTAATTTAATTTTAATTTAATTTTAATTTAATTTTAATTTAATTTTAATTTAATTTTAATTTAATTTTAATTTAATTTTAATTTAATTTTAATTTAATTTTAATTTAATTTTAATTTAATTTTAATTTAATTTTAATTTAATTTTAATTTAATTTTAATCTCAATAATCAACTGTTTTAAAAAATCAAAGAATGATGCAGTAGGTTTTTGAAGCATTCATAGTGTCGTATTTTGAAATTGTAATTCCAGCTTAAGTGTAATTAATATAATAGAAATAATAAAAATTTACAAGAAGAACAAATCTTAGTATTAACTTGTTATTCAATAACAATTCAATAACAAGCTTAGTTATCCTTTTTCATTGAATTCCAATATCATGTGGTGTTATTTGTTTGTTCTTGAATACCATTTCAATAACTAACTCAGTCCTCTGTACAATTTTATACTTTGAGTTATTCATTCATTATCAAAATAATACCAGTTGTTATTGCTCAGGTGTTATTCATATAAATTTTAGTTATTATTTTTTGTTATTTTAACTCTTATTCCAACCTTATGAATAACTTATCGGGGTATTGTGGTATTTAAAATTAATACCTCGTCAAGTTATTCATAAGTTATTTTTTTCTGCTCGGGATTGGCTTACAATGGCCGCTTTCGCATATCTCTCATTATAGGATCCCTACCCAATATATCCAACATCCCAGTGATTTCTCGTGGAAGTGCAGATGACTCGTCGGCTTCTATCAAAGCGAGTATCACGTTAATAATTTCCCATCTATTCCTTAATTGACCTGCATTCGGACACGGCCGGCGCTGGTATTGCTTATTTTTGGGTCACCAGTTCTTACACATTGAAGATGATGTTAGTCCCAATCTTTATCTATTGGTTCTCTGTGTAATTACAGCTGGCCTGGCAATAACGGAGTAGCAACCGTGGGCGGTCAATCATGCTCATGCTCATGCATAATGGTTCTTAAACATCATAATGATGTGAACTTGACAGATTCCCTGAGTAGCACAAACAATTGGGCATGGCGAAAAGTATTTGGTGACATCTAATGCGTATCAACGGAACATGAAGTGTATATTTTGAAATCCTTCGCCGGAGACGAGCCAGCCTCGGGCTGAAAGTCTCCTTAATAAAGACACAAAAAAAAAAAAAAAAAAATCCTTCGCGGGCCGCAGTAGAAGGCTTTGAGGGCCGCATGCCCGTGGCCTGACCTGGTAAAACATTTTTCCTTGGTGAAACCGTTAATTTTGAACATTTTTGGTGAAAAAAGGAAGACTCTATCTCTATCTCTATTTTCATCTAGGGTCGTATATGACCCCTCCGTATTGAAACGGGTAGAGGCTGATTTTTAGTTTGGAAAACCTGTCCCGGGATTGGGTCACCCATGTAATTTAAATGGAAGCGGAGTTTGCGTTTCCCGTAACAGAAGAAGAAGTCAACACGAAAAAAAATCCTGAAGTGTAAACCCAATCGCGGAAAGTCCCATCTACATGCAAATCCCGCGGGGAAACAATTCGGTTTGAATTTATTACGCACGGGAAATGCGTAATATCTGACGGAAATTTATTATGGAAAGAACCTACACGGAAGAAAAAAAGTACCCAAAATTGAGTATTTTTAAACTTACTTTTGAGTTATTTTTTATCTTCTCTTTCATCCACTCTTTCTTTTGTTGTCAAAAACAAAAGAGCCAAACAATCCAACGACGCCAGTTCAATACGGGAAGCCAATTTTGAGTTTTATTACCTGAGGTCGAAATTTGGGTAAATTTGGGTTACATTTGGGTAAATAAATTTTCCGTTGGGTACTTTTTTAACATGGGAGTAAAGGCAAACTACTTCGACCCCACTTACTCAATTTTGGCTTCCCGTACGGATGCACGGATGCACCTTCATACAGAAAAACCAAAGAGACTGACCATGTTTTTATGTATCTTTGTCAGGTGTCACTGACATACGCGACAATTCCCAGGCCTGGTGGGTAAGGTACACCGGGGCAAGTTGAAATGCGGGGTAAGTTGAAACGGAAGCTGTAATTTAAATCAGCAATGACCGACTGCCCTGATTATTTTTTTCAACCAATTACTCCATTAAACGCACCTTCTGACTGCCATTTCCGGAGGATTGCAGCTACTAAAAGCAATCCCTGCCATTGTTTATTTTTCACCTTTTGCAAAATCTGGACCAACTTTTTGGCGTGCCAATGAAACAGGTCTCAAAATGATGTTTGGAAGAGTTTTTTCATCAAATTTTCACGGTTGGTAATCATTCAATGTTGAATAAGCATAATGATTTTGAAGAATTGATGGAAGATACGTTTTAATTTTTGTATTTTGCTCGTTTGATAATGCTCCGCATTTTCAACCCATCGGGGCAAATAGAAATGCGTGGTGTGGGGCAAGTTGAAACAACGTTTCAATACGTCACCCTTGCAGTTTAAATTTACAGACTTCAACATGGTCCGTAAATACATTCGGAAAACAAAAATTAATAGAAAGGTCCAAAATTCTGAAAATAATTGAATAAATTTCCGTCCATCTTGTCGTGAATGCAACAATCTCCACTAAAAAAATAGAATTAAAAGGGGGCATGTTTAAGCTGCACAGTCTAGTTTTGAGATTCTTAATCTACTTTGCCTCGCTGTGAGCACTGGCTCACAAAAAATAAAACATAGAACATGTAAACATTTCGCTAACTTTCATTTCCACAGCCCCCCTTTCTCCAATTGAGGGTCTATGCAAATATAATATATTAACAATATAGCTCACTTCATAAATCTCCATATATTAGGCAACGGACAGCATAATCACACCATCTTGCGTCACAAAGGGTAACTAACGCCTGAAAACGATAGCCAAGGGGTTCCATAATTGCAAAACTTACACTTAATTTACAATGTTTAACAATTTGAATACAATTTTTTTTAAATTTATTTTCAAACTAAGGTATCAAAATGGGGTCAAAGGATAATTTCTAGCATATTATTTCGACATGTTATACTGCATATTGCATTCTACTTTTAAACAGCCCTCGGAAGGTCTCTTTATTACATTGCTTGCCCTTTGTGACACCGCGTCGCTACTGTGTTGTCCGTTGGAATCAGCCAGAGTGAACTATATTGTTAATATAGTATATTTGGTCTATGGGAGATACGCTGGTTAATTAATGTGGATTTATGAAGATGCCACAGCCGAATTAATCAAGCGTACACTTCAAAGAAAAGAGTATAGAATATCAAAATCTGGAATGTGGCTTTTATGCGAGTAAATACTAAGATGAGACAACACAAGTAGGATTTAATTTTCAAATTTCTATTACAAAGCCTACTATTTTATCACGGTTTTAGGAGACAATTTTAAGCTTATTTCTGAAAGATAATCAAAATCGTCAAAAATTTACATGGGACTCCATGGGACATGGGACCTTGTGCATCTTGAGTCACACTGAGTACATATATTTTGTTTTTGATACGGTACAGTAGGCTTATGTCTGTATACAGCGCAGTGTTTCAACTTGCCCCGATATGCGGGGCAAGTTGAAACGATGCATATAAAAAATATATTTTAGTTTGCAAAATATTTATATAAAAGTTTGGTAAGGTTGCTCATTTTTTATGTATAATCGTTGGCCCGAACTAGCAAATACCTGGGAGGGAGAAACAGATTCAAAAAATGTGTGTGTCAAGCCGAGCCGAAATCTAGCTGTCATGATATGTCAGTGCGAGCCGAGAGCAAAACTCTCGTCAAGAAAATTGTCTAAGGCAATAAAACAACAATAACACACAAAACGAAATTTGGTCTTTTCAGGTGGCGCCTACATTGATTATTTATTCTTGTTGAAAATTTGCTTGTTGCCTGACAACAATATTTATTTATTTGATGTGTAGTATTGAGAGCTCCCTCCCAGGCAAATACCATAATTCAAAAACATAATTAAAAAAAAAGTTTTACTTTGAAAAAACCGTTTCAACTTGCCCCGGTGTGTGCCCCGGAAAAGTGAGAAATGTGAAAAGTGTAGAGAGAGAAAACTGAGTAATGAGAAGCGAGAAATGAAAAATGAGAAGTGATCAGTGCGAATTAGAAGAAAGAAGTGTAAAATTATAAGGGAGAAGTGAGATTTGAATAGTGAGAAACGAGTAGTGCAGTAAATAGTAAAAATGAGACGCGAAAAGTTAAAAATGAGAACTGAAAAATGTGAAGTAAGTTATGAGGAGTGAGAAAAAAATTGAAAAGTGACTAATGAGAAGTGAGAAGTGAAAAATGGGAAGTGAGAAATGAGTTGTGAGAAGTGTTTAAATGGTGAGCAGTGAGAATTGAGAATGAAAAGTGAGAAGATTAAAGTGAGAAATGAGTAGTAACATGTGAAAAGTTTTTTAGTTTTTAGTTTTGGATCCTGTACACCTCCGGTGGTGCAAAGGGCCGACTTGAAAGATCTCCATCCTGAGCGATGCCCGGCTATCGCTTTAACCTGTTGCCAGGTTAGATTTCGGTCGACTTCTTTTATTTCTTTATTGAGGCTTTGCCGCCATGAGCCTCTGGGTCTGCCTCTGCTGCGATGTCCCGATGGGTTCCAGTCTAATGCTTGTTTACAGACCCAGCCCCACTTCCGATCCCGAATTTCTGTTGCTATCGGCCTCTGGTGACAACGACGATGGAGCTCGTTGTTTGAGATCCAGTTGTGAGGCCATCAGGCCCGAATTATATACCGCAGGCATCTGTTAATGAACACCTGCAGCCGTTGAGTGTTCTCCACTGATACACACCATGTTTCGCTAGCGTATAACAGCACAGATTTCACGTTAGAGTTGAAAATTCGTATTTTGGTGCGTTCACTTATCTGCCTGTTTTTCCAGATATTTCTTAAACTCGCAAAGGCAGCCCTTGCTTTCTTGATCCGTGCGCCTATGTCGATCTTGGTACCGACGTCTGACGCCATTTGGCTACCAAGATATTGGAAGCTTTCAACATTCTCCACTAGTTGCCCGGCTACTGTGAAACTGGAAGGAGTCATCGTGTTTACATCCAACGATTTGGTTTTGTTGACGTTGATGACTAAACCTGCCGAAGAGGAGCGCTCGGCAAGGTCGTTGAGCTTACTCTGCATATCAGAGCGCCGTTGCGCGAGGAGTGCAACATCATCAGCCAATTCGAAGTCGTTTAGGTGCTCCATGGTTATAGGCTGCCATAACAGCCCGCGGTTTGGTTCACGGTCAATCGCATCTACCAGAATCTCATCGATTACGATGAGGAACAGTAACGGTGATAGAATACATCTTTGCCTCACACCAGCTACGACCCGCATAGGGTCGGACAAGATCCCATTGTGCAGCACTCTACACGAGAAGGCCTCGTACTGTGCCTCGATGAGACCGATGATTTTCTCAGGAACTCCCTTGCGTCTCAGGGCGCCCCACATATTCTCGTGATTGAGACGGTCGAAAGCTTTTTCGTAGTCAATGTAAAGGGACTCTTGGAATTCGTTGACCTGCTCCAGAATGATGCGGAACGTGACAATATGGTCCACACAGGATCTTCCGGCACGGAATCCGGCTTGCTACCGCCGGAGAGTTGCATCGATCTTCTCCTGAATCCGATAATTTTGCACAGAACTTTGAGAACGGTACACAGCAACATAATGCCTCGCCAGTTATCGCATACAGTCAGGTCACCCTTTTTGGGCACCTTCACTAAGATACGTTGCATCCAGTCGACCGGGAAAGTTGCGGTGTCCCAGATATTACGAAATAAACGATGCAGTAGTTGAGCGGATGTCATGGGGTCAGCTTTGAGCATCTCGGCTGATATGCGATCGACCCCTGGGGCTTTATTCGATTTCATGCTTTGGATGGCTGTTTGAATCTCTAGCAGTGATGGAGGTTCGTTATTGACGCGTGTTATACGTCGGATCCTAGGCAGATCATGCCGAGGTGGTGATGGCCTGGCTGGCACTTGAAAAAGTTGTTCGAAGTGCTCGAACCAGCGTTTCAGCTGGTCAGTTGGGTCGGTCAATAACTGATCATTCGCGTCTTTCACAGGCATCGTTACATTCATCTTCGCCCCGCTTAAGCGTCGTGAGATATCGTAAAGGAGGCGAATGTCCCCGGTTGCGGCGGCTCTCTCTCCTTCGTCGGCCAGAAAGTCTGCCCACGCTCGCTTGTCCCGTCGGCATGAGCGTTTTACTTCCTTCTCAAGAGCCGCGTGTCGTTGACGGGCTAAGACTTTGGCTCCTCTGGTTTTTGATCGCTCTATCGCGGCTTTGGCTTTTCTTCGCTCCTCTATCTTCCTCCAGGTCTCATCGGTGATCCATTGCTTTCTCTGGGTGCGTAGTTCGCCCAGATTGTTCTCGCTGGTGGTGATGAAGGCATTCTTGATGGCGGTCCATTGGTCTTCCACGCTACCACCTTCCGGAATATCTGCAGCACGCGTCTCCAGTTTTTCAAGGATGGACCGTTTCACCGTGGCATCTTCCAGTGAAAAGTGTGCAGTGAAAATACAGAAGTTTAAACGAGAAGTGAGAAATAGTGAGTAGTGAGACGGCCACATCTCCCTCGATGCTGGGTCATTAGGCCGATTTTCTTTTGAAACGTCATACACCCAGTTCTTTTTTACACGGTTGGGTTCGGTTGGGTTTTAGTCAATTAAGACCTTTAGCTTTAATGAAACTATGAGTTAACTCCACGAAAAAAATCACAAAAAAATCAAAGAAAATTCAGGTGGTATTTAAAAAGCTGTGGATGTTCAGGTCAATCGAGAAATTAAAGAATACCAACCGCTAAAAAAATATTGGGTGTATTATAATTACCTAACTTACGGCTTTTATAAACGATTTATAATGGAAGACTTTAATAGATGAAGATTAAAAACGATAAATGTGCTCAACCACAGCATATTAGGCTAAAGTTCAAGCCAAAAAATACAAAATAAATTTAAAATATAAAATTTGTTAAAACAATAACAGATTATCATAACATGATAATAATGATTCCATCGATCTAAAAATATGTAATAGATTTGTTAGGCATTACTAGCACTATTTTAATACAGGTTATTTGATCAATAGTTTTAAATTCAAATTCCAAGCATTATGGCACGCTTACAATAAATTCTTAAAACTTGTGTTGCTATTTGTTAGACATGAATTTTAATATTATTTCGCACCAGATTAAGTTTTCAGCTGGATTCGTAACAGTATCTGAGATATAAAGAGTGGAATTTTTTTTTCTTTTTTGGCCTAATCTAACCCCCTAGGTCCAATGTCACCCCGAAAGACGGTATTTTGGGTTTAATTTACTAGTTCAAAATTACTCTCATTTTAATTTTTTTTATTAAATCGTAAAAAGTTGAGGACAAATCATTGCGCATTGTAAGGAGTTGCTCTCATCCAGACCCACAGCTCGATGTACCTGTGGATCCGATACTTGGCCTCAAGCATTTCTGGCGAGTTGTAACCACTGATCGCTGCCAGGTCTTCACTGTTGAAGTAACCGGGAATCACGATCGCACCGGAGGCCGGTTGGTAGTAGCTGGTGATTCCAATGTCACGCACGGGGTCCAAACCTCCGTTGGTGAACAGAACGTTGGAGATTCGGGGGTTCTTACCACCGAAGTGCATATTGGTCAGGCTAACTCCATCGGCGACTACCTCTTCATTCAGCCAATCACCAAACACCGACTTACAGAAGTTTTGGAAGAAGTACAACGTGACACGTAGGCCGAATGGCTGATCATCAGCGGTTGAAGTCAAGAACCAACCGAATTCGGTACAGAACTGATAGACCCGCTGGCGAAGACCCAAGATACTATTCTCGGGATAGTTTATTTGTTCGAACTGATGCGCTTCAACGGTAGTGTCAAAGTCAAATGGCATGCAGTCTAGATAATAATAGAAGTCTTCAATCCATTCGGCGATCGTATGTAAGTCGGTAGGTTCGGTGCTGTTGTTCAAGTCCTGGCAGAGTGCGTCCGTCTTTTCAATATTCTGTTCCAGAAGAACGGCAGTTTGAAGAGCTACCTTAACGTTATAGAAAAAGGTTTCCACGTCCAAATTAGTGTCTGCGTCCAATGGTTTACAGGTGTTGAACAGATCGGTAACAGTGTTTGACAATCCAGCATCGATTAAATTTTCGGCCGTACGGAAAGCTCGCCAGATTTGGCTGTAGCATTCACTGTTTCCGTAGTTTCGGATCAATTCTCCGATTTCAACGGCATATTCCTGGAAGTTGAGTCGTGCTTCAATTTGACCACTGGAAACCCAAGCACCTTCGACTAGGTGAGGGTAACGTTGACGCATCCACGTGGCAATAGCTCCAGCATATCCAGTTCCGAGCAGAATCACCCGGGCATTGTTATCACGAACGACGTTGCGTTTCAGATGGTAGATTAGCTCAGCCAAATCAACCATGGCCTGTTCAACGGTCAAATATTGGAGATTCTCCAGCGAAAGGTCACTGCATAGAAATGAATATGTGTTACTAATGTTGCTAGTCGCATGTATCGTTTAAAACTTACGGGACTGGGAAGCTGTTTCCATAGTAGCGGTGCTCGTTGGCGAACAACCAAGCGTTCTCGTAGTTGGCAATACTGAAGAAGTGTCCCGCTTCGATGTAGTACTGGCTTAGAGGCCAGTTTCCACCAACGAAGATGAAAATCGGTCCTCCCGGTTGGTAAAACTGATCATTGGAGAAGTATTCGAATTCGAACGTATCACGATTTTGCGGATTAAAGTGATCCACCCGGGTGCGGAACTTGTATCCGATTGTGTGTGGGTTGGTCGATTCGTATCCCTCCGGAACTGCTGGTATCGGGTACGCCTCCAATATCTTCTTCGCAATTGGAGCTAGCTTGATAGGTCTATGCTCGGCAAGGGCCACTGCGGCCAGCCCCAATAGGGCCACGAGAACAAGTCGATTCACCATCATGGACCGGAGGTGGTGTTTTCTTCGACGATTCGTCAAAGACTGAATTTAATGGAAGTTGAACTACGCAGGTTAAGATTTGCGTTATGGGAACTAGGGATTTCTGAACTCATAAATCGTTCTAATCTAGCGTCCGTATCGAACAGCACCATTGATAACGGTACTATTCAAGAAACTGATTGCGCGGAATTGATTTCGGTAGACTTGTTGATTGCACAATAGTAGTAGTAATTGTGATAAGATTACCAACGGATTTTGGGTATTACATCGACTGCTGTTTAGGGTAAACTGACCGAGTAGGACCCTCTAGCAGCTGAGCTTTTGATAGTAGAGTAGTTTTTGCTGGTTCAAGCAAACTTCCAAAAAATCACATACACATTGTATCGATCATTATCCTTTTGTATGTTACAAACACAAATAACACACCTTATTATATAAATATAATCTATATTTGAAAGCCTGAATGATTTTAATAGCCATCTATGATAAGAATACTTAACTTAGCTTTGGCTCTTGTGGGACACTAAACAATCTCTACATGCTGCAGATTTGTCTATTAGCCATCTATTTTGGGACTTTGAAAAGTCCACGAAATATACCGTAGCAATGCCATGCTATCGTATTTTCATATATTCATATTATATTTATTTTCCATTATACTTATTTTTCATATTTCATTTTATTTATTTTTCATATTTTTACATTTCATTTGTTAAATTTCCATATTTTTATAATTTCATATTTTTACATTTTAATATTTTTGCCTTTCTTGTATACAAAGTATACGTAAAGGCTACAGCATCACTCCAAAACCGAACTTTTGATAGAAGGCTCGGAGACCCATAGTGTTATATACCAATCGACTCAGCTCGACGAATTGAGGTGATGTCTGTACGGGGGAATCTGCTCAACAGACATCCTGGGTTGACCAGGAAGTGCGGGGTTAGGGGTCACCGAGGGAGGCAGGACTACATCCCCGACCCGCTAAACCGTTTCCATTGCCGCCAAGCCCATAGTCCCTTCGGTACAACCAGAAAGTAATGCTTCAAAGGGGGCCAGTGCACAACGCACCCTCGAGGTTAGCTGCGTGTCCTTGCAGCACCGAACATCGTAACTCGCTTTTTTAGAAGAACACCATGGTATCGTGCCAGCGCGTTGCCGGCTTTCCAGGTGGCCTTACCACGCCCTATGTCCTCGGAAGGTGGGAAGGGTCGACTTCGCGCCTGCTTCCCTCTGCACGACTGGTATCAAGAATGATGATGCCGCGTGCACCCCAAATTGACCTTTCTGCGATAGGGCCTATTCGCCAGCACACAGAGGGACTTGCCGACGCGAGGCCTACCCCTGCCCCAGCCTTGACGAGGACCCCTTTCCGTCCTCGGGCTCGGAACCCGCCCGATTGACCGACGCCGCGAAAGCGACGATACCATGTTGTTCTTCGCGCGGCCACTTGTTCGATAAAAGGATCCAGTTCGACCACAGAGCATGACCACCGGTATGACCCATGAAGCCGACTCCGATCCCTTGGACCACCTCTTATTTGCGCCTGAACTAGCCATCCTTGAGTCCACGCGCCACCTTCTGTGTAGCTCCGAGACGATTTGGGCGATAGCCGATAAAACGGCGTTCCAGCCAACTTCATCTTTACACATCCTCCGAACTAGGTTGTCCGGGGTAGTGTCCAGACCACATGTGGCAAGCATGTGGTCACGCATTGCGCGAAAACGTGAGCACACGAACAACACGTGTTCCGCCGTTTCCTCTAAACCTGCGCACACCAAACACTCGGGCGAAGCCGAGCAAGCCAGCTGCTTTACCTGCACTTTAATTTTGCAGCACGCTTAAACGCCGGGCACATCGAACCCCCCATGGGGTGCTTGCTGTTCACAGCTTTGCTGGAACAAATCAAACAATTGGGAGGGTTCGTGCAGCATTGTGCCTTATGTCCCTCCAATCCGCAGCGTCGGCGGAGATTGCTTCTGTCAGGGCCTTTGCAGTCCCATTGCTTGTGCCCCGGTTCCAGGCACTTGAAGCAAACTTCGGGTTGCTCGTATATGCGCACAGGGCATACCGGCCATCCCACCTTGACGCTCCCTAACTTGACTACCTTGGAGGCGTCCGCTGCAGATAGCCGAACCAATGCTACCTGCGTCCCTGCCGGACCTTTCCGTAGCCGAACAGCTGCGGTGGGCGTCTCCACTTCACACTGTCGCCGCAGTGCCGTGACGAGCTCTTCGACTTCAGTGATCTCGTCCAAGTCTTTAACCCTTAGATTCACCTCCGTCGTGAGTGCCCTCACCTTGACCGTCTCGCCTAGGACCTCCTCCGCCAACTTCTTGTAGGCGGCGCCCTTTTGCGAGACGCTCCGCTTTAGCTTGAGTATCATCTCGCCCATCCGGGTACGTCTTATTCGACGTACGTCGGCGCCGAGTTCACCGAGCTTGACGTCACTCCTCATCGCCTTCAAAACATCCGAGTACTTAGCCTCGTCCGCCGTGATGACTAGGGCATCGCCCCTGGAGCGATTGGCGCCTACCCTAGACTTCTTGCTAGCCTCATTCGCCTGGGCCTTCTTTTCGGCCCTTGACGTCTTCGGTTTCCTCTTGTTCTTGACCAGGGTCCAGGAGGCGTCATTCACCTCTATTTCCCTGGTCTGGTGCGGCTGAGAATTTTCAGCCTGCCGTAACCCCTTACCACCGTCTTACCTGAGTGGACGGACCTTTCCAGGTCCTTCCTCCCCCGGTTTTGGAGGTACCTGACCGGGGTTCAGCTTCCCAGCCCCACTACCCTTGTTCGGGGTAGTAACCCTCCGCGTTTTGGAGCGGCCCCCAGGTAGCTCATCCCCTGGAGACTGTCTCCCCCGTTTTTGTGTCTGCTCCGTTGGAGCAGTCACCCCCGACGTACCCGCAAATACTTGAGCCTCAGTCTGGGTAGACTTTGGCACCACCGTCTTAGCTGGCACGCCTTTGGTCGATTCGACCTTGCCCGAGTCCGCGAATCCTTGGGCCTCAGTCTGGGTAGACCTCGACTCCACCGATTTCACGGGTTTACACTTGGCCGTCCCGACCGCCCTCTCCAGCTTGGCGTCCAGCATCGACTTTCGAAGTTTCTGCAAGCTCCTCTTGAGGTCCTTGCTGATATTATGCTTCGATGACGCAAAGTCGATGATGGCGTCCAGCTGTTCCGTCGCCATCTCGAAGGCCGAAAGCCCATCGCGTTTGCGGTTCATCGCCTCCACAAGCCATGGGCCGTCAATAACCCCTACCGGCGTTTTTATAGCCGAGAGGAAGGTTGAGTGACCCACGCTGGCGCTGCGCACTGAGCTGCCGACTATTGCCTCTGACCTCCTAGGCGGAGACCTGAACAACCCACCTCTTGCGAAGGGGTTGTCGCCTACACTACTACCACTAATTGAAGAATTGACTTGGTTTTCCATTTTGGTCCCACGAGTTGCTCGGGAAAAGAGGTCCACCACGCCAGAGCCCAGTATGACGCGGTAAGGGACAATTACTGTGGAGGGTGCCCAGGTACCCCACAGGCTCCGTTAAAGGCCTAGCTCATCATTTCACCCCCCCTGGCCATGCATCCCCTCGGCACGGGTCGCTTGACGCCTTGGGATTAGGGGTTAGGGACGATGGTCCCGATGTCTGAATGTGTGTATGTATGTGTGTGTGTTCGTGTGTACAAAAATGTGAGACATACTTTTTGGTACTTAGCATTATTCGATTTGCTCGCAACAAATTGCAGTCGACGCGAATTGCAGTCTAGTTGTTTCCTATTGAAAATTGGGCCGACCGGTCATTGCATTCCAAAGTTATTGAAAAAACATTGTTTTCTACCAAGGGTCCCCCCTTGGGAAACAAATTTGAAAAACGAAAAAAAAATTTTTTTTCGAAGATTGCAACAATGCATTGAAATCCCCCTAAGTGCTATTTCGACCTCTCTTATGTTTTTTCTTATTTTTTTAATGCGCGAGAAAGGCACCACCAACGCTAGGTGGATTGATCTGGGTTTTTATTTACGTATTTTATACTGTCCTAATTTTACACTTTCATATTTAATATTTAATATTTTAATTTTTTCAAACTATTATATTTCATATTTTTGTATTTTAATATTTATATAATTTCATGCTATTACATTTTCATATTATAATATTTTTATATTGTCATATTTTCCATATTTTTATATTTTTCCTATTTTTATACATATATCACATTATATGATACTTTTATATTTTTATACCTGTATATGTTCATATTTTTATACTTTTGTATTTTTAAATGTCAAATTCCATATTTTAATCCTTTTTCTTTTCATATATGTGTATTTTCTTTTTTCATGCTATCATATTTTCATATTGTTAAAATTTCTAATATTTAATTTTCATATTTTTTTGTCTTTCTTATATATTTATACTTTTATGTTGTTATAATTTAATTTGCATATTTACATATTTCTATATTTCCAGGTTTCCGTTTTCATATTTTTGTATTTTTATATTTTTATGATTTAATTAATAATTAAAACACAAAAATATATAACATGGAAATATGAAAGTATAAAATTTCATATTTCCATGTTATATATTTTTGTGTTTTAATATTTTTATAATATCTTATTTTAAGATCTTTGGATCTTAATAAACATTAGGTATCATTTTTGCACTTCCAGAGATTATGCACTAATGATGTAACTTCCAAAATTGTCGTTTCAAATGTTGATTTTGTGATCACTGGTCATAAATTTGACTGATATATCCATTGATATGTCCACTGTTTTAAATCCACTTTGATTTAAACCCAGATTATGTTGGTTCTTTTGTAAGCACTAGGGGTTGCATTTAAGATTTGGATTCCACTCATTGCCTTAAAAATCTTGTCTCTACCAGGGTTCTTATATCAGGGTTCACTCACTTTGACAGTAGATGGGAGAGACTAGCGCGGGGGGGAAAAATTCATTTTCAGTGCAAAACATAAACAAACTCGGTGGCTGCCCCATATAAAAATCCAAGATGGCTGAATCATGTAATTGGCATACTGCTACACCTGTTTGTATTCACCTTGGTCTCTACCACAATTGGTCGGGGTTCAGCCAAACCGCAGCAAGCGGCTTTTTGACTGACTTGTGTTATTTTGTTCGCAAAAGGAAACGGGAAAGTATTTCATGTCAATTCATGCGTATACATTCGTTGTAGGAGATCCTCAGTTATGGCGTTGAATGATGTCCGGTGCGATTTATGAATAAGTGAATCTGTTACACGAAAAGTTTGGCAAAAAAATTGAAAATTTTTCATTGGCTGTACCCCGACCAATTGACAGTAGGGGTATGGGGAAAAATGGAAATGGACAAATTGATATGAAATTTGTGAAAAAGAATCCACGTGTCTTGGAGGGACTCGAACCCTCAAACTCCTACGCTCTAGATAAGCGTGATAACCCCTACACAACAAGACCACTTAAAGGTCACGTTTGCGGAAAAGCCATCAGAATCCGAGTACCAACCTCCACCGCGTTTAGCTCTTTTTTGCAAATTGAATATCTTTCGGATGCTTGATTTGCCAAGCGAGTGCACATTGTTTATTAAACGAGAGGATTGCATTCTATGCCCCCAACAACGGACTGGGCGGATTTGTATATAGTGCGAATCAATCACACTCTGCTGTGCCAAAGGCTTGCTAGGATTTTTGATGAGTTTGATTGCCTCACGCTGCGGTCGCGTGTACTCAGACGACTAATGACGTACGACCGAGTTGCCGAATAATATGCAATTAATTCCAAAATATCGTTTACTCCGTTTATTTAGCTTGCTATCAAGCGGTACTGGTTGATGTAAGATACTTTTTGTTTTTATTTTTTTTTTCTGAATTCAGGTGTGATTTGAAAAACATATAGGGTAAAGTGCCCAATAGTGGACCCTCCATTCATTTTTGCATTATTACAGCACAATGTAAACATTTTGCTATGAAATTCCATCGGTAGAACCTACCTTACAGTCCTATGGTTTGACTACATGCATTGGAAATGCTATGGAAAGCAAAATTAGATGATTTTTTACAATTCTATGAAAAATAAACACGAGTGTCCATTATAGGAATATTTTGAGGGGTCCATAATAGGGAAGAAGAACGTCCCGGAACGGAACATAAAAATCAAATGAAGTGTCGACTATAGGGAAGCAAATTCCTATTATGGACCCACAGGGGTCTACTATAGGGCGAATTCAGTCAGGCTTTAATTTTTTTTTTTTGTCTTTATTAGGGAGACTTCCAGCCTGAGGCTGGCTCGTCTCCGTCTTTAAAATATTAACGAATAACGTCGTATATGTTGTGCTTTATAACGTCGTTGAGTGTTTCATGGATGTATCGTGAAAAGGAGATGCAGAACTTTGTGTTAGTTATCAAGCAGAATTAATATGTTGAAAATTTCTACTCCTTATGACAGGAAGAGCAAAATTCCGCTACTAGGGGGTCTACTATTAGGCATTTTACCCTAACTATGGGAATAAGTTGGTCATGTCGCCTAAGGGTAAAGTGAGCAATGTTCTGACAAAAATGGAGACAAATTAGTTCAAATTTTAAACTTGATCTGTTCGATTGACAGTGATCGGATTGAGAGTGGGTTGAAAAAAGTGAAGAGAAGGGGGATCTGGTTATTTAAGCTCCATACACATTATCGGGGCCTTCCTTAGCCGTACGGCAAGATGCGCGGCTGCAAAGCAAGACCATGCTGAAGGTGGCTGGGTTCGATTCCCGGTCCGGTCTAGGAACATTTCGGATTGGAATTTACTCACCTTCCGTGGGCATAAACGTATCATCGTATTAACCTCATTGAGCATGAGCATGAGCATGATTGACCGCCCACTGTTCACTTGTCATAAGACGAGTTTGTGCAATCCCATCGACTCGACGAGTACGAGACACTGAAGACGGCCTTACTGTTGAGGTCGATATACGTATCTGTCAAGATACAATTAAGTGGAGGAATTCAATGGGATTGTACAAACTCGTCTTATGACAAGTGAAGACATTCCACTAAAAAGCTCAAAATAATTTTCTTAACGCCCACTGTTGCTACTCCAATATTGCCAGGTCAGCAATAATTACACAGAGTTTGGGACTAACATCATCTTCGAGTAAGTACTGGTGACCCAAAAATAAGCAATACCAGCGCCGGCCGTGTCCGAATGCAGGTCAATTGAGGAATGGGTAGGAGAATGTTGACATGATTCTCGCTTTGATAGAAGCCGACGAGTCATCTGCACTTCCACGAGAAATCACTGGGATGTTGGATATATGGGGTAGGGAGTGTGGCAGGGTTCGTTTTGGTAAACGGTATGTATGTATAGCGTGTAGTTTGATCGATAAAAACAAAACTAATAAGTTCAATCAAAGGTAATTGCCTATTTCCGGGGATTAAACCACCCGACTTGGACGTTAATTTACAATGTTATGAAAACTCATATGTGAATATGTACGTTATGTGGAAGATATTGATTTGGAAAATGTATTGGAGGTAACCACTTTCCCTTCGATGGGACTCGAACCCATGACCCTACAGTACGCTAGACTGGTGCTTTAACCAACTAAGCTACGAAGCACCTCCGTCGGCCTTCGCAACCTAGCGGCTACTGAACGAGCTCGAGATTCCCAAATTGGACGCATAGTCAAATCACTCGCAATCCATTTCTCAAGCCAATACTTCCACATGTGTATTGTACACGTCCACATTAGAGGAGCGTGAGTATTTAGAATGTCTGGCGGCTATACACATTCTTCATCAGCAACGGTACTGATCAAGTGAGGTTGTGTAAGCTATGCCTATGCCTACGCAATGCGGTCGGGTCTGAGCTTGACGACCGACTGGCAATTAAAGAAGCATACAAATGTATATGTAGCAGAGCTTTGTCCGTGTATATATTCATCAATTTTATCTTTCAAATTGGCAACAGGCTTAAATTGCTAACAATTGGTATTTTCCCCTCATTTTTTACGCAGTTGAAAATCAGGGCTCGGTTTATCATGCTGGGTAAAACTCAAAAGCATGACGCAGTCCGATTATGGTTTTAACGTACCTATTGATGGTTGATGAGTTCTGTAGCGGATTGAAAATTATTGCAAAAAAATGATTTTAACTGATACATATATATGGATCTGATTATCATTATTACTTCTATTACTTACTGACAATCTACAAAACGCTCATTAGACCGGTAGTCTTCTACGGACACGAGACCTGGACGATGCTCGTGGAGGATCAACGCGCACTTGGAGTTTTCGAAAGCAAAGTGCTGCGTACTATCTATGGTGGGGTGCAGATGGCGGACGGTACGTGGAGGAGGCGAATGAACCACGAGTTGCATCAGCTGTTGGGAGAACCATCCACCGTTCACCCCGCGAAAATCGGACGACTGCGGTGGGCCGGGCACGTAGCCAGAATGTCGGACAGTAACCCGGTGCAAATGGTTCTCGACAACGATCCGACGGGCACAAAAAGGCGAGGTGCGCAGCGGGCAAGGTGGATCGATCAGGTGGAAGATGACTTGCAGACCCTCCGTAGACTTAACTTAACTTAACTCCGTAGCTTAACTTTCGTACCGTCGTGCGGGGCTTCTTTTGACAAATCGGGGGCTACTTTGGACATTTTGAAACAAGAATTATTACGTAAATTACTGTCAAATTGCCATTATCACCATTTGGGTGTCTTATTGATAGTTGGATGGCAACTTTCTGTTACAAATCTGGTATTTTTTTCGTGAATATTTTTTAGAAAATCAAAAATACAAAGTAGCCCCCGGAATCAAAAGAAGCCCCGCACGACGGTAGTTGAACTCGCCATTGGCCAAAAACAACAAATATGTACAGTCACATTCTTCTTCTAGCATTGTATATGCTTTTGTGTTTCATTCATTCAAGACTGATGACAATGCTGGCCACGTCCTTACAGTCAATTTAGAATTGCTACATGATATCGAAACATACTCTGTCTTCCTCGTGAGCGTTTTTGTAAGGAATACATAGGGGAACTGTTCCGTTTTCCATCTCACTGAACATGATGATGATTCATCTCATCGCAAAACAAAGAAATATGGCAGCAATCTCGTCGCTTCTTTCTACTAACACGCGTGCTCACTGGCGAAAAAAATCACAAAAATAAGAAACCAACCAAATTCCTTTTCATTGCTTTGTTTTTGATGGGATGGAAATAGGAGCTATGGAATGAAGTGCCGAACCGTTCCCCTAGTTGGTTAATGTCACGAGGCAGAACCCGTATTTCAAATCAATTCAACGCGCAAATCACGGTTAAGGATAAGTGCCAACAAAACGAACTAGACTTGTTTGCGCACACACTCATATACCCACACACAGACATCAACTCAATTTGTCGAGCTGAGTCGATTTGCATACGTGTTGGGTCTCAGGACTTCTATAAAAAGCTTTTTTTTTTCTGATTTGACGAACATATAGTCTTTCGGTACAGTTAGTGTACGGAGAAGGCAAAAAATCTGTTAATATTTTATTATTTTGCTTTTATCATCAATTTGATTATTACCGAACATTCATAATCTAACCTTTGTTCGAATGTGTTATAAAATCTAAGATCAGAATGTTGTACCAATTGTCCAGTTTATAAATAGAATGAACCAATCTGATTTATTGGGCCGATTTTTATTACGCAATGATAAGCGTGCTAGCTAAAGAATTGCGATAGTAACATAAATGAACCTGAAACCATATCGTAGGGCGAAGCACGAGACTGTTATTTATTTCGCAACACAAGAAAGTTAACCAATCGACCAGTGCAAAATAAGTGAATGAAATTAATTCGATAAGCCTCTTACACAAGCAAATGATCACAAGTGCCAACGTAGAAGATTTCTATTCTGGACAACTGCTCGCTTAAGTCTAGATAGGGCAAGGTCAGATGACGTTGTTTCTACAAGCCCCTATATTTACTTTCTTGAGTTCCTGTTGATATAATTTGATATAAACTGAAGATGGGATCATGAAGATGAGCCAATCGATCATTCTGACCCTGCGATAATCTCTCTATTTAAAAATGAGTTTGGAAATGAGAGGCAATATAACTCACGAACGGGTTGACCGATTTGTATGGTTTTCTCACTAATAGATTCGTCTTAGGATCCGCTGTGTGTGTATTAATAGAAAAACGAAAAATTTGGTTGGGAAAGCAGGATAATTATGAAAATGAAACGGTCTGGTGTGTTGTGGTGAAAACGGGGAAGGACCGTTTGGCTGAATGTCGTTCGGCCGAATGCCATTTGACCGAAGGTCACTAGGCCGAAAGTTGTTTGACCGAATATGCTATTTGGCCAAACAGACCATTAGGCCGGTAGTGATTCAGTCGAATGCGTCATTTGGCCGAATATGACATTTGGCAGAATAGGACATTTGACCGAACATGTCATTTGGAAAGTGAGAAATGAGGAGAGGAGGAGGAGAGGAGACGTCTCACCTAAGGGCAGGGATTCCTCTACGTGCTTCCTCAAACCTCGGACAAGCGAATAACACGTGCTCTGGAATCTCCTCTACGTTGATACACGCCGGGCAAAATGGCGATGACGCATGGCAACAATCGTGTCCGGATAGGAACTGAGTGAGGTGAAAGTTCGCCTCTCCATGCTCCCTGCCACTTCACCATAGAGTCCAGTTTCTCCGTCTTCCTCTCATTTCTGATACCTCTCCGTTGATAGCACTCGATATCCGCTGGGGTTATGCAGATTGGAATCATCCCGGCGATAACGCAAACTGCTCCCAACGAAATTGTTCGGTACGCACTCGCCACTCTAATGGCCATAAGATGAAACACGCTATTCAACTTTCTGCAATTATGTTTCGTCTTGAGCGCAGCTCCCCAGGCTAGAACGCCGTACCTCAGAATGAAGGACTATACGGTCGCCAGAAGACGCATACTGCCGCCTTTCGGTCCACCGACGTTCGGCATGATCCTCCTTGCAAGCGCAATGACCATCTTAGCCGCATTTTCGCAGGAATAGTCGACATGGGTGGTCGACAACCGGTCGTCGATCATCACTCCTAGATGTCTCAAAGCCCGCAGAGACGGTATGTAGTACTCTCCGACGATAATCTGCATTCGCTGGATGATTCGGCAGTTGCTGACTAGAATCACTTCTGTTTTGTGGTGAGCAAGCTGCAGCTTGACTCCATTCATCCAGTTTTCCACTGCGTCGATCGTCTCCGTCACTAGCATTTCTACATGTTCCAGCGACTTTCCGGTTATTGTTAGGACGACATCATCCGCGAATCCGAAGATCTTCACGCCTTTGGGCAACTTAAGCTTTAGCCCCCCGTTGTACATAACGTTCCACAGCATGGGGCCGATTATGGAGCCTTGCGGAACACCCGCCTAGGGTTACGGCGACTTCTGCACCAAATTCGTATCGTAGACCAGAATCCGGTTTTGGAAGTAGCTCTTAAGCATTCTACACAAATAGCCAGGGACCCGCATTCCATGCGACGCTACGGCGATGGCCTCCCAGCTGGCACTGTTAACCGCGTTCTTGACGTCAATCGTTACTACGGCGCAGAAACGATTACCGCACCTCTTTTTATTGGCTGCTTTCTCTGTCACCTCAATGACCGCCTCAATTGCACGGTCGATCTGCCTTTTCGGAATTCAAACTGCTTCTCCGATAAGCCGATCGCGCCAGCTTCCCTAGTGTATCCAGCAGGCATACGGGCCTATATGATGCTGGATTCCCCGACGGTTTTCCTTGTTTTGACAGCAATACCAGTTTCTGGATTATCCACTTATCCGCAAGATAGCCATCTGCTAGGAATTTCTGCAGCACTATCCTGAATAAATCTGTAAACGCAAGTATCGCAGTTTTCAGCGCCACGTTTGGAATTCCATCGGACCCGTAGCTTTCTTTATCTTCAGACCTTTCGCCACTGATGACAGCCTGGGAGCTGCGGACTCGATCGATTCTAATTTTCAAGATATTTTGCTTGAAACCCGAAAATTTCCTCTCAGTGTTCAATGTACACGCTACGATTTTCTCACATCGAATTATTATTATGTTTATCTTTTAAAAAATAATTTCAAAGATTTCGTCGATTTACTACATTGCATAAATTATTGTGCCGATCGTAAAATTAAATCATGCTGTTCACTTATTGAAATTCCTCGATAGGTTTGAAATGACACCAAATAACTGAGTTTTGTTAGAAATCAACTATAATTAGTATGAGTTGATTTACACGTGTACTCTCTCGGCTGCGCTCAGAATGCTCACAAACTCTCTCGATGCGATGGATACTTTTTGACAGCTTGCTTTGGAGATTTTTTGACAATCGTTTCGACTCTATCCGCAGCTCCCAGATGACAGCTAGTCGTTAGAGATTTACCTGCAATGGTGACTCGGTCTTCATCTTCGTACGGTGTAGGCGGCCACGTTATAGAATCATGCTGCGGGAAAAGACCGTCCACGATGATCTTCAGCTTGTACAGTA
Organism: Armigeres subalbatus; assembly: GCF_024139115.2. Taxonomy (NCBI): domain Eukaryota; kingdom Metazoa; phylum Arthropoda; class Insecta; order Diptera; family Culicidae; genus Armigeres; species Armigeres subalbatus. The sequence continues at coordinate 93,304,920 of NC_085141.1, forward strand.
CAGACACATTTCCGCTGGCGTCGCTGGACCTTGATCTTCGTTATTGCGACATGATAAGCTTTGCCCCAATGATCAGCGTCAGCTTCTTGGCACAACTGTTTGAAGCAGTTGGACTTGCTGACTTTGATCTCCCGTTTGAAAGCCGCTCTAGCTTCCAGGAAAATTCCTGTTGAGATCCATGTTGTTCACTGCATTGACTTTGACATATTGAGATGAGTGACGTTTGGCGCACGCACACTAATGTGCGATTCGGGATGTGTAAACATATGTTTGTTTTCCTTCTGCTCATAACCTCGAAATTTATAAGTCATCACAATGATGGCAAAAGAACAAAAAAATATATGGAAATATACTCATTTTAACCCCAGCTTTGCTGAGTTGCACCATTCAGGAGTGTTTGTTTTCCTTTTAACGGCACTCACACATTCAGACGTGAGAATCTCAATTTCAACCCTGCGTAACGCATACTAAGTGAAATTATAGACACTTCCGAAGGAAGGGTCAAAAATGACAGTCTGATGAATGATACACTCTATAATATTTATCCAACTTCTTACACGAAAAATAAAAAATAAAATAAACCTGAAAATAAAAAAAAATGCAATAAGTCAGCATCAGATGAGAACCTCTAAACCTTTAAAGTATTTGTAAAATCAAAAAAGATGCATACATTCAAGAAATTATTTCATTGGATTAAAAACTCGAAATCCTAAATTTTCAAGAATTTAGGTGTGAAATTGTTGAAATCGCAAATTAAAAATTTTAATTGGCAATCGTGTTCAGATCGATTTCAGAAAGCAAAATAGTGATCTTGAGTGAAAACAAAAATTTGGGTTGTAGAGGGTAAACTAAATAATGTTTATTTATGTTGGAAACGATTTCTAATGATTTTATAACATAATCCAAACTGTTGAACAAATGTGTTGACAGATATTGCCAACAGATTTATATTGTTCGTAACTATCGGAAAACCACAATCCCCGAAATCTCTTATCAAATTTCAACACACTATGCTTATCAATATTTAGTCACAAAACGTGGACATTGATTCTATCCAAACCAGTAGCTTATCTGTAAACACATTGCACCCCGACGCAATCCTTGTAAGATAATTCCAAATTATGCCACTTGGTTCGATAACCACAATGGGTTTATTCGGGGTTTTGCGACGTAAGCGAATTCCTTGATTAGGATCTGTCGACTTTTATGACCCATTGAAATCATTTGATTTATCATGCACCGGTGTTATTTCCTGCCAGACTACCTTATTTAGCCGAATTAGTATTCGACGAATCGTCGAAGTAGTAAGGTGTTTATCCACAATCATGGCGAACAAATGGGTGCTGGTGGCCGTCTTGGCCCTAGCGGTGGTAGCGGTTTCTGGAAAGAAGTCTGCCTCTGCCGTGTCAGTACTGGAAAAGGTTTTGAATGGCAACCCGATGCCAAATATTCCCAAAGGATACACATCGCAAAATCCTCGGACCGTTGAGCACACTTTCCGCACTCGTGTCGATCACTTCAACCCACAGAACCGTGCCACCTTTGAGTTCCAGTACCTGTCCAACGACGAATACTACCAACAGGGCGGACCAATCTTCGTATTCGTCGGCGGAAATCACCCAATCACTTCTTATTTCATTGAGCAAGGTCACTTCCGTGATATTGCCAACTACGAAAACGCCTGGTTATTCACCAATGAACATCGTTACTACGGAAACAGCACTCCGACTGCGGATCTCTCGGTTGAAAATCTTCGTTTCTTGACCGTTGAGCAGGGATTGGTTGATTTGGCAGAATGGATCCACCACCTGCGTCATGAAATTGTTGGCGATCCAAATGCTCGAGTTATTCTGCTGGGAGCTGGCTACGCTGGAGCTATTGCCACGTGGATGCGTCAACGGTATCCCCATCTAGTTGAAGGTGCCTGGGTTTCCAGTGGACAAATTGAAGCTCGCTTCAACTTCAAAGAGTACGCTATTGAGATCGGTGAGTTGATCCGTGACCATGGTTCGAATGAATGTTACAGTCAAATCTGGAGAGCCTTCCGTACGGCGGAGAACTTGGTGGATGTTGGATTGGCCCCCATTGTTGAAGATCTGTTTAACACATGTGAGCCTATCGACGCAGAAACTATGCTGGATGTAGAGACTTTCTTCTTCCACGTTAAAACGGCATTGCAGGCTGTTATTCTAGATGAGCAAGACACTGAAACTACAACCGAGCTTTGTGAACAGTTGGCCAGTAACAATGGAACGACTGATCTACACATTATTGCTGACTGGGTTCTTGACTTTTACGACTTCCTGGAGTGTATGCCTTTTGACTTTAAGGCCGCTATCGATGCACATCAGTATGTCGATCCAGAAGCTCCAGCGAATGCGTTGTATGGTCTGCGTCAGCGCACTTACCAACTTTGCACGGAGTTCGGATGGTTCTTGACCGCGGATGCTGATGATCAGCCCTTCGGCTATCGCGTCACTATGTACTTCTTCCTGAATGTTTGCAGAGCCGTTTACGGAGAATGGCTAACCAGCCAGGTCGTTGTGGATGGAGTACAGCTGACCAACATGCATTTCGGTGGCCAAAATCCTCGTATCTCCAATGTGTACTTCACCAATGGTGATTTGGATCCCGTGAGAGATGTTTCGATTACCGAATACTACGAGGCGGGCGCTGGGGCAATTGTTGTCCCAGGATACTTTGCTAACGAAGATCTTAATTCGATCAGTGGATACAATTCACCTGAAATGCTTGATGCCAAACACTATGTACATGAGTTCATTAAGAGCTGGTTGTGGGAGCCAATTGTACCGATATAAAGATGTTGAATAAATGTGTTGCGTTTTTGCGTAATTGTAATCTATTTATTATGTCTAAATGTTATAGTAAGATGTCAAGCACGAAATACGGAAGACGGCCTTACTGTAGAGGTTGAAATACGTATCTATAAAGCTACAATCAAGAGATGGAATAAAATGGGATAGTACTAACTAGTCTTATGACAAGTAAAGGTATTCCACTGAACAAGCTCCAAATAATTGTCTCATTATAGTATAGTAACTTCCCGATTTTGGCAACACGACCGGATTTTAATATCACCAAAATGGAGATGTTGCCAGAAACGGAAAAAAAATTCCTACAAAATTGTAATTCAAAAAATTCAAAAACAGTGAGATGCAAAAAAATACGACATTCTACGGTGGGCTGGTTAGATTAGGGTAGTGTGAATAGGGACATGAAAAACGTGAATAAAAAGAGCAGAAAAGTTTCAATAGCCATTGTTTGCAATGAGTGGTGGTTCATTATTTCAGTGAAAGTGCCCACTATTCGTACAGAGCCCATAATACGCATATAAACCTTAATGACATTCACTTTTGGTTTTGTTTATCCTATTACATATTAATAAACAGATTAACCCTAAAAAACAATAAAAAAATATTTTCGAGGTTGTTGCCAAAATCGTGAAGAAAATGTTGCCAAAGGTACTGGGTGTCATATCAGAATCTGAAATTGGGTCTCGAAATCATGTAAGGATTTGAATGTTAATAGAGCCTTTATCTTTCAACGGGCTTTGGAGATTTATATATCAATCGACGCGGAAACTCTCCATCAATTTGTCAATTTCATTCAAATTCGAACTTTTTTATTAACTTTTGATTATTTACGATAAATTATTGAAAATTTCAATTCTTGTCCTAGACAGTAAAAATATACACCCAAAAAACAAATCTGACAATTATTGTATAAAATCTTGGCATATACAATTCTGTAAGCATTTTATACCGATAATACAAATCTGTAAGATTTCAATACAACAATTCTATTAAAATCTCCCAAAATTGTATATGCCAAATTATTATACAGTTTCTGTAAGGTTCTTATGCCGAACTGTATTAAAATCTGCCATCCGCTGTTTGGGTGTAAGAACCAACTAATCCCGTTCATGTATTCCCAACACAGGCATCAGAATGATGTAAGTTACACGGTAATCTGGAACTACTCTCTTATGACTACAAAGTACGCATATTCTTGGGAAATGGGACTACCCACAAAAGGTGTAAATTGTGTTTACTCTCTTATGTGTACTTCGCGTATACGTCAGAATGTGCATACTTTTTAGTTCATAGCGCAGAATGAAAAATGCGTTATATTGATTCCTATTTTCCGATTCAAATGCATAATTTTTACCCTCTGAATAAAATGTAAAATGCGTACTTTTCACACCCAGAAGACAAGGATTCATCTATGCATTTATATAGGAATCACACAGAAGAAAATTTTAAATAAAGCACATTTTCAGAACAAAAAGCGATGGTGGCGATAATAATAAGGAAGTTAAATAAGTAACAACTTAATCTACATTGGATTTAATACTCCATTACAGTATCAGTACGCCTCCATCACTAAATGTTCTATTAATTAGATTGATTCATTTTTCACATTTTTTTAGTTTAACATACTCTAACCATCTTTCTAGCCATTCTTAACAACCGTAATAGTTCGCTTAACCAGAATTTTGAGAAGAAGATTGAGCAGAATAATGCCAATTCGTGATTTCTTTAGTATATAGCTCTTCAACATCAATATAGGTTTCAGAGATATATCCTCTGGTTCATCCGGCTTAGTGGTGCAACCATTAACGCGAGAGCGGTGTCTGAACATTTGAGAATAGAGACCTTTACCATTTCGTCGTCAACCTCGACCTCATCGTTCATAAAACCTCCAAAACGTTCCTTTTTCTACTTCCGTCCTCCACGATGGTCGTCATCATCTTCGTCATTCTCGTACTTCTGCGAATCCAAATCCTTCACCTTCAGTTCCTGCTCGTCTACGATCTCTTCTTCCTCATCAGACACTCCGCCGGAAATCTTCAGCTTCTTCTTGAATCTGATCTGTTCCACATCCGAACCGGAATGCGATCCGGCCGCATCCGAACCCAGGACCCTTCGATTGACACCCGTCTGCTCTTCCGCTGCTCCATGCAAGGTCATATAAATCGACCGTGTTAAATGTAGTTATAAATTATTTAATACCAAATTGAACAATTTATTGCACAAACATTGCATAAACAACATTTGAACATGTTTATTAAATAGAATGTATATGACAATAATATTGTTGAAAACATTTGCACAGCAACGTTTATACAAATTCAGATAAGCATCGAATGTAGTTGCCCCGATTGCAGTTCAAGAGTCGTTGAATACTGAGTTCTGAAACAACCTGCTTCCAATAGTCAATCCGTGCGCGCATCCGTTGCCCATCACTGTCAAAACAGCAAAAGTATCAAAAGATCATTTTTTGAAGATTTATTTCTTGTTGTGGAGACAATCGAATCCGGCAGGTAAATGAGGTAAATGCAAAATTGGATTGCACAGGATCGAGTGTGCCATGGTTTGTGACGGAGGTGTTTTTGTTCGAACCGTCATTTTTGCAGTTTTTATCTCTGGTTTTTTTTACTAAAGTTTTCAAGTTTATTTTTTAATAGTGTTTTTTAAATAATTATAAACCATTTCAAATGGGTTTCCTGTGGATATTTGTCTGTTGAAGAAAGTTCGGACTTTTTCTTGAATAAGAGTCCACGAAGTTCCGGGGTGAATCCGAAAATTTTGACTCAACATGAAAATGGATCGGCGTTTGACACAGCCGGTGTGCCCGTTCCTGAAGGGATCAAACCTTCAAATGGATCTCCAAGACGTATCAAATCCGGAACCATGCCAGCAGACGTGCAGCTTTACATGTCCTGGCCCATTGGGGTATTGTGCCGCTGGATTTTTGATGCTCTCCATGACGTTCAATGGAACGGAAACTTTGTCTATGCTCAGGATATCCATGGGAAGTAAGTTGATCCGATTCCATTGGTACAGCAGGAAAAGAGTAAGTACTAGTCAAGCAAAGTGAGTACCTCTTCATCACTATTATTTTATCTGAATAATTTTTGTGCTAACGAGTTAAACGCGAGCCTACATATATGTACTAAAGTAGCATCTTGTCGAAGCAATTGGGGTTTCAAATTTTCATTATTAGAAATGAACAAAAATCTTCTCCATATCAATCCATATCAGGGGGAAGGGGAATTTAATTTCTTTTTGCTCTTTTTTCGTTTCAGAGAGCGAGCAAAGGCACTTAAACCTAGGCTTTTAGCCAGGGCAAGGCTAATACCTTCGCCCCATCCGAGGAAAATCATCGGCAAGGATAATGGAGTGACATAAATTTCTTAGCAAAGTCACTCCCAACGTATTTCCACAAATTTTCTATCATTTGCTTATAATGATACTCCTAAACCACATACCATACCCACCATCCAATTCCTTGACATCTATGAGGGCGTCGGTGAGTCGCTGGCCTCTCGTTAAGTAGATGTCATATCATCATTTCCTTCCTTTTCCTAGTAACGGAGAATCATCATTCATGACATTTTGCAAAACCCAGAACAAAGCATTCATAATTGGGTGCGATGCGAACGCGCACCATACGATTTGGAATAGTACGGACATCAACACAAGAGGTGAGTGTCTCTTAGATTATTTAACTGGAAACAATGTTAATATATGTAACGAAGGGACTAACTGCACCTTCATGAACTCTATAAGACAAGAGGTATTACCCGAGCAGAGGCGAAGAACAAAATAATAACATAACAATAACAAACTCTGCTCTAATAACGTTATAAGTTATTGTCTAGCTATTGGGTAAGAAAGTATCAAGTACATATGAAGACTAAAATATGTTATCATAACAGAAACTGTTTTTTGGATGTTATTCTAATGTCAAACTTCCTAACACCATGCATACCACACAAATAGCTGTTTTTGTTGTTCATAAATATTTTTTTACGAAAAATCCAATAATCATGCCATCACAGTGTTTGTTAAAGTATGTCATTACATTATGTGAATCATACCATTCCCCAAAATCCTCTCTCTGCTCTCAGAACAACTCTTTTGCCTTCTCTCTTTGTTTCAACAGCCACTAATTGTATGTAGCAAACCTTGTCCAGAATTGCTTGTTTGATTCCACGGTATAAGACTAGTACGCTTTTGACACGGACTGTGCAAATAGATAGGATAAGGAATCGTCAAGTAATGATTCCACCACTAAAATTCCGTGAGCAGTACGGAGTCGACAAGTAGGGAAAATTTCATAACGCGAATAACGCCTGCTATGTAAATAAATGGAGAAATATGGAAAAATATTCCGTACTATTATTCCGCAAGGTAAAAATGTCATTTCTCCCATACTGAATCAGCTGTCAAATTTTCTGGTAATTTCATAATTTTTTCCGTTAACTCTTTCCGTATTAGCAGCGTACAGGGCTATACCATGTATATAATTCAAAATTATATAGCGTTTTTAATAATTTTTGTGAACTGCCACGATGTTTCATTTTTTGCTATCAAGAATCTCAAATCAAAAATTTATTAAGAAAATTATTTTGAGCTTTTTAGTGGAATGTTTTCACTTGTCATAAAACGAGTTTGTACCTTCCCATTTAATTCCACCACTTGATTGTACCTTGGCAGATACGTATTTCGACCTCAACAGTAAGGTCGAAATAAGTATCTGTCAAGGTACAATCAAGTGGTGGAATTAAATGGGAAGGTACAAACTCGTCTTATGACAAGCAAAAATTTATATTATTTTCTATTTTCAAACTGTCTCCGTCAAAATGGTTTTGACCACCCGAACAACTTTGTAGAAGACGGTAACTATCTAAATCTAACTGATTTCGAGATATGCAATTTTATAGGTGATTCCTTATACAGTAGACGTTCGATAACTGCAATGCTTTTTAACTGCAATTCGATAGTTGCAACAGTTTTGCAATTATCGGACCGCTAAACTTCAAACTGATGTCAAACTCAATGACAGCTGCATTGCGCTGCACATTTAGATGCACTTTTATTGCATCTGACGTCGATTGACAAACGTTTGACGTCTAGAATGCGTTGCAGTTATCGAACGGCATTCGTTAACTGAAAAGTAAACATTTTGCAGTTATCGAACGGCTACTGTACACTAGCGCCACCAAGCGGTTGAATTTCAAACAAAACTTGTCTCCGTCACAATGGTTTTGACCACCCGAACAACTTTGTAGAAGACGGTAACTATCTAAATCTAACTGATTTCGAGATATGCAATTTTATAGGTGATTCCTTATACACTAGCGCCACCAAGCTTTCTAAATCTAGAAGATTTCGAGATATACAATCTTACAGGTGAATCACTGTACTCTAGCGCCACCAAGCGGTTGAATTTCAAACTAAACTTGTCTCCGTCACAATGGTTTGAATCACTCGAACAACTTTGTAGAAGGCGGTAACTTTGTAAATCTAACAGGTTTCGAGATATACAATTTTACAGGTGATTCCTTATACACTAGCGCCACCAAGCGGTTGAATTTCAAACTTAACTTGCCTCCGTCACAATGGTCTTAATCATTCGAACAACTTTGTAGAAGGCGATAACTTTCTAAATCTAACAGATTTTGAGATGTACAATTTTACAGGTGATTCCTTATACACTAGCGCCACCAAGCGGTCGAATTTCAAACTAAACTTGTCTCCGTCACAATGGTTTGAATCACTCGAACAACTTTGTAGAAGGCGGTAAATTTCTAAAACTAACAGATTTCGAGATATACAATTTTACAGGTGATTCCTTATACACTAGCGCCGCCAAGCGGTTGAATTTCAAACCAAATTTGCATCCATTACTATTCTAACAAGATTGAATATTGAATAAGTGGCTATTCTGTCGAATTAATGTCAATTTTGTCTTAAGCCATCAGTTTTTCGATTTGGAAGTTATTAACTCATGTTTGTTAAGCCAGACGAGCGTGTACATGTTTGTTTACATTATTCGTAGTCGGAAGCAAAGTGCCACCTCGATAAAAAACAAATTTCGCTCGAGATTTCGTTGTTTTTCGGTGAAAACAGTCCGGGATAATATGTTGTGTTGTGACCAGTGATGTGATGGAATGTGGATGCGATGTTGGACCCGAAGAAGGGCAGGAGATTCGTCACGAAGAGGCACGGTCCGTGTCTGCAGCGCGTGGGGTGATTTGGAGAGTGTCGGACGGAACTTTTCCTGTGTGTTGGCAGAATTCGGTTCGAGGGCTTGTGTACTGGAAGCCTGATTGCGGCAATTGATCCGGTCCTGTCCCTCCTTGTAGGGAGAGGCTGGACCTAGTCGGTAATCGACAACGCCCAAGCTCCCCGGTCGGCGCGGCGTCAGACGACGAAAAATCCCGCTGGTCGCCTTCGGGTGTAGCCACGCCGGTACAACTGGGGGCCCTTCATCGGCGAAAGCCGGTTTGGGCATTGGCGTTGGCAGCTGGCAGGGCCGGAAGGTAGGTTTATTGTTTAATCCCATTAGTGCTTGTATCTTTTTAGGTGAATTCAGCTACAGCTTAGGTCCACTTGCCTGCCTTTCAAAAGCAAATTGTAACGTGGTAACTACTGGACTTGGACTGGATGTTTGGCCAGGTCATATTTTTGTAAAACGTGAGTTTTGCTTTAATTGGTTTTAATTAGTTTTAATAACTGACAGGCTAACGTATGATTAATAAATAACAATAACAATAAGTTGGCAGAGGATGATGAGGTTTCGGTGGTAGCTTAGTTTAATTTCCAAAATTTCCGTTTCCGGTTGGTTATTTTGATTTTAAGGTTCCTTTTAAGGTTGACTTGTTCCTTGACAGAATGAAATCAGCTAGATCCTGTGATTTTGTGATCCATTTTTGATTTTCCATTTGATTTTCAGGAGTGGGAACCCCGGCCTACAACGTTGCCAGGTTTCCCTCCGTTCAATCTAAACTCATAAATAGTATGCTCCTGCTTGTTGGTAAGATTTACGATTTCCTTTTGTTGGTTTGACCCAGCACATTTTAAAGGATTTATGTCTACAAACCCAGTTTTCCACCGATAGGTTTAAGGCCCCAGGTTTGTAGGTTCTTGCTAATTTTTCGAATCATTTTATCAATTTTGCATTTGCATTCTTTCACGATGATCTCGTATGAATTCATATAATTATCCAAAATTAGTTTACGTAGCTATTGTGAAAAAGACCACTTGGGTAGCACCTCCTATTACCGTCCGCAACTCGATAACTCGTCTGCGTTTCAAACTTTTGTATATCATAGGAATCTACAGATGCTAACCGTGTATCGAGTAATTCGGTTCAAATGCGCCTGAGTAATAAACGTTGCGGATGGGAATAGGGTACTGCCAAAATGGTCGAATACTCCAATTAATTAGATTCACTACATTTCTATTATATTTTTTTAGTGAACTAAACCACACACGGGAGCTCATAATTCATCAACCCTAGGGTAACCGATGGACAATCTAACCATTTCTATTACATACATCATGCCGGGAAGGTCTTGCATAAGGTATGTATTACTGTTGTGGAAATAAAGTTTAATTCTATTATGATTTATTATGTTTATTATTTTCAGAAAACAACACTCCGCACATTGAATGACCATCGTAGAAACCCACCTAAAATAAATTTTAAAATCGGAATCCTGATTTACAAGACTACAGTGTCGACCCACCCATCAAACAAAATTTAATTTTAATTTAATTTTAATTTAATTTTAATTTGATTTTAATTTAATTTTAATTTAATTTTAATTTAATTTTAATTTAATTTTAATTTAATTTTAATTTAATTTTAATTTAATTTTAATTTAATTTTAATTTAATTTTAATTTAATTTTAATTTAATTTTAATTTAATTTTAATTTAATTTTAATTTAATTTTAATTTAATTTTAATTTAATTTTAATTTAATTTTAATTTAATTTTAATTTAATTTTAATTTAATTTTAATTTAATTTTAATTTAATTTTAATTTAATTTTAATTTAATTTTAATTTAATTTTAATTTAATTTTAATTTAATTTTAATTTAATTTTAATTTAATTTTAATTTAATTTTAATTTAATTTTAATTTAATTTTAATTTAATTTTAATTTAATTTTAATTTAATTTTAATTTAATTTTAGTTTAATTTTAATTTAATTTTAATTTAATTTTAATTTAATTTTAATTTAATTTTAATTTAATTTTAATTTAATTTTAATTTAATTTTAATTTAATTTTAATTTAATTTTAATTTAATTTTAATTTAATTTTAATTTAATTTTAATTTAATTTTTAATTTAATTTTAATTTAATTTTAATTTAATTTTAATTTAATTTTAATTTAATTTTAATTTAATTTTAATTTAATTTTAATTTAATTTTAATTTAATTTTAATTTAATTTTAATTTAATTTTAATTTAATTTTAATTTAATTTTAATTTAATTTTAATTTAATTTTAATTTAATTTTAATTTAATTTTAATTTAATTTTAATTTAATTTTAATTTAATTTTAATTTAATTTTAATTTAATTTTAATTTAATTTTAATTTAATTTTAATTTAATTTTAATTTAATTTTAATTTAATTTTAATTTAATTTTAATTTAATTTTAATTTAATTTTCATTTAATTTTAATTTAATTTTAATTTAATTTTAATTTAATTTAATTTTATTTTAATTTTAATTTAATTTTAATTTAATTTTAATTTAATTTTAATTTAATTTTAATTTAATTTTAATTTAATTTTAATTTAATTTTAATTTAATTTTAATTTAATTTTAATTTAATTTTAATTTAATTTTAATTTAATTTTAATTTAATTTTAATTTAATTTTAATCTAATTTTAATTTAATTTTAATTTAATTTTGATTTAATTTTAATTTAATTTTAATTTAATTTTAATTTAATTTTAATTTAATTTTAATTTAATTTTAATTTAATTTTAATTTAATTTTAATTTAATTTTAATTTAATTTTAATTTAATTTTAATTTAATTTTAATTTAATTTTAATTTAATTTTAATTTAATTTTAATTTAATTTTAATTTAATTTTAATTTAATTTTAATTTAATTTTAATTTAATTTTAATTTAATTTTAATTTAATTTTAATTTAATTTTAATTTAATTTTAATTTAATTTTAATTTAATTTTAATTTAATTTTAATTTAATTTTAATTTAATTTTAATTTAATTTTAATTTAATTTTAATTTAATTTTAATTTAATTTTAATTTAATTTTAATTTAATTTTAATTTAATTTTAATTTAATTTTAATTTAATTTTAATTTAATTTTAATTTAATTTTAATTTAATTTTAATTTAATTTTAATTTAATTTTAATTTAATTTTAATTTAATTTTAATTTAATTTTAATTTAATTTTAATTTAATTTTAATTTAATTTTAATTTAATTTTAATTTAATTTTAATTTAATTTTAATTTAATTTTAATTTAATTTTAATTTAATTTTAATTTAATTTTAATTTAATTTTAATTTAATTTTAATTTAATTTTAATTTAATTTTAATTTAATTTTAATTTAATTTTAATTTAATTTTAATTTAATTTTAATTTAATTTTAATTTAATTTTAATTTAATTTTAATTTAATTTTAATTTAATTTTAATTTAATTTTAATTTAATTTTAATTTAATTTTAATTTAATTTTAATTTAATTTTAATTTAATTTTAATTTAATTTTAATTTAATCTCAATAATCAACTGTTTTAAAAAAATCAAAGAATGATGCAGTAGGTTTTTTGAAGCATTCATAGTGTCGTATTTTGAAATTGTAATTCCAGCTTAAGTGTAATTAATATAATATAATATAATATAATATAATATAATATTAATAAATTTACAAGAAGAACAAATCTTAGTATTAACTTGTTATTCAATAACAATTCAATAACAAGCTTAGTTATCCTTTTTCATTGAATTCCAATATCATGTGGTGTTATTTGTTTGTTCTTGAATACCATTTCAATAACTAACTCAGTCCTCTGTACAATTTTATACTTTGAGTTATTCATTCATTATCAAAATAATACCAGTTGTTATTGCTCAGGTGTTATTCATATAAATTTTAGTTATTATTTTTTGTTATTTTAACTCTTATTCCAACCTTATGAATAACTTATCGGGGTATTGTGGTATTTAAAATTAATACCTCGTCAAGTTATTCATAAGTTATTTTTTTCTGCTCGGGTAGACTTGACACTATGTAGTAATAAAGCCTGTCCACGTTAAATTTTGGACACCCATCATCCAATGCTATTTTTTTAAATTTTCACAAACCATTGAGAAGATTAATTTACATGACAGCTGAATCCCTCCGCTTTATGTGATTTTTTGAGCATATTTTCATTCTTGTCAAAGTGATGAAATGGCTACAAATCAATTGGACATTGTCTCAGTGTCCGAAATTTAACGTGGACAGGCTTTACAATTTCAGGTAATATACACAATTGGCATGTTTCCGATGAAGTATCATTATCTGATCATATAAACATCATATTCGATTATGGCGTTAATGAAATCATAAAAGAAACATTCAGAGATCCCAGGAAAACAAACTGGGAGCTGTACTTATAAATTTAGCTTCGGGTGGCAACTTTTTAGACAAAGGTATCAATACATCTGAAGATCTTGAAAACACAGCTACAGAAGTAACTAATAGAATAATACATGCTTTCAATAACAGTTGCCCAGTTAAGGTACGGTCAACCGACAGGGATGTACCTTGGTGGAATAAAAGATTAGAAAACTTACGAAAACAGGCTCGCAAAATGTTTAATCGAGCAAAACGTACTTTACAGTGGGATGATTACAGAAAATCACTCACTGTATACAATGAAGAGCTAAGGAAGGCTAAACGAAAAAACTGGAGACACACATGTGAGAACATGGAGAGTACTCCTGTGGTTGCTAGACTTCAAAAGGTTTTATCTAAGAATCATTGGAATGGTCTAGGTACTTTAAAAAGAAAAGATGGATGTTTTACCACAGAGAACAGTCATGGAGGCTCGAACAAAATTTCTTGCAAAACATGTGTAAACAAACACACCGAACCTCAACGCCATCGACGTCGACATTGCAACTCACAATCTCATTTTGACAACACAATGGCGCTGGTATGCTCTTGCATGCATAACGACACTAGCGCACAGTGTCATTTTTTGATGACGCTAGCGCTAATTATGCACGGGATACCGGTGACATTCCAAAGTAATTTCATAATGAACAGTAAAAAGTTATCACAACATGGCGAGTGGAGCTTCAACGTCTGTTCTCTGTGGTTTTACTTCCAATACAGCAGAGACACTGAATTATTTGATGGAAACACATTTCCCAGGCTCTCTTCCTAGCTTGGATGAAAAAGCGACACCCTTGGATTCACATACTGGATCATTAAAGACCAGTGTCGTGTCCCTATTTCTTAAGCTTGCGCCGTTTCTAATTTTAATAACACTTTCCGATCACTCTGCATATACTCTCGTCCGGTCTGATTTGCTGTCCGTTGCCAACTGACTCAAGCAGTTCCCCGAGCTTCTCACTCTCCGTAAAATCATATTCATTTCGCAGGGGTGAGTTAATATTTTACCGCCAAACTGTTTCAGGGGTTGGAACGGAAATAAAGAATAACAAGTGAAAATGGATAATATTTATTTGATCTCAGAACTCTACATCTCTTTAACGGTGTAAGAAAAAAAAGGCAAAAAAAAAAAAGGTTCAATGCTCATTAAATAGTGCCGATTTATGAACGGTACTTTGCTGGCAATTTCTTCATCCGCTTTGGTCGATTAGGGGAAACATCCTGGTGATTGTTGTTAAGCAATATCCTCTTCGAAATGGACACAGGCTCAGCGTTCTGCTTAATACTCTTTTCTAGTGCCTGTTCGGAAACCTGCTGCGATGTCGACGGCTCATTAATTAATGGCCACTTCTTCAAATGGGAGATGGGTCGACGATAACGAACACCATCGTCATTGATAACGATGACGTCAATCCCAGTTTTCTTCAACACTTTGAACTTTTCAAGTTTGAAATTTGGCTCCAGTTTGCCCGACTCATAATTCTTCAGCATAACCTCATCTCCTACATCGATTTCGGAATACTTTGCATGTCTCCGGGTGTCGGAATATATTTTACCTTTCATTTTTTCTATTGCATCATTGTCATGTATTCCTTCATCACGTAACCAATAGGGTTCGGTTCGAAGAGAAGGCAGCAGATCCTTGATCGGTCTTCCAGTCAGTAACTCCATAGGCGCTTTTCCGGTAACGGAATGTGGCGTTGTGTTATACATGTATTCATAGTCCCTGACGGCTTTCCGCCAATCTCTCTTCGTGGCCTTCGCAATCCTTAATGCTCGCAAAACGCCTTGATTATGTCGCTCAACAAGGCCGTTCATTTGCGGCCAATAAGGAATTGTTTTAACGTGTTTGATATTTTTCGAAATACAATAGTGGGCAAACTCTTCAGAAGAGAAAGGCGGACCATTATCGCTTCTAATCGATTCCGGATATGTTTGTTCCATGAACACGTTTTCCAAAGCCTCGATGGTTTTCTTAGCTGTAGTGCCATTCATCTCAACAACCTTCGTGAAGCGGCTATAGTAGTCAATGATGACCAAAAATGTAGCACACTCTTTAGCAGAGAAAAAATCTATCGCTATCTCTTGCCATGCTCGGTTTGGCATTAATTTCCGTTGCATGGGTTCAGGCACATCCATTCGACTTACGGCAGCACAACCAGCACATTGCTGTATAAATTCCCCAACGTCTCGATCCATACACGGCCACCATACTTTGTCTCGTAGATTTCGGCGCATAGCCACTATTCCTGGGTGGCCACGGTGAGCGATTCCCAGGGCTCTCTGGCGCAATTTCAGTGGTAAGATAATTCTATCCTCCCTAACGACTATATCTTCGATCACTCCTAGCTCTTTTTCGAAAGCCTGATAGCGGAATAACTCTTTAGACCAATCTTTAGTTGCTAATGCCCTGATAACCGCAGACAGGGTTTCATCACGAGCTGTTTCGGTTTTAATTTCTTCAAGAGTAATAGCATTATGGATCTCTCCGATGGAACATAAGTAGTGCTCTGTTGTTTCATCGAATGGGACATCTGAACTCTTACACAACCGAGAACATATATCCGAGATGTTGGAAGATCCTGGAATGTGGTGGACCGTGAAATCGTAAGGCTGGAGGCGAAGGGCCCAACCTTCAGCTCTTGTGCAAGCTCGCTTTCCGTTTTGGTGCTTTCCTCCATATATGTACTCCAACGTCTTATGGTCTGTGAATACCGCGAATTTCGTCCCAAACAAATACGGGTAGAATTTCTCAACAGCCCACACAACCGCCAATGCCTCCCGCTGAGTTTGTGGGTAAACTCTTTCAGTCTTCGTCAAACCTTTAGATGCAAAGCTAACAATCCGTGCATCGTTTGCGCTATTTCTTTGCGTTAAAACCGCCCCAAGTCCGACTGGAGACGCGTCGACATATAACTCAGTTTTATCCGCCGGATCGAAGAATCCCAGTCTTTGAACGTTGTTCGATATCTCATTACGCAAGTCTTCAAATGCTTCACGTTGATGCTCGCCGAAATTAGCTACCTCACCTCTAATGAATAGACGTAATGGCTCTGTCCTTGTTGACAAATCTGGTATGAAGTGTCCGATAAAGTTCACGAGGCCCAGAAAACTACGGACCTCCTCCTTCGTCTCTGGGCATCTGAAGTTTTGAATCGCAATGATCTTCTCCTCTGACGGACGGATACCAACTGCACTGACTTCGTAGCCCAATATTTCAAGCTTCTCCACGCCAAATACGCATTTTTCCATGTTCAGCAACGCATTGTTTTCCTTAAGAACCGCAAGCGTTTCCCGCAGACGTGCATCATGTTCTTCTCGGTTTCTTCCGGAAACCACCACATCGTCAATGTACACAATTATTCCTTCGATACCGCAAAGCATTTCTGTCATAACCCGTTGAAATATCTCCGGGGCACAATTGATACCAAACATCAATCTCTTGAAGCGCATGAGGCCCCTACCGGATGAAGCTCAATGTGATGAAAAGCGGAAGTTATATCGAGTTTTGAGAAACATCTAGATCCTCGCAGCTTATTCAGTAATGTGTCGATCATGGGGAGCGGATAGTGTTCTCGCTGGATGGCCTGGTTGGGATACTTCATATTGATGCACATGCGAATATCACTCTTTCCTTTTGGAACGACCACCATCGGTGATATCCATTCAGGTGGACCTATAGCTGGTTCAATGACATCGCTGTGCAACATTTCAAGGAGTTTTTGGTCGACTTTTTCTTCCATTGCAACTGGTATACGCAAGTATGCTAGCTTTCTCGGAGGAACGTTTGGATCCACCGACAGCTTTACTTGCACATTCGGAAATTTCGGAAAAGCATTGGTTTTCAATTCAATGTGACAGACATCAAGGCCAACTTGTAGTACCTTGAGTTCTTCTGCAGTTCTTTTGCACAGCAGTGACTTTTTCGCTCCTTGGATGACGAAAAATTCTGCGTAGGTTTTTGGTTTGTTGTCGTTTACTGAGACCCATGCCTCGAAAATCATGACTACCTGCAGAGGCTCCTGACATGCGTATGCAGTAAACTGTCGATCACAATTGAAGCGTTTTTTGTATATTTTCGCTGCACTTTTTGACAAGTCATTCCAATCTCGCTCAGTAAGTGTATTTATGGCCGCCCCGGAATCTATTAAGAAACTCACCGGAAAAGTGTCGATTTTGCATGTAATTATTCCATCATCTTTCTTATGCACCTGGATTATGGAAAGGAGATATACAAAATTTTCGTTTAATTTTTCAACGTTTTACTTTATTTCAAGTATTTTGACATAAAAAAACCTTATCAACTTTTAAAAGAAACGTAAAAAGAAATCTTGTGACATTAATGAAAGAAAAAAGAAACATCATTATTCTACCTTTGGTATGTCCGGTAGTGGGCGTCGAGCAACAATCCGTCCGCGATGGTGGTATCGATCTCCCTCTCGCAACGAATTTGCTCCATCAAACTTTCGGTAAGGTCGACTGCTATTCCATGGCACGTTTCTTCTCGACCTGCACTTTCTTGCATAATGGCCTATGCGTCCACAGTGGTTGCATCTAGCCGCCCGAGCCGAACATTCACGCGAATCTTTTCGATGCTTCCATGATCCGCAATTGTCACACTCTACCTCCTTGCGCTTGACTTGGTTCCAACGTGTTCCATGTTGCTCAACTGTCGATGACTTATGTTTCCACTCTTGGTCTACCGCAGATAGTACTCCGGAGCCCTCGTTCTCTCTTGAATGACGTGTCTTCTCCTTCTGCTTCAGCAGCATCTCCCTGTTTATCGCGTAGTTTGTCAAATCATCCAAACACATGGAGTTTTCCAGGCCTTTATCTCTCACTCGTTCGTCGCGGGCTCCCATTGTCACCTGGTGGAGAATTTCAATTTCCTCGCGAGATCGGAAATCGCACCGCGCCGCTTGTGTGCGTAACTTGAGGATAAAGTGGCTGAATGACTCATCTTCCGATTGCTTCAATGAGCGGAAAAGTTCCAACTCAACACGCTCATTTCTTTTCCTGACAAAGAAGTTAGTCAATCTTTTGATTGCATTGTCGTATTCAGGTACCTCTGGTTGCATTAGCGGAATTTTAACGGGAACAGGATTAATCTCGTCGGCCACTGGTCGCAAATTATAGTAAATTCTTTGAGACCTCGGCCCCCTCGTGCCAGGAGGAGAATTAGTTTATCATGCTGTGATTCGATTTTCCGAAGTTCCAAAACCAGTTCAAATGCTCTGAACCATTCTTCCCATTCGCGTCGAAGATCAGATGGACCGACAGAATCGTTGAACGGTTCCAAAGGCCAGTCTTTGTCGTGTTCCATCTGCAATATTAAACATTACCTCATATTAGAGAAAATTCATCTTCTTATGTTATCCGTCAAAACATGAGACATATGTGGAAAGAACAAATTAGTTATTATAGGTATAGGAATGTCCCATTAGCAACATAATCTAGAGGTTTCATTTTGCAAGTCACTAATTATTCATCTATAACTCTACTCACAACTCTATAGGATGTTCTTCAGATAACATGCGCTAATATCTCTTTTAACATAAAATAGCCGTCAAAATAGCTTGCATTTTGGCGTTGCGAGTGTCACTCATCCCGTTTCACACGATTTGTTATTCATCTCGTTTAAAAATGTGCTGTATTCATAGCACTGCGAAATCATCCGGTCTCACTCACTTTGTTGAACCCTAAAGTCATGCGCTTCGATCTTCACCCGGACTCGTAATGTGTGCTATGTACTTTGGCGCTGCGGGATTAACCCGGTCTCGCTTATTACACAAACCAAAAAAACGGCACGCGCTTCGGTCCTCTACCGGTCTCGCAATATGTGTTATGTACCTTTGTGCTACGAGTTTCACTCGGTCTCACTCTCTCCAGTTAACACTAGCAGAAATGCACTTCGGTCTTCACCCGGACTCGCAATATGTGCTATGTACTTTGGCGCTGCGGGCTTCACCCGGTCTCGCTTATTTCTATTTACAAAAACCACAAACGGCACGCGCTTCGGTCTTCAACCGGTCTCGCATTATGTTATGTACTTCGGTCTCACTTCTTTCTATTTAACACTAACAGACATGCGCTTCGGTCTGACCCATTCTCACAATATGTGTTATATACCTTGGCGCTGCGGGCTTCACCCGGTCTCGCTCTTTTTTTTTCTGTTGCTAACGCGACCACAATCTGCAGAACACTCCTCGACTAGCTTCTTGCACGCGATACTACATGCCACTGAACAATTTAACACCATTTTCGATAACAATCTATTTCGCATTATCACAATTCAACATTTAAAAGAATTCACCACCAAAAATTTTGTAGAAAAAAAACTTTCAGTACTGTAAGCTACCATTACATTTAGCAGTCGCCGCCATTTTGAGAGTATCGAAGATGTGTAGCACTGCTTTAGCCGCCATTTTGATCAAATAAACAAAATTTCCACTAAAATAACTACTAGAAACGACGAAACTAATTAATTTCTCCTCAACTCACCTTGATTGATCCTACCGGCTGTGCCAATTTGTCGTGTCCCTATTTCTTAAGCTTGCGCCGTTTCTAATTTTAATAACACTTTCCGATCACCATGGGCGTAGCCAAGGGGGGGCAGGGGGGGCCGTTGCCCCCCCCCTAAATTGTGGAAAGATTGGTACTGAAATGAATTCCCTTAAACATGTGCACTTTACGATCCAATCATATACAGAAATATGTGGTTGAAATTCAAAAGATTCCCAAAACTTATTAGGGCATCCAGGATCCATAATATATGAAAGTTCAAAACAACTCGAAACATTTCGGACTCAAAAATTCTCCTTGAAATCCTTCTAGAAGCTCCTCTGGGAACTTCTGAATTCCTCCGGAAAGTTATCTACAAATTCCTCTGAAAATCGTTCAAAAATCCTTCTCATGTAATTGTAATTCCACCTTATCTAGAAACCCCCCACTAATTTTTTTTAGGAAATTCACGAGGAAATTCTTTGAAGATTTCTCTTCTTCTCTCCAAGATTTACTTCTAGATATTTCTTCGGTTATTCGCTCTTCAGGAAAAATCCGGCATTTCCTTCAGTCATGCATTCGAGAGTTCCGTCAAGAATACATACGGAATTTCTTCCCAAAATTCTACCAGAAGTTTCTTCAAAAATTTATGATGGAAATCCTCCGATTTAGCTCCATAATTTCACTTGTAAATCTATAAGAAATTCCTTCGGAAATTCTTCTAGGAACTTCTCCGGGCATTCCTCTCGGAACTCTTCCTTTAATTCCTCCGGGATTACTTCCAGGAAATTTTCCGGGAATACCTCCAAACATTCAATAGCGAAATCATCTAGCATTCCAATCTGGAATTCTTTCCGCAATTACTTCAGAATATTCTCCAAGAAATCCTCTAGAAATATCTTCATGAATTTCTCCTGGAATTCGTCCAAGTATTTCCCCAGAAATTCTTACAGGTATTTTTTCGGGAGTTTCTTCAGGTACTTCTCCAGGAATTCCTTCAGGAATTTTCCCGGGAGATTTTCCGCGGAAGTGTACTAGAATTCCTTCCGGACTTCATTCGGAATTTACTCGGATATCTGCCAAGAGTTCTTCCAGAAATTTCTTCGGAACAATCCGCAGGGATTTTCTTCAGAAATTCATCTGGGAATACTTTCAGGATTTCATCTGGGAATTTCTGCATTAATTCCTCCTGGTATTTTTTCTGGGAATTCCTTCAGATATTTTTTCGGAAATTCCTTTAGGAACTTCTCTAAGAATTATTTCAGGACTTCCATGTGGGAATTCCTCCGGAAGTGCTTATGGGAGTTCCTCCGGGAGTTCTTCCTGGAGTTTTTCCAAGAAATTCTCCGGTAATACCTCCAGGAACTTTACAGGGAATTCCTGGACGATATTTGGCAGGAATTTCACGGGAAATGGGATTTCGGAAGTTCCTTCAGAAATATTTTTTCTCTTCCTCTAGGGTATTCCACCGGATATTCCTCTGAAGTTCCATCAGTAGTTCCTTCGGGAATTCAATCAGGCTTTCTTCCAGGAATTCATTTAGAATTTCTTTATGCATTTATCTACAAATTCCTCCAGAAGTTCCTCGGTGAAATTCTCTGGGAGTTCTCACGGGAATTCCTCCGGGAGGTTCTTTTAAGAATTCTTCCAGGAGTTTCTCCTGGAATTCTTACGGAAGTTCCTTTGGGAATTCATCCTAGAATTCTTACGAGAGTTACTCCAGAATTTCCTCCGGAAATTTTTCCTGTAGTTCTTCAATAAATTCCTCCAGAAGTTCCACCGGCAGTTCCTCCGAGAATTCCTCTGATAATTTCTCCGGAAATTCCTATAGAAAATCCCCCGGGAGTTCCTCCGGAAATTACTCTTGGAGTTCCTTTTCAGAGAAACACCCGGAGAAACTGCCGGTGAAACTCCCGGAGGGATTCTCGTAGAAACTGCTGGTGGATCTCCCGGAGGAGTTACCGAAGGAACTGCCGGAGGAGCTCCCGTAAGAACTCCCGGAGGAATTTCAGCAGGAACTCCAAGAAGAATTCCTAGAGGACCTCCAGGATGAGCTCCCAGAGAAACTATCGGAAGAACTTCTGGAGGAATTTCCAGCTTAATTTCGGAAAACCTAAATGATTTCCTGAAAAAAAGCCTGAATAATTTCCTGGAATAGCTTCTGGTGGAACTTCCGGAGGAATTTCCGGAGAAACTCCCGGATGAATTGCTGGTGGAATTCCCGGAGGAACTCTCGAAGGAATTTTGTGGAAGAATTTCTGAAGAAACTCCCGGGAGAATTTTCAAAGGAACCCCGGGGAAACCATCAGAAGCATTCTCGGAAACAAGATAATTCATCTTATAGACAAAACTCGTCTAGCTGAAACTTTTGTTGGGGTTTATAGCTGGACCATCATCATCATCAGAGGACCTCCCGGAGAATTCCCTGAGGAGCTCGCAGAGAAATTCTCAGAGGAGCTTCGGGTGGAAAATCTATATAAATTCCTGAAGAAGCCTAAATAAATTCCAATTCTGCAGAAATTCCCGGAAGAATTTTCAGAGGAACTGCCGATAGAACTACCTGAATTATTTCTCGAAGGAAATCCTAGAGAAATTGGAAATGCCGGTGGAACTCCTGAAGGATCTCCCAGTGGAAATCTTGAAGTTTCCACCGGAATTCTTTCAGGATTTTATTGCGAATTAATCTAGGAATTCCTCCGAGAATTCCATTGTTGATTTCGGTATAATTTCTGTATAAATTTCTGGTGGAATTCCTGGAGAAATTCTTTGAAATTTTCACAAGAAATTATTCGAAACAATTCACGGAAAATTTTAAGGAATTTACACAAGAAATTCGAAGATTTTTCGTGAAGTTCTCAGGAATGTTTACTGGCAATTCTGCGGAATTTCCACGGAATATTCTTATTCTTAAAAATTATGGGAAACAGTACGAAATTATTTGAATTATTGCAGAGAATTCTGCAGAACTTGTTCGTGAAGATTTTCTTGGAGTAAATAATGGTGGAATTTTCGGATCAATTCCCGGAAAAATTCCTTGAAGACACTGCCGAATAAGTTGCTTGAGGCATTCCTGAAGAATCCCTGACAGAATTTCGGATAGAATGCCAGGAGCAATTGTCGAAGGAATTCCTGGAGAAAGCTTATTGATTTTTCTAAATATTATTTCAGAGAGGATTTGATTAGAAATTCAGATGTATGGTTCTAGTTTTCTTAAACTTATGGAAGAATGCATAAGACAAGACTTATGGAAGAATGCAGGATTTTTATAATAATTGTTATAGCCGATTTTATATTCTTTCTGAATACTAAGTTCGTTAATATTTTTCTCACTTTAATCAAAAATATCTGATGAGCAATAAATCACGCATTTTTAAATCCATTATTGTTTTAATCATTATTGTTTCGATTTGGTTTGGAGTTGGTTTCATGTGTTAATATTCATGTGTTTTTATAAAACTACTATAAAACTACGATTTAGAAAAAGTTGGCCCCCCCCTTCTCGAAATCCTGGCTACGCCCATGCCGATCACTCTGCATATACTCTCGTCCGGTCTGATTTGCTGTCCGTTGCCAACTGACTCAAGCAGTTCCCCGAGCTTCTCACTCTCCGTAAAATCATATTCATTTCGCAGGGGTGAGTTAATATTTTACCGCCAAACTGTTTCAGGGGTTGGAACGGAAATAAAGAATAACAAGTGAAAATGGATAATATTTATTTGATCTCAGAACTCTACAACCAGTACGAATGAATCAAAGAAACACAATGATGTTGTGGTAACATCTGGACAAACAATGAACAGAGATAATACGCGACATCTTGCAAGTCGTATTTTCACCCAAGCCAAGGTGGAATGGGCAATAAACTCGTTTGAACCATATAAATCACCAGGTAATGATGAAATTCGACCTGTGATGATCCAAAAAAGTAAAGAAATATTAATTCCTTGTCTGACTGAAATGTTTAGAGCTAGTTTACAATTAAACTATATACCAAGAACTTGGCGCCAAGTGCGCGTACTATTCATACCCAAAGCTAATAAAAAGGATAAAACAAGTCCAAAATCTTTTAGACCAATAAGCTTGTCGTCATTTATGCTGAAAATAATGGAGAAATTGATCGATGATTACATTAAGAAGGAATATTTAGAATTAATGCCATTAAACAAATATCAATTTGCATACCAACATGGAAAATCAACAATAACTGCACTTCATACGCTAGTGACAAAAATTGAAAAAACTTTAGAAGCTAAAGAAATAATGTTAGCTGCGTTTTTAGATATTGAGGGTGCATTTGATAATGCATCTCATAATTCTATGAGAAATACTATGATAAAAAGAAATTTTGATAATTCAATTATAGATTGGATATTTGAAATGTTACAAGGTAGAGAAATCTCTTGTGATCATGGATCTACAACAGTGATGGTTAAAACTGTAAAGGGTTGTCCTCAAGGAGGAGTTCTCTCTCCTCTGTTATGGTCGCTAATAATTGATGAATTATTATCGAATCTCGAAGCGAAGGGCTTTGAAATTATTGGTTTTGCAGATGACATAGTAATTATAGTTCGAGGAAAATATGAGCATATAATTAGAGACAGACTTCAATCTGCTCTCAACCTAACTGTACGATGGTGTGAGAATGAAGGGCTTAGCATAAACGCTCAAAAAACTACTATAATTCCATTTACACGTAGAAGAAGTATTAGAGTTCCAGATATATATTTAAAGGGCATCAGGTTAGAACTTTCTCTAAAAGTGAAATATCTGGGAGTACTTTTAGATAGCAAACTAAATTGGAACTCTCACTTAGATCTTATAATCAGTAAAGCTACAAATGCTTTATGGATAAGTAAAAGAACCATTGGCAACAAATGGGGACTCAAGCCTAAAATGATTCACTGGATCTACACATCTATAGTAAGACCTCGAATAATATATGCTTCACTAGTCTGGTGGCCAAAAACAAAAGTGAAATATATTCAGAAGAAATTAGGAAAACTTCAGAGAATTGCTACTATGTCCATCACAGGAGCTAGGCGTAGTACGCCTTCTAATGCACTTTATGCAATATTGAATCTATTACCTTTACATTCGTTCATACAATTAGAAGCTGAGAAAAGTGCACTAAGATTAAAGAGAACAATAACGTTCTTCGAGGGAGATCTTAGGGGTCATCTCAGTATACTTAAGGTAATCAAAATAAATTCATTATTTAATCATAAAAACTGGATGAATACTAAATACAACTTTGAACGACTATTCAATGTGACGGAGCCTAGTCGCACTGAGTGGGAATCAGAGGGACCTAGTATTCAACCAGGCTCAGTCATATTTTATACAGATGGATCAAAATTAAATAATAGTGTAGGAGCTGGCCTAACAGGCCCTGGAGTAAATATATCTGTTTCAATGGGTAAATGGCCAACCGTGTTTCAAGCAGAAATACAGGCAATTATTGAGTGCACTACCGTTTGCTTACGACGTAACTACAGATATGCAAATATATGTATTTTTTCTGACAGTTTAGCTGCGCTAAAAGCGCTGAAATCAGTGACTTGCTCATCAAAATTAGTTTGGGAATGCTCAATCACTCCAACAGGTGGCTCAAAATAATACATTGAATTTAATTTGGGTTCTTGGGCACTGTGGAATTGAAGGTAATGAAAAAGCTGACTTGTTAGCAAGAGAAGGATCTTCCAAACTATCTGTCGATCCAGAACCATTCTGTGGCATTTCGGAATGTACTCTTAAAATGGAACTAAAGAACTGGGAAAAACTGAAAATAAATGAAATCTGGAATAATACAAGGACAGCACGACAATCAAGGAGATTCATAACTCCAAATGCAACAATAACTAAAAAGGTTTTGAGCTTATCAAAAAAAGACTTATGTACATTCAGTGGGCTAATAACAGGTCACTGTACCAGTAAATACTATTTAAAACAACTTGGGGAGCTGGAAGACGATATCTGTCGTTTCTGTAACTTTGAGATTGAAACTTCGGAACATTTACTTTGTGATTGTACAGCACTTTTTCATAGAAGAAGAAACATTTTTGAGAAGGGTTTTATTGAACCCTCGGATGTTTGGATAACTTCTCCCAACAAGACAATAAACTTCATTCGTTTAATTATACCTTACTGGGATAATAATCATAGTCAGTAAGTTCAAATCACTCTTCAATAGTGTTTTAGACTATCTGACTTCTACTATACATTAAAAAGGGGCCCGCCACAATAGATCAAATATCTGGTCGCAGTGGAAAAAAAAACAGGACAGGAAAAAAAACGGAGAAGATGGGCGTGGCCGGCAATGATAGCTTTCATGTTTTATCATTTTGGACCCCCAATTGGATTTCCATTGAATCCCAAATGGAAATCCATAAGCAATTGGGGTAAGAAAGGTAAAGAATATACATGACAACTATCATTATGCAATCTACGAAATACTCCGTTACAACGCAACGCAACGCAATTGCAAACTTGGATTGCACAGGGCCTTCTTCTTCTTCTTCAATGGCTTCACATTCCAACTGGAACTTGGCCTGCTTTTCCACTTAGTATTCTATTAGCATTTCCTCAGTTATTAATTGAAAGCTTTTCTATGCCCGCCATTGCATGAGTATGTATATTGTGTTGCAAGTACAATGGATACACTGTGCCCAGGGAGTCGAGAATGTTTCCAACCCGAAAACATCCTAGACCGGACCGAGAATCGAACTCGTGATCTCCAGATAGACAAGGCGTAGGGCCTTTGCTCGCAAGGCTACTGGAGACCCATCATTGCAAAGGGCTCCCAAGATTGAATTTTGAGAAAGTTTAAAATTTTGTTCTTCGTATTGATAAGGTATCGATGTATTGTTTCGTGTGTTTCAGTCTGAAATTATGCTTTTTAGTATAGTTTTATAGTATTAAGCAAAAACAAGCTTTATACCATTCGTAGGATCTGGGACAGCTTTGAGTTCTGCGAATGTCGCTGCATTTTCCACTGTTTTATGTTGTATTTGTAGCGTCCTACACAACAACCGGTGTTTTTCACTAACTCTCTTTAATTTTCGGTGATAGGTATGTACTACTCTTTTTGAACTTTTTGAAAGATTTATCCATTTTCACAAAAATTATGTTGTGTTGAACAACATTTGAAAAAACATCACTATAAATAAATAAGTAAGTTATTTTAAAAGTTATCATGCAGTAAACTTATTTCACAATAAATCAACATGTTTGGCTCATAGGCTTACAATCTAATATAATACACATTACTTGATTAAATTGTACAACTGCGGCAGCGTTGTGGAATAACAAATTCTAACAAATCACATCACATAAACATGTTATTCAATATCAACTTGATTACACAAAATAGGATTTACTTAGGTGGAATAAAGTATATTTACAGTGAATAATACAACTGTACTTCACCCTGCCAGGGAAATTTTAGGGCAACATTTGTTAAACTTTTTTTCGATGCCTTATTCAACTAATAACAAAACAGGGAACTAATGCAGTGATTTCAATCAGTATAACATTTATTAAACAACTTCTTAAACATGCTTTATTGTTCAACTACCATCGCTTCTGTACAACAATTGTTCAACAAGCTTGTTGATTTATGCTTCTGAATTGTTTCTTGGGAAATCTTTTGGTTCATCCGCTTTTGACACTTGAGAAGAGAAACTTTAACGTTTTACAATTTGTTTATTGAATTAAAAGACTTGTATTACCTTATAAGTTCTGTTGTCGTTATTTATCCTATTTTTTGAAAAACTCCTCCATCGTCTATCAACACTTCAATATTGCGAAAAAAAGCGACTTTTCGTTTGGAACTTCATTTTTCGAAAATGGCGGCTATTGCTTGTTGTCGCTTGACTTTCTTAATATCTCACAAGATTACTTTTTAAGCATTTTTATTTGCTGTTCACTTTATCAGCAATGTATAGAAAATAGTTCGCATTTATGTATAAAATCTATGCATTTTTTGACGTTTATCTCGTATTCTTGAAAATGTGTGAAAAATAGTCATAAAATGCATAGATCAGAATTACCGTGTATGCAATACATGAAGTGGTTAAAAACCAAACCAGCTCATTTATTTAGATATTGTCGGCGTAGCACCAAGTCAGAATTCGGAAGTCGGGACTTCCGAACCGAACTTTCTTCCGAAGTTTTATTTGTCAAACTAATTGATGCGTTGTTTAGCGCATTGTTACGGTTTATTTTATCTTATTTTAGGCGAATCCATTTTTATCTTATTTTATTATATTTTAGGCGAATCCAGCGCACTACTTCCGAAGTTGGGAAAGTTGCCTGTATCTGGAGAAAAATCCAACTTCGGTATAAAAAGCGGTATAAATTTAATTCGGATACACAATAGTTAGCTAATAAATTATTAATTTGTTGTTAAAATATCAATACATTCGGTTTAAAAATGCTATAATTTGGGCAAATCAAGCATCCGAAAGATATTCAATTTGCAAAAAAGAGAGCTAACCGCGGTGGAGGTTGGTACTCGGATTCTGATGGCTTTTCCGCAAACGTGACCTTTAAGTGGTCTTGTTGTGTAGGGGTTATCACGCCTATCTAGAGAGTAGGAGGTTGAGGGTTCGAGTCCCTCCAAGACACGTGGATTCTTTTTCGCAAATTTCATATCAATTTGTCCATTTCGAAACATATGCTGTGCATATGCACAGCCAAGATATTTAACAAAAAAATGGTTTTCGTACGGCCGAGTTGCCGAATAATATGCAATTAATTGTATTTTTTGTTATTTTCAATTGTTCAGATTTGGAAAAGTTTTTGATTTTGGTCAGTAATAAAATCCTTCATATTTAAGAGTGGATTAAAATAAAATTCTACTTTTTCATGTTTTGAAAAAATGCGAGTTTTTGTCAGCGTCCCTTTGAATAGTGAAAAATTTGTAGTTTACTGTTTTTCCACAACTAACGTAATACGTTAATTCACTCTATTTTTTTCTCTAATTTCTTACACAGAATTTTTTTTTTTTTTATTTCATCAATTCTTGAATTTTGTCACAAGGTTTTTTAACATGTTCCGTTTTGCAAGTGCGTTTGTCCCGTTTTTCCACCAAAATGATCTGGCTAGCCTACTAATCAGATGATATGGTTCATATGTATGCATAAATGTCCTGTTTCGGATTTAGCGCAAAGATAGTAACGCCTATTTGACGATGAAACGAAGTTTCTCAGCTCCATGAGGAATTTGATTTCTGCGATAGCAAATCCTGGGAAAAGTCAAGCAATATTGAGCAAGTATCACAATCAAATTATAATTTCGGCATAATGTACATATTCACATATGAGTTTTCATAACATTGTAAATTAATGTCCAAGTCGGGTGGTTTAATACCCGAAATATAGGCAATTAACTTTGATTGAACTGATTAATTCGAATAATTTCCATTTTCTCTTTGAATTCAGAAATTTTTCCTGGAATTCAGGAACTCCTTCTGGAATTCAGGAACTCCTTCTGGAATTCAGGAATTCATCTTGAAATTCAGGAATTCCTGAAAAATAAAATTTAAAATCCCTGGAAAACTTTCTGAATCCTCGCAAGAATTCTTGAATTCCAGGAGAATTTCCTGACTGCCTGGAAGAATTCCTAACGGATTGGAAGAATTCCTGAATCCCTGGAGGAGTTTTTGAAACCATAGAAGAATTGTTGAATACCTGGAATTAAATTCATGAATGTAAATATGGTTTTTTATGCTAAGATGGAGACGCTCTGAATTCCTGCAATGAATTCGTTATGCATGGAGTGTTTCCTGACTTCCTGACGAAATCCTTGGAAGAATTTCCAAATCTCCGGAAGAAATGTCGAATTCTTGAAGAAATTCCTAAATTCATGAAAGAAATTCTGAATACTTGAAAGAATTTTAGAATTGCTAAAGGATTTCCCTAATCCACGATCCTGTAAAAAATGCATTTCTTAATTCCTGCAACTGCAATTTTTCAATTCCTGAGAAAATTTATTAATCTCTGGAGGACTTTTTGACATCCTGGAAAAAATTTTGAAGCACTGGAGGAATTTTTGTATCACTAAATGAATAGCTGAATCGCTATAGAGGTATTTCTGAAACCCTTATTATCGGACAGCAGGGACTATGTCCAAGGGCTTGACGATCCCTCCCCAGGTCATCTGCGAGTTGTGGGACTTGCCTAGGATGTGGTGGGGTTTGACAGTGGGCCCTGTTAAATTCCTATAAAAAGCTGCATGTATCCGCAAATAGGCCCCACCCCCACCAAAGCGACCGTGTGCCGCTCAAAACGCACAAGCCCAAGTCCTGGTGTTAGGTGGGACGCTAAACAGCCCTGACACGACGGCCTTCCGACGAGACCCAGGCCCAATAAGCCGCCTGGAAAACCAATAATTACGAACAATATAAGAGATAATGCGATTCGATATAATCGGCAAAGACCTAGGCGACGAATAAAGAATCACGATTGGAAGCTTGGAACATGGAACTGCAAGTCGATAGGTTTCGCAAGTTGCGACAGGATGATCTACGATGAATTACATCCCCGCAACTTCGACGTCGTGGCGCTGCAGGAGATTTGCTGGACAGGACAGAAGGTGTGGAAAAGCGGACATCGAGCAGCTACCTTCTACCAAAGCTGTGGCACCACCAACGAGCTGGGAGCCGGCTTCATAGTGCTAGGTAAGATGCGCCAACGTGTGATTGGGTGGCAGCCATTCATCGCAAGGATGTGCAAGCTGAGGATAAAAGGCCGTTTCTTCAACTATAGCATCATCAACGTGCACTGCCCACACGAAGGGAGCCCCGACGACGAGAAAGAAGCGTTATACGCACAGCTGGAGCAGACATACGATGGATGCCAACTGCGGGACGTCAAAATCGTCATCGGCGACATGAACGCTCAGTTAGGAGGGAGGAAATGTATAGACCGGTCATCGGACCGGATAGTCTGCATACCGTATCGAACAACAGCGGCCAATGATGCATAAACTTTGCAGCCTCCCGCGGAATGGTAGTCCGAAGCACTTTCTTTCCCCGCAAAAATATCCACAAGGCCACATGGCAATCACCCAACCAAGAAACGGAAAACCAAATCGACCACGTTCTAATCGATGGTAAATTCTTCTCCGACATCACAAATGTCCGCATTTACCGCAGTGCGAATATTGATTCCGACCAGAGAGATATTCGATCCGCCATTGGTAGCACCGCAACCGCTGCACTAGGCACGGTGCCCCCGGATCAGAGAAACGACTGGTATGACGGCGAATGTGAGCAGTTAGTGGAAGACAAGAATGCAACATGGGCGAGATTGCTGCAACATACAAAACTCGATTTTCCGGAGAAAAAAGCGCCAGCATGAATATCGAGACCGTGAAGAGACGGAGCAACTGTACCGCGCTAATAACACACGAAAGTTCTATGAGAAGCTGAACCGTTCACGTAAGAGTCACGTGCCACAGCCTGATATGTGTAAGGACATAAACGGAAACCTTCTTACGAACGAGCGTGATGTGATCCAAAGGTGGTGGCAGCACTACGAAGAACACCTGAATGGCGATGTGGCAGACCAAGATTTGGGAGGAGGAAGTTTTGCCGCAGGAGTGGATGGAAGGTGTCGTGTGTCTCATCTACAAAAAGGGCGATAAGCTGGATTGTAGCAACTACCCCGCAATCACATTGCTGAACGCCACCTACAAGGTACTCTCCCAAATTTATGCCGTCGACTAGCACCAATTGCAAGGGAGTTCGTGAGGCAGTACCAGGCGGGTTTTATGGGCGAACGCTCCACCACGGACCAGGTGTTCGCCATTCGCCAAGTACTGCTGAAATGCCGCGAATACAACGTGCCCACACATCATCTATTCATCGACTTCAAAGCCGCTCATGACACAATCGATCGGGACCAGCTATGGCAGCTAATGCACGAACACGGATTTACGGATAAACTGATACGGTTGATCAAGGCGACGATGGATCGGGTGATGTGCGTAGTTCGAGTTTCAGGGGCATTCTCGAGTCCCTTCGAAACCCGTAGAGGGTTACGGCAAGGTGATGGTCTTTCGTGTCTGCTATTCAACATCGCTTTGGAGGGAGTAATACGAAGAGCAGGGATTAACATGAGTGGTACAATTTTCAATAAGTCCGTCCAGCTATTTGGCTTCGCCGACGACATAGAACCCCTGACCCTGATCAGAACCCCTGAGCTAGTAAATTCTCACAAACCTTCCAGACTACAATTCCAAAACCTCCCGTGGCACCTATGAGACATCGTGAAGTTCTCTGCATCTTTCTTTAGTAGGTGTCCAAATAACAATCCTTCCGCTTCCTCAGCATTCGCAAGGTCATGGCCAGGACAGATCGCAACTAATGGAGAGTGTATTGCTTCCATCTAAGAGATAGTGATTAGTCCCAATTCGATATCAGTGGTAACAAATCGAAGTGATGCTACTCTCATACAATAATCCAGGCTTGTACCACTTACGAATTTGTGCGAATTGCTCACTGCTAATATGCTAATTCCTTGAAGGAATTTTGGGATCCCTGGAAGAATTGAAGCCTTGGAGCAATTCTTGGTATCTGACTTTTAATAAAATTCCAAGAATTCAAGAATTTTTCCAGGAATTTATTTTTTTTCCCTGCGAATCAGCATTTCATGGATTCGAAATTCCTCCATGGATTCAAGATTGTTTCCAGAAAGTCAAGAAACTCTGCATGAAGTCTTCCAGCGAGTCTAAAATTCTTCAAGAATTCTTCCATGAAATGAGAAACTTCTTCCAGAATTCAACATATCATCCGGGGGTCTGAAAATTCCTCTGAAGAAAAAAGGAATACCTCCAGAAAGTCAGGAAAACCTCCGGAAAACCTTGCAGGGATTCAGAATTCTTGTACCTACGTTAAGCAAATCTTTCGCCTCGGCTGCCCACGGCTAATGTGCGTGGAAAATCACTTCAAGAAAATTCAACTAGAGTGGTACTGGATAACTTCTTTGAGATCGCGTTTTAGTACGAAACGGTGACTTCAAAGCTTAGCGCAGCGCGCTATTGTGATTAGGGATGAATCGATACTAGTAAATACGAGTAAATACTCGATACTTAAATCTATTAAAACTTAATAAAAACATTCGTATGTTCTTCGAAATAAACTTCTAAGTTTTAGTATTTAATTCGAATAAAAAAATACCAAGTATTTATTTTCTGCCACTCAACACTTATTAGTGGTAATTGCGGTATATTATTATTGAAATTCACAAAAGTGAACTAAGCTTTATTTTATAGATTTCTTACGATTCACTTAAAACTGAGGATAGTACATATGGCTTATCCTCAATACTAAAGTGACTAGACGTCTCGTATTATGCGGGACAGTCCCAGACAGTGAATTCGAGCGACTATGGAATCCGTATAACATCATTTGAATAAGTTTAAGGGTCTTGAGAATGTGGGAATATTGAAAACTAGTTTGGTGTATTTTCACGACTTCAGCGGGAATCGAATCCTCAGCTCAAAATACACAACTTACATACTCATTAGACATACTTACTATACCGTACACTCAGAATACCGGCGCTCCGAAACTCCAACGTAATTGTTTCTAAGAAATCGAGTAGTAGGCATCATACTGTGTGTTGAAGGTTGACTGGTTACAAAATTCTTTTGAAACGATTTGAAATTTGCTTAATTCTTTAGTGTTCCAATCAACATAAATAATCAATAACTACTTGACAGTGACAAAACAATCGTTTTTGAATTTTACTTCAAATATATAAGTACTCATATGATACGAGTAGGTATCGATACTTTTAATTCGATTTTTAGTGGTATCGATACTTTTATACGATACTATTTTATTTATCTTTATTAAGGTGTTGTAGGATATAGGAGTAAGACAAAGAAGGAAGGCTATCATAGTAGGCCAAGGACGGAGAGTTCAGTTATCAAGTGTGAACTAGTCGCGTGAGGTTGTGCTAACGGAGCAATTAATAAAACGAAGTTAAGTGTGTGTAAGAGAATTATTGTTGGTGTGTTATTCATCTTATCTGAAGATCCTAAACTATTACAATTGGCGAAGAGGGTGGAAAAAGAAGTTGTGGAATTAACTTGGCTCAGCTTGGTTCAAACAGTCGTACATATATTTTTTCATTAAAATTTTCCAAAATAAATTTGGTAATTATTGAATTGTAAAGTCAGTTCTTTGTGTGGCGAATAGAAAACAAGTTTGTAATAATTGCGGTGCAAATACCACTATACACCCAGGTTTTTTTTTTACACGGTCTGGTTTTAGTCGTTTAAGACCTTCAGCATCAATGAAACAATGAGTTAACCCCACGAAAAAATTCACAAAAAATCAAAGAAAATTCAGAGTGTATTTGAAAAGCTGTGAAAATTCAGGTTACCCGAGAAATGAATGAATTACAACCGTGTAAAAAAAACCTGGGTGTATCTGATACAAAGTTCAAAGATAACATCTAACAGACACAACTTCTGGACTTTCATTTGACTTTCATTTGATGATATTTGATGTTCAACCTGGAGTGTTGAAGCTTATTTGATGTTGAACCAGTAGCGTTCAATGATGTTGAGTATTGAATTGGGAGCGTTTGAGGATAATTGGAGTTGTACCAAGAGCGTTCAAGAATAAATATGTTCACCCAGGAGTGTTAGAGGTAAATTGGAATTGGACCAGGAGCGTTCAAGAGTATTTAGCATTGAACCGGGAGCGTTCGAGAATAATTGGAATTGAACCAGGAGCGTTCAAGTATGTTTGGAATTATAACCGATTAAAATATTTTTGTCACTGAACCAAGAGCGTTCAAGGAATGTTGCCATTAAACCAGGAGCGTTTAAGTGAATACAAATAATTCCAGGAATGCTCTGGACAGTTTGATCGAATTAATATTGTTCTAAAACATACAAATAAGAAATTTTGAAACTTTATTTATTTTTAAAACAGTACTCTTATCATTGACGAAAAAAAAAAAACAAATCGATAAATAATCAATAAGGAGTATTCAAGTGTTATCTGATGAAACGTTTTTGAAATTTATATATAGGAGCGTGTTTTCAAGGTGGATCAAGGTAAGATAAAACATTTGACATTGTTTATTTCGAAGCATATTATTTCACTAAATAAAAAATAATAATAATAAAGCGAAATAATAATAGGATCAATAATGTAACGTGCATTTTTTTGACATACTACGATTGTTTATTCAATTGTACACTTAATATAGGTGAATTGAAAAAAAAATCGTATTATGTGGAACACAACAGCCATCATCCGGTACCCTGTACTTATATATAAAGTACAAGTTAACACTAGTTCTTGTAAAAGAAAAAAAATATATATATATATATATATATATAAATATATATATACATAAAAAAATATATATATGAAAAAAAATTACAGATGGAAGATACACGTCAAATCTTACCATTCCGATGTGAAACCATTGAGAAAGCGAAACTCTCCAGAGAATGGGAAACCTGGAAGTGGTCGCTTGAATGCTATTTTGAAGCATACGACATTACGGATCAGAAAATGAAACGCGCGAAACTACTTCATCTGGGTGGAGTAGAATTGCAACGAGTTTTTCGCAGTCTACCAAATCATGCTAAACTCCCTTTGGTTACTCTTGAGCCGAAAGTATATGATTTGGCAATAGAGATACTCGATTCGTTTTTTCAAGCTGGCAGGCAAGATGTGATTGAACGAAGAAAGCTTCGTAAGCTGAAACAGGAGCCTGACGAAAAGTTTTCGCACTTCATCATTCGCCTCGGTCAACAAAGCCTGAATTGTGGTTTTGAGAAGATTTCACCGAAATTCTCAAAGAAATTTATTTGATCGACATAGTTGTAGAAAATTGCCGATCAGACGAGCTGCGGAAGGCCATTTTGAAACGTGATCGTTCATTGAGGGAGATTGAGGAGATTGCAGCAACTATCGAGGACACGGAACACCAGATGAAAGAGCTGAAGGAGAATAACAACAGGTTGCGTGAATCTACGGTTTATGAAGTTAAAAGAGCAAAAGTGGAAGGAAAATTTGGCGAAAGATCGAAAAAGTCATCATCTGTTGGATTTAAAGATCGAGTCAATCAATCATCGGCGATAAGAAATTTTAAAACATGTTTCTCATGTGGACAATCAGGTCATTTCTCGAATTCACCGGAGTGTCCAGCTCGAGGACGCACTTGTCGCCGTTGTCAACAATTGGGACATTTCGAAATCACTTGCAGGAAGCGAAAGGGTAATTCTGGTGCACATAGGATCTCGAAGAAAGTATATGCAATAGACAAATATCAAGATGTTACTAAGGAACCAGAAGAAGAAGAAGAAGATGAACCTAAGACAGAGGAGAAGGTATACTATGCCTTTTACGGCGGAAACGAGAGTAATGTTTTGGAAGCTACAATCGGAGGTATACAGATTGAGGTTTTAGTAGATTCAGGCGCAGATGCAAATTTGATAACGTTGAAGACTTGGAAGATGTTGAAGGCAAAGCAAGTACAAATCGTGAAATCAACCAAGGGGCCATCTTGAATTCTAAAAGGATACGGCAGCAACAAGCCACTTGATGTCGCTGGCACATTTAAATCGGAAATTGTTATTGGACGCAAATCCACTATTGCGGAGTTTTTCGTTGTGAATGGTGGTCAGAAGGATATTCTTGGTGATTATTCAGCAAAGCAATTAGGTGTTTTGAAGGTGGGCGTGGACGTGAACAACGTTAAGAGTGAACTCAAACCGTTTCCTAAAATAAGGGGAGTGAAAGCAACAATCGAAATGAATCCGGATGTTAGGCCGGTATTTCAGCCATTACGCAGAGTTCCAATACCATTGGAGGTGGCAGTGAACAGTAAGCTATAGCAGCTACTAATGCTACTAATTGTGGGCCCTCCTTAGCCGTGCGGTAAGACGCGCGGCTACAAAGCAAG
This sequence comes from Armigeres subalbatus, assembly GCF_024139115.2. Classification (NCBI taxonomy): domain Eukaryota; kingdom Metazoa; phylum Arthropoda; class Insecta; order Diptera; family Culicidae; genus Armigeres; species Armigeres subalbatus. Next base: position 93,341,832 of record NC_085141.1, read on the forward strand.
ACCATGCTGAGGGTGGCTGGGTTCGATTCCCGGTGCCGGTCTAGACAATTTTCGGTTTGGAAATTGTCTCGACTTCCCTGGGCATAAAAGTATCATCGTGTTAGCCTCATGATATACGAATGCAAAAATGGTAACCTGGCTTAGAAACCTCGCGGTTAATAACTGTGGAAGTGCTTAATGAACACTAAGCTGCGAGGCGGCTCTGTCCCAGTGTGGGGATGTAATGCCAATAAGAAGAAGAAGAAGAAGAAGCTACTAATGCGAGATATCATTGAAATCAAGAAAGGACCAGCCACGTGGGTATCACCACTAGTGGTAGTTGGCAAAGCTTCCGGAGAACCGAGGATTTGTTTGGATTTGCGACGGGTTAACCAAGCTGTGGTTCGACAACACTTTCCAATGCCTGTGGACCTGTGGTTGAGGAATATCCTGCGCGGTTAGGAAGGGGAAAGTTCTGGAGCAAACTGGATATACGAGAAGCTTTTCATCAAGTCGAGCTAAGTGAGGAATCAAGGGATGTAACGACGTTCATTACTAACCGTGGGTTGTTCAGGTTCAAGCGTTTACCTTTCGGTCTAGTGACAGCACCTGAGATTTTTCAACGCATCATGGAAGAGATGCTTTCTGGATGTGAAGGCACTTACTAGTACCTTGACGATGTCATCGTGGAAGGAGAAACCAAGGAGGTTCATGATAGAAACTTGAAAAAGGTAGTGTTCTAAATGTTTAGAATAGAAGAAATAATAATCACAAATAAATGAATTTTGTAAAACTATTTTTAGGTTCTTGATAGGCTCAAAGATAGAAATGTAGATGGGCTCAAAGATAGAAATGGGAAAAATGTGCTTTTGGAGTTTCCAAACTTGATTTTTTGGGAAATCACATCTCAGATACCGGAATTAGTCCATCGCGTGAAAAACTTAAAGCTGTTTTGTCATTTCGTTCTCCATCCAATGAATCAGAAGTAAGAAGTTTCTTAGGTTTAGCCAATTATTTGAATAAATTTATTCCGGACCTTGCAACGATCGCTGAGCCTCTCCGAAAGCTTACTCGGAAGGAAACAACATTTAAATGGACAACAGTGCACGAGTCATCGTTTCAAGCTGTGAAAGCGAAACTTGCTTCTGCAAAAATGCTAGGATTTTTCAAGACAGAAGACAATACCATCGTTATAACAGATGCAAGTCCTTCCGGATTAGGTGCAGTATTACTTCAAGAAAACACGGAAGGAAACCATAGAATCATTTCTTTTGCGTCAAAGTCATTAACGGATACTGAACGACGATATTGCCAAACTGAAAAGGAGGCATTGGCGTTAGTATGGAGCGTTGAGCGTTTCCGGATGTATCTGTATGGAAAACCATTTACTGTTATGACCGATTGTAAGGTGCTTGAGTATTTATTCATACCTCGTTCGAAACCTTGTACCAGAATTGAGCGATGGGTGCTACGACTGCAGGCTTTCGATTATCATGTTGTGCATATACGCCGATTGTCTATCCCGTTTGGCAACTGTAAAATCGACCGCATTTGATCCAGAAGAGGAAGTCGTTATTCGTAAAATAGCCGTGCTGGATGCCTCTACATTTGCTCTCAAGTGGGATGAAATAAAAGACGAATGTCAGCAAGACTCAGAAATAACAGAAGTTGTAATGCTGCTGCAGGATGACAATCAGAATTACCCTTACTGTATCATGTAATAGCCAATGAACTCTGCATTGTTGATTCAGTCCTGCTAAGAGTTGATCGTATCGTCATACCTCGGGTTCTTCGAAGCAGAGTTCTGGCAATTGCCCACGAAGGACATCCTGGAATAAACATGATGAAAAGCCATCTAAGGACTAATGTTTGGTGGCCGAAAATGGATAATGATGTTGAAAAATTTGTAAATTTTTGTAAAGGCTGTACTTTAGTGTCTGCACCCAATCCTCCGGAGCCATTAGTACGACGTGAACTTCCTAACCAACCTTGGGTAGATGTAGCTGCGGATTTTCTGGGCCCATTACCAGAGGGTCAATATTTGTTGGTAATCATTGACTACTATAGCCGATATATGGAGGTGTGCGAAATGAAGGAAATAACAGCAGCAGATACCAGATCGCCATCGTGTTCAGCCGTTATGGGATTCCACTGACATTGCGTGTAGATAACGGGCCACAGTTCAGTGCAAAATGCGAAGAATTCCATAGTTTTTGCGAAAGCAATGGCATCAAGATAATCAATACCATTCCGTATTGGCCAGCGATGAATGGCGAAGTTGAACGCCAGAATCGATCGATATTGAAAAGACTACGAAAAGCACAAGATTTGGGAAAGGATTGGAGATTGGAGTTGCGACAATATCTACTTACATACCATTCAACGAATCATAGTGTCATCGGAAAATCACCTGCGGAACTTATGTTCGGAAGGAAGATTCGCAACAAGCTACCCGGTGTTCCAACGTCAGAATTGAAAGATGAAGAAGTTAGAGATAGAGACAAACTGCATAAGGAAAAACAGAAGGCATACACCGACAAGAGAAGGTTTGCTCAAGAAAGTGAAATCGATGTCGGAGACCAAGTGGTGATGAAAAGAATGAAGAAAACTCACAAACTGCAATCAGATTACTCGCCAGAAGAATTCCAGGTGATTCGTAAAGTAGGAGCAGATACAACTGTACGTTCATGCGTTTCAGGAAAGGAATTTAGACGAAACGTGGCACAATTGAAGAAAATTTAACAACCGGTTACAGTATCAGATGAACGAGAGGAAATGAAACAGTGTGAAGATTCTTGCAAGAGTAGAGAAGGCATGCAGAGTAGAGAAGGCATACGACAGTGAGAGATGTACTGAGCAAACGAAAGAAAATATTCCCGATGCAGAAAAAGCGAAAGAACCAAAAAGATTAAAACAAGCAGAAGAAATGATCCATAGGCAAAGTTCAGTTATCAAGTTCAGTTATCAAGTGTGAACTAGTCGCGTGAGGTTGTGCTAACGGAGCAATTAATAAAACGAAGTTAAGTGTGTGTAAGAGAATTATTGTTGGTGTGTTATTCATCTTATCTGAAGATCCTAAACCATTAAACTGCCCCTATTCGCATAAGCGTCCCATGTCAGTTTTCTTCAACTTGAGAAATATGCCGTAGAGTTTTTCAAACCCGTTTCACATGAAGAAATAAAAAAAAATCTAAAAAATCGATAATACCAGCAATCTTTCTGAAAATTTGGCATAATGTTCTTTATCTGTATACATTGCTATGGAACTATTAAATAGACCATAATTACATTGATGTTTTGTGCGAGAGTGTATCAAAATCTGGAATGTGACTGTTATGCGAATAAATAGCAAGATGGGACAAAACAAGTGGGTTTTAATTTTCAAATTTCTAGAACAAAGCCTATTATTTTATCAGTTTTTCTTAAAGATGAGTTCATTTTAAGCTTATTTCTGAAAGAAAATCAAAATCGTCAAAAATCGACATGGGACTCTTATGCGAATCGCGGCAGTAAAGGTGTTATTCGATACTACTTTAAAGTAAAAGTATCGATACCTCAGTGGTATCGTTTCATCCCTAATTGTGATCCAGTCAGTCCAGCGCCCCGTGGTTTGGCTCAGAAAACCCCTCTATCTATGTAATATACTTTCCCCTATGCATAACCACGTGGTTTCTTGACGGCCCCTATGTGCACGTGCGGATGAGGTAGATCAAAAGATGGATTGTGAGGGTTTGGTTGGAATTTCGGATTTATCAGTTACGAACGACTGAGCTTCTTCTTCTTCTTCTTCTTATTGGCATAACATCCCCACACTGGGACAGAGCCGCCTCGCAGCTTAGTGTTCATTAAGCACTTCCACAGTTATTAACTGCGAGGTTTCTAAGCCAAGTTACCATTTTTTGCATTCGTATATCATGAGGCTAACACGATGATACTTTTATGCCCAGGGAAGTCGAGACAATTTCCAATCCGAAAATTGCCTAGACCGGCACCGGGAATCGAACCCAGCCACCCTCAGCATGGTCTTACTTTGTAGCCGCGCATCTTACCGCACGGGTAAGGAGGGCCCCAGCGACTGAGCTACGAAGACCGGATCAATTAGGATCGTAGGTTAGTGTCAATTAGATTTTACGAATTTAATCTTCCTTAACCTGTGCACATCGAATTTTCAAGAATATTTTTGCTCTGCATTGTTCGACATACAACGAACCGCTATTTTAAAAATAGATAACCCTGATCGAAGAGTGGTAGGACAATAGCTGTCGGAAACGTGTCAGCCTTGGGCTGAAAGTCTCCTAAATAAAGATAAAAAAAGCAATAGCTGTTTACTGCCGTCATACACATAGTTGTCCCATGTTTGCTGGAATTCCTATGTACATGGGACAGTTATGCGTATAACGGCAGTTTAGGCGAGGAAAGATACTTCCCGGATTCTCGGTGACTTTGTTAACTTCACATTTTTAAAAATTGTTTGAAATTTCTCTACACAAAATAATCGGAAGCGTAAGACTTATTATTAGTATAATATCAATTTATTTCCAATATTTCCATCATTAGCAAATTTACAAGTTCTTGCGGTCGCAAACATAAAACAACCTCCAAAATGTGCTTAAGTAGTCTACGAATACTCTAGATATATCAAAACTTTACAACCTAACTGTTAATGACTGATGATTGCTTCTTTTCTATCGTTTCACAATTTACTCTTATGATAGCGGGAAAGAAACTCCCCCCAAGCCGGTTCAATTTAAACTGTTTTTTTTTGTTTCTCGCTGAGTAACTGTGATGACATCCCTAGGCCTTAGCACTAGGTAAAGCCCTATACATTACACGGGTTCAACCCTCCCTTGATTTCGGATATGTTTTGAAGGTAGGTATAGGGAAATCTAAACTTACAAGATAAACTGTTAACAAAATTAATGATTAATACCCGAGTATGTGTGTGTGTTTATATGTGTTGGTGTTTCTTTATATATTCATTCTAGTAATGTGGATTAATACAATTCTGTCTGTGATAAAAAGGTGCAGTCGACAATACTTTGTGGGTAGTGCAACATCTGACAGACTAACATCTATGTCGGTCCGCATCGATTGCTAACCAAGAAACTAAAACTGATTCAGGCTAAATTATTAACATTTGTTTAATATATTGTGCTGAATTGAAACACATTTGGCATGTGTCGTTGTTTAACTAACACTGCTTTAAATCGCTTAAAAACAAAACACCATGTTACCTTTGGTCCCGTATTAATAACTTGATTGTTTGAATAAGTGCCTGTGTGTGAATAATGTGACTCAATAATTGTTGCATTTTCACATAAAAAAACAAATAAAATGTGTAATTTTATTGGGTTAACAACAAGGGAAATAAAAAGTACAGTTTTGTTACAGGCAAGTAAAAACGTAAAAAATAAGTAGTTTTTAAAGAAAGTAACAAAAGAATAAATTAATAACAACTAACTACAAAGCAAACGACGCCGGGCCAGGTTTGATCTCTGTTGCTAAGCAACGACCAGCGTCTCAAACAAAAGAAGGATGGTAAAATGGCTCACTGTGATCATTCTTCGGTACGTAATTTATCCTTGTTGAAGTTCCTGATGGCATCCAGCAAAGCGGTACGGGGATCCACTTCCTGTGAAGGAAGTGGTTTCTTAACGATGGCTCCTCTTACTACCGGTGTGGTCAGCTTAGGTGCCACCGGGGGTGGGGGTGGTGGTGCCGCTGTGGTATTCGTGACAGTTTTCGTCTTGACGGTTACCGTCGGGGAATTCTGGACTACTGTTTTTGCCACAGGTTCTGGGTTTGGTTGAGCAAGAATCTTATCTTTAAGACCTGTCCGGCGTAGCGTGTTCTGTCCGAAGGGCAGTGATGCGGTTTCCGGCACCGGCTTATCTATCCTAGCGGGAGTTGTTCTCAAAATGGCGGTTGAGATATTCGACGACTCAATCATAGACACAGGACGTGTTAGCGCGGGGGTTTCTTTTTCATCCATCGTTTTGAACCCTTTAACGACAGGTTGCATTTTATTAAATCCCATACTGAGCCTATTGATAGTGGCTGAAGAGTTTACCGGCGTACGCGAATATGTATCATAGAAGTATGGTTTATCCAAGGGTTTTTGAGCTACTGGGGGTGGAACAACGTTTTTCTTGTACTCAACCGCTCGTACGATTGGTAAACGATCGGTGTTCGATAATGATACCGATTCGGGTCGATTCGCATCGTGTGGAAGTGACTGCGATTCTCCGTTGTTCAATGGCACATGTTCACGCGAATCGGACTGGTCTACATCATCCACTTTCTCCAATGTTGGAGCTGGAGTAGAGTTCAGATTCACCTTTGTGGTATTATTTACATTTCTGTAACCTCGAGGCAGAGTGGAACTACCACCAAATCGGTAATCTCGATCAGACTTGATCGAAACGTCGATCTTTGGTCGTTCGCTCCAGGTTGTGAAGTTAATGGTTGGTGGGCCTTGATACGTCCACCGTTTATTGGCCGAAGGTTCATTTTTTTCTGCGTTCACAGTAACGCTGACCCCACTACTGGTTACCGTTGTGCTGGTGGTAGTGATATTAACTACCGTAGTTTGTGGTTGCTTAGCGATCGCCACCGACAGCTGTCTATTTTGTAGTTTCTCATCATCACTCTTTGACTCATTTGAAACATCTATTACCCTCTCGTTCACGGATTTATCACTTTCTAATACCTTCTTGCTCACAAACACATCAGCTTTAATCTCCTTTACAGAATCGACCTTCTCGATAATCATCGGCTTCTCTTCAATAACTTCTTCTATGACTTTCTTATTCTCTACTTCCGCGATTTTTTGCTCAACCATACTCTCATGTCTAACCAGATTGCTTTTAACTACTTCGCTTCTAAACTGAATTAAAGTCGAAATATCTGTGAAACTATTTCGCTTGATTGCCGCCATGGGTATAACCTCTTCTACTTCTTTCTTTTCCACCGCTAAATTGTTCTTGGAACTATTTAGTATGTTTTTGATTACCTCCAGACTTTGAAGAGACGGTGAATCGCAGATGCTTACCTCGCTGGTAGACTTCCTTCGGTTGCTCGCTGCAAAGCGATTCTCAAACTTCTGCGCCCCGATCAGCGAAATGTACGACGTACTTCGGGGCGTCAATTTTAATCCGTTGGCGCTGCTCAACGATTGTATGTAGTCCGACCGAGTGGAGTGGAAACTATCGGAACGGTTAATAACCTTTGGCGACTTGTTCAGCACAGTCAAACTACGCCGCTTGACAGGTCCTTGTTGATTTTTGTTGCCCATGCGAATGTTGAACTCATCCTCATCGCTGCGAATAATCGAATCAGCGGAAATTTTGCGCCTTATGATGACGTTATTCTCTTCCTCGCTATCATCCGATTTTTGCGATACTGGCGCTGAAATAGTCTGCAAAATACCAACATTTTGTTAGTCATCATTTTAAGTATGACACTTAGAAGAAAAACTTACCTTCTGGTCCTTTTTATTGGCTGCTTCATTGGGATCATCGATCATCTTTACATTATTTCCAGGTACCTTGGCGCTATTGAAGCTATTTGTATTCAATCCAGAATTATCCTCCGTCTCCATTGCCATCTTTCCATTCAACATTCCTTTTGGTACAGTGTCGTCCTTGACGACCTGACGCATCTCACTGATCATCTCGCTTTTAGTAGTCTCTACCGTCAATTTATTATCCGAGCGCTTCTTAACGCTATCAATGCTACCTCTCTTGACAACCATCGTGTAGTCATCCACCACCGTCTCTTCGTTTAATTTGGCACACTTCATAATATCACTTTCGTTCACCTGATCCTCCTCCGCCTCCGTCACCTGTCGTTGAACTACAACTCCTTCGATAGACTCCTTCAAATTCTGCAGTTCACTCTCCTTCAGCTGTTCTGTTCGCTTCTCCAACGTTTGTAGCATAGTCTCCCGTAGCTCACTCCCCCCACGGTACCCGTCCTCAATATCCGAGTTAATCATTATCTCTCCGGTAGAGACACTACTGTTACCACCTTCGCTCTCCACCAGCGTTACCGTCGGGGAAGAACACTTTTCTTCCATTCCCGCCAGACTTTCATCCATCAACACCTTCTCTCGGATGATTGGCCTAATCAGTTCCGTCTGGTCGGAGAGAATCGTCATACGATCCGTCACAATAGTCGTATTGTCTACGAATGTCGACTGCAGATCAAAGAACCTCTGCTTTTCATCGTACTCGCCCGACTTGATGGACGAATCGGCGAATTTGGGCGGTGCCGGCAGCGTATAGGTCCACTGTTCCTCCTCGTCCGGACTAGGCGATCGCATCGTATCCTTCTTGTCCGGGATGCGTAACTCCTGACCGGACTCGATATTGTAGATTTTAATGCCTTCTTCGGAGCTGTTGTCGCCGTTGGAGAGACGCCGGTCAACGGGCTCTTCATTTGAGTCCCGATTGGCGCTAGGACTCGACGGTACGATGTGCACCTTCGAAACGATTGGGGTGGAGGGTTTGGAATGCCCATTTGAGGTGGGGGAAGATTCGTTGACGATCGTTATGGATACGGACGACGCCCCGTTGGCAGGTTTGCGTTCGGCTTCCGGGGTTAGGGAGGAAGGCGGGTCAGTAGAGATGAGCGAAGATTGTTCGACGTTCAGCATCACTTTGGATACGTTGGGAGTTTGAAGCGACGGTGTAGTGGCGGGAATGGCATCGAAAGTAGTTTGTGGTTGGTGTGTGCTGTTGACAGCGTTCAGCTTATTGACAGTTTCTGGAAGGATAGACGAGATTTAAAAACAGATGTTTTATATCGATCGGTTTTGGCGATACCAGAAAAGCGAATATCAATATCAGGGAAATGGGATAGATGGATTTCGGTGGATAAGACAGAACAGGCTATCACACAAGCTGACAGTAGAACGGCTGTTTTCTAAGAATTACTGAATAAAACATAAGGTAATTACGAAAGGCTGAAAATCCTAAACAACAAACAAGTTTAGATATAAGGAGTCTCATTGCTCCCATCCTTCTATTCTCCAATTCTTCCATTTTTCCAATGGAATGGAAATTCACAGTCGTTCTGGCCTTCCGCACCCTAATATAGTTAAAAAATCCTACGATTCTCCCCATTCTCCCATATTCACATTCTTCTTCTTCTTCTTCAGCACTTCCATTCTCCCATCCTTCCATTTTCCATTCTATTCATCCTCGCATTTCCCAATCCTTATATTCTTCCATTCGTCCATTCTTCCATCCATCCATTCTCCCATTCCTCCATTCTTCCAGTCTTCCATTTTTACATTCCTTTATTCATCCATTTCTCCTGCTTCACATTTTTCCATTCATCCATTCTTCCTTTTTTCACTCTCCCATCCTTCAATCTTACCATACTTCGATTCTTCGATTCACCCATCATCCCATTTTTCAAATCTTCAGTTCATCCAACCTTCTATTCTTCCATTCTCCATTGTTTCATTCTGCCATGCTTCGACTTTTCCATTTTTCAATTTTTCCATGTTTCCATTCTTTCATTCTTCCATGTTTCCAGCTTCTATTCTTTCACAAGTACGTATCGTTTTTAAGAGAAATGGGGGAGGTGGGCGGTCTTTTTCGATTCTCCCATCCTTCCATTTTCTTCATTACAAGTTCTCCCATTTTTCCATTCTTCGATACTCCCAACCTTCCATTCTTCAATTTTTTCAACCTTCAATTTTTCCATTAATGCATTCGTCCATTTTTTTGTTTTCCCTTCTTTACATTCCACAATTCTTCCATCCTATAATACTTCCATTATTTTATATTCCCATTCTTCTATTCTTCCAATCTTCCATCCATCTTTTCTTCCATTCACCTATTCTTTCATTTTTACATTCTTTCATTTAGCCATTCTTCCATCCTCCTATTTAAACATTCCTCCTTATTTCCGTTCTTTCATTCTTTCAATTTGCGATGTTTCCATAGTTCCTTTGTCCTTTTCCCTCTCTTTCGTTATTCCATTCTTCCATTTGTTCATTTTTTCTTCTTTCATTCTCCCATTCTTCCATTTTTACATGCTACCAAACCTAAATTAATATATTATTTTATTCTCATATTCTTCCATTCTTCCACGTTTCCATTCTTTCATTCATACATTCTTACATTCTTCCACTCTTCTATCTTTACATTTCCTCATTCCTATATTCTTCCATATTTCCATCATTCTTTTCTTCTATGCTTTCCATTTTCCTTTACTTCCATTTCTTTAATCCTCCATTCGTCCATTCTTTCAATCATCCGTTTTTTTATATTCCGTTCTTCCATCTACAGTACTTCTTTTCTCCCATTTTTCCATCCTCACATTCCTTCATCCTTCCATTCTTCCATTTCTTTCAGTTTTCCATTTTCCATTGTTTCATTCTTCCTTTCTCTCATTTTTCCATTTTCCATAAATTCATTCTTTCATCCTTTTATACTTCCATTCTTCGGTTCTCGCATTTTTCCACTTTTCCATTCTTCTATTCGTCCATCCTTCCATTCTTTGATTCTTCAAGTTTTTCATATTTTTAATTTTCATTCCTTCATTCTTCAATTTTTCTATTTTCCTATTATCCTTTTCTTCTATTCTCCCCATCCACCATTTTTTTTTTAATTTTTCGATGCTTTCATTCTCCATTTTTTCATTATTCCATTTTTTTCATGATTAAAATCTTTTCAATCATCCATTTTTCCATTCTTCCATGTTTATTTTTTATTTTTTTTACCATTAATCCATTCTTCCATCCTTTTTATTCCTTTTTCCCTTAGCTATTTTTAAAATCTTTCACTCATCCATTCTTCAATTTTTCAATTCCTACATTCTGCGGTTTTTTCAATTTTCATCCTCCCATCCATTATTCTCTCATTCTTCCATTCTCTCATCCTTCCTTTTCCATTCTTCCAATCTTTCACTCTTCCATTCTACCATTTCTCCATTCTTCCATTCATCCATTCTCCATTCTCCAGTTTTATATTCTTCCTTTCTTTTTATTCAATTCATCAATCTTCCCTTATGCCATTCCAATTTTCCTTTCTTCCATCTTCGATCTTCCGTCCTTTCATCCTCCTATTTTACAGTTCTTTCTTTCACTCATCCTTTTATTTTTCTAATTTTCCTTTCTCTCATCCTTCTCTTCTTCCATTCTTCCATTTTTCAATTAATCTATTCTTCCATGTTTTCATTCTTTCTTTCGTTCATGCTTCCATTCTCCATTCCTTCAATATTTCATTTCTCAATACTTCCGTTCTTCCATTCTTTTATACTATTCCATTGTCCTATCCTTCCAGCCTCCCATTTTTCATCCTTCCATTCCATCATCCTTTTGTTCTTCCATTTAATTATTTTACCATTTTTCCATTCTTCCAATTTTCAATTCTGCCATTTTTCCATTTTTTTCATTTTCCCATTCATTCATTTTTCCATTCATCCTTTCTTCCAATCGTCCATTATTTCATTCTTCCATTCTTCCATCCTTCTATTCATTTATTCCTCCATTCTGATATACCTTCATTTCCCATTATTCCATCCTTCTAGTCTTTCATTCTTCCATTCCCTTATTCTTCCATTCGTTAATTCTTTCATTATTCCATTCTTAATTTTTTTTTTACAATTTTTTCATTGTTTTATTCACCCATTCTTCCATTTTACATGCTTCCAAACTTAAATTAATCAATTCGTTTAGTCTTATATTCTTCCATTTTTCTAGTATTCCATTCTTTCATTCTTCCATTCTCTCATCTTTCCATTCTCTTACTCCTCAAGATTTCCATCTTTCCATCCTTCTTTCCTTCTATGCCTTTCATTTTGCTATTATTCAATTTTTTATTCCTCCATTCGTCCATTTTTTCAATCGTCCATTTTTTCTTATATTCCATGCGTTCATCTTCCATCTTCCTTCTTCAGTACTTCTTTTCTCCCATTTTCCATCCTTACATTTTTTCATCCTTCCATTCTTCAATTTCTTCAAGTTTTCCATTTTCCGTTACATCATTCTTCCATTTTCTCATTTTTTTTATTTTTCATTCATTCAAATTTCCATCATTCTATACTTCCATTCTTCGGTTCTTTCCACTTTTCCATTCTTCTATTCGTCCATTCTTCGATTATTCAAGTTTTTCATTTTTTTATTTTTCATTCTTTTCTTCTTCCATTCTTCTATTATCTTTTTCTTCTAATCTCCCATTCTACCATTTTTTTTATTTTTCAATACTTACATATTTTCATTCTCCATTCTTTCAATCTTCCATTCTTTCTTGATTAAATTCTTTTCAATAATTCATTTTTACATTTTCCCATTCCTCCATTATTCCATTCATCAAATCTCAATTCTCCATTTTTCCATTCTCCTAATGTCCCATCATCTCATTCTTTTATTTTTCCATTAATCCATTCTTCCATCCTTTTTTATTCCTTCTTCTCTAGCCATTCTTAAAATCTTTCACTAATCCATTTTTTAATTTTTTCAATTCCTTCTGTCTTCCGTTTTTCCAATTTTCATCCTCCCATTCTACAGTTCTTCAATTTTCCCATCTTTTTATTCTCCTATTTTTTCATTCTCATATTTTTTCATTCTCCATCCTTCTAATCTTCCATTTATCCATTTTCTTAGTATTTCATTTTCCCATTTTCTATTAATTCATTCAAATTTTCTATTCCCCCATTGTGTTGAACCTAATCTGTAGATTAAAAAACACCTTAATAAAGATTTAAAAAACTATTCCCCCATTCTTCCATTCTCTCATCCTTCCTTTTTCCATTCTTCCAATCTTTCACTCCTTCATTTTATCGTTTCTCCATTTTTCCAATCATCCATTCTCTTTTTCATATTCTTCCATCCTTTTTTATTCAATTCATCAGTATTCCCTTCTGCCATTAAAATTTTTCTTTCTTACAGTTTTCCATTCCTTAATTTTTTTGTTTTTCCATACTTTCATCCTCCCATTTTACAGTTCTTTCTTTCATCCATGTTTCCATTTTTCCTTTCGTCCATTCTTCCATTATTTTATTCTTCCATTCACCCACTCCTCCATTCTTCCATTCTCCATTCCTTCATTCTACCGTTCTTCTAATCTTTCGTCCTCTTCCATTCTCCTATCCTTCCACTCTCCCATTTTACATCCTTGCATTTCATCATCCTTATATTCTACAATTTGATTATTTTATCATTCTTTCATTTTCCCATTTATTCATTTTTTGATTAATCTTTTCTTCCATTCGTCCATTATTTCATTCTTCCATCCTTCTATTGATCCTTCATTTTTCCAGTTTTCCATTCTTCCATACTTCCATCCGTCTATCCTACTATTCTTCCGTTCTTCAATACTCCCATCTTTTCATTCTTCTGTTTTTTCTTTTCTTCCTTTTTTTCTTCCATGTTTTTTTATTCAATTATTACATTCTTCTATCCTTCTATCCTTTCATACTTCCATTCTTCGATTTTTTCATCCTCCTCATTCTCCAATCCTCTATTCCTCCATGTTTCCATTCTTTCTTTCATTTTTCCATCCTTCCATTCTTCTATTTAATCATTCTGCTAATCTTGCTTTCTTCATTCTCCAGTCTCCATTTTTACTTCTGACTTCTAATTTCCTACTTCTCATTCCTTGCTTCTTTCCTCACTTGTCACTCCCATTTCTCACTTGTCACTTCTCACTTAACGCTTCCCAGTTCCCATTTCTCGTTTCTCATTTCTTTACCCTTCATTTTTTATTCTCCTTTATTTATTATTCTTTCTCTATTCTATATTCTTTATTCTCTATTGTTCATTGGTTATTGTTTTTTTTGTTTATTGTTTATTCACTATTCTTCATTGTTCATTCTTTATTCTCTATTTAATTTTTCTTCATTCCCTATTCTTTATTATATTTTCTTTATTTTTAGTTTTTCATTTTTCATTCTGCATTATTTACTCTTTATTTTTCATTATGCATTCTCTATTCTTCTTTCTTTATTCTCTATTCTTAATTCTTAATCCTTCATCCTTCAATCTTTATTCTTCATTCTTGATTTTTGATTCATGTTCCCATTCTTTCTTCTATTTTTCCATTTTCTCATTCTTCCATCTTTCCATCTTTCTTTTCTTCCATTTTATCATTCTTCAATACTTTCATTCTCCATTCTCTAGTCTGCATTTTAACTTCTTACTTCTCCTTTCTTAATTCTCACTTCTTGCTTACTTCCTCACTTGTCACTCCCACCCGTCACTTCTCGCTTCCCAGTTCCCATTTCTCCATTCTTTATTCTTCCTTCTCTATTCTTTATTCTCTTTTCTCTATTTTATATTCTCTATTATTCATTAGTTATTGTTTGTTGTTTATTCTCTATTTTTTTATTGTTTATTCTTTATTATTTATTTTTCATTCTCTATTTATTTTTTCTTCATTCTTTATTTTCAGCTTTTCATTTTTCATTCTTCTTTCTTCATTTTGCATTATTTACTCTTTATTCTTCATTCTTCTTCCTTCATTCTCTATTCTTAATTCTTCATTCACCAATCTGTATTTTTCATTCTTGATTCTACATTTTTCCTTCTTCGTTCTTCATTCTTCATTCTTTATTCGTTTTCGGTTATATGTTATTCCTTAATTTTTTCTTTATGCTTCATTCTTGATGTTGTATATTTTATGTAACACAATTTCAGCCTTTCGATATTTTATCCTTACCATGACAACCTTTCGGGAATTCAGGCAACCTTACAATCAACACGTAACAATTAACAAATTAAAATAATGCACGTTCTCTCCTGGTGCCCTGAGAGAGACGGCTAGGTGGTGCCCACTACGGGAAATGACGAGGTTTCATATGAGATTTTGGTCCAACAGCCAAATCCCGCAGATATATTTTTATTGCGCATCGCGCTTTTCGTCTACAGCGATTAGTTTGCTGTATTCATAGCTGAGCCTTTGTATAGGATTCTTATCCTATTTGGGCACCCCGAATCAATCAATGCCATTTGGCATCAACGATTCGATGTCTGTGTCTGGAACAAACTTGGGACAAATCACAACTAAATATTTTATTGCCTACTTTCAGGCTTTCCTCTTCAGTCCAGACACAGAATCAACAAATAAAACATACACAAAATAGCACATACAGACTCGATCGAATATTTACAACTATTCGAACAACATAAAACCAACCGTAACACAACCTTATTATCATCAGCTAGTGACGAAGAACCTGACTAGAGGACTAACAGACTAGAACCTTAACCTAAGCCACAAATCTCAAAAAACTAAATCTATTCTAAAACTTCATAAACGGTAGCGAATCCTACCAAAAGTTGTCTGAACGCCAACGAGTCTTGGCAAATTGTCCTATAATCAGATTCTTTACTACACATAACTAACTCTGTTGATCTTACAATTAAATTGGATTACAAATGATTCTCGCGAAAAATCAAATGAATCCCACACTAAACAATCAAATCGATACTTGTCGTAATCTCAAATCTTCATTCATATCATTGTGGGTAATTTAGCTGGGTGCCAGTGTAACAAGCCCCACGATACAATTATTTTCTACAAACATAATGATGCTCAAGCAACATGGAAAATATAACAAATTAAAATAATGCACGTTCTCTCCTGGTGTCCTGAGAGAGACGGCTAGTTGGTGCCCACTACGAGAAATGACGAGGTTTCCTATGAGATTTTGGTCCATCAGCCAAATCCCGCATATTTATTTTTATTGCGTATTGCGCTTTTTGTCTACAGCAAATAGTTTGCCGTATTCATAGCTGAGCCTTTTGTGTAGGATTCTGATCCTATTTGGGCACCTCGAATCAATTAATGCCACTTGGCATCAACGATTCGATGTCTGTGTCTGGAATGAACTTGGGACAAATCCCAACTGAACATTATATTGCCTACTTTCAGGCTTTCCTCTTGAGTCCAGACACAGAATCAACAAATAAAACATACACAAAATAGCACAAATGATACAGATTTGATCGAATATTTACAACTAAACGAGTACAATAAAACCAACCGTAACAACCTTTTCGATCTAATGACCTCGGCTTAACGAGCCTATTAAGCCGAATAAATTAATGGCTTAAACCAAATAGGATCTGAGATGGTCCGGTTTCACATTTTCCAAACCCGAACTCAGTTTGTTTTTTAAAGCCCATAGTGCAGAATTATAATAATACCGAGCCTGAATAGCCCAAAAATATGTCCCTATGGCAAACTTGAACTTTTTTTTTTTGTGTCTTTATTAAGGAGACTTTCAGCCCGAGGCTGGCTCGTCTCCGGACAAATTTGAACTCATTCTGACATGATTACAGGTAGAGACATCCCCAATCACATTATTGGCATCAAATAAAATTTTAAAGTCCCAAAAATTTTGTAAAAAAGCAAAAAAAAAATATCGAAATAACCTGAACCCGACAATGACCCAAGTTACAATCTCGTACCGCATTGTACCTAGCTTTTCCCATTGACTCACCTATATTTTTCTGTATCTCCGCATCCGTTTCGCTGAAGTTGGAATCTGTCTCGGAAATGATTGTGCCTTCGTCACTTATTGGTGCTGCAGGACGGTTCGGTGCCCTCGGCGATGGCGTCGGAACAATTTTCTGTTCCGCTACCGGAGCAGACGTTTCCTCTCGCTTGGAACCCATCAACGATACACCCCGTGGCGGTGGAGCGGGTGCCGGAGCCTTCGATTTCTTGGCTGTGAATAAACAAAAAAAATAAAGGTTTAGTCACCCGTCCAAATTGGTGTCACCCGAAAACAAAAGGTGAGCCATATCCGAATCGAACCGTTCGAATTGAGTCGCTTCCGAGGGGTTGGGACGATAGATGAGGAATGCGGACCTTCCTGAAAGTCGCGAGGGTCTTTCACCTCCGACGAATTGGACGAAGTGCGGGAATGGTTTACGACGTCCTGGATACTGGTCTCGGTGCCGTTGAGCGATGCCCTCTGCAGGTTATCGTTGTTCTGGATGTTAGGGGGATCCTGGGGTGTGTCGGCTGGTTCCCTAATGATGTACATTGACGTGGGTCGATTTTTGAGGGTGCTGTACGACGTTTTGGTGTTGATCAGGTTGTTCATTTCTTCCACAGTGTCGACATGGTGACCGTTATCGTTTGTTTCCGATTGGCCGTTGTAGTCGTTATTGTTGTTGTTGTTGATAGTATCAACAATCTTTACCTCATCGTTGTAAAGATTAGGCGATGACACGTGAAAGTTCTTCCGAGAATACGGAGGAAGCTGGGGCTCTTTGAAAATGTGATCCTCCTTGTGGATTTCCAGAGGTGCTTTCTCCGGGATAGAGTTTTGACTGGGTGGTCGAGGTGCCATTCTCTTTTTCCGTGTCGGAGCCACGGGCGGGTGATGATTGTTTCCATTCAATCCTCCACGAGAGCTAGAACTCATACCAGAGGAATCCATCGAATTTAAAGAATTTGTTGAACTATAAGGACTAGTGGTTTTGAGCGCAGCTCGGGAGGTTCGACTCAAATCCGACGAGGACACCGAATTTTCTCGAATGTTTTTCTGATGCAGCCGAAAAATGTCGCTGGTGCTCAACCGGTACTCGTTAGTCTGCAAATTCTCCAGCTCTTTCTTCGAAATCAACCGGATTTCGTTAAGTCCAACCTCCCCGATGGTAAGATTTAGATCGAATCCCTGATGAAAGTCTGCCGGGTGCCGGAAAAGATACTTTTGGGGATCCAACAGTTTGTCGTTGCACACCATGTCCATGAGGACGGCCAGGCGTGTTTTGGCACCGATTCGGGCCACGTAGAGCTGATCCCGGGGCAGCAGTATCGTTATGCGGAAGGTCTGCTCGAAGGGGGCGTTGGTCATGGCGGCCAGCGGGATAATCTTGTTGTACTGACTAGTGCTGTCCAGGTTAGTCGTCGACCGGCTGAGGTTTGAGGTGGATTTGGATACTGGGTTTGAGAGAAAAAAGAAATAGTTATAATATTTCATTGGGCTTTTGAAACCGTAATTCATATTACCATCTTTATTCCGTTTGCCGAGCAATCGGTTTAGTGTGGATAAACCATTCATTTTTATGTGTAATGTTTCTTAGCAATTATAGAGCTCTGAATATGAGGGGAATTATCCGTGAATTATCTTCCTTTATTTACATAGTTCGAACGCTCAGTGAATTTCTGGAAAGAGATAGAAATGGAATAAATTAGTAGACATAAATATTATTTCATTGTAAATTAACATGAACCGTCTGTGAAACCAACTTATTGCGAAGAACGTTTAGTAAAATATCATTCGAAAAAATACTCAAAGAAACATGTCGAAGTCGAAATCAATGGAATAAAATCGTGTTAATTTGACACTATTTAATTCAAGTAATTATTTATGAAATTTAAAAAAAATATAATATCATGCTTCTATATTTTCCTATTTAATACTTCGATCCTCCGACTTCTTTCATTCAGAAGCTATGTGGTTATATTTGCATCTGGATTTTCAATCTGCCAAGCATATTAAAATATTTTCAGAAATCATTAAATATTTTGATGAATTATTAGAACATAAAAAGGCACATATTAACTTATTTTTTTAGTGATGATCCTTAGGGACAAACTTCCATGAAAATTTAAGAATTGGATTCACATGAATTCTCATAACTTCCTATCTTTATGGTTCTCGGCACATGGAATTCCGTGTGAGGATTTCTGGAATAATTACATAAAGGAATCTTCATAGACCACCAAAAATGAAAATTTCATAAACTCTCATAGGCTTCTGGGAGTAACAAAGTTTCTTAAGGGTTTCCACGATTATTCCTTGGAAGACTTCATTGCCAAAAAATTCACACAAACAAAGGATTTCGTTTCTTTTTCGGTTATTTCGATCCTTTGGATTTATTAAAACATTCAGTTCAGCCCATGAACAAATCCACAAGTAATCGATGATATCGTGTGATATCGTGACGCTAATACGATGGTACTTTTTACTCTCACCCGAATATTTACGAGAACGGACAGAGTGAATAGAAGCCAGCCATATTCGGCAGGATCTTGCGTGGTAGCCTCGCATCCTACCATACTAGACTAAGGAATGCCGCTCAATGAACCCTCTTACGTCAAATTCACTTCGTTTCTCCAAACCTATGACCGATGCGGACAATCTTACAGCAACACTACCTTATCAGTGCATTTTTTCCTGCAAAGTGATAAACAAGTCACGGCCGCTGCGTCATACGCAATTACTCATCGACACGGACACTATCCAGCAAGTTGCCTATTTCATTGAAACTTAAGAATATTAACGATAAGCTATTGAAAATTTCAATTTTTGCAAAGCCAGCATGACTGCTTCAGCATGCCAAGAACGATTGCTCCGACAATCTGCAAACATTTCTTCCGGCTATTCACAAATGATCCCTCCGGCAATTCTAGAACAAATTCTCTGGCAATACGGTCATCCCCTACACGATTCCTCCGGAAATCTGGGAGCGAATAAAAAGCAATCCGCGAACTATTCCTTCTGCAATTCATGAACGATTCTTCCGGAAATCCGGAAAAGATTCCTCCGGCATTTCACGAACGATTCCTTCATCAATCCGCGAAAGATTCTTGAATTGATTGAACGAATCCTCTGGTAATCCAGGAAGGATTCTTCCGGCAATCCGGGAACGGTTACTCTGGCGATTGATGAATGATTCTTCCTGCAATTCGAGAACGATTTATTCGGTAATACGAGCAGGACTCCTCCAGTAATCTGCCAACTAATTCTCCGGCAATTCACAAACCATTCCGCCGGTATTCCACGGACGATTCCTCCGGAAATTCATGAACTCTTCACCACGAAAGATTCCTCGAAATCCACGAAAGATTCCTCAAGAAATTCACATACGATTACTCCGCAAATTAGGCAAGGGTTCACCCAGAAATCTTAAAACGGTTCTTCCGGCAATTTGGGAAAAAATCCTCCAGCAATCCGCAAACAATTCTTCCTGGTTCGTGGTAATCTGGGAACAATTCTCCCGGATATTTAAACGATTCCTCCGGCAATTTACGAGCTATTCCTCCATCAACTTGTAAACAATTTTTCTGGCAATCCGGGAACGATTCCTTCTGCATTCCGTGAACGGCTTTCCGACAACCCACGAAAGATTCCTCCGGTAACTCCGCAAATCCGGGAACGATTCCACCGGAATTTCACGAACGATTCCTTCGGCAATCCACGAACGATTCCTCTGACAATTTGGGAAAGATTCCGCCGGCAATCTGCGAACGATTTCTTTGCAAATTTACGAACGATCTCTCCGGCAATTTGAGAACGAATCCTCTGGTAATCCCAGATCAATTTTTCCGGCAATTCGCAAACAATTCCACGGACAATCTAGAAGCGATTCCTTCGGCAATCCGGGGACGATTTCTACAGTAATTTACGAACGATTCCTCCTGCAATTAGAGAACGTTTCCTCCAAGAATTCCTCAAACTATTCTTCCGGCAATCCGGAAACAATTCCTCTGGTAATTCACGAATCATTCCTCCGGCAAGCCGCGAATGATTCATCTGGCAATCCGGAAACGAATCCTCTGGTAATTTGAGAACGATTTTTTCGGCATTTTGAGAGCGATTCCTTTGACTATTCAAGAACGATTCCTTCCGCAATCAGCTAACGATTTCTCCGGCAATGAATCGCCTGCTTACATTAGGAGTTAACTTTCTGAAATCAGTATGGCGAAAGGCATCTTAGGTTCGATTTCTAAAAATTATACGCTTTCATCGAAAAAATATTTTTGGTAGTAGCGGACACCTTCCTACATAACCGGTACCAAATAGTTTTTCATTAAAAGTTCCTCATTTTGGGAAAACCCGCGGTAGATGTCTTTCGCCATACAATTTTCTGGCGGTTAACTCATTCTGGCTATTTGCGCATATGCTATAACGCCTGGATGTGGCAGCGGCGGTTAGGAAATCAGCTACTGCACCACAAATCAGTGCTCAATTTTGAGAAATCGAACCTTAGGTGCCTTTCGCCATACTGATTTCAGAAAGTTAACTCCTAGTGTGCTGCTGTAAGCACGCTCAAAGTGGGCGATTCATTCACACATGTTTTTTCGTTATAGACAGCTGTAACGACGCTGATACAAAAGAAATCTAGCAAGTTACGTTGATGCCCCAGCGAAGTGCAAAGATGCAAGAGGATTTCAGAAGATATGAGAAAACTGATGAAGATGTCACAAATAAAAAAAGACATTGCGTTGTGTAGAAGATTTATAAAAACAGATAAAAAATGTGTTCAGATAACATTAAAATTAGCAAAATCTAGATGTGTCACACGCCTTGTGTGGATTCCTAATGAACAGCAAAAAACTTTTTTCCCGAACGAAATCCCGATTTAAAAGTGTAGGGGTGAACATGTTAAGAAATTAAGCTTAAATCATTGAATTTAGTTTGGTAGATTATACGCATATGCCAAATATTTATAAAGTGTGCTTCTTGCAATGAAAATGTTGGATAATAATACATTAATTTAAGATAGTAGATATACCCGATCAGCAGAGACGACCTCGATAACAAAAATTGGTATGAACTAGCCTTGCATAAGAGGTAAAATACCAAAAAATAATAATTATTATTATTTACTCAGACTAAGGCCGAAGTGGCCTGTGCGGTATATAAGAGTCTTCTCCATTCGGCTCGGTCCATGACTACACGTCGCCAACCACGCAGTCTACGGAGGGTCCGCAAGTCATCTTCCACCTGATCGATCCACCTTGCTCGCTGCGCACCTCGCCTTCTTGTGCCTGTCGGATCGTTGTCGAGAACCATTTTCACCGGGTTATTGTCCGACATTCTGGCTACGTGCCCGGCCCACCGCAGTCTTCCGATTTTCGCGGTGTGAACGATGGATGGTTCTCCCAACAGCTGATGCAACTCGTGGTTCATTCGCCTCCTTCACGTACCGTCCGCCATCTGCACCCCACCATAGATGGTACGCAGCACTTTCCTTTCGAAAACTCCGAGTGCGCGTTGGTCCTCTACGAGCATCGTCCAGGTCTCGTGTCCGTAGGGGACTACCGGTCTAATGAGCGTTTTGTAGATTGTCAGTTTGGTACGGCGGCGAACTCTATTCGATCGGAGCGTCTTGCGGAGTCCAAAGTGTGTACGACTTCCAGCCACTATACGTCTCCGAATTTCTCTGCTGGTATCATTTTCGGCAGTCACCAGTGAGCCCAAGTACACAAATTCTTCCACCACCTCGATTTCGTCACCACCGATGCCAACTCGCGGTGGGTGGCTCACATTGTCTTCTCTTGAACCTCTTCCTATCATGTACTTCGTCTTCGACGTGTTGATGACTAGTCCGATCCGCTTGGCTTCCCTCTTCAGTCTGATGAAGGCTTCCTCCATCTTCTCAAAGTTACGTGCCATAATATCTATGTCGTCGGCGAAGCCAAATAGCTGGACGGACTTATTGAAAATTGTACCACTCGTGTTAATCCCTGCTCTTCGTATTACCCCATTCCAAAGCTATGTTGAATAGCAGACACGAAAGACCATCACCTTGCCGTAATCCTCTGTGGGTTTCGAAGGGACTCGAGAATGCCCCTGAAACTCGAACTACGCACATCACCCGATCCATCGTCGCTTTGATCAACCGTGTCAGTTATTCCGGAAATCCGTTTTCGTGCATTAGCTGCCATAGCTGGTCCCGATCGATTGTGTCATGAGCGGCTTTGAAGTCGATGAATAGATAATGTGTGGGCACGTTGTATTCGCGGCATTTCAGCAGTACTTGGCGAATGGCGAACACCTGGTCCGTGGTGGAGCGTTCGCCCATAAAACCCGCCTGGTACTGCCCCACGAACTTTCTTGCAATTGGTGCTAGCCGACGGCATACAATTTGGGAGAGTACATTGTAGGCGGCGTTCAGCAATGTGATTGCGCGGTAGTTGCTACAATCCAGCTTATCGCCCTTTTTGTAGATGGGACACACGACACCTTCCATCCACTCCTGCGGCAAAACTTCCTCCTCCCAAATCTTGGTAATGACCCAGTGCAGCGCTCTAGCCAGTGCTTCACCACCGTGTTTAAATGGCTCTCCTGGTAGTTGATCAACCCCAGGGGCTTTGTTGTTCTTCAGCCGGCCAATCTTCTCCTGGATTTCCTGGAGATCCGGAGCCGGTAGAATTATGTCCTGCGCGCGTTCCCCCAGGTCCATCACCATACCGCCATCTTCGTCTGCCACATCGCCATTCAGGTGCTCTTCGTAGTGCTGCCGCCACCTTTGGATCACCTCACGCTCGTTCGTAAGAAGGTTCCCGTTTATGTCCTTACACATATCAGGCTGTGGCACGTGGCACTTACGTGAACGGTTCAACTTCTCATAGAACTTTTGTGTGTTATTATTGCGGTACAGTTGCTCCGTCTCTTCGCGGTCTCGATCTTCCTGCTGACGCTTTTTCCTCCGGAAAATCGAGTTTTGTCTGTTCCGCGCCTGTTTATATCGTGCCTCGTTCACCCTCGTGCGGTGTTGCAGCAATCTCGCCCATGCTGCATTCTTCTCTTCTACTAACTGCTCACATTCGCCGTCATGCAGCGGTTGCGGTGCTACCAATGGCGGATCGAATATCTCTCCAACCATCTTCAAGAGACGCTGCGCCTAGCTGCTCTTCCGTTGGGAGTGCCACTTCCAGCTGCTGCGCGTATTCTTGGGCTAGTCTACCGTCTTGTAGCCGCTCAATAATGTTAAGTCGCTTCGTCCGACTTCGACGCGTGGTGTACACCGTCGAGAGTTTTGAGCGCAGGCATACTGCAACGAAGTAGTGGTCGGATTCAATATTCGCACTGCGATAAGTGCGGACGTTCGTGATGTCGGAAAAGAATTTACCGTCGATTAGAACGTGGTCGATTTGGTTTTCCGTTTCTTGGTTAGGTGATCTCCATGTGGCCTTGTGGATATTTTTGCGGGGAAAGAAGTTGCTTCGGACTACCATTCTGCGGGAGTCTGCGAAGTGTATGTATCGTTGGCCGTTGTCATTCGATACGGTGTGCAGACTATCCGGTCCGATGACCGGTCTATACATTTCCTCCCTTCCTACTTGCGCGTTCATGTCACCGATGACGATTTTGACGTCCCGCAGTGGGCATCCATCGTATGTCTGCTCCAACTGTGCGTAGAACGCTTCTTTCTCGTCGTCGGGTCTCCCTTCGTGTGGGCAGTGCACGTTGATGATGCTATAGTTGAAGAAACGGCCTTTAATCCTCAGCTTGCACATCCTTGCGTTGATTGGCTGCCACCCAATCACGCGTTGGCGCATCTTACTCAGCACTATGAAGCCGGTTCCCAGCTCGTTGGTGGTGCCACAGCTTTGGTAGAAGGTAGCCGCCCGATGCCCGCTTTTCCACACTTTCTGTCCTGTCCAGCAAATCTCCTGCAGCGCCACGACGTCGAAGTTGCGGGGATGTAATTCATCGTAGATCATCCTGTCGCAACCTGCGAAACCTAGCGACTTGCAGTTCCATGTTCCAAGCTTCCAATCGTGATCCTTTATTCGTCGCCTAGGTCTTTGCCGATTATATCGAGTCGCATTATTTCTTATTAGGGTGGCTCAAATTAGTATGGGAAAAACTTTTTTTCAATTTTTTTGATGGGCCGCCCTCTTATTCGGTTCTATTTGATGCCTTGATGCTCTGGACAAAATTTCAGCCAAATCGGTCAACGTTTGGGCGGTGCTAAACTCGTTAGAAGTTTATTTGCAAAAATGTATGCAGAAACATCCAAAAACAGTGAATTGCAGTTGGACGGCACAACTTACGATGAAGAACTATGATACTCTTTCAGATGTTGAAGAATTTAATACAGAATGTTATGCAGAAAACCGCGAGAAGATTAAAGTTTGCCCGGCTAAGTTATTAGCATTTCTCCGAAGTGGGGTTTGAGCAAATTTCGTTTCTTTTGCCTTTGAAAAGAAATAAATTCACCCCTACAACACTCCAGTAAAATGTTAATATCTTTGCCCAATAAACTCTAATCTTCTCGCGGTTTTCTGCAAAACATTCTGTATTTAATTCTACAAGAACTGAATGAGTATCGTGGTTCTTGATCGTAAATATTGCCGTCCAACTGCAAATCACTGTTTTTGGATGTTTCTGCATACATTGTTCCATATCAATTTCCAACGAGTTTAGCACCGCCCAAACGTTGACCGATTTGGCTAAAATTTTGTCTAGAGCATCAGGGCATCAAATAAAACCGAATAAGAGGGCGGCCCATCAAAAAATTTGTAAAAGTGTTTTTTGAGCCACCCTATTTCTTATATTGTTCGTAATTATTGGTTTTTCAGGCGGCTTATTGGGCCTGCGCAAACCACCTATCTCGCCGGAGGGCCGTCGTGTCAGGGCTGTTTAGCGTCCCACCTAACACCAGGAATTGGGCTTGTGCGCTTTGAGCGGCACACGGTCGCTTTGGCGGAGCCTACTTGAGGATACATGCAGCTTTTTATAGATGTTTAACAGGGCCCACTGTCAAACCCCACCACATCCTAGGCAGGCGCCACAACTCGCAGATGGCCTGGGGAGGGATCGTCAAGCCCTTGGATATAGTCCCTGCTGCCCTAAAAATAATACCTAAAATTAATATGTAAAATACTTTGGGTTTAACATGCTTAGGTTTTTCAATACCAAACGAATAATAATGTGTGATGCGTTTGTTATTGTAATAACAGAGTATGTTATGCTTGAAGTATTGTGCATATTATTTTTTTGTATTTAAGAGGTAAAATACAAAAAAAATAATACCAAAAAATAATATGCACAATACTACATACTACAGGCTAGTTTATAACAGAGTAATAGTATCAATAACATAATGAGGTATTATTGACGTAATTTTCCTTGCTCGGGTATTGTTAACTGACAATGGTTTTCCTGAAAAAGCATGTGTATGTATGAAAATCACATAAGGGGCCGTACACATATTACGTAAGCACTTATGGGGGGGGCGTCATTTTCTTACGCACCATATAAATAAAAAATCATTTGTATGAAAAAAATCTAACATGGGAGGAGGGGGGTCAAAAAATCCAGAAAAAATACGTAATATGTGTACGACCCCTAACAATGGCATTGGTTACAATAAAACTCGTGTATTTGCATTTCCTAATGAATGCTTGATGTTACCGACGGTACACAACACAAATTTATATAAATTTAATGTTGATGAAACAATGTATGCACTTCATATGATCCATATAACAGCCACAAGAACGGGTCCGTTTTACCCACTTCTTAGAAAGATCTTAAAAATTTAAGTGTTAGATAAATTACCCATTTATTAGTATATCTGAAACTCGATTTGTGCATATGCACATGTGAAAGATTTGGTCCGAAAAAAATATATTGGAGGTAACCACTTCCTTCGTTGGGGTTTGATCCCACGACCGCAGTATGCTAGACAGGTGCATTCTCTACTAGCTTAGTTTGAGCTTAACTTGGTTGACTGTACCCAGCGTAGTTGCTAGTCGTGATTGGCCGAGAAACAACAAATAATGCACAGCTCACCAATTGAATAGTTTTCTCGGGACTAGAAAGCTATTCTTACTGTACATGCTTCGGAGTTTCTTTAATTCAAGACCAATAACGATACCGGCCACGTCCTCACAGTCAATTAGGATAAGGGGAGGAAAATTAGTTCGACACTTACTGCTACAAGAGACCAAGGAATCCTCTGCATCTCCATGAGCGCACTGGAAAGGATTAGTATTAGTTGGGAAGGAAATATATTGGAAATCGCCTTGGAAAGCGACCAATTATTTCATTGGAACGACTCAATATTCATGATGATACAAAAACGGAAAAGCAACACGTGTCTTAGGTATTTTCTCGAAGACTGATTCGATATCTCAACTACTTCGCGACGACTAAAACACGCACCGCATAACGCTTGCTCGATAGCTACTCCGACGAAAAAAAAACACGCACTGAGCTGATTAACTTTATTACCGGCCGCGCAATGCCGCTAGACAGGTGCATTCTCTACTAAGCTTCAAAGGATCTCCGTCATCCTCCGAGGCTCAGCGGGTACTGATAAAACCAAATTACCAACCGGACCACATGAGCGAAGGGAGAGGTCGCCATTCGAGTTCAGTTCATTCAAAGTTAATTGCCTATATTCTGATAGGGTTAAGGCAGGCATTTCCGTCTTTTCGTCATAGAAAACCAATATACGTTCCAAATCGTAAACTCAGGAGAAACGTTCTGCTATAGTGGAGTTCTTGCAAATGGACGTTGCTTTCGTTGATTATAGCCCATGCGACGATGGACGAAAATACTTGCCGTGTCCTAATTAGCTAAAATTAGCTAATACCTACACCCAACCGGCGGATGCTAGATTTTCTAACAATTCTGTATAAGAATCTACCAAAACCTGTATAAGAACTAGGCATATGCGAAATTGTTAGATTCTTATACAAGTATTGTATAAGAATCTAACAATTTTGTAAGCTTTTCTAACAATATTTGTTTGAGAGCTTACATTTTTTGTATAAGAATCTAACAATTTCGCATATGCCCAGTTTTTATACAGGTTTTGGTAGATTCTTATACAGAATTGTCAGAAAATCTAACAACCGCCGGTTGGGTGTAACAGCGTCATTAAAATCGTATTTCACTAACTTTCACAACACTTTTTTACATGAGTTTTCACTACGCACTAAGGGGCCGTACACATATATTACGTAAGCATTTATGGGGGGAGGGGGGGTCTGTCAATATCTTACGCGCCATATAAATAAAAAATCTTTTGTATGGAAAAAATCTTATATGGGGGGAGGGGGGTCGAAAAACCCAGAAAAATTGCTTACGTAATAAGTGTACGGTCCCTAAGCAAAAGCAATATCTATTGCTGAACTGAAAAATTATTAAAAAAATAGCTTCCAAAATGCGTAAAAAATTTAATAGATTTTTTTTTCTTCGTCGTCTTGTTTATGGATGAAGAAATTGTCAAACTGACGATTTGGATTGAAATAATCTTATGTTACACACATGATAAAACATCATTCAGTTGATTGGTGTAATAAAAATAAAGCCTTCCAATTACGTTTTTCTCGTCCGAGCTCGTCATACCGAAATTTTAATTTTTCCGGAACTTTGAAAAAGATGAAAGGTAGAAACTTAAGGGGAAGCTCAGTGGCGCGGCCGATAAAATGCACCTTGGCGCGCTTCCCGATTTTTTAGAATTTTTAGGAAAGGAATTTCAAAATTCTAAACAAATCACCTTCTTTGTTAGATCCTAAGGCTAATTTACGTTGAAAAATATTTTCGATATATGAAAATTTGGGAAAACTGGACTCTCGACAAAATGGAAATTTTGACCGAAAAAAGTATCCCCGGACCGACTAGTTTTATGTTTGCACAACATTCTCGGCCAGATATACCAAATTTCCCGATGAAATTTTATATCCGTTGCATTCTGCTACTCACAACGATTCGATTGGTATATAAATTTTACCATATTCCATGGAAAATGTCGAAATTAGAACCATTTTCCTGAAAGATTGTTGAAAATTTTCATCTCTCACCGCTGATAAACGATGATCGCGCGATGGCGAACACAAAGCCACGCATAGAACAAAAAGATCTAAAATATTACAAAAGATTTGCCTTGCCTCTATATCAGCGAGAGCTGACAGAGCATTAGATCGCCTACCCGGAAGCATAGTGCGTCTCGAATCAAAAAAGAGTTGTGTAAAATATTGCACCAAGCGGTGATGTGGAGGTGATATGCGCAATGAGGCTTCAGGGCGTGTTCTGTTAGCGATAATGTATTTTTTATTTTGAGTAGTACAATGTCTTTGACCAAATCTGCAGAGGACAAAGACAACACTGGAATAAATTTTATATCTACCAAGTATAATGAAGTATTTTTTGTGTGAGCGGTTATTTGTAAATTCCAGAAGCAAAACAGAAATCATGTTAACATATTATCATTTTTATACAGAAAATTGACAACTTATAAATTTTTATCCCATTATCATGAACCGATTATTTTAGAAGCGCGACAGGCAATTATTGTACATACTGTTGTTTTGCCGTTCCGGAAATTTGCATGTTGCGAGATGAGTTTATCATAGCATTTGGAAGAAAGTGCAATGTTGTTGTCATTGGCAATGTTTCAGTTTCTCATTTGCTGATGCTCTGCAAATGAATCATGAATCTGACTCAGTCACTCATGTGTCTTGAGATACAGAAGCCCAACGTAAAAGATTTCCATCCTTTTCGGCTGCTCGCTCTACCCTTGATCTGGGCCTAAGTCAGATTCCTGTAGACTTCCATCATTTCTTTATCGAGGCTTCGTCGCTACGAGCCTCTGGATCTGCCTCTGCTGCAATATCTTGCTGAATTCCAGTTCACAACCTGATTTCAGATTTCGTCTCCGCTTTTTCGTAATGTGTGGCCAACCCACCTCCATTTCCCAACAAAAAATTTTAGCTGAACAAAGCTAGTTTTTTAGCTGAGGAAGACTATTTTTGGTCATATAAGCGCTTTACTCACCTCCAATGTTTGTTGGGTTACGCTCTAGAATTTCTGTTGATATTGGTTTTTGAAAGCATTGTCGATGAAGGTCCGAATTCTAAAACGTAGACATCGGTTGAGGAATACTTGAAATTTATGTGTGGTGAAATTTAGTGCATTGGCTAATATCTTCTTGATCTGTACTCCTTTGTCAAATGGTTCCGCCACCCGACGCCTCCTGTCTGGCAAGATATTGAAAGTTTTCGATCTCCTCTACTGCTTGCCCGGTTTCTGTAAAGTTGGAGGGGTTGTTGATTTTGATTTTGTTGACTTTGATTGTGAGACCTGCTGTAAACAAGCATTCGGACAGGTCGTTCTGCTTCTCTGCATACCAGAGCAGCGTTGCGCTAGTAGAGTAACATCATCCGGTGCTTCATAGTAAGAGGATGTCAGAGCATCCCACGGTTCGGTACACGGTCAATTACACCCACTATAATCTCGTCGACAACGATGAGGATGATTGGCGGAGATGGTATACACACATCATTGCCTCACTCCAGCGACTACCCGATTTGGGGTTGACAGGGCTCCGTTATTAGGGAATAATTCTCAGCCGAGACCGAGATAGGTTTTACTTACACGAGAGACCAAGCCTTGAAAAAGTCGGAACGTTTTTTCCAAATCGCTGTATCTAAGCCGTTAGTAAACCGATTTGAATAATTTCGGGAGTCATAAATTTTCTCGCCCACCAAGATTTGTCTGAGACGTTGAGACCTTCCGATCAGATCAAAAATGACCTCTTGATTCCTCAAAACATCAAAGCAAGTCCTAATTTTCATGCAAATTGCATGGTAGGTGTTCACAAGGTCTTCAACTCGATGTTTATGTTGATATACGGGAAATGACGGTTTCGGAAGGTTTTGTTCTATTATTGTCAGGGGGGTTTTGTTGACCAAATTTTATGGAATTTGGCCAAAAAAGTCTTTGATATGCAAAGAATGTTTAGGCCAAATTAGAAAATAGAAAACCCCTGACAATAATAGAAAAAAAACATGCCGAAGCCGACATTTTCCCTATGTAAGATATTTTAGAATCCGTATGATTTTTAAAGTTGTTTTCGTCTACAAATTTGTTCAAGAGGTCAAAACGAAGCTGTCGCAGATCATATTATTTTGGAAGTCATCCGCTTGGCAGAGCTAGTTTTTATGTCAATACTCGCTGGGTTGGATATTGTGGAATCCGTGAGATTTAGAAAGTTGCCGTCTTCTACAAATTTGATCAAGAGGTCAAAACGAAGCTATTGCAAATCATATTATTTCATAGCTCATCCACTTGGTGGCGCCAGTGTATATGGGAATAAGCGTTTGGTTGGATATTGTGGAATCCCTAAGAATTAGAAAGTTGCCATTTTCTACAAATTTGTTCTGGAGGAAAAAAAGAAACTGTTGCAGATCATATTATTTTGGAACTCATCCGCTTGGCGGCAGAGCTTTAAATAATCGAATATTTTTGGTGAAGCTCATCGGCCTTCTTTGTCACCCTCACTTCGTAACATATTCATATTCGGCTGAACACTCACAATTTCCGATCGAATATAAGTCAGTGAGTATTTATTTAGATTTCGTAAATTAATCAATTACTGTAAAATATGATGTAGGACCGGATTTAGCCGGAAGGGGGCCCCGGGGCCGACGGTATGTGGGGCCCCAAAATGTACAAAAAGGTTGGTTCTGGTACATAAGATTTGTGGGGCCCAAATACGGCCCCTGCCCCCCATAAATCCGGCCCTGGATGTTTAAAACAATAATCTACTTAGATCTGACCCCGGAGTTTAACTGAGGGACATTTTGCACTGAAAGTAAATATAAACAAGGCTAATTATGTTTTCTTCGAACGCAGTGACCATTCTCAGTATCAATCATATGAATAATCTGCGGAGAACAAAACTGAGTAAGTCATTCTATGTTTTGAATAGTCATGCGACGTTCGTCAAAATTCGGGCCGAAGTTGTTTCATGGAGGTGAATTTTTATGCTCTGCTTGGTGGAGCTAATGTATGTGGGAATAAGCGTTGGGTTAGATATCGTGGAATACATAAGATTTTGGCAACTTTCATCTTCTTCAAATTTGTTCAAGAGGTCAAAACAGAAACTGTCAAAGATCGTATTGTTTTGAAAGTCCTCCGCTTGGCGGCGCAAGTGATTATCATTACTCGATCCGTTTTGACCGATATCCAAGCTCCTTTGGGATATCTTTCAAAAATACCTCTGGAAATACCTCCGAAAGTTTATCTGGATATTCAACCAGAAGTTCCTTCAGAATTCCTCTGGAAGTTCTTCAGATAACTCCTTCGGTAGTACACACAGAAGTTCTTCGAAAGTTCCTACGGAAGTTCCTTTAGAAGTTCTTACGAAAGTTTATATTGAAGTTTCGATGGATGTTCATAAGAAAGTTTCTTCGGGAATTCCTCCGAAAGTTTTTTCACGAATTCACCCAAGAATTTCTACGGAAGTTCCTTTGGATGTTCCTTACGGATGTTTCTTTAGGAAGTTCCTATGGAAATGCATTCGGAAGCTCCTCCGGAAATTCCTTCGGAAGTTCTTTCAAAATTTCCTCTAGAGTCCTTAGGGAATTCGTCCAAGAGTTTCTTTTGGAGTTCTTCTGGAAGTTCCTTCGGAATTCCTCCGGTAGTTCCTTCCGGAATTCCTCCTGAAGTTCCTATGGAATTCCTCGCAAGTTCCTTCTACAACTCCACCGTAATTTTTTCGGAAATTCCTTTAGGAACTCATCTGGAAAAATCCGGAGGAGTATATCCGGGAATTCCTCTTGACGTTTCTTCGGGAATTACTCCGCAAGCTCCTTCGGAAATTCCTCTGGAAGATTTTTCAGAAAATCCTTTGAGAATTTCTACCGAAGCTCTTTTGGAAGTTCGTTACGGGAGTTTCTTCAGGAAGTTCCTTCATGAATTCTTTCGGAAGTATCATCGGGAATATCTTCGGAAGTCCCTTCAGGAATTCCTCCGGAAGCTAGTACGGGAATTCATCTGGAATTACCTTCGGGAATTCCTCCGGAAGTTACTTCAGGAATTCCTCCGGAAGTATCTTTGGCAAATTCCCCCGGAAGTTCCTTTAGGAATTCCTCCGAAAGTTCCTTCAGGAATTCATCCGGAAGTTCCTTCAGGAATTCCTCCGGGAGTTCCTTCAGGAATTCCTCCAGAAGTTCCTTCGCGAATTCCTCCGGAAGTTCCTTCGGGAATCCCTCCGAAAGTTTTTTCGGGAATACCTCCGGAAGTTCTTTCGGGAATTTCTCCGGAAGTTACTTCAGGAATTTCTCCGAAAGTTCCTTCGGGAATTTCTCCGGAAGTTCTTCGGGAATTCCTCCGGAAGTTCCTTCGGGAATTCCTCCGGATGTGTCTTCAGCAATTCTTCCGGAAGTTTCTTCAGGAATTCCTCCGGAAGTTCCTTCGGGAATTCTTTCGGATGTTCATTCGGGAGTTCTTTCAGGAATTCCTTCAGGAACTCTTTCAAGTTCCTTCATGAATTCTTTCGAAAGTTCCTCCGTGAATTCTTTCGGGAGTTCCTTCAGGAATACCCACGAAAGTTCCTTCATGAATACTTCCGGAAGTTCCTTCAGGAATTCCTACGGAAGTTCCTCCGGGACTTCCTTCAGAAATTCATCCGAATGTTCAATCAGAAATTCTTCGGGAAATTCCATCAGGAAATCCTCCGGAATTTCCATCTGGAATTACTCCGGAAGTTCTATCAGGAATCTCTCCGGAAGTTCCATCAGTAATTCCACCAGAAGTTCCATCAAGAATTCCTCCGGAGGTTCCATCAGGAATTACTCCGGAGGTTCCATTAGGAATTCCTCCGGAAGTTCCATCAAAAATTCCTCCAGAAGTTCCATCAGGAATTCCTCCAGAAGTTCCATCAGGAATTCCTCCAGAAGTTCTATCAGGAATTCCTCCAGAAATTCCTTTAGAAATTCCTTCGGAAGTTCCTTCAGGAATTCCTCCGAAAGTTCCTTCGGGAATTCCTCCGGAGGTTCCATCAGGAATTCCTCCGGAAGTTCCATTAGGAATTCCTCCGGAAGTTCCATAAGGAATTCCTCCAGAAGTTCCATCAGGAATTCCTCCAGAAGTTCTATCAGGAATTCCTCCAGAAATTCCTTTAGAAATTCCTTCAGAAGTTCCTTCAGGAATTCCTCCGGAGCTTCCATCAGGAATTCCTCCGGAAGTTCCATTAGGAATTCCTCCGGAAGTTTCATCAGAAATTCCTCCAGAAGTTCCATCAGGAATTCCTCCAGAAGTTCCATCAGGAATTCCTCCAGAAGTTCTATCAGGAATTCCTCCAGAAGTTCCTTTAGGAATTCCTTCGGAAGTTCCTTCAGGAATTCCTCTGGAAGTTCCTTCAGGAATTCCTCTGGAAGTTCCTTCAGGAATTCCTCCGGAGGTTTCATCAAAAATTCCTTCGGAGGTTCCATCAGGAATTTCTACGGAAGTTCCATCAGGAATTCCTCCGGAAGTTCCTTTGGAAATTCCTCCGGAAGTTCCTTTGGGAATTCCTCCGGAAGTTCCTTTAGAAATTCCTCCGGAAGTTCCTTCAGGAATTCCTCTTCAGGAATTCGTCGGGAAGTTCCTTCAGGAATTCCTCTGGAAGTTGCTCCAGGAGTTCCTCCGGAAGTTCCTTCAAGAATTCCTACGAAAGCTCCTTGAGGAATTCCTCCGTGAGTTCCTTCAGGAATTTCTCCGGAAGTTCCTTCAGGAATTCCTCCGGAGGTTCCATCAAGAATTCCTCCAGAGGTTCCATCAGGAATTCCTCCGGAGGTTTCATCAAAAATTCCTCCGGAGGTTCCATCAGGAATTCCTCCGGAAGTTCCATCAGGAATTCCTCCGGAAGTTCCTTTGGGAATTCCTCCGGAAGTTCCTTTGGGAATTCCTCCGGAAGTTCCTTTGGGAATTCCTCCGGAAGTTCCTTTGGGAATTCCTCCGGAAGTTCCTTTGGAAATTCCTCCGGAAGTTCCTTCAGGAATTCCTCTGGAAGTTCCTTCAAGAATTCCTCTTTAGGAATTCGTCGGGAAGTTCCTTCAGGAATTCCTCTGGAAGTTGCTTCATGAGTTCCTCCGGAAGTTTCTACAGGAATTCCTACGAAAGTTCCTTGAGGAATTCCTCCGTGAGTTCCTTCATGAATTTCTCCGGAAGTTCCTTCAGGAATTACTCCGGAGGTTCCATCAAAAATTCCTCCAGAGGTTCCATCAGGAATTCATCCGGAGGTTTCATCAGAAACTCCTCCAAAAGTTCCTTCAGGAATTCCTCCAGAAGTTCCTTTAGGAATTCCTCTGGAAGTTTCTTCAGTAATTCCTTTGGAAGATCCTTCAGAGATTCCCCTGGAAGTTCCTTCAGGAATTCCTCTGGAAGTTCCTTCACGAATTCCTCTGGAAGTTCCTTCAGGAATTCCTCTGAAAGTTCCTTCAGGAATTCCTCCGGAAGTTCCTTCAGGAATTCCTTCGGAAGTTCCTTCAGGAATTCGTCCGGAAATTATTTCAGGAATTCCTCCGAAAGTTCCTTAAGGAATTCTTCCGGAAGTTCCTTCGTGAATTTCTCCAGAAGTTCCTTCAGGAATTCCTCCGGAAGTTCCTTCGGGAATTCCTCCGTCAGTTCCTTCAGCAATTCCTCCGGAAGCTCCTCCGGGAATTCTTTCGGATGTTCATTCGGGAATTCCTTCAGGAGTTCCTTCGGGAATTCTTTCAAAAATTCCTTCGGGAATTCTTTCGGATGTTCATTCGGAGTTCTTTCAGGAGTTCCCGTTAATGAAACTTCCGGACGAATTCCCGAAGGAACTTCCGAAAGATCTTCTGGAACATCCAAAGGAATTGCAGAAGGAGCTTCCCGAGGCATTCCCGAAAGAAGTTCTGAAAAACTCTCCGAAGGATCTAACGGAAATATCCCTGAAAAACTGGCGGAGAAATTCCCGAAGGAACTTTTGTGTGATGTTCCGTAGCAAATTCCGAAGGAACTTCCAGAGAAACTTCCGTAGGTGCATTTGAAGGAATTCCCCATGGAACTTCCGGAAATATTCACGAATGAACTTCCGAAGCATTTCCGTAGATACGGGGGAATTCCAAAAGGAGCTTCCAGAGGAATTCTCGAAGAAACTTCCAGAGGAATTCCCAAAGGAATTTCTGGAAGAATTCTCGAAAAAACTTTCGGATGAATTTTCAAAGAAACTTACTTCGTAGGAACTTCCGGAGGAACTTCCGGAGGAACTTCCGTAGGAACTTCCGGAGGAACTTCCGTAGGAACTTCCGGAGGAACTTCCGTAGGAACTTCCGGAGGAACTTCCGTAGGAACTTCCGGAGGAACTTCCGTAGGAACTTCCGGAGGAACTTCCGTAGGAACTTCCGGAGGAACTTCCGAAGCAACTGCCAGACGAACTTCCGAAGTAACTTCCGGAGGAACTTCCGTATGAACTTCCGGAGGAACTTCCGTAGGAACTTCCGTACGATTTTCCGTAGGAACTTCCGGAGGAACTTCCGTAGGAACTTCCGGAGGAACTTCCGTAGGAACTTCCGTAGGAACTTCCGTAGGAACTTCCGGAGGAACTTCCGTAGGAACTTCCGGAGGAACTTCCGTAGGAACTTCGGAAGAACTTCCGGAGGAACTTCCGGAGGAACTTCCCTAGGATCTTGCCGTGGAACTTCTGTAGGAACTTCCGGAGGAACTTCCGTAGGAACTTCCGGAGGAACTTCCGTAGGAACTTCCGGAGGAACTTCCGTAGGAACTTCCGTAGGAACTTCAGTAGGAACTTCCGGAGGAACTTCCGTGAGAACTTCCGGAGGAACGTCCGTGAGAACTTCCGGAGGAACTTCCGTAGGAACTTCCGGAGGAACTTCCGTAGGAACTTCCGGAGGAACTTCCGTAGGAACTTCCGGAGGAACTTCCGTAGGAACTTCCGGAGGAACTTCCGTAGGAACTTCCGGAGGAACGTCCGTAGGAACCTTCGGAGGAACTTCCGTAGGAACCTTCGGAGGAGCTTCCGTAGGAGCTTCCGGAGGAACTTCCGTAGGAACTTCCGGAGGAACTTCCGTAGGAACTTCCGGAGGAACTTCCGTAGGAACTTCCGGAGGAACTTCCGTAGGAACTTCCGGAGGAACTTCCGTAGGAACTTCCGGAGGAACTTCCGTAGGAACTTCCGGAGGAACTTCCGTAGGAACTTCCGGAGGAACTTCCGTAGAACTTCCGGAGGAACTTCCGTAGGAACTTCCGGAGGAACTTCCGTAGGAACTTCCGGAGGAACTTCCGTAGGAACTTCCGGAGGAACTTCCGTAGGAACTTCCGGAGGAACTTCCGTAGGAACTTCCGGAGGAACTTCCGTAGAAACTTCCGGAGGAACTTCCGTAGGAACTTCCGGAGGAACTTCCGTAGGAACTTCCGTAGGAACTTCCGGAGGAACTTCCGTAGGAACTTCCGGAGGAACTTCCGTAGGAACTTCCGGAGGAACTTCCGTAGGAACTTCCGGAGGAACTTCCGTAGGAACTTCCGGAGGAACTTCCGTAGGAACTTCCGGAGGAACTTCCGGAGGAACTTCCCTAGGAACTTCCGGAGGAACTTCCCTAGGAACTTCCGGAGGAACTTCCCTAGGAACTTCCGGAGGAACTTGACTTCCGGAGGAATTCGTGAAGAAATTTCCGGAGGAATTCATGGAGGGACTTCCAGAGGAATTTGTGAAGAAACTTCCGGAGGAATTTCTGAAGGAACTTCCGGAAAAAAAGGAGGAACTTCCGGAGGAACTTCCCTAGGAACTTCCGGAGGAACTTCCCTAGGAACTTCCGGAGGAACTTGACTTCCGGAGGAATTCGTGAAGAAATTTCCGGAGGAATTCATGGAGGGACTTCCAGAGGAATTTTGAAGAAACTTCCGGAGGAATTTCTGAAGGAACTTCCGGAAAAACCGGTTGAACTTCCGTAGAAACTGCCGAAGGAAACTCTAAAGGAATTCACAATGGTATTCCCAGATGAACTGCTGGAGGCATTGCCAGAGGAGTTTACGACGGAATTCTTGAAAAACTTCCGGTGGAACTCCCGGTGGAATTTTCAGAGGATTGTTAGGAGAATATCTTGAAGGAACTTCCGTAAGAATTCCCTGCAGGAGTTTTAGTGGAAATTCGAAGGAACTTCCGGAGGAATTCTAAAAGGAACTCCGGAGAAATTCAAAATGAACTCCAGAAGGAATTTTCGGAGGAATTGCAAGAGGAACTTCTGGCAGAATTCCAAAGGAATCCAAGAGAAAAAGGAGGAATTCCAAAAGGAACTTCCGAAAGAATTTCAAAAGGAACTTCCTGAGGATTTCTAAAGGCACTTTTGGAAAAAATCCTGAAGAACTTCCGGAGGAATTTCAAAAGAAACATCCGGAGGAATTTCAAAAGGAACTTCCGTAGCAACGTCCGAAAAAAAAACTTCATTAGGAAACGTCTACGGAAGTTTTCACTGAAATTACGGAAGTTCCTTCGAGAATTCTTCCAGAAGTTTTTTCGGGAATACCTCAGGATGATTCTGAGATGTTCCTTCGGAAGAAGAATTTCTTCGGAACTTCCTACGGAAGTTCCTCCTAAAATTTCTACGAAAGTTCCTACAGCAAATCTTTCTGAAGTTCCTTCGGCAATTACACCGGGAATTCGCCCGAAAGTTTCATCGGAAGTTCCTTCGGAAGTACCCACGGAAGTTTTTTCGGAAGTTCCTACGGATGTTTCTTTGGAAGTTCCTTTTGAAGTTCCCGGAAATTCCTCTGGAAGTTCCTACGGAAGTTCCTTTGGAAATTCCTTTGGAAGTTCCCTCTGAAGTTCTTTTGGAAATTTCTAAGGAAATTCCTTCGGAGATCCTACCGAATACCGAATATTCTATAGTATTTCGAATGGTTTATACGGGGTTTATAATGTTCTAACGGTCTATTAGGGAATGAAAAGGGGTATTGATGAAGCAATCACTCGCCCACTGCAAGCCGAGAACATCTCTGGACTCGCCCCAACTTCATGCGAAATTTTATTGGAATCCGAGGGTTAGGTTCTGTGACAGAGGTTTGTCCTGGTTATTTGGTTCCCAATAATATAGTAATCGATGAGTAGTATCGTCAAATTGGACGCCGTAACGAGTTTTCTTGATCATTTCAAAATCTAACAGTTACCTGTTATTAGTCAAGTTGTAGGAATAGTATAGCAGATGAAAACGGTATGAAGGACGTTTTCCAGTTTTAGCGATTACTAGAATATAAGACATATATTGAAAGATACAAAGTAGCGCTGCTCTGCTTCACTGCAATGCATCGATGTGCATAAGCGAACTTGAAATCTGTTTGCCTCTTTTAAAACACTATTGAAATAGCGAACATGAAATCTAATTGAATTGTCAATGCGTAAAACGCGAACTCTT
The DNA here is from genome assembly GCF_024139115.2 of Armigeres subalbatus. Classification (NCBI taxonomy): domain Eukaryota; kingdom Metazoa; phylum Arthropoda; class Insecta; order Diptera; family Culicidae; genus Armigeres; species Armigeres subalbatus. Next base: position 93,380,690 of record NC_085141.1, read on the forward strand.
GGCGCGGAGATAAAATACAAAACCTAATCCAATTGAATAGTCGCAACCACGCTGCTTTGCTTCACTTCCGCCGCAGTGTACTTTGCGAACATGAAATCTAATTGAATTGCGCATTGACAAAATGCGTAAAACGCGAACTCTTGGCGCGCAGATAGAATACAAAAACCAACCCAATTGAATAGTCGCAACCACGCTGCTTTGCTTCACTTCCGCTGCAGTGTACTTTGCGAACATGAAATCTAATTGAATTGCGCATTGACAAAATGCGTAAATCGCGAACTCTTGGCGCGCAGATAGAATAAAAAAACAACCCAATTGAATAGTCGCAACCACGCTGCTTTGCTTCACTTCCGCCGCAGTGTACTTTGCGAACATGAAATCTAATTGAATTGTCAATGCCTAAAATGCAAACTCTTGGCGCGCAGATAGCATACAAAAACCAACCCAATTGAATATTCGCAACCACGCTGCTCTGCTTCACTTCCGCCGCAGTGTACTTTGCGAACATGAAATCTAATTGAATTGCGCATTGACAAGATGCGTAAAACGCGAACTCTTGGCGCGCAGATAGAATACAAAAAACAACCCAATTGAATAGTCGCAACCACGCTGCTTTGCTTCACTTCCGCCGCAGTGTACTTTGCGAACATGAAATCTAATTGAATTGCGCATTGACAAAATGCGTAAAACGCGAACTCTTGGCGCGCAGATAGAATACAAAAACCAACCCAATTGAATAGTCGCAACCACGCTGCTTTGCTTCACTTCCGCTGCAGTGTACTTTGCGAACATGAAATCTAATTGAATTGCGCATTGACAAGATGCGTAAAACGCGAACTCTTGGCGCGCAGATAGAATACAAAAAACAACCCAATTGAATATTCGCAACCACGCTGCTCTGCTTCACTTCCGCCGCAGTGTACTTTGCGAACATGAAATCTAATTGAATTGCGCATTGACAAAATGCGTAAAACGCGAACTCTTGGCGCGCAGATAGAATACAAAAAACAACCCAATTGAATAGTCGCAACCACGCTGCTTTGCTTCACTTCCGCCGCAGTGTACTTTGCGAACATGAAATCTAATTGAATTGCGCATTGACAAAATGCGTAAATCGCGAACTCTTGGCGCGCAGATAGAATACAAAAACCAACCCAATTGAATAGTCGCAACCACGCTGCTCTGCTTCACTTCTGCCGCAGTGTACTTTGCGAACATGAAATCTAATTGAATTGCGCATTGACAAAATGCGTAAATCGCGAACTCTTGGCGCGCAGATAGAATACAAAAAACAACCCAATTGAATATTCGCAACCACGCTGCTCTGCTTCACTTCCGCCGCAGTGTACTTTGCGAACATGAAATCTAATTGAATTGCGCATTGACAAAATGCGTAAAACGCGAACTCTTGGCGCGCAGATAGAATACAAAAAACAACCCAATTGAATAGTCGCAACCACGCTGCTTTGCTTCACTTCCGCCGCAGTGTACTTTGCGAACATGAAATCTAATTGAATTGCGCATTGATAAAATGCGTAAAACGCGAACTCTTGGCGCGCAGATAGAATACAAAAACCAACCCAATTGAATAGTCGCAACCACGCTGCTCTGCTTCACTTCCGCCGCAGTGTACTTTGCGAACATGAAATCTAATTGAATTGCGCATTGACAAAATGCGTAAAACGCGAACTCTTGGCGCGCAGATAGAATACAAAAAACAACCCAATTGAATATTCGCAACCACGCTGCTCTGCTTCACTTCCGCCGCAGTGTACTTTGCGAACATGAAATCTAATTGAATTGCGCATTGACAAAATGCGTAAAACGCGAACTCTTGGCGCGCAGATAGAATACAAAAACCAACCCAATTGAATAGTCGCAACCACGCTGCTTTGCTTCACTTCCGCTGCAGTGTACTTTGCGAACATGAAATCTAATTGAATTGCGCATTGATAAAATGCGTAAAACGCGAACTCTTGGCGCGCAGATAGAATACAAAAACCAACTCAATTGAATAGTCGCAACCACGCTGCTCTGCTTCACTTCCGCCGCAGTGTACTTTGCGAACATGAAATCTAATTGAATAATTGTCAATGCGTAAAATACGAACTCTCGGCGCGCAGATAGAATTCAAAAACCAACCAAATTGAAAGTCGCCAGCACGCTGCTCTGCTTCATCTCCTATATGGTGCGCAATAAAACGTAACACTCCGAAGTACTTTCGTAACTCACAAAAAATAATCCAACAGAATAGCCACGAACACGCTGCTCTGCTTGACCGTCGTCCTAGTGAACAACATGATTGTTATCATCATTTCGTGTAAAATCTAAATCACTTCAATAAAGCAAATCTAATTCTTTTATCTTTTTGTTTTCTCCCGTTCGCCTCTGTCCAAGGTCATCGTTCGCTGTTGTTGATCAGCGGTGAGAGATGAAAATTTTCAACAATCTTTCAGGAAAATGGTTCTAATTTCGACATTTTCCATGGAATATGGTAAAATTTATATACCAATCGAATCGTTGTGAGTAGCAGAATGCAACGGATATAAAATTTCATCGGGAAATTTGGTATATCTGGCCGAGAATGTTGTGCAAACATAAAACTAGTCGGTCCGGGGATACTTTTTTCGGTCAAAATTTCCATTTTGTCGAGAGTCCAGTTTTCCCAAATTTTCATATATCGAAAATATTTTTCAACGTAAATTAGCCTTAGGATCTAACAAAGAAGGTGATTTGTTTAGAATTTTGAAATTCCTTTCCTAAAAATTCTAAAAAATCGGGAAGCGCGCCAAGGTGCATTTTATCGGCCGCGCCACTGAGCTTCCCCTTAATGACAACACTACCCACATACGTAAACAATTTTAGCAGCTTAGAGGCAGCAGACACGCATTCCAGTTCGAGACAGCAACACGTACGGACGTGTTTTTTGCTCGCGCATTTTTTTCGAAGTGTTTTTTCTCGTTCTTTCGCTGTTTACGTTTTCGCCTGTCGCGTTGGCGTTATTTTCTCCCGGACCCGTCATGGGAGACTCGGTGGCCGATTCGGTCGCTGGAAAAGTGCCTAAGCGCACTGCTCTTGGAGGCGCGGGTAACCCCTCCAAGCAGCTTTTGCAGAGCAACGTGTTTTCGCCGTTGCCGCTTGATGACGCCGGCAATCCGCCGAAAAAGAGGAAGAGGCAGCAATCGCAGCTGCCGCAGGTGCAACCAGAGCGGAAGGAGAAGTGCCCGCCCGTGTTTGTGAAGGGCGATCCGCCGGATTTACGCCCAACAATTCGCCAGCTGATCGCTAAGGGGCTGAAATGTACTTTTCGGCTCTGCAGCGAGGGCGTGAAAGTGATGCCGGCCAACAGGGACCATCATCAATCCGTCGTGGAGTTCCTCGAGGTCCACAAGTATGAGTACTACACTCATGACCACCCCGGCACGAAGCCGCTCAAGGCTTTGCTGCGAGGACTTCACGACATGAAGGAGGAAGAGCTCCAAGCAGAGCTTGAAAGTTGCGGACTGAAGCCAGTAGCCGTCCACAAGATCGCTCGTCACGACAAGGCGAGGAAATATCGCGACCAGCTTTACCTGATCCATCTGGAGCACGGCTCCACTACCTGGAAGGACCTGAAGCTGGTTGGCGTTATAAATTACACCGTCGTTGACTGGGAGCGATATCGGCCAGTGCACCGCGATGTCACGCAATGCACCAACTGCTTCAATTTCGGGCACGGCACCAGGAACTGCCGCATGAAGCCGCGCTGCAACAAGTGTGGCGAACCCCATCCGACGGACGAGTGCGACAAAATGGAGGTGGCCGATCCCAAGTGCGCCAACTGTGGCGACAAACATCGGGCCACCACAAAGGGCTGCCCAAAGCGAGCCGAGTTCCTGGAAATCCGGAAGAAGGCTTCCACCAGGACCATTCCGAAGAAGAACCGTGTTCCTGTAATCAACGAGGTGAACTTTCCAGCCATCCCGGCTCCCCGTCGTGTGATTCCAATACTTCCACCGCTACAGCCGCACAAGCGACTGGCAGGGGCAGCTGCATCGGTCCAAGCTCCAGCATCGTCGGTACCATCCACCAGCGAATGGCCCCCGCTTCCTCCTCCTGGGTTCCGTCGGCAGTCGGAGAACGAAGCCGTCCCACCGGAAGAATCTGCCCCGTTGTACACTCCGGAGCAACTGATGCCGATCTTCGCGCAGCTCGCCACTCGACTGCGCGGCTGCAAAACCCGATTCGACCAGGTCTTCACACTTGGCATGTTCATCATTGAAAATGGCTGCTAGGGTGGGCCTGGTCAACTGGAACGCTTGCTCGCTAAAGAGCAAATCAATCGAGCTGAAGGATTTCCTTGAGGAGAAGGAAATAGACGTGGCGTTCATCACCGAAACGCACCTAAAACCGGAGGTGAACGTCAACATCCCGGACTTCCGCATCGTGCGACTCGACCGGCCGACCAGGGGAGGTGGTGTGGCCATCGCTCTTCGCTACAACATCAACTGTCGTCTGCTTCCAAGCTTCCAGCTCAATGTCATCGAAGCCATCGGTGTCGAAATCACCACTTCGGTCGGCACAATCGCGCTCATCGCGGCGTACTGTCCAACGCAGGCCAAAGCCGGCGATGGATCATCGGCTGCCCTTCGGAGGGACATCGTCAAGCTGACGCGGAGGCAAGGCCAGTATATCATTGCCGGCGACTTGAATGCCAAACATCAAGCCTGGGGCAACAGACGCGGCAATCGAAACGGCACCATCTGGAGCAACGACATGGAGGAAGGCCACTACACGATCCTGAGCCCGGATTCCCCCACTCGGCTGAGTCGGTCCGGTGCCCACGCAACGCTCGACCTCTACGTAACAAACCTGAGTGACCACGTCTCGCAGCCGGTTGTATACCAGGAGCTCAGTTCGGATCACTATCCGGTGGTGGCTGAACTGGGCTGCTCGGTCAATCAGCACCAGCAGTTACGGCGGAACTACCACCGAGTGAACTGGCAGCGTTTCCAGCAGTGCGTCGATAACACCGTCGACTACGAGGTGCGACCGGAGACGCCGGAAAGTATCGACCGCCAGCTGTGCGCTATCGAGGAGGCGATCACGGCGGCCCGAGAGCAACACGTACCGACGGCTCGGCAGGTAAGCAACTCCTTAAACATCGATACACTCACCAAAGATTTGATTCGATTGCGGAATGTCACTCGCAGGCAGTTTCAACGTACTGGACTGCCTGAGCTTAAGGCACGCTGCAATCGAATCACAAAAATTATCAAGGCCAGAATGGTGGACCTCAGAAATAACGACTTCTCGAATAAGATCCGCACTCTCCCAGATTATGCTAAGCCGTTCTGGAAAATGACCAAAATTCTAAAATCCAAGCCTCGGCCCATTCCACCTTTGATCCCACTAGACAATAATGGCTCTAAGGATCGCTTGATAACTCCTGCAGAGAAGGTCGCTGAAATAGGTCGTCACTTCGTCAGCTCACACAATCTTGGGCAGAACGTCGTCAATCCACACGAAGCAGCCGTCAACGAGCATGCTAACAACATCCGTTTGATTCCCAACGACTTCTCGGAGGAGTTGGAGATCTAAGCTGACGAATTGACGGCCTATATCAAATCGTCGAAGAACATGAAGGCCCCAGGCTTCGACAGCATCCTGAATCTCGAGCTCAAACACATGAGTGCTCCGTTCTTTGAGCACCTCTCGCTGATCTTTAATCAGTGTCTCCGGCTTAGCTACTTCCCATCGTCCTGGAAGTTAGCGAAAGTCATCCCCATCCGGAAGCCTGGGAAGGATCCTTCCTCTCCCAAAAGTTATCGACCCATCAGCCTTCTCTCAGGGTTATCCAAGCTATTCGAAAAAGCTATTCATCATCGGTTACTTGAGTCTGCCGAAAATCTCAACATCTTGCTCGAGGAACAGTTTGGTTTCCGACGCGGTCGGTCAACTGTACACCAACTGACCCGAGTTACCAACGTCCTCAGATGGAACAAGTTTGTCTCGAAAACATCCGCCATGGCTTTACTCGATGTCGAGAAGGCATTTGACAATGTATGGCATGATGGCCTGGTGTACAAACTACAACGCTACAATCTTCCCAGCTACCTGGTGAAATCATCAACAATTACCTGTCGGCAAGGACATTCCGGGTCTCAATCAGCGGAGCGAGTTCCAATGCGCACAACATCGTCGCAGGCGTCCCCCAGGGCAGTATCCTCGGGCCCCTGCTTTTCAATCTGTTCACCTCCGACATGCCAGAACCTCCAGAAGGCGGCATTCTGTCTCTGTTCGCAGATGACACATATCCATCGTCTACAACGGTAGAGTGATCAGAGCGCTAGTGGCAAAACTCCAACGAGGCCTGGATGCCCTGACAGAGTACCTCACCAGCTGGAAGATCTGTATCAACGCGGCGAAGACCCAGGTCATCATTTTCCCCCACTCCAAATCCTCTAAACTTGTTCCGCCTGGGGACTGTAAAATCATCCTCAATGGCACGACTGTGGAATGGGCCAATGAGGCCGGCTACCTTGGCTTGACCCTCGACAGCAAGCTTATTTTCAGGCAACAGGTTGACAAAACGGTGACAAAGTGTAACGTCTTGTTGAAACTACTGTACCCCTTGATCAACCACCGGTCGTCATTGTCCCTGAAAAATAAGCTTGCTGTCTACAAGCAAATCATCCTCCCTGTGATCGAATACGGCATGCCGGTCTGGGAGAGCTGCGCTAAAACCCACCACCTCAAACTTCAACGGGTCCAAAACAAATTCCTGAGGATGATCCTCAACACCCCTCCCAGGACAAGAACATCCGAGGTTCACCGTCTGGCCGGAATAAAAACCTTACATGAACGCTTTGGTGAGTGTAAAGAAAAGTTTAGGGTCCGTTGCTTGCACTCGGATCAGGCTCCAATTAGGGCGCTAGTTCCAATCTAGGTTATCAAATTTTTATTGTAAATTTTAGTGTACATAGTAGTTAGGTTAACAAATTTAAAAAAAAACACACCAGCGCCTCCTAAAGGCCGTCATATTAACAGTATATCATATAAACACTTAAATAACAATGTAAACATAAAAATTTAAAATTGAAGTTGGAGGGCCAAGCCGGCCGAACACTGTATATGTAGAAAAATAATAATTGTAAAACAGAAAATTATTAAATAAAGAAGAATTTTACTACTAGCAGCTTAGAGGACTGGCACATTTTACAGAATGGTAGTACAACCAAACATTTTACAAGCAATGAAAGTTCAAAGTAATTGCGCTAATTGATTAAATATGACTTATTTACTGTTACCAAACGAAAAATCAGCTTTATAGCAGCCAAATGACATAGACTATTGGTTAGAATCACCACATATCAAAATAGTAACCTTTGACTCGAAGGATAACACGCTTATATGTAGTCACGGACATCGAGAACCAGGACACACAACCCAACAGCCTGCACGAGTGGAAACTTTCAAGCAGCATGGAGCACTCCAAAATGACCTGGAGATTCTGAAAAAAAAAAACCAACGATTATTCAAAACCATTTGTGCCATTTAGTTTCAAAGTGGTCTTATAATATGCAATGATTAACAAACTCTGTATATGCTACAAATATCCTGACTCGAATAATTATTTAAATTTAAAAAAAATCTAGCTTGTGGCTTGATTGGCTGCAGCAATCACCAACCGATTAGCGATACAACTTCATGATGATAGAAATAAAGATTCCAATATTTCCAGACACACAAGACAATATACAGGAAGAATATCAGAGACGACTGCAACTATGGATGATTGTTTCCCACTTCGCAATTTTGAGATCACGTCGCAGGGCAATGCATGAGTGCGAATTGACAACACAACTTGTAGCATTTTGTTAGAAAAAACTTAGATTGATCCACATAGCGATGATATATGTAGTCTTTCTCAGGTAAAACACAAACTTTTTTACTATGTCTGAAACTTGATTATGCATATGTACAACATGTGATAGATTTAGTTCGGAAAAGGTATTGGAGGGTAACCGCCCCTTCGGTGGGGTTTGATCCCACGACCCCAGTTCGCATGACAGGTGCTTTCCCTACTAAGCTACGAAGGACCTCCGTCGTCCACCGCAGCTTAGCGGGTACTGATGAAACCAAATTCCCAGCACCAGGTACCAGCCGATCTCTCGCAATACATTTTCAGAACTAACTCTCTCAAATGTATTTTTGTACACATCATGTCAACCAAGTAGGATGAGTATTTAGTATTGTCCGGCTCCTACACACTTGCTTCATCAGCAACGGCGCTCAATGAAGTAGGGTTGTGTGAGTTGTGCCAGTTTGGTCGTCAGATCCCAACACGACCACACAAGCGAAGAGAGATCGCCACTCGAGATCAGTACATTCAAAGTTAATTGCCTATATGCCGGGTATTAAGCCACCCGGAGTGGAAATTAATTACTATGTCTGAAACTTGATTATGCATATGTACAACATGTGATAGATTTAGTTCGGAAAAGGTATTGGAGGGTAACCGCCCCTTCGGTGGGGTTTGATCCCCCGACCCCAGTTCGCATGACAGGTGCTTTCCCTACTAAGCTACGAAGGACCTCCGTCGTCCACCGCAGCTTAGCGGGTACTGATGAAACCAAATTCCCAGCACCAGGTACCAGCCGATCTCTCGCAATACATTTTCAGAACTAACTCTCTCAAATGTATTTTTGTACACATCATGTCAACCAAGTAGGATGAGTATTTAGTATTGTCCGGCTCCTACACACTTGCTTCATCAGCAACGGCGCTCAATGAAGTAGGGTTGTGTGAGGTTGTGCCAGTTTGGTCGTCAGATCCCAACACGACCACACAAGCGAAGAGATCGCCACTCGAGATCAAGTACATTCAAAGTTAATTGCCTATATGCCGGGTATTAAGCCACCCGGGTGGAAATTAATTACTATGTCTGAAACTTGATTATGCATATGTACAACATGTGATAGATTTAGTTCAGGAAAAGGTATTGGAGGTAACCGCCCCTTCGGTGGGGTTTGATCAAACCCCACCGAAGGGCGGTTGCCTCAATACTGAAATCTTGTTGAGATAATCAATTTCAGGCTATAGAATTTCCACTCCGGGTGGCTTAATACCCGGCATATAGGCAATTAACTTTGAATGTACAAACTTTTTGTTAAGGTTTTCGCCATAAAAATTCCAAATGCAGTGATTGATCGTCCTAAAATTATAATAATCATAAACCAATAATCATGTCAAACTCCGACAAATGGAACTTACTGCGTTTAAATCGTTGGAGTCTATTTTTTTTCTATATTAATGAAATTTTCTGTCCTGGGTTGGTTCACCTCAGGAAGTCTAATAGTATAAAAAGGGTCTGGGAGCTTTTTTTTTTTTTTCAAAAGTTCGTTTTTGGAATGACTGTATAGATTTTACGTACAATGGGTGTTGAAAAGTAGAACTACAATCTTCAACGTTAATTGGAAATGTGCCCAAAAAATGTTATCATAGCCGTGTGGTTACAGTATAGGGTTCCCACCTCTGTCACAAAATTGTTTGTGTTCAGGTCACGATAGTTCCGAAGCATGTTTCATGCGGTTCGTTCATGGTGTTTGAAAATCCTCATAGAAAAAAATGTAATGAGTAAACAAATACCTATCTTATATCGGCAGGACGTTTGAGGGTTCGCTATTTCGAGGATCTCGTATTAAATAAACACAACACATCGTTTCTTATTCTTATTGGGCAGCAGGGACTATGTCCAAGGGCTTGACGATCCCTCCCCAGGCCATCTGCGAGTTGTGGCGCCTGCCTAGGATGTGGTGGGGTTTGACAGTGGGCCCTGTTAAACCTCTATAAAAAGCTGCATGTATCCGCAAGTAGGCTCCGCCAAAGCGACCGTGTGCCGCTCAAAGCGCACAAGCCCAAGTCCTGGTGTTAGGTGGGACGCTAAACAGCCCTGACACGACGGCCCTCCGACGAGACAGGAGGTTTGCGCAGGCCCAATAAGCCGCCTTTAAAACAACTATTACGAACGACATAGAAGATAATACGACTCGATACAATCGGCAACGACCTGGGCGACGAATAAAGGATCACGATTGGAAGCTTGGAACATGGAACTGCAAGTCACTAGGCTTCGCAGGTTGCGATAGGATAATCTACGATGAATTACATCCCCGCAACTTCGATGTCGTAGCGCTGCAGGAAATCTGCTGGACAGGACAGAAAGTGTGGAAAAGCGGGCATCGAGCGGCTACCTTCTACCAAAGCTGTGGCACCACCAACGAGCTGGGAACCGGCTTCATAGTGCTGGGAAAGATGCGCCAACGCGTGATTGGGTGGCAGCCAATCAACGCAAGGATGTGCAAGCTGAGGATAAAAGGCCGTTTCTTCAACTATAGCATCATCAACGTGCACTGCCCACACGAAGGGAGATCCGACGACGAGAAAGAAGCGTTCTATGCGCAGCTGGAGCAGACATACGATGGATGCCCACTGCGGGACGTCAAAATCGTCATCGGTGACATGAACGCTCAGGTAGGAAGGAGGAAATGTATAGACCGGTCATCGGACCGGATAGTCTGCATACCGTATCGAACGACAACGGCCAACGATGCATAAACTTTGCAGCCTCCCGCGGAATGGTAGTCCGAAGCACTTTCTTCCCCCGTAAGAATATCCACAAGGCCACATGGAAATCACCCAATCAAGTAACGGAAAACCAAATCGACCACGTTCTAATCGACGGTAAATTCTTCTCCGACATCACGAACGTACGCACTTACCGCAGTGCGAATATTGAATCCGACCACTACCTCGTCGCAGTATGTCTGCGCTCAAAACTCTCGACGGTGATCAACACGCGTCGGAGTCGTCCGCCGCGGCTTAACATTGGGCGGCTACAAGACGGTAGACTAGCCCAAGACTACGCGCAGCAGCTGGAAGTGGCACTCCCAACGGAAGAGCAGCTAGGCGCAGCATCTCTTGAAGATGGCTGGAGAGATATTCGATCCGCCATTGGAAGCACCGCAACCGCTGCACTAGGCACGGTGGCTCCGGATCAGAGAAACGACTGGTATGACGGCGAATGTGAGCAGTTAGTTGAGGAGAAGAATGCAGCATGGGCGAGATTGCTGCAACACCGCACGAGGGCGAACGAGGCACGATACAAACGGGCGCGGAACAGACAAAACTCGATTTTCCGGAGGAAAAAGCGCCAGCAGGAAGATCGAGACCGTGAAGAGACGGAGGAACTGTACCGCGCTAATAACGCACGAAAGTTCTATAAGAAGTTGAACCGTTCACGTAAGGGCCACGTGCCACAGCCCGATATGTGTAAGGACATAAACGGGAACCTTCTTACGAACGAGCGTGAGGTGATCCAAAGGTGGCGGCAGCACTACGAAGAGCACCTGAATGGCGATATGGCAGACAACGGTGGCGGTATGGTAATGAACCTAGGAGCACGCGCGCAGGACATGCGACTTCCGGCTCCGAATCTCCAGGAAATCCAGGAGGAGATCGGCCGGCTGAAAAACAACAAAGCCCCTGGAGTTGACCAACTACCAGGAGAGCTGTTTAAACACGGTGGTGAAGCACTGGCTCGAGCGCTGCACTGGGTGATTACCAAGGTTTGGGAGGATGAGGTTCTGCCGCAGGAGTGGATGGAAGGTGTCGTGTGTCCCATCTACAAAAAGGGCAATAAGCTGGATTGTAGCAACTACCGCGCAATCACATTGCTGAACGCCGCCTACAAGGTACTCTCCCAAATTTTATGCCGTCGACTAACACCAATTGCAAGAGAGTTCGTGGGGCAGTACCAGGCGGGATTTATGGGTGAACGCTCTACCACAGACCAGGTGTTCGCCATACGTCAGGTATTGCAGAAATGCCGCGAATACAACGTGCCCACACATCATCTATTTATCGACTTCAAAGCCGCATATGATACAATCGATCGGGACCAGCTATGGCAGCTAATGCACGAAAACGGATTTCCGGATAAACTGATACGGTTGATCAAGGCGACGATGGATCGGGTGATGTGCGTAGTTCGTGTTTCAGGGGCATTCTCGAGTCCCTTCGAAACCCGTAGAGGGTTACGGCAAGGCGATGGTCTTTCGTGTCTGCTATTCAACATCGCTTTGGAGGGAGTAATACGAAGGGCAGGGATTGACACGAGTGGTACGATTTTCACGAAGTCCGTCCAGTTATTTGGTTTCGCCGACGACATTGATATCATGGCACGTAACTTTGAGAGGATGGAGGAAGCCTACATCAGACTGAAAAGCGAAGCTAAACGGATTGGACTAGTCATCAACACGTCGAAGACGAAGTACATGATAGGAAGAGGCTCAAGAGAGGTCAATGTGAGCCACCCACCACGAGTTTCTATCGGTGGTGACGAAATCTAGGTGGTTGAAGAATTCGTGTACTTGGGCTCACTGGTGACCGCCGATAACGATACCAGCAGAGAAATTCGGAGACGCATAGTGGCTGGAAATCGTACGTACTTTGGACTCCGCAAGACGCTTCGATCGAATAGAGTTCGCCGCCGTACCAAACTGACTATCTACAAAACGCTTATAAGACCGGTAGTTCTCTACGGACACGTGACCTGGACGATGCTCGTGGAGGACCAACGCGCACTGGGAGTCTTCGAAAGGAAAGTGTTGCGTACCATCTATGGTGGGTTGCAGATGGCGGACGGTACGTGGAGGAGGCGAATGAACCACGAGTTGCATCAGCTGTTGGGAGAACCATCCATCGTTCACACCGCGAAAATCGGAAGACTGCGGTGGGCCGGGCACGTAGCCAGAATGTCGGACAGTAATCCGGTAAAAATGGTTCTCGACAACGATCCGACGGGAACAAGAAGGCGAGGTGCACAGCGGGCAAGGTGGATCGATCAGGTGGAGGACGACTTGCGGACCCTCCGCAGACTGCGTGGTTGGCGAAGTGCAGCCATGAACCGAGCTGAATGGAGAAGTCTTTTATGTGCAGCACAGGCCACTCCGGCCTTAGTCTGATGATAAATAAATAAAAATCGTTTCTTATTCCCCTAGAATAACAACCGTGATAATTATACCATATGCAGTTCAGTCTGAACTGAACGCATTTGCAGTGCTGAAAACAGACATATTTGTCTTTTCAATTCAATCTACGCAGTGAAGCAATGGTAATGGTTGATTCCACTACCTTTCAACGCATTTCCGTTGTAGAAGAAAAGCAAAAGTCTTCAAGAAACAAACCAAACGATAACGAAAACAAATAAGCCCCATTCTTCCCAACATCCAACCCATACTTGCCCACCCTCAACAAGTGATAGCGGAGTGGTTGAGATTAAATTCCATTGCATGATGATAAGAGAAGTGCTTTAGCACGGCACTGTTGACTTCAAATACACCACACTCTCGGGAAAATTGCTTCAATCGATTCACCTGTGCAAACTCCTGTGGAAAATCTCTAGTCCAGAGTTATTTGCGTCTCGGTGATTTAAACGATGATAATCACTCCGCTGCGGTGGAACTGGCACGTGATATGGCGCGATTTCGCAGTAGCTTTTCAATGTCACACACAGTCCACCACCGCACCAGTCAGGGGCGATCACACTCTTCCACGCAACAGTAGCGCAGCAGCACTTACGTGATTAGAATCAGAATTAAGTAGACACTTCGTTCTTCTCGGAACCTTGCGCTGATCTTAGGTCGTCTTTCGTTCCCTGGTTTTTATTTTCGGCACACACACACCCACGAACGCTGTTTCACGGGTAATCCGTGCACGGAATTCGATCGAAATCGGATCGGTAAGGCGAGGCAAGAACTCGTTTCCACTGTACTATCACTGGCGGAGCGATAAAAGCCAACTAAAACAAAAGTCGTGTTTGCGTGTTCTCCTGATAATGATGAGATATGGAACGGTTGGGGGACGATGACGGCGGAGGCGTATGCATGGAAGTGTGCTCGGATGAGACACCTGCAGTGAATAGACACAGCTGGCCTGTCTTCCAGGGATTCTTGAAGAGTTTTGGTGGAGAAGCTCATGGAGCGATACACCGAGGATAGTACAATTTGTAACTTCAGAAACTCTACCAGAAAGGTGAAAACTTGGTTGAGTATTGAGGAGCAATTGATAACACAAAAATACCATTGCTATTTATAGATAAGTCGTTAATATTTCCATCTTGCCAGGTAAACTCGTCTTTTACTCAGTGACATGTACATGTCAAGAAGGGGAATTAAAAGGTATTCAACTAAATTGCCTTTCTAATCCAATTGCATACATTCCACTAATCACGCAAATAAAATTTTCTTAGGAAAACAGTTCACAGTCATGAATGTGGTAGATTTTAAACGTTAATATCTCAAGCGTTTTTCGGTGGATTTTTATTTTTTTTAACATTCGATCAAGAAGAAGTGTCAACGCTGATTACAATTATTTATCATCGATAATTGTTAAAAAGTTCAGAAATAGGTAAACCAACAAATCACGTGCGAACATCGCAAGCACATACGTCGAAATTGAGCAACTTGCGATATTAACATTTTAAGTTTCATAACGCTTTTGAACACAATAATCTATTCTAGAAGAGTGTTATAAAACCAGCATAAAACCAAAATGTTACTAGGGTACAATCCTAAGTTCGAATAGGATTTCACGGAGAGTAGACACAGCAGCATTGACATGGAGGCAGTGCGGTACCGGTAGCGGTCGCGACGGAATATCATCAGCATCGGTGATGGCTTTCCGGTCGATGCTACTGAGAATTCAACCTCAACGATTGTGTTTGGTGCAATACAGCGAGATCTAATCGTGTGATCGGCCAGCAGCAGCACTCAATTGATATTTTCTGGTAGGCTATGTTTCAGTCTAATGGTTGGCTGCTGTTTAGTTAGTGATTGGAAAGACGCATGATTGAAAATTAATCGGTACTTTTCAGGTTCAAAATTTGACATAAGAAAAAGAGTGAGTGAGGGAAATCGGACATAAGAACAACCATTTTATTCGAGGAAAGGTTAAGCTAAGCCGAATTTTCTTCAAAGTGCAAAACAAAATCACTTGGCGATACGATGGTAAAAATCAACTTACTGGCAGTAGCAGAATCAAAAGCGCTTGTCGAAGAGAGAGGCACTGCAAAAATGTAGGGTAAAACGCTATAATGCGCCCCAACTGGCTAAAACGCCCCTGTTTGATTTCTAGAAAATTATAATTAACTAAGGATAAAAATCAGTTGGCACTTTTAAATATTTGGGAAACCATCATACTATGTGAAAGTGGAAGTATTACATAATGGCAGGGCAGCAGGAACTACGTCCAAGGCTTGACGATCCCTCCCCAAGCCATATGCGAGTTGTGGGGCTTGCCTAGGATGTGGTGGGGTTTGACAGTGGGCCCTGTTAAATTCCTATAGAAAGCTGCATGTATCCGCAAGTAGGCCTCACCAAAGCGACCGTGTGCCGCTCAAAGCGCACAAGCCCAAGTCCTGGTGTTAGGTGGGACGCTAAACAGCTGTGACACGACGGCCCTCCGACGAGACAGGAGGTTTGCGAAGGCCCAATAAACCGCCTGGAAAACAAATAATTACGAACAATATAACAGATAATACGACTCGATAGACATAGGCAAAGACCTAGGCGATGAATAAAGGATCACGATTGAAAGCATGGAACATGGAACTGCAAGTCGGTATGTTTCGCCGGTTGCGACAGGATGATCTACGATGAATTACATCCCCGCAACTTCAACGTCGTGGCGCTGTAGGAGATTTGCTGGACAGGACAGAAAATGTGGAAAAGCGGGCATCGAGCGGCTACCTTCTACCAAAGATGTGGCACCACCAACGAGCTGGGAACCGGCTTCATAGTGCTGGGTAAGATGCGCCATCATGCGATTGGGTGGCAGCTATAGCATCATCAACGTGCACTGCCCACACGAAGGGTGACCCGACGATGAGAAAGAAGCGTTCTACGCACAGCTGGAGCAGACATACGATGAGTGCCCACTGCGGGATGAAAAAATCGTCATCCGTTACATGAACGCAAAGGTAGGAATCGAGGGAATGTATAGACCGGTCATCGGACCGAATAGTCTGCACACCGTATCGAATGACAACGACCAACGATGCATAAACTTCGCAGCCTCCCGCGGAATGGTAGTCCGAAGCACCTTCATAACCCGCAAAAATATCCACAAGGCCACATGGAGATCACCTAACCAAGAAACGGAAAACAAAATCGACCACGTTCTAATCGACTGTAAATTGTACAACACGCGTAAATGTACAACACGCGTCGAAGTCGGACGCCGCGGCTTAACAACGGCTACGAGACGGTAGACTAGGCCAAGAATACGCGCAGCAGCTGGAAGTAGCTGCACTTGGCACGGTGCCCCCGGATCAGAGAAACGACTGGTATGACGGCGTTAGTAGTAGAGAAGAATGCAACATAGGCGAGATTGCTGCAACACCACACGAGGGCGAACGAGGCACGATATAAACGGGCGCGGAAAAAGCGCCATCAGGAAGATCGAGACCGTGAAGAGACGGAGCAACTGTACCGCGCTTATAACACACGAAAGTTCTATAAGAAGTTAAACCGTTCAAGTAAGGGCCACGTACCACAGCCTGATATGTGTAAGGACATAAACGGAAACCTTCTTACGAACGAGCGTAAGGTGATCCAAAGGTGGCGGCAGAAGTACGAAGAAAACATGAATGGCGATGTGGTAGACGAAGATGGCGGTATGGTGATGGACCTGGGAGAACGCGCGCAGGACATAATTTTACCGGCTCCGGATCTCCAGGAAATCCAGGAGGAGATTGGCCGGAAGAAGAACAACAAATCCCCTGGGGTTGACCAAATACCAGGAGAGCTATTTAAACACGTTGGTGAGGCACTGTCTAGAGCGCTGTACTGGGTCATTACCAAGATTTGGGAGGAGGAAGTTTTGCCGCAGGAGTGGATGGATGGTGTCGTGTGTCCCATCTACAAAAAGGACGATAAGCTGGATTGTAGCAACTACCGCGCAATCACATTGCTGAACGCCGCCTACAAGTAACTCTCACAAATTTTATGCCGTCGACTAGCACCAATTGCAAGGGAGTTCGTGGTGCAGTACCAGGTGGGTTTTATGGGCGAACGCTCCACAACGGACCAGGTGTTCGCCATTCGCCACGGTTGATCAAAGCGACGATGGATCGGGTGATGTGCGTAGTTCGAGTTTCAAGGGCCTTCTCGAGTCCCTTCGAAACCCGCAGAGGGTTACGGCAAGGTGATGGTCTTTCGTGTCTGCTATTCAACATCGCTTTGGAAGGGGTAATACGAAGAGCAGGGATTAACACGAGTGGTACAATTTTCAATAAGTCCGTCCAGCTATTTGGCTTCGCCGACGACATTGATATTATGGCACGAAACTTTGAGAAGATAGAGGAAGCCTACATCAGACTGAAGAAGGAAGCCAAGCGGATCGGACTAGTCATCAACACGTCGAAGATGAAGTACATGATAGGAAGAGGTTCAAGATCAAGAGAAGACAATGTGAGCCACCCACCGCGAGTTTGCATCGGTGGTGACAAAATCGAGGTGGTAGAAGAATTTGTGTACTTGGGCTCACTGGTGACTGCCGAAAATGATACCAGCAGAGAAATTCGGAGACGCATAGTGGCTGGAAATCGTACGTACTTTGGACTCCGATCGAATAGAGTTCACCGTCGTACCAAACTGACAATCTACAAAACGCTCATTAGACCGGTAGTCCTCTACGGACACGAGACCTGGACGATGCTCGTGGAGGACCAACGCGCACCTGGAATTTTCGAAAGGAAAGTGCTGCGTACCATCTATGGTGGGGTGCAGATGTCGGACGGTACATGGAGGAGGCGAATGAACCACGAGTTGCATCAGCTGTTGGGAGACAGTCAGAATGTCAGACAGTAACCCAGTGAAAATTATTCTCGACAATCCGACGGGCACAAGAAGGCGAGGTGCGCAGCGAGCAAGGTGGATCGATCAGTTGGAAGATGACTTGCGGACCCTCCTTAGACTGCGTGGTTGGCGACGTGTAGCCATGGAACGAGCCGAATGGAGAAGACTCTTTTATATCGCACAGGCCACTTCGGCCTTAGTCTGAATAAATAAATAATAATTGGAAAGGAGCTAACCTTCGCATCCCCAACCTCTTTTATGCATCAACATTTTGGTGATGTTTTTGCTCTAATTCATTCAATTTTTGACCGATTTGTTTGATATTTTCAGACATAAACCGAAAATTATCATAGTTTCAGCGGATATTTTGGAATATTCTTCAAAGTGCCCAGTCAACACGAAATCGTAAATTATGCACCATAAGATGCTAAAGTGGAGGCGATATACGTACGATATACATACAAAATGGTGGGTTGACATCAAGGAAGGAGCGCCCAACATAGCTCTGGTCCCCACAAATTCCTACCTAATGCTTCCACGGGTCGTCCGATGACAAAACACCGCCAGCTAAGGGTTGTGTACTTAGCTGGTAGTGCAGCCTGGGCGCTGTTGTCTTTCTGATATCAGCTAGAGTGAGAAGGTACGCCTCGAGCGTCTGTTCACCAGGAGGTGCGGCTCAAACAGCGTCTGCCTGGTACCCAGCGGCTGATCAACGAAATGATGTATCGCGTCAGCTATACCTAAGGTGGCAGCCCCATCATCGCCATGTAGGTAACGCGACCCCGGTAAGGTAGCTTACTGAAGCCTCTCAAATACCACGAAAAATGCAGATAGAAGAAAAAGAGAACGTTATTTTTGGCAACCGACCCGGCAACGAAATAAGGACTATGATTGGAAACTCGGTACCTGGAATGTCGGGACCCTAAATGAACCTGGACGTGTGAGTCTCCTGGCTCGAACTGCAGAAGGTTGGAGTGAACATGGCCGCTATTCAAGAAGTCCGATGGCCTAGATCCGGAGAACGTGAATTCCGAGCCGTGGACCCCACGACCAACACTGCATTAAAGTATAACATCTATCACAGCGGCGGCGGAAAAGCAGAGCATGGAGTTGGTTTCGTAGTGATGGGCAAGCAGATGAAGCGAGTGATGCGGTGGAAACCCATTAGCGAACGAATCTGTTTGTTGAGGATACGGGGCAAATTCTTCAATTACAGCCTTCACTCCGGGAGAGCCTTCACTCCGCTACCAATGACAACGGCCAACGGCTAGTAAATTTCGCTGCTGCCAGAGGGATGGCCATCAGTAGCACCTACTTTACACGAAAGAATATACCTGGAGACACCCAAATGGTGAAACTTGCAACCAGATAGACCATGTTCTGGGGGATGGCGCCTTTTCTCGGATGTTATCGATGTGCGGACATTCAGAGGTCCGAACATTGACTCTGATCACTACCTCGTTGTCAGTAAAATTCGATCACGGTTGTCAACTGTATCGAACGAAAGATCACAGCGAACGATGCGTTACAATATCCAGCGATTGTCGGCGGAAGGAGTATCGGCTGAGTACCGCCAGAAGCTCGACGAACGGATAAGTGCAATCAATGTTAGCGACAACATCAACGATCTATGGGAGTCGATCCATGGAGCGGTGAGCACAACAGTGGTAGGCACTGCACAGAGGCGACCCAGGACGGGTTGGTTCGATGTGGAGTGTCAGCGAGTGACAGACGAGAAGAACGTTGCCAGAAGCCGGATGTTGGTGTCGGGTACCCGATCGAATAGAGATCGGTACAAGGAAGCAAGAGCAGACGAAAAACGTACCCACCGCAGGAAGAAGAAAGAATATGAAGAACAAGTGATTAGCGAGGTGCAGGAAAAAATGGAGCAGAACGATATGTGAAGGTTCTATGAGTCTGTCAATGGCGTGCGGAGAAATACAACGCCATCTCCTGTCATGTGCAGCGACCAACAAGTATATTTGCTGACAGATAAAACCGAAGTGGCTGCCAGGTGGAAGCAACACTTCGAGACATCGTTGAATAGTGGAAGTGACGGTGCATCGGTGAGCAGAATAAATTTTAGAGACGTTGGACAAGCTGTGGAGTCGCCTACACTAGATGAGATTAAAAAAGCTGTTAAAGAGCTGAAAAACAATAAGGCTGCGGGGAAGGACCAGCTCCCGGCTGAAGTTCTTAAACATGGCAGTGAGCAGCTTTATGAAGTTATGCACCATATTATGTCGAAAATATGGGAATACGAGGAAATGCCTGCTGGCTGGTTGGACGGCCTCCCCAGTCAACACCAAGTCATTTTTTTTTCTTCTTAAACAATGGAGGGGGAATCTGCTCAACAGACATCCTGGGTTGACCAGGAAGTGCTGGGTTAGGGGCCACCTCCAATGAGGGAGGCAGGGCTGCATCCCCGACCAGCTAAACCGTTTCCATTGCCGCCAAGCCTATCGTCCCTTCGGTACAACCAGAAAGTAATGCTTCAAAGGGGGGCCAGTGCATGACGCACCCTCGAGGTTAGCTGCGTGTCCTTGCAGCATCGAACATCGTGACTCGCTTTTTTAGAAGAACACCATGGTATCGTGCCAGCGCATTGCCGGCTTTCCAGGTGGCCTTACCACGCCCTATGTCCTCGAAAGGTGGGCAGGGTCGACTTCGCGCCTGCTTCCCTCTGCACGACTGGTATCAAGAATGATGATGCCGCGTGCACCCCAAATTGACCTTTCTGCGATAGGGCCTATTCGCCAGCACACAGAGGGACTTGCCGACGCGAGGTCTACGCCTGCCCCAGCCTTGACGAGAACCCCACCAAGTCATATATGATAGCGAATAAGTATACAAGGTGGAGGCGATATAGGCGCATTCCTCCATTAGACTGCATGTAAAGTGCACGTATATGGCCTCCACTTTGTACACTTATTCGCTATGATATACGATCTTGTGTTTGCTGGGTCATTTGCCCTCTCTTTAAGAAAGGGCACAGACTGGAGTGCGCCAATTACCGAGAAATAACCCTCCTTAATTCGGCGTACAAAATTATGTCCCGTATTCTGTTCAACAGATTGAGACCGCTTGAAGAGTCCTTCGTCGGCGAATACCAAGCAGGTTTTCGTGAGGGCCGATCAACGACGGATCAAATCACTTGTCATAAGACGAGTTTATACAATCCCATTGAATTCCACCACTTAATTGACGGATCAAATGTTTACCCTGAGACAAATCCTTGATGCATTCCGGGAGTACAACTTGCAGACACATCACCCAGTAAACCACATATCGTATAGCAAACAGCAAATAAAGTCGCATTTGAGTCCATTAAAAATCTAAATCGCACTGCATATCAAACTTCATCAGATTATTGTCGAAAAATGTTGTATTGAATGTATCATATACGATAACTTTTACCATAGTGAAAATCAATCGTAATTGTGTGAATAAAAACTCATAATGACTTATATTCCTTGCAATATGCTATATCAGTGCGAATGAATGTCTACCTGAATCGTAATACAATCGAAACCACTTCAGTACACATGGCTTGCAGAAGTTTCAAGCAGTTGTAAAGATATAAATTGTATAGTTTATGTTAGACAAAAATCCGACTCACTTCAAGGTGTGCAGTATGGTGCAGTGGTAGAGTATCCGCCTGCAGAACCAAAGATCGCATGTTCGAGTCTTGGTGCGGGTAAGATTTTTATTATACTAATTTTTTATTTTTTTTATTTTAATGTTTAATTGTAATACTGTTCGTATGATGTCGGGAAAAATCGTGAAATAAAACTCGTATGTACCTATATCGCCTCCACTTTGGTACGTATATAGCCAATCTGTGCATTATATACGATTTAGTTGGTTCTTATATAATAACCTATATCAAGTGTTATAAGTACCAAAATGTTGACTGGGCATATGTTTATTGATTTCAATACAGCGTACGATTCAGTAAAACGGAATGAATTATGGCAAACTATGTTTGAACATGGTTTTCCGGCGAAACTGATACGGCTGATTCGTATAAAGTTGGACGGATCGAAATCAAGTGTAAGGGTTGCGGATGAAATATCGACGTCATTTGTTACCTTAGATGGATTAAAGCAGGGTGATGCACTCTCGAATCGACTGTTCAATATAGTGCTCGAGGGAGCTATTAGGAGAGCTGGTGTGCAAAGAAGCGGTACCATTATCATAAAATCACATATGCTCCTGGGATTTGCGGATATTATCGGGATTGATCGGCGTGCCGTGGAAGAGGCTTTTGTACCTTTTAAGGGGGAGACAGCGGGGATTGGACTCACGATCAATACCAGCAAAACAAAGTATATGGTCGCTGGCAATCAACGTAGGTTCATTAGTGGTGGTGGTAGCGAAATGGTGCTGGATGGTGAAAAGTTTGAAGTGGTAGAAGAATTTGTGTACCTAGGAACATTAGTGACGTGCGATAATAATATTACCCGCAAGGTGAAAAGGCGTATTGCAGCTGCAAATCGGGCTTATTACGGACTTCGTAACCAGCTTAAGTCCCGTAGTCTGCAAACGAAAACAAAGCTCACGCTGTATACTAGTCTGATTCTTCCGGTGGCTTTATACGGCCATAAAACATGGACGTTAAAGGAGGCTGATCGGAGAGCTTTCGGAGTGTTTGTGCGTAAGGTGCTGCAATACTCGGCGGTAAGCACGAGAACGGTATCTGGCGGCGCCGCATGAATCACGAATTGTACCAAATGTATAAAGGGCTGGATATTATTAAGCTTATTCAATACGGCAGACTACGATGGGCTGGTCACGTTGTTCGTATGCCGGAAGAACGTCAAGCAAAGATAATATTTAGTAGAGAACCCGGAAGAGGCCGCAGGCTTCAAGGAAGGCCGCGTACACGATGGCTTTTTGCAGTTGAAGAGGACCTGAGGGCGCTCAATGTTCAAGACGACTGGAAGCAATTGGCCCAGGATCGAGTCCAGTGGAGAAGGATACTCCATTCGGCGTAGGTTCATAGAAGAGCTGTTGCCCATCAAGTATCAAGTAAGTATACATATATATGGTGAAGTACCTATATCGCCTCCACTTTAGCATCTTATATGACATCATATACGTTCTGGTGTTGACTGGGTGGAAAAGTCTTTGTAAAATAAAAATCATGCAAAATACTTTATATTGGATACCAATACATTCACACAAAAGGCTGCTGTATGCATGTGACAGCTCGTGATACCTATTGCATGGCAGCAGATGACCGTACATTTTTCCCTCTTTGCAAGTCCCGTCCCAGGTTTGCTCTAACAGGTCATTTGGCTGAATATGCTGTTTGGTCGAAATGGTCGTTTGAAATGAAATGTTGCTCGACGAATAGATCATTTGGCCCGAAACTGTCCGTTCTACCAAACAATCATTCGACCAAATGGCATTTTCGCCTAAGTGACGTATTCAATTAAAAACTTTTTTTTTGCCAACATGACTGAACGACACGGCCAATCTGCAAAATTCACGATTCAGCTATCTTGGACTTTAGTATGGGAGAGACAGCGGGTTTGTTTTGGTTTTCCACTGAAAATGAATTTTTCACCCCCACCTTCTTCTCTTTCATAAACTTGGCAGATTCGAGCACCCACTACTAGGTTCAGGCGGTCAAGCTTTTTCGTAGTCAATGAATACCAAATATAGAGTCTCTTGAAATTCGCTGACCTGTTCCAGGATGATACGGAGCGTGACAATATGGTGCACACATGATCTTTCGGGCGGAATCCTGCCTGCTGCTGTGCGAGGGAGCATCGCGTCTATCTTCTCCTGTATTCGATTTGGGATAACTTAGCACAGATCTTTTAGAACAATGCATACAGTAACAATATGCCCCGCAAATAGTCCCATACTGTCAGAACCCTTTTTTCGGGACAATCATTAGGATGCCCAGAATTCAATCGGCCGGAAAAGTCGTGGAAAAGTGCTGATCATTGGGGTCTATGAGTAACTGATTGTCGTGTCTTTCATCGGCATTATCGGATTCATCCTAGCTCCATTCAGGCGTCGGTCGTGCGATATCGTAGAGAAGGCAAATATCATCAGTTTTGAGAAAGAATATTTAAATGAAATGTTTTCAACGGTCATAAGACGAGTTTAGAACTTTCCATTTAATTCCACCACGTTTTGTTGTATTTGGAGATACGTATTTCGATTTAAACTGTGATGCCGTCTCTGAAGACAGTTGAGGACGAAATACGTATCTCCAAATACAACAAAACGCGGTGGATTTAAATGGAAAGTACTAAATTCGTCTTATAACAGTTATCGTCACATTTTGGTGACCAAATAGTTAGTCATCAATCTATGAACTTCCTTGGAATTGAATTACACTTTCAAGGCACAATATTTGATATACAACAGCATGGTTCTGGCCCAATAAACAGTGCGTTTGAATTTTGGTTATCAATCACCAGTTCTCAAATTAAGTACTAGGAATCTAGTCGGATTATCAATAACAATTCCAAGAAACAATAAAGATAAAACAATGGTGCTAACAGAAAAGGTTACCGTTAAACTGGGCATCATTGATAATACAAGTAGTATTGATATTGCACATGATACATCGGAATTGTATTTATACCTCTGTACCTATTTTGCTTGATTCCCTATCTAAATAGGACAGGTTTTTTCCTTTTATGGGCATTAAGGACTTCCAGTTAAACCTAATAAAATGTAGTATATGGTATCAGGTATCAGAACGTCCGGCTCCAGGGGCACGTTCACCTCAATTTGGGAGATTTGTGCCATCGCCTTCACAGCCTTTTTCATCACACACATGAAGGAAAGGAAGTGAACAAAAAGGAAAGGAATGTGGATGGGAGAACAAATGGAAAGTTTGGAAAAGGGCCCTCAAAGAGGACATACAACGCATAAGAGCGTACAAGAGCTTATAGCTCCTCACAACAACGGGCTATGAACAACAAAATACTCTGAAGTTTCAGGTTTCTGAAGTCAATTTCACTGAGTAAGTGTTTACCAAATATTTGGAAACGCAATTGCGCATAGACCGGGAAGTTACATATCACATGATAATAAGTTCCATAATCGGATTCACATCTATCACAAACAGATGATTCAGCGCGTTGAATATTTGTCATGTGATAGTTCAGTCGGAAATTACCTGTTAAGACTGTCAGACTGCAATTCTGTTTAGACAGATTAGCTAATAGCTTGCTACTACCGGAGATGGCTCCCGTATGTAAAATTTTGTTTAATGACATAAATCCAGACTATTTCAATGTCATTTGTGCTGAGTGACAGCCCAAGAGTTGATCAAAAGCTTCACCCAACACTTGGATATTGGAATAGCTGGCTCAGGACAAATAAAGTCATGTGATGCTCCATTATGAGCTATACGGAAGAATGGCCAGGTACCCATATAAGGTGTAAAGTATTAACTGAATTCAGTTCCTCAATATGAGTTCGACATGCGATTACGAAGTTCGACCTTGAGTTGGCCGAAGCGAGAGCATTAATAGCTACTTGGCTATCTGAACAGAAGTGTATTACTTTGCCCATAATGCGTTGCTACAGTGCAGATTGCACTCCACACATGATGGCAAATATTTCCGCTTGAAAGACAGTGCAGTGTTTACTCAGTGAGTGTGACTGTTCCAATCTCAGAGTTGATCAAAAGATTCACCCAACACTTGGATATTGGAATAGCTGGCTCAGGACAAATAAAGTCATGTGATGCTCCATTATGAGCTAACAGCCAATTTGTTTCCAGCTACGGAAGAATGGCCAGGTACTCATCCATATAAGGTGTAAAGTATTAACTGAATTCAGTTCCTCAATATGAGTTCGACATGCGATTACGAACTTCGACCTTGAGTTGGCCGAAGCGAGAGCATTAATAGCTGCTTGGCTATCTGAACAGAAGTATATTACTTTGCCCATAATGCGTTGGTACAGTGCAGATTGCACTCCACACATGATGGCAAATATTTCCGCTTGAAAGACAGTGCAGTGTTTACTCAGTGAGTGTGACTGTTCCAATCTCAGCTCACGCGAATAGAAGCCTGCACCTGCTTTATCTTCGAGGAAGGAGACGTCAACATTGTAACAAACAATGCTGTCCGACATGCTTCTCTTCTAATAGCCAGATGTCCACTCATCCCGCGAGGGGAATTGTGTTGAAAATGTCCTATAAGGAAAACTAATAACGTGTGTGAGATCACTTGGAGCAAGGAAAATTTTGTCCCAATTAACCATAAGCGGTAACAACGAAGTGTGTGTAGAACTGCGGTTTACAAGATTCTCTTCCATAAAACCAAGTACCCATAATATATGAGTACAAGAAAATGTTTCTTGTTTGAGATGTATGTGTAGTAGGGCCACGTCGAAGAGAACTTCGAGAGCAGCCGTGGGAGTTGAAGAGAACGCACCAGTCATTGCCATTAGGCACATCCTTTGAAGATGGCCTAATTTAGACTGAATTGTCCTCACTTTCCCCTTTTGCCACCACACAAGACATCCATAAGCCAAAATTGGTTGTACAACTTGTTGTGCAAATCCACTTGATATATTTGGGTTTTTGCATGCCAAAAATGTTACTTCATAGTTCGACAAGCTGGCTATGTGATCTGGCATTCTTAAATACAAACCAAAAAATAAACATTTCTATAAATCTAATTATCCACTTGTCCTGATGGATCTTTTACGTTCTACCTTAACTTCTCTATTGCATTGCATTTTCCAACTGCGCAGTGCAACTTACTTTACTTTGCCCTGGAGAACAAAAACAACCGCCAATTACACCGTTAGGCTACTGGAAAATTGCATATCAATCTGAATACATAACTTCCAAGCGTTCGCAAGTTGTTTGCATGCTGTTGATGCCTTGGTCGTGAATGGCATCGAAAAGCTGATCTCACCCAACCAACACCATCATTAGCGTCGATAGAGCGTTTTTGTGCTTCGGCGTGACGGGCTGCAGAAACAGCATCCCTATAGATCCGGAATAGAATCTTCTCTCGATGCCATAAATTTATTGATTATAGGCGGTTTTAACCGAGCTGGAAACATCAGGTGTTTTGTGTCCAGCAATGCTGAATTCGAAATGATGCACAGGAAAGCATAAAATTGCGATATATTTCAAGGAAGTAAGATAACACACTGAGATTCGTTCGATGTATCTTGGGAGAAAAAAAAAATACACAGCTTGAAGGTCACGCGAAACAGTCACATAACAGCAGCAGTGTGTTGCTGATTAGAGCATGATAGTGAGCGAAACTAATGCTCGGGGGAGATGATCTCACGCTTGGCCTTGACGGGGCCATAGGTTGATTGGGGCAATTTTGCAAGTATGGTGACTAATCAAATGCGGATTACGATACATAGTTTTTAAATATCATTGGTTGGCGTAGATTGTAGAAAAATAAATGAAAAATGTTAAAATGTTAAATAGCTATTGTATTTTTTTCCAAACTTTTAGCATTAGCATTGGCCATATTCGTAGGTGTACAAGCCTGGACTATTGTATGGCATCACCTTCATCCGTTACCACAGATATTGATTTGGGATTAATCGCTATATCTTAGATGAAAGCAGTGCACTCTCGAGATCTTTCCCGGCCACGTTCTTGCGAATGCTAAAGAAGGGGAAGGATGGTTAGTTGAATACCTTCTGAAGAAAGATGCAGAGAACTCTAGGACCTCTCATAGGTGCCACGGGAGGTTTTTTGGAAATGTTAGTATGGAAGGTTGTAACAGTAGGAATCGTTTTGGTAGAAAAGGAAACACAAAAAGAACTAAAATAGAAGTACAAAGTAGGAAAGGGACGAGCCTGGCATTGAACCCACGACCTCCTGCGTATAAGGCAGCAGCGATAGCCACTAGACCACCGAGACCGTCGTATTTTTTCCCAAACTTTTCGCGACAAATTTTCGATTGTCCCGTAAAGATTTCGCTGAAAGGGTTATTTGACCGAATAAGTCATTTTGCCGAATAGGTCATTTCAACATCAACATTTTAACAGGGGGAAACTGTTTTCGTAAACAAGAGCTTCTCACGTCCTTGATGGGCTAATTTGAGCCCACTCACGTAATCCAAATCTGTGCGCCGGTCATATAATCGGCGGATGTGGCGTGGTGGTCACTTTTGTGGACTCGAACCAACGACCCTCAGTACGCTAGACTGGAGCTTTAACCAACTAAGCTACGAAGGACCTCCGTCGGCCTTCGCAACCTAGCGGCTACTGAATGAGCTCGAGATTCCCAAATTGGACGCATAGTCAAATCACCCGCAATCCATTAGTCAATCCAACACTTTCACATGTTCGCACCTCGCTTTCTTGTATGCACAAATCTCAATAGATGAACAACATAACTGAAAATGGACACTTCTTCTTCTTCTTATTGGCATTACATCCCCACACTGGGACAGGGCCGCCTCGCAGCTTAGTGTTCATTAAGCACTTCCACAGTTATTAACTGCGAGGTTTCTAAGCCAGTTTACCATTTTTGCATTCGTATATCATGAGGCTAACACGATGATACTTTTATGCCCAGGGAAGTCGAGACAATTTCCAATCCGAAAATTGCCTAGACCGGCACCGGGAATCGAACCCAGCCACCCT
This sequence comes from Armigeres subalbatus, assembly GCF_024139115.2. Lineage (NCBI taxonomy): Eukaryota > Metazoa > Arthropoda > Insecta > Diptera > Culicidae > Armigeres > Armigeres subalbatus. Next base: position 93,409,195 of record NC_085141.1, read on the forward strand.
CAGCATGGTCTTGCTTTGTAGCCGCGCGTCTTACCTCACGGCTAAGGAGGGCCCCCTGAAAATGGACACTGGCTTAGTAAAATTGGTACACAATGACCAACCAAATTTAAGTTTTTCCTTAAATTTGGATTAATATGCCAAAATAATTCTTGGTGGAGTTCCTGAAAGAATTTCTGGAGGAAATTAGTTTTTATTTAAATTCCTACAGGCATTACTAGGTAGACTTCATTCTTTGATAAAATCCTATGAGAATTTAGCATTAGCATTACCATCGAGCGATTCGCACAAATTTGTAGAAGATACAAATATAGCCTTTTGTAAAAGAATAGCATTACAATTGCATCCGTTACCACAGATATTTGGAACTAATCAATATCTTTTAGATGGAAGCAACCCGACTAGAAGAGCATAACAAAAACTTAACACAATTTTAACAGATTGTGATATTTATAACTTATTTTGATACAATTTTGTTCTTAGTAGCCGTAATCTAGCATTTTATAGTAATAGGATTTAAAAAATGCTTAACACCGAATTGCCCAACAGTGGGCAATTAAAATAGATGTAGGGGAACTGGGGGTAGGACGCCCACGTTAAGGAAAATGCCATTTTTATCAATGAAAACCACCATTTCAGCCAGTTTTCATCAGCGCATACTGAAGAACAGCATATCTGCGACTGACTACCGATAACAGATATCTAATTGTCCATTTTATCGCACAGAAATTTGATTTTTAAAAAGCACCCGAAAAAAAATGATTTTGAAACCATGCGGGATGAGATGCGCCAGTGGATGGGTTAAAACGCGCATGTGCTTATCGTACTGATTTTCATTTTAATTGCCTATATTAAGGCAATTAACCGAATGTTTCAGCTGTTTCGGTCATACGAAATGAGCATGGGCGTAATGCCCCACACCGACCTCAGAAGTTTGAAGGCCCATAAAATCGTTTTAAAACCATTTTTGACGACGATTTCGTGTGGAACATAAAGAACACGAGTAAGCAGCATGGCTCATGGCTCAATTATTAATTTATCAATGTATAACAGCGACAGAAAGACTAAATTCCACCGAGCTAGAATTGCATCAAAACACGCAAAAATCGTTTTTTCGAGTTTTTCATGTATAACTAGAGAAAAATCATGAAATATATGTATCCAATGGCAATATTTTTCATTGCTTTATCGTATAGACTATTGAAAATAATCAAAATGGGGATATTTAACCTTATTCAGGGGTGGCGCGTTTTAACCCCTATGGGCGTGCTACCCCCACTTCCCCTAGCAAAGTCTTCAGCCATAAGACACTCTGCAACAGGTGGATTCTGCCCTGAACACGTCCTTGTGAATGCTGGGGAAGGGGAAGGATTATTAGTTGGACACCTATTTAAGAAAGATGCAGAGAACTCTACTCTCATAGGTGCCACGGGATGTTTGTTGGTGTGAAAGGTATAACACTAACAATCTTTTTAGTAGAACACGAAACACAGAAAATACTGAGATAGAAATATACTATACTATATATAATAGCCCTGTTTGTCTGTCCGGTGACTAGCCAACCAGACGCAGCACGCGAGGGAATTCTCAAAAAATAAAATATATTTGACACTTCGATTCTTTTTTACTATCAGATGCAGAAAACAAAACCAGTGACAACCAGACACAGCATTTGACGAAAAAAATCACAGACAACAGACGTTAAAAATGCAAAAAAAACACTTGCCGCCACGGGCGCTACTGCGTCCACAAATAAACTAGTAAAGTTGAACCCACCCAGAAATTCATATAAGTATTATTTTGAAAATCCATTCATGTTCTCTTTGGGAAATTTCTTTAGTAAAATCATACCATATTCCTGCTGGAATTCATTCGGAAATTTATTATTTTCGGAAGGTACATATATCCAAAGGGAATTTCAAATGAATTTCTGAAGGGTTTTACAAAGCAATTGCTGATGGAATTTGCTAAGAAATTCCTGAAGCAATTCCAAAGGAATTTCCTAGAGAATTCCTGGAGGAAGTTCTGAAATAGTTCTTAGAAACCCATATTTGAATTTGATTTTTGGAGGAATATCTTGAGAAATTTCAACATTTATTTAATTTCTAGATTCATTTCCTAAACAAAATTCGGCAGATTTTTCGAAGAAATCCCTAGAGGAATTTCTGAACGAAGTCTTGACAGAATGTCCAAAGGAATTCTTGGAGAAATATAAGATTGTCGGAAGTTTCTTCAGGAGTTGTTTCGAAAATTCGGATATCCTTACAGGAAATTGTTCAGAAACTCTTTAGGAATTTCTAACTTTGCAAGGAAGAAGAGTCCTAAGAAGAAGAGTTCTTCGAATAATTTCTTAAGCTATTTTCTTAAGAATACCTTAACGAAATTCCCAAAAAATTTCCCATACAAATTTGTGAAGGAATACGTGGAAGAAATTCCGAGCTATTCCTAAGGGAAATTCCAAAACAGCCAAAATTTATTCCTTCTAATTCCTCGTCTACATATATGTAGACGAAGAATCAGAAGGAATAAATTTTGGCTGTCATGCTTTTTTTAAATGTTGGTCTACAAATGTCCCAGTGGGGGATGTAATGCCAATGAAGGAGGAGAGACTTTCTGGAATTCGTTTCCTGAGGAGCTTTTGTAAAATTCCTTGAGGAAATTTCCGAGGGAATTACCGGACAAATCTCCAAAGGAATTTCTGGAGGAAATTGCGAATAGATTACTGGAAAAAAAATCCGTAGGAATTCCCGGAGAAATCTAGGAATTTCGTCAGAAATACCAGTAGGCGTTTCCTCTGAAATTGTATTAGGAATGACTTCGCAAATGCCTTTGAGAATTCCTCCTAAAATTCCTTCAAACATTCTTTCAGAAATTGTTTTATTGATTCCTCTGGAAATTCTTTTAGGGTTTTTTTGGGAAGTCTTTTAAAAATACCTTCAAAAACTCTTTAGCAGATCTTTTAGGAATTATTTCTGAAAATACTTTCAGATTCTGTTTTGGAAATGCCTTTAAAAATTCATTTGGAAACTCCTGCACAAAACCCACCATGAATTTCTACAAAAACTCCTCTAAAAGTTTATTTGAGAACTCCTCCAGAACTTTTTTCCTTAAATAATCTAAAAATTACTTCCGTTACTAATTAATTTTTTGAACTAATTCCTAACTCCTACACATTCTTACACCAAAAGACTTTTAGATAGAATTCTCGGGTACTTATTCAAAAGGACGTATGTGATTTTGTAAACAAAGATTCAAACGTCAATTTATCCGATCTGATGGCACTCCCACGCAAATCAACACCACCAACAGGTAGCCGAAGCCTCCCCCTATCTGTCTATGGTGATGGTTTGCGTGGGAGGGCAATCAGATCGGACAAATCGACGTCTGAATCTTTGTTTACAAAATCACATACGTCCTTTTGAATAAGTACCCGAGAATTGTTGAAAAAAAAAACCGAATGTATTACTGAATGATTTTCGGAAAGAACTCATTAAGGCATTTGCGAAGGAGATCCTGCAGGAAGTTCTGAAAGAATTCCCGGAGAATGGTTCAAAGGAATTGCTGGAAGAAGCTCTTAAGAAATTCTTTCTTAAGAGGGCCCTTCCAGGCCCACGGGGTCATATGACCCCAACAGAAAAATGGATGTATAAAAACTCAAAGGTGCAGCCCAATCGGGTTGTACGCAAAGGTGACGTAGGACTACGTAGCTATACGAAATAGAGGGTATTTTTCATCATAATTTGTGTCAATTTATTAGCATTCCCAAGTAACATTTTAAGTTTTATAACGCTCTTGAAGACCATAATTTACTCTTCAGGATTGTTATAAAACCAGCATAAAACCAAAATGTTACTAGGGTTGTGCAAACTGCTCGGAGATCAACCGAATCAAGAAACTGAAAGTAGCTCCCAGTTGGATGAACCAGCCGTGGAAAAGGAACGACTCGTCGGCCGCATCGCCACTGAAGCCATTCGTCTATCTTTCAGTGGATATCATCAACATCCTAGAAGACATTATGCTCAAAAATGTCCGGAATAAAGGAAAAATAAGCAGAATCGGAGGTGGCGCGAAACCAAACACAAATATATTAATTTACAGCGTTCGACTTATGCCCGCGATGGAAGCGTACATGCATCGTTTTCTATAGCGCTGTAGTGAGCAGGACTTCAAGAATAAATTACAAACAGTCCTTTTCAGGACTTAAACTATTTATCCAAGAAGAGGTTTTGACCGTTAGGAAAATTGTTCGGCAGACTGTTCGGCTGTTTAAACGACAATTACGATTTTGGAAAGATTTATTGTTTTTAATAATGCGCTATTTGAAAAACTAAGGCAGCTAATTTTTCACTAAGGTGGCGTCTTCATCGATTTGGCCGTCGTCGACGGAAAAGTGAAATTTTCTGGCAAGATTCTTTGGTTTTGTTTCGTTAGTCATTAAAAATGATATCGATTTTTTTCCGGGTTACCATCGTTTGGCGACGACAGAAAGTTGCCCTTTGGTAACACAGCCACAAGTGCGCGTCGGAGGAAGCTGATGCAATGAGTTTGTTCAAATGGATGGCGTCAGTAGCAGTCAAATGGAATTTCCTCACAAGATTTTGATTATGTTTTGTTGTAGTTGAGGATTGAAAAGCTCCATTATTGGTAAAATATCGGTTCTTTACAGTACCACTATTTTACACAAGGGTAGTTTAATCCGGGATGCAAGAATGTTCATCAAAGTCCAAAATTAATAGTTTGGCGTTGACAGAAAGTTACCCTTCGATAGCAGAATCATAAGCGCGCGTCTGTGAGTGACTACGCAACAAATTTGTTCGAATGAATGGAATCGCTCACAGCAACCGAACTATCACGCCAAATGCCGATTCCACCTAAACAGTCCATTTTGCAATCAACCCTTTCTGTTCAGAAGATTCTGGTCCTGAGAAGGACCAATTTTGTGTCCCCAATGCATCTTTCCAATAATTAACTGCAACCCAATGCTTATCGAAACGTTAGGGTTAGAATTCCACTTCGTGCTGTTATTGCTCGACGACCACTCGATAAGTTTTCGCCAAGACGCCACCATTAGGAATAAATTTTCAGCATCGCCACTGCATCGCACGAGATCGGAACAGACGTCATTTTTGTAATCAACCCTTTCTTCACATAAAATGCTGATTTGTTGAGGTTGAATGACGACCACCAACGCAGACTTCCACCACCAATTCGATGATTTTCCTTTGAAAATGCTACCAGAGCCCCTTCGTGCTGCTGTGTTCGCTCCGCTGCGTCGGCTATGCGTAAAATCTTATTTAACCGCTCTCTGCGAAATCCCGATCGAAATGGCTCGCGCGCGCTGGACAGCAGCTTTCTTGTATTAAATAAATTAAGCCCGTTAGCTCCGCCCTTTGTGGTCTGATATAGGTGTAAATATAATGTGCAGTCATAACGGTTAATGAAGGGGCGGGGCTAATGGAATTACTTCATTAGATATAAGAAAGCTGGTTATCGACGCGCGCGAGCCATTTTGATCGGGATTCCGCAGACAACGGACCGTTCGGAGGATGACAAATTCTAAGAATCCTATGAAATTTTCTCGCAAGATTCTGAATTTTGTTATGGAATGTTGTTTATCTAAGATGCGTATTGTTGCGAGGAATGACAACAGAAATTTGACTCAAGACGAAGTTTCTCCATACTACAAAACATTATCTTTCGGCATCTGTCTGTCCGAGCGACGTTCACCGATGGGTGGCTGCTGTAGAAAGTTTCCACTGAGGTGGCGTCTACATTGGGTTTATACAAAACCCACCATTTTATACAAAAGAAGGTTGATCCGACTTTCCGAAATAAACTTTCTTCAAACTGAAAAGCTCCATCGTAAATAGCGAATTTGTTAGCGCGTCGGATGGAGATGATGCAGTAAATTTGAATGGATGCGATCACTAACAGCAACCAAGCTACCACGCAAAACCCGATGCCACCGGAACAGTCCATTTTCGCAATTAACTCTTTCTTTTCATAAAATGTTGGTCCTGAGAAGAACCAATTTTCTTTTCCCACTTCCCATTCCAATAACTAACTGCATCCAATCGCTTGTCGACACCTTGCGTTGCAACTGTCCGACCGCCACTTGATGATTTTTCGCTAAGCCTCCAAAGGTTGACATAATTTTTCAGCATTGCCAAACACTTCGTGCTGCTGTGTCCGCTTCGCTGCATCGAATGTCGAACCGCCTTCTGTGGAATCTCGATCAAAATGGCTCGCGCGCGCCGAACAGCAGCTTTCTTGTATTTAATAAACTAAACCTATAAGCCCCGCCCTTTGTGAGCTGATATGGGTGTAAATATAATGTGCACTCATAACGATTAATGAAGGGGCGGGTCTAATGAAATTACTTCATTAGATATAAGAAAGCTGCTTTCGGCGCGCGAGCCATTTCGATCGGGATTTCGCAGACAACGGACCGTTCGGAGAATGACAAATTATAAGAATCCTATTAAATTTTCTCGCAAAATTCTGAATTTGATTATGAGATCAATCGTGAATAGCGAATTTGATAGCGCGTCGGAGGGAGATGATGTAGTGAATTTTAATGAATGGGATCACTAACAGCAACCAAGCTACCACGCCAAACCCAATGCCATCGAAACAGTCCATTTTCGCAATTAACTCTTCCTTTTCATAAAATGTTGGTCCTGAGAAGAACCAATTTTCTTTTTCCAATTCCCATTCCAAAAACTAACTGCATCCAATCGCTTGTGCAAATTTGCAGCATTGCCATACTGCCACCCACTTCGTGCTGCTGTGTCCGCTTCGCTGCATCGAATGTCGAACCGCCTTCTGTGGAATTCCGATCTAAATGGCGCGCGCGTCGAACAGCAGCTTTCTTGTATTTAATAAATCAAAACCATAAGCCCCGCCCCTTTGTGAGCTGATATGGTGTAAATATAATGTGCACTCATAACGAATAATGAAGGGGCGGGGCTAATAGGATTACTTCATTAGATATAAGAAAGCCGCTATTCCGCGCGCGCGAGCCATTTCGATCGGGTTCCCAAACAACGGACCGTTCGGAGAATTATGAATTCTAAGAATCCAATGATTTTTTCTCGAAAGATTCTGAATTTGGTTATGAGATGTTGTTTATCTAAGATGCGTATTGTTGCACCACCGGAGGTGTACAGGATCCATAAGTAAAGTAAGTAAGTATTGTTGCGAGGAATGACAACAGAAATTTGACTCAAGACGAAGTTTCTTCATATTACCAAACATTATCTCTTGACATCTGTCTGTCCAAGCGACGTTCACTAATGGGTAGTTGCTGTAGGTAGATAGTTTTCACAAAGGTGGCGTCTTCATGGATTTTATACAAAAAAAAAATTGATCCGAAGTAAACTTTCTTCAAATTTCAAAACTCAATCGTAAATAGCGAATTTGATAGCGCGTCGGAGGGAGATGATGTAGAAAATTTTAATGGATGGGATCACTAACAGCAACCTTGCTACCACGCCAAACCCGATGCCACCGAAACAGTCCATTTTCGCAATTAACTCTTTCTTTTTATAAAATTTTGGTCCTGAGAAGAACCAATTTTCTTTTCCCAATGTTCCTTTCCAACTAACTGACACCACAATTTGTAATCAATTTTCAGCATCGGCACTGGCGGTGCGAAATCGCCACAGTGCTATTTTTATGGTCAACCTTTTCTTCATATGAAATTCTGGTTCGTTGAGGTTGAATGATCTGCAGCAACACATCGAGCACCACTACCAATGGGATGGATTTTCTTTGAAAACGTTATTAGCGTCTCCGTGATGCTGTGTTCTCTCCGCTAAGATCGCTTTGATGCGTCTGCTATGCGTTAAATCTTGTTCAAACTGAGGATTAGATCCAAACCCGCAAGTGATTAATTTTTGATGTCTGTGCTAGTGATACATGTTCGTGATTGGTTAGTTTACCCATTTCTAAACTTTTTATCAATTATCGATAATGAATAGTTTAAAATCAGTATTTTCAAATAAATACAGAGAAGCGTTGACTCATCCTTGATCGAATGGTCCAAAAAAATTGAAAATCCATCGAGAAACGGCTTAGACATTAAAGTTTAAAGTCTATCATATTTTCGTGACGGTCCCAGATTTTCGCAATCGTAAAGTGTACCCTAATATAGAAAACACAGACGTAGTCCTACGTCAAAACGCACGATTGATAAAAGTGAACACTCTCTTGAGAAAAATTGCTGGAACTCCCCTATCAGGGAAAAATATCAGGCCTGGATGATCAAGGCCCCACGACAACCTAGAACATCAAGAACACGGTGAAGTTACGAAAGAGAAAATTTTAGGTGTATTGGCAGCGGATTGTATTGCTTCAAAATGAGATTTTTATTCAAACGTATCCGTAGAGCTACTGTGATGTACAAAGAACATTTTTTTAAGTTTCTTGGTCGTCCTAGGCCATCCAAACATTCCTTGAGTTAATTTACAATGTTATGAAAACTCATATGTGAATATGTACGTTATGTGGAAGATATTGATTTGGAAAATGTATTGGAGGTAACCACTTTCTCTTCTCTGGGACTCGAACCCATGACCCTACAGTACGCTAGACTGGTGCTTTAACCAACGAAGCTACGAAGGACCTCCGTCGGCCTTCGCAACCTAGCGGCTACTGAACGAGCTCGAGATTCCCAAATTGGACGCATAGTCAAATCACTCGCAACCCATTCCTTGAGTTTAGGACTTGAAATCAACAGCTGCAAGAAAATCGCTTTTCAGTACTGAAAGCTTCAATATGCATTCAATTATATCCATTACACCTCCCGGGAGGACATAGCTAGATCAACATTTGAAAAATATATTCCTTCAGATTCTTCGTCTACATATATAGATATAGATGTGGACGAAGAATCAGAAGGAATAAATTTTGGCTGTTACGCCCTTTTCAAATGTTGGTCTAGAAAGGATATCGTAGGATAGTTTTGAGATATTCTGGGCAAACCAAAGTATCCTTTAGTTCGGGACTTGAGATCTACAGTTGCTTAGAAGTTGTTTTTTTCGGTACTCTAAGCTTTAATATCCGTTCAATTATATCCATTACACCTCCCAGGAGGTCAACAGATATGGTAAGATAGTGATGAGATATTCGGGGCAATCCAAACTGTCATTGAGTTCGGGTTTTCAGATCTACAGCTGCTTATAAGCTCTTCTCGATACTCAAAGCTTCAATATTCCAAACTGTCATTGAGTTTGGGACATGAGATCTACAACTGCTTAGATGCTCTTTTCGATACTCAAAGCTTCAATATCCGTTCTTGAAGAAAATTTGAAATGTTGGTGTCGATATATTAGAGCTGACCCGATAATGACGGAAACCCAAAGTAACAATTAGCACTAAATTTAGCCTTTTCGGCATTTTTTTTCTGGTCAACTGGAATATGTTATGGACATAGTTAAATACATATCCAAGCTTTGAGCGACGGAAAAAGCTAGAGTAGTTGCTGTAGATCGCAAGTTCTGAACTCAAGAACGATTTGGACGACCCGGGATATCCCAATACCATCTTACCATGTCTTATGGTTTTCTGGAGTATGTTATGAACATGGTTGAATACATGTCCAAGCTTCTAGTGGCGAAAAATCTAGTTTCGTGGCTGTATATCGCATGCTCCGTTCTCAAGGACAGTTTGGATGACCCAGAATATCCCAAAACCATCTGACCATGTCTTTTCATCTTTAGGAATATGTTATGCATATAGTTGAATACATATCCAAGCTTAGAAAGACGAAAAAAGCTCGCAAGTTCCGGACTGATGGACAGTTTGGATGATCTAGTATTTACTGAAACAATATTTTTCAACTTGTTTTGACAGTTCTCCATTATAAATCACAAAAACAAATGGAACATATCAAATTTACTGCGTAATACCGCTTAGAAAAATTTGGGCCTGACAGGGTTAAGGACCTTTGTCCTAATAACACAAATCTAAAAACAAAGAAAACTGGCCTGGTTGCTTTTAATAAATAAAAAAGCAAATATTGTCAAGATAATGACTGTGCACTGTGCTACTAAACTTGATATTCCTGAACTGTAATGATTTTGCCTACACCAATGCCACATCCTATGAAAATTGATAGAACGCTTTGGGCATGTATCCAGGCCCTCACAAAAGCTTATGTACCGCAACAAATATATTTTGCGAGTCACCTGCAAGTTTAGGTGCCTGACTGAAAAAGGCCCTGGCTTAGACGAATTCCAAAGCCAGTAAAGCCATTTATGTTTTTTTTTTACTAGATAAAGCCTCATTCAAACTCTCCAACAAATCAACCAACTTGTCCATTAACCAAGACAATGTATGTCACAATTTAGTTATAGTGATTCAAATTTTGACTTCTTTCGCTCTTCTATGCTTAAGCGATGATTTTTGCGGTTTTAATAATCTTGGTAATTTTTTAGATAATTTGGTTGTTATTTGACTGAGCACGCGCAGTTAGAAGTTTGTATGAAAATTACTATAGAAATCACCACTTATGTAAAAAAAACTGTTTCCTGAGGTGGTCCATTAGCTATTTTGATACAAAAATTTGATTGACTTTAATGTGATCCTCAAAGTGCGGCCCGTGGGCCTTTCCCTGCGGCCCGCGAAAGTTTTCTGAGAATACACTACGTGTGGCCCATTGATATACATTATATGGTGTATTCGGGAACCTGTCAAGTTCACATCACTATGATGTTGAAGCACGATTTATATATGGTGAATTGTTTTATCATTATGTGAAATAGCTTCATACATAGATGACACAGTGTCGGACAAAACTATAAGGTGTCGTTCAAAAATTACGTCAAAGGTTTTAGGGGGGAAGGGGGTTTAAGATTTTGTGACAGTACATCTTCTTCTTCTTTTTCTTATTGGCATACCCCACACTGGGTAAGAGCTGCCTTGCAGCTTAGTGTTCATTAAGCACTTCCACAGTTATTAACTGCGAGGTTTCTAAGCCAGGTTACCATTTTTGCATTCGTATATCATGAGGCTAGCACGATAATACTTTTATGCCAGGGAAGTCGAGACAATTTCCAATCCGAAAATTGCCTAGACCGGCACTGAGAATCGAACCCAGCCACACTCAGCATGGTCTTGCTTTGTAGCGGCGCGTCTTACCGCACGGCTAAGGAGGGCCGTGGACAGTACATATGCTATGTATTCAAAAAAAAAAGTTACAGAGAGTGGAGAGGGGTCTAGAAATCTCAAAAAGTAGTGGACGTCATATGTGAATCGCCCCAAGATCAGACGCCGTTTTTTATACTTGTAGTTGACCAATCGAGCTGAAATTTTGCCTGCCAGGTGGAATTTACTTGAATTTTCCTCAACCGAGGGTTCATAGTTTGCGGACCAAGGACTTCGAACTTACAGACCTCTGAAAGGTCCTTTTTATTGTATTTTTTTCTTAGTTTTAGTGATCCTGGAGGTGGTACCATTTTTTTGTCTTTTTAGGGGTCTCTAAGTTCGAAGTCCGTGGTTCGAAAAATATGTATCCTCGGCTGAGACAAATTCAGGTAAATTCCCCCGGGCAGCCAACATTTCAGCTCGATTGGCCATTTCAGCTCGAGATAAATACAGCCTTCCAAAGTTGGTCATTTTGTAAAAAAAACGGCCTCTGGTCTTATAGTTTTGTCCGACACTGTATGTAGGCCAACAGCAAACAGGGTTATGATAATAGCAAATTTGTATTCATTCGCAGATTTAAAGGAACTCAAGATTGAACTACTTCTTCTTCTTCTTATTGGCATTACATCCCCACACTGGGACAGAGTCGCCTCGCAGCTTAGTGTTCATTGAGCACTTCCACAGTTATTAACTGCGATGTTTCTAAGCCAGATTACCATTTTTGCGAGGGCTTGAACTACAGGTAATAATAATATTGTCATACAATGTTTTTATTTCTCGAAATAAGATAGGTTTGGGAGAAATTAAATTTAAATTTGGTGGATTTTTATCTTCAGAAACTACATTGACCATCAATAATGGATTCTGTTCAGAATACCATTCGAATTATTTTCAGAATCGCAAACAGATTCTGTTCAGAATCTCAAACTCTATTTAAAATTTCATTCAATTTTTGAAAGGATTCTGCCCCGAATCTTGATCGGAAATTTGTTCAGAATCGCGAATGGATTCTCTTTAGAATTTTAAACTGATTCTGTTTAAAATTCTAATCGGATTCTGTTCAGATTCCCGAACGAATTCTTTTCAGAACCACGAACGGATTCTGTTCAGAATTCCAGACGGGTTCTGTTTAAAATCTGAAAAGAATTTTGCTTGGAATCTTGAGTGGATACTGCTTAGAACCGCAATAGAGTTTTTGAAGAATCCCTTTGTTATTTGCTACGAAAAGTGAACAACAAGTTTAAAAACACAAGATCAAAATTACAGAATCAATTGCCACATGATTATTTGGGGAAACAGCATAGAATATTTCTGCCAACTAAGCCGACAAGATGCTATGGCGAAAACGGTAGTTTGGACTAAAAGTCTACGGCGATAATATATGTAGAATGAAATTAGAGTTTCCATCCCGGGACATCCCGGGACAAAAAATCCCGGGATTTAGGAAAATTCGGGATTTCCCGATTCCCGGGATGTTATTTTTGAAATCCCGAAAATCCTGGGATTCCCGGGACAAAAAATACTGTTTCATTTCCGGGTCGCAAACAGTGTAATTTTTCTTCTTACAAAAGTTATTTGTTTTGAACGCGAAACCCAACTTAGGCGATAAACTCATATCATATTTTTATACCTCCCATCAGACATGATTCTTTTTCCAAGTTCGTTTATTTGGTAGGCTCAGACATGTATACGGAGCCTCTGTGATGCACAATCGATATCATCGTATTATTAAATTAGTACGAGAGGAACACACGCTATGTTTAAAGGCAACTATTATGCACAGTGAATGCACCTCGGATGTTAAGCCGTTAGATCATAGTTTTTGACTTCTAGTTTAAGGATCTGCATCGATTAAAATATTTCATCGGTGAAATTTTGACTTTTTTACTATTTAAGATAATATTTTTAACCAAAAAACCTTTTCTGATTTTTTAAAATGTTTAAAAAAAGTTAAGGTACACCGGGGCAAGTTGAAACGGTTTTTTCAAAGTTGAACTTTGAAGTGCTATAAAAAAAATCGCTTTTTAATAAATTTTGAATCCGTTTGCGGTGTTTGCTAGTTCGGGCCAAATATTATACATAAAAAATAAGCAACCTCACCTAAATTTTTTATAAATATTTTGTAAATTGAAATTACTTTTTTATGTGCATCGTTTCAACTTGCCCCGCGTATCGGGGCAAGTTGAAACACTGCGCTACATACAGAGATAATATATTTTTTCCGTATTAAAATCACAATATATGTACTCAGTGAGACTCAAGATGCACGAGGTTGTAATGGTGACTAAATTTGCATAAGAGTCCCATGTAATTTTTTGATAATTTTGATTTTCTTTCTAGAAACTAGCTTAAAATTGTCTCTTGTTTAAGAAAAACTGATAACATAGCAGGCTTTGTTCTAAAACTTTTAAAACCAAATCCCAAATTGTGTTGCCTCATCTTGATATTTACTCGCATAAAAGTCACATTCCAGATATTGATATTCTTTTATTCAAAAAATAAACCTAAATATGGTCCATTCAATTGTCTCTTATCAATATATACCGTGCGACATTGAAATCCTTACTCTAGACTAGACTATATAAATCGAATATAAATGAAACGTTTACCATTGACAAGGGGACATGAAGGCTTCTACTTTTGAAGTGTTTCACATTTACACATAAAAACTACAAAAAACATGAGAAAAATATGAATTAAATCAACTACTCCTGAATCGAAATCCGTCCACCGCGCACGGATTTCGAATCAAAGGATCATAATCCGTACAGCTATTTTTAAACTAAATATTTAAATTGAAGCAGACTGATTAAACAAACTACCATTGTAAATAGTACAATACGCACCTTGAAAAGCTATCCCTTCGATTTGTAGTCCGCTTATCTTACGTAATGATTCGCAATTAGCAATTAAAACACAGTTACTTCTGGTGCATTTATGCTCTACCCGTAGAACAATGGCGGCAGAAACTCCGCGTTATGCGGGTGGCAACTTGTTTTTGACTTTTGTTGTTTTAATTTCAAAGCCTACTTTCCATTTCAGTTCCGTAAAAGCTTACTATCAAGTATCCGAATTTTAGAAGAAAAAAAAAATTGCGAGAGAGACGTTTTGAATCGTTGTTTCAACTTGCCCCGCACCACACATTTCTTTTTGCCTTGATGGGTTTAAATTGCGGAGCAATTTCAAACGACCGAAATACAAAAATTAAAACGGATCTCCCATCGATTTTTCATAATCATTATGCTTGTTCAACATTGAATGATTACCTACTGTGAAAATTTGAGGAAAGCACCCTTCCAAACATCATTTTGAGACCTGTTTTATTGGCACGTCAAAAAGTTGGTTAAAATTTGCGAAGGGCGAAAAATAAACATAGGCAGGGATTGCGTTTTTGTAGCCGCAATCTTCCGGGAATGGCAGTTAGAAGGTGCGTTCAGGGGAGAAGTGTGTTGTAAAAAATAATCAGGGTATTGGGTCATTTCCGATCGAAAATACAGCTTCCGTTTCAACTTACCCCGCATTTCAACTTGCCCCGGTGTACCTTATATAAATTCCAACCACTACTTTTTTTTCCTGATGCTTTAAGAAACATTTTCATATAAAAACATTTTTCATATGATGAAAATAGTAGAAGTTATATTAAAATTACTACAAGTCTTAAATGTTCTTACGGTTTATTATGAATAGATCTGTAGCCTTCCTTAGCCGTGTGGATGCACTGCTACACTGCAAGACCATGCTAAAAGTGGCTGGGTTCGATTCCCGGTCTTGTCTAGGAAATATTCCCACCTTCCCTGGGTATAAAGTATCATCGTAGCCTCATGATATACGAATGCGAAAATGGTAGCTTTGACTAGAAACCTCGCAGTTAATAACTATGGAAGTGCTATATGAACACTAAGCTCCGAGGCGGCATATGTCAGTGTGGTTGATGTAATGCCAATAAGAAGAAATATTATTAAATTTAAGAACATAATATCACTCTTTAACATTTCAAATCAACAAAAAATTAAAACTACGAACTAGTTCAAAGTAGTATTTATGTATGTTCTGTATTTCAAACTTGATTGAACCTCAATGGACGTCTGCATTATGTGACCACTGCACTATGGTCCAGGATACAGATTTACGCGGAAAGATGAGTTTTACGCCTAAACTATATTTTTTAGAAAAAACTGTTGTTCTACAAAATTGTTCGAAATAGTAAGGCACAATATCTTTTTCCGATCAAAAGTTATAATCGTTTTTCTGTCAAAATTACATTTTTTTCATAAGTTGATATCTCCGGTTAGGGCAGACCAAAAAAATATATTTACACGGAATTTGAAAGAGAAATTAATATTCTTTATAATATGAGAAAATTGGGGATATGTTATTTTTTTATTTCAAGTTTAATCAATTTTACTAAAATCATATTTTTTTAAATAAATTAATATAACTCGACAACGGAAGAAAATACAGCCGATATTCTTATAGCAAAACACGCGTTTTGAAAAGCCCCAAAAGTCTCCTGAAGATGACATTCGTGAGAAATGAAAAATAAAAAATCTACAGCTTAAACACTTTTTATAAATTTTATAATTATCATTGTACTGCAAGATTTACAAGAAAAGATGCATTTTCGGTCTGAAGCATACTTTTAAGAAACAAAATTTGTTCTACAAAGTTGTTCTGGATACTTGGGCCCTTATTATAGAGTTACCGAAAAATAGGGTGGGCCATTTTATAAAAATGTGAAATTTTTTTTTATTTTGCGGAATATTGACATAAAATGTTCTACAAAGTTGTAGCGCAGCTTTTTCCAATCAACTTTGCTATATAAACTTTTTATGTAGCTCTTAAGCTCACTTGTTTAGAGTAATTTTACTTACCAGGATTAGGGTGTCCCTCAAAAAAGAATATTTATGATCTGCTCATTTCATTTTTTATTTTTCACGGATGTCACCTTCTGAAGACTTTTGGGGCTTTTTAAAACGCGTGTTTTGCTATAAGAATATCGTCTGTATCTTCTTCCGTTGTCGAGTTATATCAATTTATTTGAAAAAACATGATTTTAGTAAAATTGGTGAAACTTGAGATAAAAAAATAACATATCCCCAATTTTTTTACATAATAAAGAATATTAATTTCTCTTTCAGATGTCGTGTGAATATATTTTTTTGGTCTGCCCTAACCGGAGATATCAACCTATGAAAAAAATGTAATTTTGACAGAAAAACGATTATAACTTTTGATCGGAAAAAGATATTGTTCGTATTTACCCATCAAAAGTTGCATTTTTTTGAGTTCTAAAAGTCACCTGAACACGACTTTTTCGAGAAATCTAAAACAAAAAAAGGAGATCAAAAATACTGTTTTTTTGAGGTACACCCTAATCCAGTTAGGTAAAATTGCTCTAAATCAGCCAACTTAAGAGCTACAGAAAAAGTTTTTTTTAGCAAAATTGATTCGAATAAGCTGCGCTACAACTTTGTAGAACATAACATGTCAATATTCCGAGAAATAAAAAAAATATTTTCTAATTTTTTTTATATGATGAGCCACCCTATTTTTTGGTAGAACCATAATGATGGCCTTACTATTTCGAACAATTTTGTAGAACAACAGTTTTTTCTAAAAAATATAGTTTAGGCGTAAAACTCATCTTTCCGCGTAAATCTGTATCCTGGACCATAGTGCACTGTTATATGCTCCCACCGTGGATAACAGTTTACTTGCATACTGTTCGTGGTTATCTGGCATTTTGTAGTTTTGATAGATAGTATAGAAATTTCTGTGGATGGCTTCTATTCAAGAACATGGAATTTCAAAATAAGAAATTTTTCGGTGATTGGTAGCTCGGCTGCTATACAACTGTAACAAAAAGCTCGTATGGCGTCTGAATAGAAGTCCAGCAATGTTACACTAAAACAGCAATCAACTACCTGCGGTAGACTCTCCAATACCTTGTAATAACCATTGCATTATTTTCCTTTCAAAACACCCCGTTTAACTAAAAGACTTTGGCAGTAACGCCCAGTGAAATAAAGTTGAGCGTGATGAGTTGCGTTGACCTCTGAGGTCCAGACTTCAGATTTGTCTGGATGGTTTTTTTTTGCTACAGGGCCGAAGACTTGGTAGACCAATCCCACCAGCTAATGTGGCGCTGGAGGAGGGTTTTTGTCTAAAATTGTGTCATAGTCTCCTCCTTCCAGAAAATGATTATTAACACAATTGAAATATAATTCCTTGACCAGTCCAGCGTTAAATTCTGTTTCTATGGTAACAACCATAGAAACCTGCACCACGGGTTGCTTTTTTTTAACTATGACCTAACGGCTTAACATCCGAGGTGCATTAACTTTGCATAATAGTTGCCTTCAAACATAGCGTGGAACAGGCATGAAAATATCGGAGATAGTTAATAGAACACCTTCACGAAAAATATTAGATTCCCATATACCACTCAATGGAGGGCTACTGACTGATACTTTTTCCAGCAGCTACAGCTCTCTATTAATTAACCTTCTGTCTGTGCTCAAAAAAACTTACGTTGTCTGTGCTCTGGGGTCAAATTGACCCCAAATTGAAGTTGCTATAACTTTTTAAATGTCAGGCCAATTTTGGATTTTTGGGGCTGTTTCGAAAGATAATTTAATCATCTTTCAGGTCGTTACCAAAGATTGACTATTGGTGGGCGGGTACATCGCAGGGAGGGGTTTTAGTGGACAAGGGTACAAAAACAGTATTTTTTCATGATTATTTTGCTCATATCCGAAAATCCTACCCATTTTGAACTGCACCTTTCTTAAAAAGGTTATGCAGGAAGGCATGTGCTTTGGCATGAGGCGTTGATAAGTTTAGAGCTCGGCCGCCAGGTGGTGGTATATTTGAATTCATTATTTTAGACTACTCAAGATATTCCGATATATATAGAATTCTTCTCAGTGTAAATATTCTTATCGCACAAATTTAAAAATTGGAAGAAGTGCACATTATATTGAGCACCGCTTTGTAGTGCTAGACATCCTGAACAGTGTTGCCGAATACAACTTGGGTGTAGGTATGAGGGATCTCAAGCTAAAGCAATATTTCATTTATGCAAGAATATTGCAAATACACTAGCGAAGCCTATTTGTAAATTTTCTAATTATTTATTCCGTCACATGACAGTTCATTCCTACCAGACGAACTTTGTTAAAGACGTCATCTTTACAAATTTCAAATTTGTTTGATAAGAATATTTACAATGAGGAAAATTCCATATACATGTCGGAATTACTTGAGTAGTCTAAAATAATGAATTGAAGTGTAGCGCTACCTGGCGACCAAGCTCTAAACTAATCAATGCCTCATGTCAAAGCACACGCCTTCCTGCACCTTTTTAAAAAAAGTGCAGTTCAAGATGGGTAGGATTTTCGAATATAAGTAAAATAAGCATAAAAAATCACTGTATTGTACCCTTTTTCACAATAACCCCTCCCTGCGATGTACCCGCCCACCTATAGTCAATCTTTGGTAACGATCTGAAAGATGATTAAATTATCTTTCGAAACAGTCCCAAAACTCCAAAATTGGCCAAACATTAAAAAAAATATAGCAATTTCAATTTGGGGTCAATTTGACCCCAGAGCACAGACAACGTAAGTTTTTTGAAAAAAGTACACTGTAGCGCATATTTTCAAGATTTTCCGAGCAAATTTGCACATAGGAGACAGATCTCGGCGAGTTTTACCAAACTACCAAAAATTAGGAGCATCGGTTGAAAACTAAAAAAATGGCAGCCACTCAAAGTGGCCTGGGGTCATATTGACCCCAGAGCACAGACAAAAGGTTAAACAACAAGTATCTACAGTACAAGATCAGCCACATCTATTTGACGCCTGCTTCCTACAAATCTCCCGTCTACAGCGAGGTTGTGTACACTAGCTGATATTCGCCTTGCTAATCTCCTCGCGCCGCCCAACATTGAGTCAGTCTTCCCAAGCTTCTTGCCCCCAAAACAATTCTTGATCCAATTTATGTCTTACCAATCGACATTCGTACAACAAACTTTCCAGCACATGCGCAAGTACAAGTGGTCCGACCCCGTTGCAATCAATTTGCCCAATTCTCGGCTTCTGCCTAAATTGTATACCAACTTTAATCGCGTAATCTATTAATCCCATTATCGTTAAATAATCGAGTTAACTTACGTTAAATTATCTAGTTTACTTTGTGAGGGGGTTCCCATATATCCAATAGGTTATGGGCCCACTACGATTCTACTGCGCATCTTCCATCTTTTGTCACTAGGGTATTGAATGCAATCCCAGCAACTGTCTAAACCCAATGCATATTCAAAACAATGCAAATAGTCAAGCCGACTTCAACCGCCCTTCTTCTCGGACTCGGTGATCATATATTCTACCTTCCGAAAAAACGTGAATATTATTTGCCTCTTAATGTCGTTTTTTTTTTTCGAAGGAATCGATTCAAATTAAAATTGAATTGAGTTCCAATTTGAAATCTGCACACTCAGTTTTTATTTCTGCAGCTCGGCAAAAATCCGCACAGCCGTGCGCCAGCAAAATAAATAACTGATATTCCGGCAAAAAAAGCGTTTGTTAGCTGATTTTCGGCAAATTATTTGCTGATTATCAGCAATTTTGACAGAAATCTAGGCAACGAACATGTTTGCTGGGGCACGGCTGTGCGATTCTCGGTAAAAGTTCAACATTTTGCTGAGATCCCGGTAAAAAAAATTAAGTGTGTGTATTATCTGGCCTTTCTAAAATATGAACTTTACCCCTGAATATTCGATAAAATCGTTTTTAAATCAAAAAATAAGTTTTCTAAGAAAATATCGAAAAATCCCGGGATCCCGGGATTTCCCGGGATATACGAACAAGTTTATCCCGAATCCCGGGACAACGAAAATGGCCGGGAAATGGAAACTCTAAATGAAATGTCTTTATATTTTGTTTGGAAGAGATTCAAAGAAAAACAATAAATTGTTCAAATATTCAATATTCTATAATCTTCTACATATATAAAACAAAGTTGCGATTTATAAGACCGCGCATCACTCAAGAATAGACAGTCCAATTTTTGCTAATTTATATTCGTTTCCTTCTTTTTTTACGAAAAAAAATGTTATGATAAAACTGGAATACTTTGAATATCTACTCTCAATCAAAGATTTTCTTAGTGGCCACGAACAACTTTTCATAACAGTGACCAAATGCTTTCGTTTTTTCACAGCACAGAGCCATAAATAATAAATATGCTTAATGATCTGTACTGATGAAAATGTCAACATTCCATCACAATTTTAGGATAAATAATTGGATTTAAAGTTGTTGCCTCAATATGGGGACACTTGATCCCTCATTAGTCACCCATACAGGGCTGGTAGTGATGAATGCCGTTCAAAATAGTGACTTTAATGACCACCGATGACGAAAAAGTGACCAATTAGTGACTTTGTATTGCAAAAAAGTAACCAAATAGTGACTTTTGTATGAAGTCTTTAACTAGGTATAGAGCTACAAGATGCATTAGCATTGTTACGGTATACTTCGTAGATTGCAAATTAGTGTACATATTATTTTTGAAATCTTTATCTAGAATGCTATCAGAAATCAAGAAAAGGCAAAAACAACAAAAGCATGAGGATTGCTACTACTGGCCACGTCCATCTTTGCCGTAAGGAGGGAGAGGATAGAAGCAAGAGGCCAGTGACTGCGACACGCTCATAAGTACCACGAAGTTGCATATTGACGATGGTATTTAGTAAGCTAGCAACCATGGTACCACATTGAGTAACACCACGAGAAAGTATCCAACCGTCGTCATGGGAACAGGTAGTGAGTTACAAATTGTGCCACAAAATTATGTTCTCAATAACAACAACATTTATTGTTTAATATGGGCACAAAGTTTTCTGTATAACAGCCAAAGAATGATATTAAATCATCTAATTAATTGATTCCTAGACAATGAACTATTTGCACTCACAAAGCTTATGAATCTTTGGTAGGACCATTTGTTCGAAAAATATAACGTAATTAAAATAATAACGAAAATTTAAAAATACAATTTGATCCGTTATTAAACTGTGGTTTAATAACAAATTTAAACGAAGTTTTTGAAATTTTGAACTCGACGTGGCATTCTGAGGGAAATTGTGACAATCCAATAAAACCATGGTATCTTATTATCGTATCTTAATCCAGAAATTTCAATATACTATAATTTCTAAATCTCAGACTTTAGTATTAAAGTTATTAAAAAATGGGTGGCCAAATAATCTCGAGTTAAAAAAACTTTTAAATCTTATTAGTTTTATTTTATTTAGATTCAAAAAATCCGACAAATTTATTCATCTCCACACTAGTTTTATGGGTTAATAAACAGAATCCAATTAACAAACATAAACAAAAACAGAATAACATTTCTGAATTATTCCAATCAAAAGTTTTGAATTCAGTGGCTGAGGCTGTTCACTATCTTTGTTACCGAAGGGTATTAACGCTCACCAACAGACGTGGATTTGGTTCCAATTCTCCTCAATTCTGTACTCGTTACTCGAGGTCAGCCTATCGCATTTTAATAAATTTAGTATAGCATAGTTACGCTGTACTTCCTAGATTGGACACTAGTGATACTTATGTTTTTCTTTTGAAATCCTTATTCAGATTGTTATCAGAAATCAAGGTAGGTGTGGTCCTTGATTTCAATCTAGGATAAAAATCACAAAAGCATGAGGATTACTACTCCTGGCCACGCTTATCTTCACCGTAACTTTTGAGAGGAAGGAAGTGTTGATGTAGTACTTACTTAACGAGAGGCACCAGACTTTGCGAAACTCTCATAAGTATCACATAGTTTGGATATTGGGGAAGGTATTCGTTGGGTCAGGATTTGCCTGTAGCTGACAATGTGACCGTGGTAGATCTTACACCGTAATACACCACGCAAAGGTGTCTACCCAGCACTACGGGGACCTTCCACATTTTCACAAATTTCATTCGTGAAGGAAAAGATCATAGTTGATAAGAATCGGAAATAACCTCACGATTTTCACAACACACTTCTTTGGTGCACATCTTCCAAATTCAATATATTGCTACCAGAATCACATTTGATTTGGCTGATAATAATATTAGGCACACATGATTTTTTTTTTTTGAACTTTATTTCAATAGCCAATGCAAAAATAGTGACTTTAGTGACCATTTTCCGAAAAATAGTGACTTTAGTGACTTTTTGATGCAAATAGTGACTTTTTAGTGACTAGCCTCAAAATAGTGACCAAGTCACTAAAAAGTGACGCGCCACCAAGCCTGCCCATACCAAATTTTGGCGAAAAATTTCAAAAAAAGAAATATTAATCTGTTCTCAGGTTTCGATTTTTTTTGTAGATTTGACAGATTTGATAAAGGGCTTGCAGGAATAATTATTTGATGCGTTGATATCATAGAAAGGAGATCAAGTCCCCCTAAATTTCAGCACAGCAATTCGGAAATTCTTCGTATTTTGAAGGAAAAATATTTTTGAAATCTGAGAGCACCTTTCTACTTTTACCAAAGCAAGTTCTTGGAGAAGGATCAATTTCCCCCGAATATTTTAAAAGTCGATTTTTGACAGCACTCCAAAAAAAACCGATTGTGTTTCAATAACAACAATAATTTAAAGACTGTCATACATCAATAAAGTTAAATACTATATTTCATAGAAAGTCGAAAATCGCATATGTTTATTCATTTTTGGTAGTGATACATCGGATATCAGAAAAAGGGATCAAGTCTCCTCTACAAAACAAAGTTGGGATTTGTACGACCACACATTATTCAAGAACAGGCATCCCAAT
Source organism: Armigeres subalbatus (assembly GCF_024139115.2). Taxonomy (NCBI): domain Eukaryota; kingdom Metazoa; phylum Arthropoda; class Insecta; order Diptera; family Culicidae; genus Armigeres; species Armigeres subalbatus. The sequence continues at coordinate 93,432,173 of NC_085141.1, forward strand.
TTTTGCTAATTTATTTTTGTTTTCTTCTTCGTTTCACGAGGAAAAATGATATGATGAAATTGTAGTGCTTTGAAGATCAACACTCAATCTGTTCGATGAAATGGTCTTCATAATTTGCATGGAATTTTTAAATTTTGACCATATATGAAACTGAAACATAGTTATGAAAAATGAGAGATCATTCTGAAGAATCGATTTGTTTGTTTTGTTGAACGCAATTGATCAATTTTTGGCAAGACAAAGTTCGTCGGGTCAACTAGTATGTAATATAAATAGAAAAACAAATCTTGCAAATATACTGCGGCCCGCTTCAACAGCTCAAAACGTCTGTGCGGCCCTTGATAGTAAGCATGTTAGGGACCACTCTAACAGACGTCTAGAACAACCATTTAATGAGCAAGAAGATTGGCAAATCATTGAATACCTATAAGTAAGATTCAGTGATTTCATGTTTTTTTTACATTTTTTCTCCCACGGGTGTGTTTTAGGCCAGTCCCTACTCTACCAATCGGATCGTGATTCAACTTGCTGCGATTCGTTCGGCTGTTATGATAATCCAATGCGGCAACTACTGAAAGTGAAATAACGAAACTAAAGAAAAATGAGCAAAAATAATTCCAAAAATGCATCTAGCTAAGAGCAATTAGCGAGGAAGAAATGTGATTGCGCAATTTGAAGCTGCATTGAAATTTGGTCATCCGCAAACAATGCCGGTGCGGGAGGAAAACACTCATTCGGCTGAGATAGTGAAACTGCGCCAACGTTCACTAACAATAATCATGTTCTTATAAGCGTTCGGCTTAACTTCTAGTTGTGTTGTGAGTGCGGTTAAAAACCACAATGAATTATTCCGCTTTGTACGTCGATACGCAGCGAAAATACTATGCGTGCTCGCATCACATTTTCCAAGCTCTGCTGCCGATAAGTGCAGTACAGTGCTCTTTCCCATCGACAATTATACTTCACGCTTAAAATCAATAACACAGAGATGTGTTTGCATCACACAAAACGGACCTAATGCGGAACATCCCCTAGATGAGCGATAGTTACACAGCCACAAAAATAGCTCGTGTGGTTTTATTGAAGCTTGGATTTCAATATTTTCAACAGTATTTGGTTCCTCATGAAACAAGGAATCTGTACAAACGTTAACATGTTGAAAAGGACCGTTATCACGACCGTACGAGGCATTTTTGTGCCTGTGTAACTGTCGCTCATCTAGGGGATGTTCCGCATTAGGTTCGTTTTGTGTGATGCAAACACATCTCTGTGTTATTGATTTTAAGCGTGTTCACGGTAATCACCCTGGCGCGAGCTTAGGCAATACCGACTTCGTTTTAAATGCCTAAGTACACATTTTTGCTCTCCGCAAAAAACAATGCGAATCCGAATTGTGAATTAGTTTTACTTTCAATTACCCCCAACGATGACTACGGGGACGGTAGTGCGCTCTCATCATCGTTTGCAGTCGCCTCTAGTATGAATGTATGTCTGCCTTGCGATGGCTGCAGAGTAAAACAATCAAAACGATGAGTTAACTGCTAAAGCTCAGAGCATGGACAAACAGATGTAGCTGTCGGGTCATTTATCAATCAAAATATGAAAGTAGGTATACGATTTACTTCTTCTAGTTGTGGTGAGAAAGTGTCAAAACCAAATAGTAGTAACCTGAACGTTATGACTGGTCAATTAACTATGAGTTGATCTTCAAATCGGAAAACAATGTTTTTTTTCTTCTTATGTTATATCTGTTGATATTCACTTGAACCTTGCAATAGCTACATGGAGTCATTCCACTACTGTCGAAGTTTGTTGACGTTCGAACATAACTACACGCCGGCACGCCGAATGAATTACGCGTGTTTATCTACGGATTGGCGATGGTCATTCTTGCGGGTGTCGCTGGTTTGTATACACCGACGGAATTTTAATTGGTTCATAACCGAGCGGAACTCGTGACAAGCGATCTAAATGAGGCAGTTTGCAAGAAATTTATTTGGATTGTGATGTGGTGCAGGCCACTGAGCCTGTCTGGCCCCGAACTGAACAATGGTCAACAAGAAGAGGTGTGAGATAATAAAGGGGGCGCGAGTACGATAAGGCTGATGTAATCGTCAGCGGAACAATTTGGACTGTTTGTTCTTCAGGTGAAGGTTTTGAACATTGGAATGTCACGGAACATTTTTTGGAGTTTTATTACTATAGACCTTTGACCAAGGTTTCACTTCATGATGGAATATCATAAATTCTTCGGTACTAAAACTGATAAGATGCTATTGTTATTGGCAGTCTTTAGAGCTCTACTAGAACAATTGAGAAACAATAAAGTTCAATCATGATCCCTATTTATTTATATTATTACTAAACAGAAAATGATTTCTCAAATCTAACTCCGGTATATTATTTTATTGAATCGAAAGCAGCGGCTGTTTTCCTCCCGCCTACTGTAAGTAGAATGACACTGACTTTTAAGTACGAAAAGCGACTGGAAGTAGACCACTGGGAATTGTATGACGAAAAGCCATCAAACGTGAGCTTCCTCAAAAGTGCCAACTTTTTTTGTCATTAAACAAGTCAGCACTACCCCATTTAATTCATCCACTGGATTGTAACTTCACAAATATGTATTAAGACTTCAACAGTTAGACTTGTCTTAAGTTGGTGTCTCGTTATTGATTGGCCCATCGTGGGAGATTCAGTGACCGACTCGGTGACTGGAAATGAGTCCAAGCTCACTGCACTTGGAGGTGCAGTAAACCCCTCAAGCATTTTTTGCAGAACAATGTATATTCGTGGTGGAATTCCTCGAGGTCCACAAATTTCAGTTTTACACTCCCGGCCAATAGTTTGGTTTCACCCTTGAAAAATATAGGCAAAAGTTTTCATCCGATTTCGGGTATTGTTAGCTCGATACAAAGAATATGAGTAGATCTTGCATCGTAGTTATTTTAAACTAACAATTTTCAATATTTTATGTACTAAAATACTACGTGAGTATCATATCATTTTTCTTATATTTATGTAGTAAAAATAGGTTGATTTTTCTCAGAATTGAGCACACAAAATTTCGAAAAAAAAGTGAAATGAGACCCAATTTTAATCATCTTTGAGAAGCATTGATGACATTTCGTTGGGAAAAAAAAGTTTTATTTTAAAAAATCAAAATTTTTACTCAAGTGCATAGTATGCCAAAAGTTTTTGAATCAACTGAAAAATAACAATTATTGAAAGCTCGTAAAATTCAATTCAATGGATCGCAATCAGCATCAAAGATCAATATACGAGAAAGGCAAAAAAGGCTAACAGCTCTCAAAGAGCTTGAAAGTCTATACTTCAGGTAATTCTTGGCTGAACTGGGGTGCAACAATAGTTGAAGGTGTATCTATTTTTTTTAGGGACCACAAGCGCATCAACCATTTTTAAAAAGTTGTTAGAGATTTCTGGTTATGCATGTAGAACTACTCCAAGGCATTCTTGGATGACTTGAAATAGAACAGTTATGGAAGGGGTGTCCTATTTGGTTAAATAGATCCTGTAGATCTCAAGGACTATACTCCACGAAAGTCTTGGATGACCTGGGACGAAACATTTAAAGAAGGCGTATCCAATTTGATTCAACAGATTGGAAAGGGCATGGAACATTTTCAAATAGAGAGCATAACCTTTTGGTTACGTGTGTAGACCGCGAGTCTTATGTTCCAGGGAATTCTTGAATGAATTGGTGCGGGTATCCACTTTGGATCCCTAGATTGAATAGGATATGAACCATTTTTAGAAAGAGATAACATCCCTTTGGTTGAAAGGGTACCCACATTGGTTCCCTAGACCGAATAGGACATGAACATTTTTTATAAAGAGATAACAGCCCTTTGGTTACGCGTGTAGACTTCATGGCCTATACTCCAAAGAATTTTTGAGGGAACTGTAGAGGAACAGCCATTGAAGATGTATCCAATTTGGTTCACTAGATCAAACAGGACATGAACCATTAAAAAAAAGAGATAACAGCCGTTAGGTTACGCGTGTAGACCTTAACATCTATACTCCAGGATATTCTTGGATGACCTGAAAAGGAACAGATATTGAAGGCTAATTCAATTTGGTTTCCTGCATCAAATAGGGCATGAACCATTTAAAAAAATATCAACCCTTCGGTTGCGCGTGTAGACTTCAAGCCCTATACTCCAGGGAATGCTTGGATGAACTGGAAACGAACAGCTATTGAAGGCGTATCCAGTTTGGTTCACTAGATCAAACATGACATGAACCATTTAAAAAACGAGATAACAGCTTTTTGATTACGCATGTAGACTTCAAGGCCTATGCTCCAGGAAATTCTTGGATGACCTGAAACTGAACATATCCTGTATTTGAAGACATATTCAATTAGGTTTTATGGATCAAATGGTACATGAAGCAGTTTTTAAAAGAGATTTCAGCCCTTTGGTTATATGTGTAGATCTTATGGTCTTGGTTACGCGTGTAGACTCCAGGGAATTCTTGGATGACTTGGAATGGAACCCCAAGCAGCACACATGTGGCTTTTCGCAACCTATATAGAACTGAATTCGATTACGTTTGAGTTGCAGCAACTAAATCGGTCCGATTTATGCTGGTAGGGACACTTGTTGAAGGCAAATGTTGAAGATACAAAACAGCTACCGTCGTCGGAGGTGACAATGGGTCAAATGGGGGTGAGAATGGGTCAATGTTTCAACTACTAAGAATGCTTGTCGAATAGATCGAATGCGTCTGAGCGCAAGAAGACTAAAATATAAGAGACCTTTTCGAACGATTTTGCTCTACGACCTCTAAACTACCGATGAGAGCGATGACCAATTCTCACCCCCCAGACCCATTGTCACCCCCGATGGCGGTACTTATTTCTTTGGGTTTCTAAGAGTGCTGTGACTTTGGGCATGGCACTCGGATTTGCCATATATAACACCGCGCTACAGCAAGTGTGGCGACTCCCACTCTTCCGATGAGCGCGACAAGATGGAGGTTGCTGACTCAAAGTGTGTCAACTGTGGAGACAAACATCGGGCCAGCATGTCCGACCAAAGCGAAAGGAGTTCCTAGAAATCCACAAGAACTTTTCCGAAGAAGAGCCGTGCACCAACTATTAACAAGGTGAACTATCCGACCCAGTTCCCTTCGAATGTCCTTGAAGGGAAGGATATCGCCGTGGCGTAAAACCGGAGGTAAACGTCAACACTCGCATCGTCAGAATCGATTGGCTGGCCAGGGGAGGTGGTGTTTCTCCTCGATGCTTCGGTGTTTCCGTCTCAGTTATTTGCCACCGTCTTGACATGCAGCTAAAGTCATCCTCAACCGGAAGTCTGATAAGGATCCTTCCTAAGTTTAGATTTGGCTTAGCTTAGCTTGATTGACTGTACGTAGTCGTGATATCCTAGGTTGTGATTGGTCGAGAAACAATAAATATACATAAGCATAGCTCACCAATTGAATATCCTTTTTAGGATTAGGAAACTATTCTTACTGTACATGCTTTGAGGGTTTAATTACTTTAAGACCAATAACGATGCCGGTCACGTATTCACAGTCAATTTAGGATAAGAAGATAAATATAAGTTCGACACTTATTGTTACAAAATATCGAGGAATCCTCTGCATCTCCGTGAACACCACAGGAAAGTAAAGTAGGATAGATGAGAAGATAATCTATAGGAAGTCACGTTGGTAAGCAACAAAATAAATAAAATTTGTACGATGATATGTCAAAGTAATTTACTCACCCGTACAAAGCAAAACTAAGCATTTCGATGATCGCGCGAACGTTCTGCGTCCGATAGAAAACTCAAACTAGAGCGTGCTCAAAACACGATTGCGCAGTGATTGATTTGCTTTCGGATCGCACAAAACAGAGCCAAACACCCGGATCTTGCAGAAATTCTGCGTCCTATACGAAACACGTTTGATCGCGCACTGATTGAAGTCAGTCTGGAAAGGATCCTTCTTCTCCCAAAATGTATCGCCCCACCAGCCTTCTCTCAGAGTTATCCAATCTGTTTGAAAAGGCACCTTCCAAAAAAAATCCATCGCAAATTTTAAGTTCCGATAAATACAAGTAACTCCGCTAGCGATTATGGATCTCCGTAGTTTAAAGTCCAAAGTGCTGAAAACTATTGTGAACTTAAGCTACAGGTCCAAAGCACTGGTAAAAAATAAAGGTTGCGATGGTTGTTATAAGCCATCGCCAAAAAAAAAACATGATAAACCCTAATGCCAAAGTGTTACGCGTTACGTGTCGAGAGCTGAATGGATAAGGGGGTTCTACAGCAGCGGACTGTTTTTCCCCAGCTATTCGTGGGCATAAAAATGAGTACAATTTCAAAACATAACTGCTATGCCAGGTGATGACAGCCTCTCTCAGTCATGTTACGATAATCCTAACGGTTTAGATCTACGTCACCCTCCATCGACCGAATAAAGAATCCGATAGAAATATGGATACTATGAATGCCGAGGGTGCTGCGAGTAATAAAATGTGTAGACTCACGCGCTCGCAGAGGAAACAGCTCAAAACTGCCCGGGAGAGCTGTAAGACAGATAAGATGCTTTATCCATAATCCTGAATATGGAAAAATCAGAATCCACCCCACATAAACGCTCGAGCAACGATCTGCACAAATTCGCTTCGGAAGACCACAAACTAAAAAGGGTGAAGCACCAATTGGATCCGTAAGAGCGCACTCAATAGTTCTCAATCCGAGCGTCTCAGCAAAACGATTCCAGTCTTGATTCCAGATGCCAAAACCTACGACCAAACGCGTAAGGGTCGGGATTAATATATAATAAAATATATATAACATCCAAAAACATGTTGTTCGGCCACAGAGGCGAGACTGGCAGGCTAGGTTGCTACAGATAAGAGAAACTACATAAAACCTAACCCGAAACGACGAAATCACCATTTTACGGACGTTCCAAAGTTTCCGGAAGGCTGTATGCTGGAACCTGCGGTCATAGATAAGTAAGGACTATGAATTAATTCTCAGGTGACTGTCAGGAATGATTAAAAAAAATAAAATAAAATTTCACAGCTCCAAGATGAACTTTATAGTTTGACAATGTTCGGTACTGACAACCGCCGCGATATGACCTAGAGCGACTGAAGATGCCGGATAAGAGGGTGAGCTCGATGGGGCCCCCCTTGAGGACGGTGGTAGGTCATTTGGCAATTTTACACAAAAAAGGCAATAAAAAGCAAATGAAGTTATTTCTGCATGACATCTATTCATCTCTTTAAAAACATACTTTGTGTATGCTTTTTCAAATAATTTTTGTCAGGCATAACACAAGGAAGAATATGTATGGTTCCTATTCTCAATATATGCAATATTCAGTTCTAGGAAAGGGAAGATATAGTTCCTTCTTTCAAAGGACGCAATTTTCTTGGCGAAGGCAAGGGAAGATTTTATTCATTTGTTCAATTAAAGCATTTGCTCGGTTTAAGGCAGAGGAGGATATGATCCCTTCTTTCAAAAGATGCATCGTCCCGACAGTTACATCAGAGAAGATATGGTTCCATTTTTCATAGGATACATTTGCCCAGCAGATGGTGAAATACGATATGCTTCCTTCTTCTAAATCAGTCATTTGCTCGGATTAATGCGAGGGAAGTTATGATCTCTTCAGAGGATGGCAGAAGGACCAGTAGAAGGCAAAAGATAATATGGTACCTTCTTCCAATTCAAGCATTTACTCGGTTAGAGGCAAGGGAAGATGAGATTCCTTCATTCAGAGGATGTATTTGCTCGGCAAAAGGAAAAAGACGACATAGTTCGTTTATTCAATTCAGGCATTTGCTCGGTTTAAAGCAAAGGAATATATGATCCCTTCATTCAGAAAATGCATTCGCCCGGCAGAAGTCAAGAGAGGAAATGGTGGCCCCGCTCCTGTACCCCGAATCTGTAGTTTTGGAGATAATAATGCCTTCTTCTGATGAACGCATTTGTCCAATATAAGGCAAACAGATGATAATGGTTTAAGGTGTACACAGGTAATAATGCCTTCTCTAGATGAACGCATTTATTTTTATTTGGGCAGCAGGGACTATGTCCAAGGGCAGCAGGGACTATGTCCAAGGGCTTGACGATCCCTCCCCAGGCCATCTGCGAGTTGTGGCGCCTGCCTAGGATGTGGTGGGGTTTGACAGTGGGCCCTGTTAAACCTCTATAAAAAGCTGCATGTATCCGCAAGTAGGCTCCGCCAAAGCGACCGTGTGCCGCTCAAAGCGCACAAGCCCAAGTCCTGGTGTTAGGTGGGACGCTAAACAGCCCTGACACGACGGCCCTCCGACGAGACAGGAGGTTTGCGCAGGCCCAATAAGCCGCCTTTAAAAACAACCATTACGAACAACATAGAAGATAATACGACTCGATACAATCGGCAAAGACCTAGGCGACGAATAAAGGATCACGATTGGAAGCTTGGAACATGGAACTGCAAGTCGCTAGGCTTCGCAGGTTGCGATAGGATAATCTACGATGAATTACATCCCCGCAACTTCGATGTCGTAGCGCTGCAGGAAATCTGCTGGACAGGACAGAAAGTGTGGAAAAGCGGGCATCGAGCGGCTACCTTCTACCAAAGCTGTGGCACCACCAACGAGCTGGGAACCGGCTTCATAGTGCTGGGAAAGATGCGCCAACGCGTGATTGGGTGGCAGCCAATCAACGCAAGGATGTGCAAGCTGAGGATAAAAGGCCGTTTCTTCAACTATAGCATCATCAACGTGCACTGCCCACACGAAGGGAGATCCGACGACGAGAAAGAAGCGTTCTATGCGCAGCTGGAGCAGACATACGATGGATGCCCACTGCGGGACGTCAAAATCGTTATCGGTGACATGAACGCTCAGGTAGGAAGGGAGGAAATGTATAGACCGGTCATCGGACCGGATAGTCTGCATACCGTATCGAACGACGGCCAACGATGCATAAACTTTGCAGCCTCCCGCGGAATGGTAGTCCGAAGCACTTTCTTCCCCCGTAAGAATATCCACAAGGCCACATGGAAATCACCTAATCAAGTAACGGAAAACCAAATCGACCACGTTCTAATCGACGGTAAATTCTTCTCCGACATCACGAACGTACGCACTTACCGCAGTGCGAATATTGAATCCGACCACTACCTCGTCGCAGTATGTCTGCGCTCAAAACTCTCGACGGTGATCAACACGCGTCGGTGTCGTCCGCCGCGGCTAAACATTGGGCGGCTACAAGACGGTAGACTAGCCCAAGACTACGCGCAGCAGCTGGAAGTGGCACTCCCAACGGAAGAGCAGCTAGGCGCAGCATCTCTTAAAGATGGCTGGAGATATTCGATCCGCCATTGGAAGCACCGCAACCGCTGCACTAGGCACGGTGGCTCCGGATCAGAGAAACGACTGGTATGACGGCGAATGTGAGCAGTTAGTTGAGGAGAAGAATGCAGCATGGGCGAGATTGCTGCAACACCGCACGAGGGCGAACGAGGCACGATACAAACGGGCGCGGAACAGACAAAACTCGATTTTCCGGAGGAAAAAGCGCCAGCAGGAAGATCGAGACCGTGAAGAGACGGAGGAACTGTACCGCGCTAATAACGCACGAAAGTTTTATGAGAAGTTGAACCGTTCACGTAAGGGCCACGTGCCACAGCCCGATATGTGTAAGGACATAAACGGGAACCTTCTTACGAACGAGCGTGAGGTGATCCAAAGGTGGCGGCAGCACTACGAAGAGCACCTGAATGGCGATATGGCAGACAACGGTGGCGGTATGGTAATGAACCTAGGAGCACGCGCGCAGGACATGCGACTTCCGGCTCCGAATCTCCAGGAAATCCAGGAGGAGATCGGCCGGCTGAAAAACAACAAAGCCCCTGGAGTTGACCAACTACCAGGAGAGCTGTTTAAACACGGTGGTGAAGCACTGGCTAGAGCGCTGCACTGGGTGATTACCAAGGTTTGGGAGGATGAGGTTCTGCCGCAGGAGTGGATGCAAGGTGTCGTGTGTCCCATCTACAAAAAGGGCGATAAGCTGGATTGTAGCAACTACCGCGCAATCACATTGCTGAACGCCGCCTACAAGGTACTCTCCCAAATTTTATGCCGTCGACTAACACCAATTGCAAGAGAGTTCGTGGGGCAGTACCAGGCGGGATTTATGGGTGAACGCTCTACCACAGACCAGGTGTTCGCCATACGTCAGGTATTGCAGAAATGCCGCGAATACAACGTGCCCACACATCATCTATTTATCGACTTCAAAGCCGCATATGATACAATCGATCGGGACCAGCTATGGCAGCTAATGCACGAAAACGGATTTCCGGATAAACTGATACGGTTGATCAAGGCGACGATGGATCGGGTGATGTGCGTAGTTCGAGTTTCAGGGCATTCTCGAGTCCCTTCGAAACCCGTAGAGGGTTACGGCAAGGTGATGGTCTTTCGTGTCTGCTATTCAACATCGCTTTGGAGGAGTAATACGAAGGGCAGGGATTGACACGAGTGGTACGATTTTCACGAAGTCCGTCCAGTTATTTGGCTTCGCCGACGACATTGATATCATGGCACGTAACTTTGAGAGGATGGAGGAAGCCTACATCAGACTGAAAAGCGAAGCTGAACGGATTGGACTAGTCATCAACACGTCGAAGACGAAGTACATGATAGGAAGAGGCTCAAGAGAGGTCAATGTGAGCCACCCACCACGAGTTTCTATCGGTGGTGACGAAATCGAGGTGGTTGAAGAATTCGTGTACTTGGGCTCACTGGTGACCGCCGATAACGATACCAGCAGAGAAATTCGGAGACGCATAGTGGCTGGAAATCGTACGTACTTTGGACTCCGCAAGACGCTCCGATCGAATAGAGTTCGCCGCCGTACCAAACTGACTATCTACAAAACGCTTATAAGACCGGTAGTTCTCTACGGACACGAGACCTGGACGATGCTCGTGGAGGACCAACGCGCACTGGGAGTTTTCGAAAGGAAAGTGTTGCGTACCATCTATGGTGGGGTGCAGATGGCGGACGGTACGTGGAGGAGGCGAATGAACCACGAGTTGCATCAGCTGTTGGGAGAACCATCCATCGTTCACACCGCAAAAATCGGAAGACTGCGGTGGGCCGGGCACGTAGCCAGAATGTCGGACAGTAATCCGGTGAAAATGGTTCTCGACAACGATCCGACGGGAACAAGAAGGCGAGGTGCACAGCGGGCAAGGTGGATCGATCAGGTGGAGGACGACTTGCGGACCCTCCGCAGACTGCGTGGTTGGCGAAGTGCAGCCTTGAACCGAGCTGAATGGAGAAGTCTTTTATGTGCAGCACAGGCCACTCCGGCCTTAGTCTGATGATAAATAAATAAAGATGAACGCATTTGTCCGATATAAGGCGAACAGAGTTGATAATGCCTTCTTTTAATGAGCGCATTTGCCCGGTATAAGGCAAACGGAGTTGATAGTGCCTTTTTTAGATGAACACATTTCCGGATATAAGGCGAACAGAGTTGGTAATACCTTCTTTTAATGAACACATTTGCCCGGTATAAGGCGAACATAGAAGATAATGTCTTCTTTAAAATAACGCTTTTGTTGGTTGAATGCGAACAGAGATGATAATGCCTTATTCAGATGAATGCATTTGCCCTAAATGAAGCGAACATAGTTGATAATGCCTTTTTTTAATGAACGCATTTACCCGATTTAAGGCAAACACAGGAGCTGATGCCTTTTTGCCTTTCTCGTACACTAAGTGTACGTAAAGGCTATAACATTGCTTCAAAAACAAAATTTTGACAGGAGGCCCGGAGGGCCGATTTTTATATACCGATCGACTCAGCTTGACGAATTGAGGTGATGTCTGTATGTGTGTATGTATGTATGTGTGTGTGTATGTGTGTATGTGTACAAATTTTGTAGACACACTTTTTGGAACTTAGCATTATCCGATTTACTCGCAACAAGTTGCATTCGACGGGGAATGCGGTCCCATTGTTTGCTATTGAAAATTGGCTCGATCGGACATTGCATTTCGGAATTATTGAAAAATCATTGTTTTTTCCCGAGGGTCCCCCCTAGGAAAAAAAAATTCAAGAAATTTTTTTCCGAAAATGGTGGCAATACATTTTAACTAATGCAAAAACATGCAAAATGATCGAAAAAATGTGATCTATTCTCCTAAAGAGCATTTTTGACCTTTCTAATGTGATTCTTTCGATATATTTTATAATGCACGAGAAAGGCATCATCACTGCTAGGTGGATTAATCTGGGTTTTTTATTGAACACATTTGCTCGGTTTAAAGCGAACAGAGTGTAAAATGCTGTCTATTAAAAAAACGCGTTTGCCCAGTATGAAGCGAACAGTAGAGATAAAACCTCCTTCAAATGATCACGTTTGCAAGGTATGACGAAACTATACCTGTTCCTTGCCATGGGAGGAACAACCATATTCGACGAACAGAGGAGATTTTCTCATTCTAGGGTCTTGTCGTCATGCCCTTCTTATCACCGGAAAATTTCAGAAGCAACTTTTTCTACCCCTTTATTTGAAATTCTCACCCCTGCTTAAACAGTCTTCGAAGGTAGTATATGATATGTAATGGGAGTTTTTGGACCGAGAACTATTCGTTCTATGCTGTTTTCAAACAGTTCGAGTTTAATTAAACGAATCGCAAGTCCAACACGGTGAACCTTGTAAAAGGATCGAAAAAAGAGTAAGGATCAACGAAAAAAAATCTCGTGAAAAATGTGTAATTTACTCAACTGGAGTCGTCCTAATATTGAATAAGTCGTAAAATAAGTATTAATCAATCACATTATATTATAAATAATTTTCCATTTTTCCTTAAATTTTCCCTGAAATAAACTATATACTTGAAATCAGGACTACTGGGGGTACTTTGGCTTATTCTGGGTAGTGTCCCACTCGGGGTGATGGCATTCGGGGTAATGGCGTTCTGGGTAGTGGCCTTTGGAGTAATGGCATTATGGGTAATGGATATATGGGTAGTGTCATAGAGTCGAAATGGTTCCTTCTTTCAATTCAGGAATTAGCTTGGTTTAAGACACGGGAAGATATTTCCATTCTTTCAAAAGGTACATTTGCTCGGTAGACGGCAAGAGACGATATGATTTCTTTCTTCAATTGCCCTTACATGAAAAAAAAACAATGTCAATTTAATTTAATGCTGATGTATCTTGCTGGTAGGTGCGTCAACATTTCAAATGGTCCCGTTTTGACAGGAAGCTTCATTTTTTCATTTTTAATTTGTCACGCCGTACAATTCCGTTCCCAATTATCATGTATTGCCCATATGAAGGAAACCACGTAACTGAATTGCTCAACAATTCTTACTTATACACTGGGTTCTGTTTTTACGTGTTTTACATTTTCTCAATTTTCCACTCGTCCTAAATGTTTAACGCATATTAATTATCATGTGATTTTTCTTTGATTTATCCTGGATTTTTTTAAACATGTTGCGAGGATTTTGGTGGTAAATTGAAGTCACACGATCAAAAATACGAGCGAAAAAAAAATCGTGTGAAAACAAAATCCTGTGTACATTGCACAGCTAAAATAAAAATTATGCCAAATGACTTTATGCCAAACGACCATTATGCCAATCGGCCGTTATGCCAAACGACATTATGCCAAACGGCAGTATGCCAAATGACTTTATGCCAAATGGGGTACAATCCTTGAGGACTGCTGGAATACAGTCGAAGCAGCCAACATCGGGTACGTGGGACGAAGTCGACAGAACAAGGTAGCCGGCAGAACGTGGAACGTTATAGACGGAAGCGGAGACAGCAGTGTCAGGAGAAGCAATACCGCCTGGAAGAAGCGGAGTGCGAGGAAATAGAACAGCTGTGTCGTTCTCAAGAAACATGCAAGTTCTATCAGAAGCTCAACGCTTCCCGCAAAGGCTTCGTGCCGCGAGCCGAAATGTGCAAGGATAAGGATGGGAGCATCTTGATGGACGAACGTGTGGTGATCGAAAGGTGGAAGCAGTATTACGAGGAACATTTAAATACCATTGAGAGTACAGGCAGTGAAAGTCAAGGCAGCGGAGGAGATGACGTCAGTTCAGCGGACGATGGAAGCCAACCAGCCCTTGAGGGAAGTTAAGAATGCCATCCAACAGCTAAAACCAATAAAGCAGCTGGTAAGGATGGTATCGGAGCTGAGCTCATCAAGATGGGCCCGGAAAAGCTGGCCACTTGCCTGCACAAACTGATAGTCAGAATTTGGGAAACTGAACAGCTACCGGATGAGTGGAAGGAAGGGGGCTGGGGCTGGGCTGGAGTGTTTTTTTTTCGTTGACGGCCGCTCGACAACGGACCAGATCTTTACAGTATAGACCGCGTAGAGCTATGGAAAATTATGGACGAGAACAGCTTCTCTGGGAAGCTTACCAGACTGATCAAAGCAGCATCGGTGGATGGTGTACAAAACTGTGTGAATATTTCGGGCGATCACTTCAGTTCGTTCGATTGACGCCGGGGATTAAAACAAGGTGATGGACTATCGTGCCTGTTGTTCAACATTGCGCTAGAAGGTGTCATGCGGAGAGCCGGGTACGTTTTTCAACAGATCCAGTCAATTTATTTGTTTTGCGGATGACATGGACATTGTCGGCAGAACATTTGCAAAGGTGGCCGAACTGCACACCCGCCTTAAACGTAAAGCAACAAAAGTTGCTGGTGGTCTGGTGGTGAATGCATCGAAGACAAAGTACATGCTTGTGGGTGGAACGGAGCGCGACAGGGCTGCCTGGGTAGCAATGTTACGATAGACGGGGATACCTTCGAAGTGGTTGAGGAATCCGTCTATCTTGGATCCTTGTAACGGCTGATAACAATGTTAGCCGTGAAATATCTGTGGAAGTCGGGCCTACTACGGGCTTCAGAAGAAACTGCGGTCGAAAAAGATTCACCACCGCACCAAATGTGTCATGTGCAAGACGCTGGTAAGACCGGTAGTCCTCTACGGACATGAAGCATGGACAATGCTCGAGGAGGACTTGCAAGCACTCGGAGTATTCGAGACGGGTGCTTAGGACCATCTTTGGCGGTGTGCAAAAAGACGGTGTGTGGCGGCGAAAAATGAACCACGAACTCAGTCAACTCTACGGCGAACCCAGTATCCAGAAGGTAAATAGCTAAAGCTGGTGTTCGCTTCTGATACGGCAGGTACGAGACGGTGTGGAGTACAGCGAGCGGGGAGGGAAGACCAGGTGCAAAACGACTTGGCGAGTGTGGGGCGCATTCGAGGATGGAGAGATGCGGCCTCGAGCCGTGTATTGTGGTGTCACATTGTTGATTCAGTGTTATTTGTTTAGATGTAAACTAAATAAATGATTGAACATGGTGATTAGATGCAAATTGGTCTTCTAACTCAACGGATATCTCACTTTTATTCAATGTCAGAGGCCAACAATAACTGCCATAGCCGTCCTAGCTGTCCTAGCCCTCACTCACCTCGTGTTTTTCCTTGCACATTTGTCAATTTTTAGTCTGAAAACAATTTTTACAGGCATGCTGAAACTAAGAAGAGATAAAAATCTGCGTTTCGCTGTTGCCTGTCGCATGCTTTTGCAGTTATGTGCCACTGAATGCGTTATGAAATTTTGAAATTGAACGCGATTCGCCTTAAAGTTAAATTTGAAATTTTTATTAATTTTTAAATGATGAAAAGTCAGTGGAGATCTAATATAGTGGATGTGCATGCAAAGGATGGCGTTGACTCAGTGGTAGTAAAATCGAAACATTTTGATCATTATAAAAACATTAATCAGTGCAACTGAGTACAGTAGATAATCTATTTACCTATACACTTTATTCCTTATTACTACCTCCAGTTTTTCCTAAATTTGCGTAATTTTTTGCTTTCCTAAATATTTTATCGACTATACCAGCGGTTCTCAACCTTTTTCTTGAGAGGTACCCCTTGGAACTTTTACATTAATTGAGGTACCCCCTCTCGAAATTAGGCTTCCAATCCTTTTGAAAGAATAATACCGAGCCCTTTGAAGGGAAGCTCTTTTAAGCTTTTGAATCCCTTCGAAGTAGACTTTCGCGTCTCTTCATTAGAGGCTTCTGAGCCTCTTGAAGGCGGTTTTTGTGCCACTAAAAAGGAGGCTTCCTATGCAGCTTAAAACGACGCTTCCAAGCCTCAGCCTCTTGAAAGAAGGCTTCCGAACCACTTGAAAGTAGACTTCTGAGCATCTTGAAAGAAGGATTCTGAGCCTCTTGAATGGGAGCTTCCGAGCCTCTTGAAAGAAGGCTTCCGAGCTTCGAGAGGAGGAGGGGGCTTCTGAGCCTCTTGAAAGGACGCTTCCGAGCCTCTTTAAAGAAGGCTTTAGAATGCTTTTAAGTCTCTTGAAATGTGGCTTCCAACCCTCTTGAAAGGAGCCTTCCGAGCCTCTTTGAAGGAGGCTTTTGAGCCTATTCAAAGGAGGCTTCTGAGCCTGGAAGGAGGTTTTTGAGCCTCTTGATAGGATCTTGAAAGAAGACTTCCAAACCTCTTGAAAAGAGGCTTCCGAGCCTCTTAAAAGAAGGCTCCCTAGCCTTTTGAAAGAAGGCTTCCGAGCCTTTTGGAAGAACGCTTCCGAGCCTTTTGGAAGAACGCTTCCGAGCCTTTTGGAAGAAGGCTTCCCAGCCTCTTAAAACGATGTTGAAAGGAGTCTTCCGAGCCTCTTGATAGGTGCCTCCGAACCTCTTGAAAGGACACTTTAGAACCTCTTAGAGGGATGCTTTTGAGCCTCTTGAAAGGATGCTTTTGAGTCTCTTGAAAGGGATTTTTAAGCCTCTTGAAAATAGGCTTCCGAGCCTCTTGAAAGGAGGTTTCCAAGCCTCTTGTAAGGCTTCCGAGCCTCTTGAAAGAAGGCTTCCGAGCCTCTTGAAAGGAGTTTTTCGAGCCTCTTGAAAGGACGCTTCCGAGCCACTTTGAAGGAGGCTTCTGAGCCTGGAAGGAGGTTTTTGAGCCTCTTGAAAGAAGACTTCTGAGCCTCTTGAAAGTAGGCTTCTGAGCCTCTAGAAAAGGAGGCTTTTGAGCTTCTTGAGAGGGAGGCTTCCGAGCCTCTTGAAAGGAGGCTTTTGGGCCTCTTAAAAGGGTTTTTTGAGCCTCTTGAAAGAAGGCTTCCGATCCTCTTGAAAATAGGCTTCTTCTTCTTGATTTCCATGCCTCTTTAAAGGAGGCTTCCGAGCCTCTTAAAAGAAGGCTTGAAAGGAGGCATCCTAATCACTTGAAAGGAGGCTTCTGAAGTGCCCAGGAGGCTTCCGAACCTCTTGTAAGAAGGCCTTCAAGCTGCTTGGACGAAGGCTTCCGAGATGCGTAGAAGGATGCTTCTAATCCTCTAGCAACGAAGCAAACGAGCATTAGTGAAAAAAAAAATCATTTTGTTCATTCAACGTTTTGCTCGTTCAATCTTTTGTTCCGCAGCCCTTTATACATTGTGCTGGTTGTGGAAGGCAGAATTCAATTGGGATTTATTGATCGCATTGCATATTATGTACAATATAATTTTTTGAAATAAAAATACACAATTATCAAAACTATATCAATGAGTTTTGATTAGAATTGTAATACGTCCGCCATTACGCATTTTTGTCCGAGGTACCGCTGGACTATACCGTAAACTAGGTGCTCGGAAAATTGTTATCTATATATTTCGCTTCAGCTTCGAGCTAGAAGTGAATAAATTATCGAAATAAATAGTTGGTGCCTTACTCGACGAGTTGAAATCCAAATACCAACTAGATTTCACGAACAGATCATGCAAATGTAATCGAGCTATATCATTATACTTTTATTAGACTTTTTCTAAAATTTCCAGAATTCTTCAGTAATAACTAAAATGATAGGAATCCCTCGATAAGAGTCGTTTTTGAAAAAAAAATCTAATCTTCTATATACATAAAAATAAATTTCTGTCTGTCTGAACCTTATAGACTCGGAAACTACTGAGACGATCGGCGTGAAAATTTGTATGCAGAGGTTTTTGGGGCCGGGGAAGTTTCGTAAGATGGTTTGAGACCCCTCCCACTTTGGAAACTCCCATACAAATAAACCAGAAATTTCTGCATAACTCGAGAACTAATCAGAGAATAAATCTAGGCAATACGAAGTTCGTCGGGTCTGCTAGTGAGAACATAAAAACTTCACTGGCACTCCAAAACCAAAACAGCAAGTTTAATTTAGGTCGTCGCAAAAAAAAAACAGAACATAATAAACAACAAACAGCGACCGTTATCATTCACTCTAAAGTAGTCGTTGAAACTGAGACAAATTACATATTTGCTTAACTGAATGCAGCGGCAGTGCCTGTCGCTGTTGTTGTCGTCGTCTGTCCTCGTTGTTTCGTGGCGGCCAACAATGCGCCAGTAGGTTGTTTACCCTGGACATCTCGCTGTGCCACAGAGAAACCCATCCGGAACGGTATCTGCCTCCAATTTCTTTTCAAGTGCATGAGAACCAATTTCCATGCGTGTCAGGGCGGATTGAAGGGCCAAGAAGATCGCCGCTCTTGAACTAAACGTGAAACATTAAGTGCTTATCTTCGCCCGTGTGCTCGGATTCACGTTGGCTTTAAGCTAAGAGCGCAGACAGATCGTAAGCAAAACGCAGCCCATCTCGACAAGAGTCTCATTAACCAGCCACATTCCCAGTGGGATGCAAATTTTTACTGTTGTTTTAATTGCAATATTCAGCCCAGCTGTTGTTATTGGATGCCCGAGCATATCTTCATTAGCATCACATCTAATTCTCTTGCGTACGTACGTATAAACGATCTAAACGGGGCATCATCATCATCATCATGCCCACCAGGTTGCAGCTTCAACGATGAAGATCCATTCGTAGGAGAACTTTGAGTGTAGAATGATTCAGCCGGCAATGCGGCTGCTGACGAAGAAGAAACGGCAGAAGGTTGAAGCTGCCACATGTTTGCACAACATTCAACGCCAACACCATCAACGTCGGTCGTTGAAATCTGTCTACAATGCAGAACACAAATCAAGGGTGTAACTGACCTGCGAGATGTGCTTTTGCTGATAAATGTTTTCATAGGTTCTTTTCAGCAATTTGGGGAGATACAGGAGAATCTCACTTCAGTTGTGGCGCAGATTGTTGTTGAACGTTTCAGTGCAGTAATTAACTGACGTTCCAGAAGGCTGAAAAGATTGTGTTTATGATTTCTATATATGAAAATCGTGGCTGTGTGTAACACTATTATGCAATCTGGCATGGCATAATGACATGGGCTATTTGGAAAAACTATGGTTAGTTCAAATTTGCTCTTCCCCTTCCCCTCGGGGCCAAACGAGTTCGGCAAAACAATACTAGGCCTAACATTAATAAATTTCCATATTTCGATGCAGCATTCAACGTTTTGACAAGATAAAATGTTCTAGTGACACTAACCTACAATATACCACGTTCCTCCATACGGATCATCGCACTGTTCATACCAGAAAGAGATTAGCTGACGCGTGGTGCGTTGTCTCCCAAGAGCAGCTAAAAGACTTTCTTCATCCATGAGATCTCTTTTTCTAAATATGCATATTAATAATATATTTGAGACAATCTGCAATTGTTGAGAAAGCATGTGATAGCTATGTTTGTACATGGGGCAAAAATATCAATGATTGTAGATATTATAGCAGTTAGGTATTTGCCAGCCACTATCTCCTCGGATAGTTCCCAAAACATTGTTTTTTCTTTATAAACGAGACTTTCAGCCCAAGGGCTATGAGGCATTCTCGAGGTGAAAGTTTAAGTACAACAATGTGTGAACGCCATTTATTCCATTTCCTCTTATCCAAAGCACATTTAAATGAATGTTATCAATGGAAAACAAATTCTTGCTGATAACCACCATGCAATCACAAGATAACCAACAATCCATCACATACTTTCGGCAGTCATATTTCAGCCACCGGTTCTTATTCCGTCACAGTGTTATTGATCGATTATCTGCAAGGGCATTAGATACATGTACAACTCTATTATCAA
The DNA here is from genome assembly GCF_024139115.2 of Armigeres subalbatus. Taxonomy (NCBI): domain Eukaryota; kingdom Metazoa; phylum Arthropoda; class Insecta; order Diptera; family Culicidae; genus Armigeres; species Armigeres subalbatus. The sequence goes on from NC_085141.1 coordinate 93,452,213, forward strand.
CTCGTCGAGTGCGAATTGATGGTCAATTGAAATTTATTGCACGTAGTGCCTATTTCTTCATCGCAAAAAACAGAACCACTTGGACCGGGATACGATCGACACTCCTTACTGTACGTGCAGTAAATTACATTCGAGATTTTGTCTCCACCTGCATGAATGCAACGACCAACGAAAGTAATAATTTATCGCTAATTGTCATTCCTTTAATTGGTCCGGTGCACAAGGACTTTTTAATTAAAACTCCCCGCTGCGATGAGAAATGGCTGCAGGCCCTGCGAAATCTTCATGGCCAGTGCGCTTTTGGTTGGCTTTTGGATCAAGGAAGCTGAGTTACTGTCGTTGAGAGCACTGTATCGCAATTGTCGCGATGGGCTACAGGTGGGTTTAATGGTGGAAACGGTAAATCTCGAATGGTGCCAACTCTTGCTGCGAGAAGTTATGTCATCATCATGAATTGAATTAACGATCATCGGCTGCGGCATTATTGTGTTGATAAGATGGAAATAACAATTGTCATCGTCGCGTGATGACTTGATGGTGCCCGGTTTTGCCAAATAGCGGAAACAATCAACCATTTATCACACTTTGTCTGGCTTTGACAAAACGTTGGACGTTGATGAGTTGATAAAAATATTAAATTTTAGTCAAGACAATAATCAAATTTCATCTACTGGAATTTTTGTGAACCTACGGCGGCAATTTTTGACTTTGGGACTCCCTCTCCAATCGTTCGAAGGCAAAACCCGCAAATATTTATCTCCATTCAAGTGTGCCAAATTGAAAATAATGTATTCCATTGTCGGCGGATATTGACGCCGGACGAAGCCGCGCTACCATTTTGGAAGAGCGCATGACTGGATCAAAGTCAGGGACAAATGATGTATGCCATGCATTAACGCCCACTATGAAGTGCGAGAAATACATGCAACCGCGACCACAACACGGTGGTTCCAGAATCGATGTGATGGAATAAAATCGACAAACAAATGGAGAATCGTTTTCTCGCGTAACATATGATGATTAACCAAAACCATGATTTTTGATTTTCTTGCATAAACGATTGCCTTCTTGCTAGATTGCTAGGTAAAACTCCGTTCTTGATATTTCTTGATAAACACATGTATTGCTATTTTGAGTGAACGTACATTTGCACCATAGTAATTTAGTAGTCATAGTAATCAATTCAAAATATTGCGAAAAATGCTTCCAAAAAAAAATATTGGTGTCCTTACGTCACAACATTTTTGACGTAGGACCACGTCAGAGCTTAAAATATTCATCTTCATGAAACAACTTCAGACCGAATTTTAACGAACATCGCATGATTATTCAAAACATAGAATAGCATAGTCAGACGACTACTCCACCAACTCAATCATCGACTGTCTTTCAGTGTGCTTACCATGTACAGAAAAAACATAATAAAAAAACATTGTTTATATTGATGTTTACCGTTGAGAGTTCCTCACGGATGAAAATCGGATTCAGTTCTATGTGATAAATTACTTTACTCATTTAAAACGTGTTCAGATCTCAGATAATTTATCTATTTGTAGAATGTGCATTAATATTCAATGACTTTCCGAATATTGACAGTCCAGAGCCGACTATGAATGTCTATGCCTACGACTATGTGTCTGGAAGTGAGCTGACAAGTGAAGAAAGGTGGCCTTCAACGAAATTATTTTACACTCTGATTGGGGTACACTTTACGATTGCGAAAATCGAAGACTGGTTCTTGATGAATTTTAATTTTTTAGGATCATTCGATCGAGGAAGAGTCAACATTTCTTTGTATTCTCCTGAAAATACTAATTTTCAACTATTCATTATCGATAATCGATAAAAAAAATAGAAGTAGGTGAACCAACCAATCACGCACAGGTTGCAGCGATCCCTGCAGAAAGTAAGTCATCGCTGACAGCAGCAACACAAATTTCAATCCTAGGGTTCGAACTAACGTTTAATTGCTTTTAATGACTAGAAAGGCGGATTTTGAAAAGAAAATCAGTTCTTCTCGGAACCTAAAATTCTGGTTCTAAAGGAGCGGTTTAAAAAAATATGTCGAGACAATTTCCAATCCGAAAATTGCCTAGACCGGCACCGGGAATCGAACCCAGCCACCCTAAGCATGGTCTTGCTTTGTAGCCGCGCGTCTTACGCAACCGCATGGTAACTAATAAAAATTATATGGAATTAGTGGTCTATTTTGGTCTAGCAATTAGTGGTCCAGCAATTCTATTTCAGTTTTAATCTTTGAAGTAAATTTATCTCGGATCAACTTTCTCTCGTGCAAACAATGCGTGTTTTGAATCACTAGTAGCAGCAAAACTAAAGCTAGAATCTAGCAAGAAAATGTCTCTTTACGCAACTTTACCATCAAATCGCTGAAGACGCCACCTCAGTGAATAAATTTCCCCCTTCGAATTAAATTCAGGCAATATGCGAATAAATTAAATGCCACCTCTCCCTCCGACGCGCGCTTGTGATTCTTCTACCGACGCCAACAGCAATTATACATTATATTTTATACATTGAAGAAAATTCGTCAACGATCAACTTTATCTTGTATGAAATTGTGATTATGAAAAGAACCCAAAAATGCGCATTTCCAATCAAAAATAGCAACAAATAAAAGGTCAGAATCTTGCGAAAAAATCAACTTTCTATCGCTCATTGGCTTTAGAAGCTACCGGTGAACATATTTTCTGCAGCAGCCATCACTGCTACTGACGCCATCGTAACCATTACGTTTTCTCCCACTTTGAAGACAATTCTTCACGAATCCATGAATCCATTCGGACAATCGTTTTGTTTGTATTAATGGTTATGAAAGAGCATCGAGAAGCGTAAGTCGGTTCTTTTCAAGACAACCAACTCACACGGAAGAGAGTTTATTTGAGACCTAGTTTAATGAAACCAAAGTCGGAATATTGGGGGAATATTTCACCCGAGTTCTGCTGATACTCGATGATTTACCGCCCAATTGTTACAGACACCATTCCTCCGAATGCATTTTCTACAATCTACAGTCAACATATGATGGTGCTTTGTGCTGTGGAGGAAATTCCTCTCAATTTAAGTATCTCCTGTATATGTACATTAGGGTGCCAATGGAATGTATGGGTAAAAATTGACATCGAATTTCAAAAAACGACATTGCTCACAAGTTTCATTACCCCAAAATATAATTCCATGCAAAATCGCTCAATCGGATATGATTTACGGGTGCCTAAAATTCATCAGAGTTTTGAAATTTTTACCCATGAAAATTTTCCCAAGGGGGGACCAAAGGAAAAGTAAACATTTCATCATGGGCAAATATTTCAAAACTCAAAGCAATGTCGGTTTTTGGAATTCGTAAATGTCATTTTCATTGGCACCCTAATGTTCTTGGACATAGTTTCTGCTGCCCCTGCATATATATATATATATATATATATATATATATATATATATATATATATATATATATATATATATATATATATATATATATATATATAAGTGGTCCTGAAAAGGATCATCCTTCCGTCAGCATTTTTTTTTCGCCCAGGTAAGGGCCGATTAACATTTAATCATGCGTCTTAACAATCCGTAACTTAACAGCAGCCAACTATCAATTCGAGACTTGCGAGCAAATATTGAACGCTACCTCTGGCCGACCACACGATGATTTACCGCAAAACTGGAGCAGACGTCATCGTTGATATGAAGTCCGGTCGCCTGCGCTGAAAACCAGCTACTTTGTATCCTGTAAAGTAAGCCCATTAGCCCCGCCTTTTGTTAATAATTATGGATACAAATAATATGTGCATTAGAGTGCGGCTTATTTTTCGAATGTTTCCGAAACCTGGAATTCGTGTGCCCAAACGCTTTTTTATGGCAAAAAAAGAGTAGCCTCAGAATTTCAGGCCAAAATATTGAAGTTTAGAGGTCGCGCAAAGGCCTTTAAGGTGATTTTTTGACCATCAAGTTTAGACTTTCATAAAAATAATCATAACTTTGGCAATTCTCGCTTAACTTTTCAAAAGGACCTAAGTAATATTTTTTTCGTGAATTAATTTGAGTACTGCAATCGAAAGCTTTCATGTTTTTCTGTTGATGGCGCTATTCAAATTAATTCATGAAAAAAATGTTACTTAGGTCCTTTTGAAAAGTTAAGCGAGAATTGTAATTGTAATTAATAATAATTGTAATTAATATTGCAATTAATTTCTTCAGTAATAAATTTATGAAAGCTTTGTGGAACAATATATTCCTTGGAATCTGCTTCAAATGTTGGTAATATGCAGATTTTGATAAAAATTTCTTCTTTTTTTAAGGAAAATCAGTTTTAAAAACGCTCTAACTTTGTCAAATATCAGCCGAATCCGGATATTTTTATATGAAATCAAAGAGAAATTTGTATTCTAATTTTCCTCAGAGCAAATTGATTTTCTAAAACCATTATTTGTCAAGGTTTTAGACCAAATACTGCAACACAATTTTTCTATTGAAGAAGGACGCTTTATAGTAGGCCATAATTTTATTATTTTTATAGCACATTTTAAGTTTTATAGTTTCTTTTCACATGATATTATACCTTTGTCGTATAAAACTGTTTTAGCATAGTAAATTTATTAGAAAACTGCATTACCTGTAGGAATTTCATTATGTTTTATTGTTTTGACGTATTAACAATGTTATGCCATAAAAAAAAGCTGTTTAGAATGACTCAAGTCGAGTCAAGTACGAGACACTGAAGACGACCACACAGTTGTGGTCGAAATACTTATCTGCGAAGATATCGAAAATAATTGGTGGAATTAAATGGAGAGTACTCAATTCGTCTTAGACGGTTGGTTCATAAAAAATCGTTTGAGCACACGAATTCCAGGTTCCTGAAACATTCGAAAAATAAGCCGCACCCTAATGTGCATCCTTATCGGTTAACGCAGGGGCGGGGTTAATTTGCTTACCTTTTTGGATACAAGCAAGCTGCTTTCTTGCACGCGCGAGCTAGGGTAAAATGCCCAATAGTAAGCCCCCAACCAATAGTGGACCCTCCAGCCATTTTTGCATTATTATAGCACAATGTAAACATTTTGCTATGAAATTCCATCGGGAGAACCTACCTTACAGTCCTGTGATTTGATTACATGCATTGGAAATGCTATGGAAAGTAAAATTAAATGTTTTTTTTTAATTCTATAAAAATCAAACACGAGAGTGTCCATTATAGGAATATTTTGGGGGTCCATAATAGGGAAGAAGAACGCCCCGAAACGGAACATAAAAATCCAATGAAGTGTCGACTATAGGGAAGCAAATTCCTATTATGGACCCCCAGGGGGTCTACTATAGGGCGTATTCAGTCAGACTTTAAAATGTTAATTTCAACGAATAATGTCGTGTATTTGAGTATTTTATGTATGTATCGCAAAGAGGAGATGCAGAACTTGGTATTAGATGTCAATCAGAATTAATATGTTGAAAATTTCTTCTCCTTATGACAAAAAGAGCAAAATTTTGCTACTAGGGGGTCCACTATTGGGCATTTTACCCTATTTGTTCGAGATTCCGCGGGGAACAGTCACAGATTCGGCATCGGAGATGATAATCGGCGTGGCTGCTGCAGAAGTTGATCCGCCATTGGCGTGAGTTTTCTACGTTTTTTCCAGTGTCATTAGCAGTATTCAATAGTAGTTATTCTGAAAATTGTGGCCATTGTTGGCAGCAAGAGAAATATTCTACTTTGGTTTTATGTTAGTGGTTCTTAAATTATATTAATAAGCGTAAAAAGAATCTTGTCAGGACCACCATGATAAACGGAAGTTTATTCGTAATATTCTTCGAAGCGAAAATTATTAGCAATGATGTCGTCGGTAACGGTCTGAACGACCGTCTGCATTCAGCAATAGATAGTGAAATTTTCTCGCAAGATTCGGACAATCGTTTGGTTGTTGTTGGTGGTTGTAAAAGTTCGTCAAAAAGGGTAAATCGGACCCGCATATTTCACAGAAGTGAGTTGATAAAGGATGAATTTTCTTCAAATCGACAGAAAATTCAATAACAATGATAGTGTAGGTAGCGGTGATGGCCGTCAGCAGAAAATTTATTCGCTGCGATAGCTTCTGCAGCCATTTATGAGTTAGAAGTGAAGTTTTCTTACAAAATTTAGTGATTTGGTTGTTATTAATGTTTGGAAGGGCAAACTAGTTCATTAGGGTCGCAACGACAAACTCGGGAAATGCACAAAAAGTAAAATTTTAATTAGCAAGAAAAGACTAATTTTCATATTTCTGGTATTCTGTATTCCTTTTCAATTCAGTGAACCCACTAAAAATCAGATTATTTTTCAGCTGTTCTGCTGTTAGATAAAATGATTTGTTTTCAATTATGCGCATTTCCAATCACAAACGTCAACAAACCCAAAACCGGAATTTTCTGAGAAAATTTCACTTGGTGTTTCAGTATTTTGGAGAGAAAATCCTTTACATAAGGCTACGTAGTCCTACGTCACCTTTGCGTACAACCCGATTGATCTGCACCTTTGAGTTTTTCCCGTAAATTACGAATTCTAAATTCTTTAGGAAATGCCTCCAGGTATTCCTTCACAAGTTTACTCAAAAATTGCTTGAGTCATTCAATAAAAAAAATCAGGAATTTCATCTGGAATTCCTCCAGGTTTTCCTTCTGAAAATGAATTCAGACATTCCTTCATAGAGGGAATTCAGAAATTCCTTTAGGAGCTCCTCCGAAAACTTCTTGAGAAAATCCTTCTTCTAAATATATTTTTAAAATGCTTGGGAGATTTCTGCAGATATTCTTTCTAAAATTCTTCGAGAATTCTGTTAGGATTTTTTTTCGGAAATTTATTTAAGAATTCTTTTGGAATTTTCTTTAGGAGCTCCTTTGGATTTTAATTTGATAAATTTTTTGGAGAAACTTCTAAAAACTTCTTAAGCAATTAATTGTTCTGGAAATTTGTTTGAAAATTTCTTTGGGAATTCCTTCAGAACTTATAATTCAAATTCCTTTAGAAAATCATTTGGCGATTCCTTTGTAAATTCCTTTACGAGTTCCCTTAGCAATTTCCTCGGAAATGATTTTAGGAATTTCTTTGGAAACTTTTTCAGTTTATTTAATTCCTTTGGACTTTCCTATGGACACTCCTTTAGCGATTCCTTATGAAAATCCTTAGAAAGTTTCTGATCCAAATTGATCTAGGGTTTCTTTAGAAAGTTCCCCCAGGAATTATTTGGAAAAATCCTTAGAGGTTTTACATTTTTTTGAATACATTCGGGGCAGTACACTTATTACGTAAGCAATTTTTCTGGGTTTTTTGACCCCCCTCCCCCCCTGTAAGATTTTTCCCATACAAAAGATTTTTTATTTATATGGCGCGTAAGACATTAACAGACCCCCCTCCCTCCATAAGTGCTTACGTAATATGTGTACGGCCCCTTCCCTAATTAATATCATTAAGACTTTCTCAGATTTCTGCAGTAATTGGTTTTGGAATTCTAGTAGATGCATAAGTATTATATTTTCAACAGGTTTTGATCACCGCCTACTCAATCTTTCGAACTTGAATTCGTTTTTCTTAGTGAAATAAAAACTTACTTTTGATTTTCAACGTTTCAACCAATTTGTTTTTGTTTGCCATTTTTTTTTTATTGTATAAATTATATTAATGAGAATGACCGATAAAAAAACCAAGTAGGTTGAAACGTAAAAAATTAAAAGTGAGTTTTTATTTAATATTAATATATTTTTTATTAATATTATTTTTTAATTTTTATTTCAAGTTTTAAAGAAAAGTATTAGATTGCTTATGGCAATCCTAATTTTATGATCAACATGTTTTGTTCAAGCCGGTATTTTATGGTATTAGATGTCCATGTTTTTCATCATAGCAGCCAACGTTTAATACTTGAGGTTAAGCAAATCAAAACAATAAACTTGACATACAAGATTGCTAATGGCGCTCCTTCTCGGGTGCCCAATATATAGTTTGCTTCGATCTAGCAGCTAAAGTACCGGTACTACAAGTGTCAAACTGATGTTGATGATGATGATGATGATACTACCATCTATTGTAGCAAGGCACCTGCCGATAGCACTGGCCATATCTGAGAAACGATTTGATCATGATTATACTACTGTTTGTATTTCATCAAACTCCTGTATGAAGGGCCAAAAATGGGTGGGGTGACAGAGACACTTATGTGAATCCACGGGATGAATACTACAAGTGTCAAACTGATGTTGGTGATAAAAACAAACATGCACTACAGCATGATGCTTGGTGAACGGCCTAACTATGCTTATTGAAGCATATTTCAACAAAATAGATATAATGACTATAGCGCCACCAGCATTATAGTACTAATGTTCTATTGGTCGAATTATGTTGATCACAAATGCCTTTAGTGTATAATTTTGCTTCTACTGGAATTCTTAAGAAATTCATTTGAAGATGACAAAACGTTTTTTGTTCATCGATCCATTAATATTCAATACATTTTTACTTGTATGATTTGATTGAAAAATTTATTCAAAATTATGGATCGTTTTCATCTTTTGAGAGAGTTTCACTCATGATGTATTGATCACCGAGACTAACTGTCGAGAAAAGTGTGTGGATTAGTGTTCAAAGTAAGAGGTAGCTTCGTAAAATACCCAAGAATTCTTTCGGAAGCCCCTCCAGTGATTATTAAAATACGCGTAATGACGGTGTATATAATTGAATTTAAGGATAAATATTCAGTTTGGTGGGCCGTGCCCCAGCTCAGCTTCGTAGGTGGAAGCGGATAGCAAATGAAATTCGTGAACGAATTCGTGGACAGAATCGGCCCCTCACATATAGATCGAAACGAAATCTGTGAACAAGCACCTAGCTACTAGAACCTAGCTGAACATCGCCGCAGAGTCGACTTGAAATATAAAAGACAGAATCGCCGTCTTCGACCAGAGGTTGCACAGACTGAACACTTAACATCTAGCATGAGACAACGGACAGGACATTCACACAACACCCAGTGGACCACCCAAGAAACAATTGTTGTTTGAAGAAATGTCTCTTACAGCTACGCTATTCAGCTGTATGTTTAATTATAAGTGATTTATTGCATTTGATACTACTATACCAACCTTGTTCGCCCAAAAATGGAGAATCTATTCAACAACAGTAGTTCTATAAGCATGTTGAAATAAATGTTTAAGCTATCACCTTGCCTCGATTGTTCAACTGCAAAAACAATAAAAGAGCTACAACAACATTAATTCAACGCTTGTTACTACAAAGCTTATTACCCGAACTAATAAAGCGTTTGTTCAATGTTTTACAAATAAGGCTGTTTGATATACTTTTGTTAGTGTAATATAGAAGATTGGAGGAAACTATTATTTAACATTAGTTTGAGAAATAACGTTGGTTTTGGTGGCTATAATACATCTAGCTTCTGCAGCCATTTATGTGTAAGAAGTGAAGTTTTCTTACAAGATTTAGTCTCTTGGTTGTTATTAATGTTTGGAAGGGCGCATTATAAAGAACTGACCTAGTTCATTAGGGTCGCAACGACAAACTCGGGAAATGCACAAAAAGTAAAATTTTAATTAGCAAGGAAAGACTAATTTTCAAATTTCTGGTATTCTGAATTCCTTTTCAATTCAGTAAACCCACTCAAAATCAGATTATTTTTCAGCTGTTCTGCTGTTAGGTAAAATGATTTGTTTTCAATTATGCGCATTTCCAATCACAAACATCAACATACCCAAAATCGGAATCTTTTGAGAAAATTTCACTTGGTGTTTCAGTATTTTGGAGAGAAAATCCATTACATGAGGCTACGTAGTCCTACGTCACCTTTGCGAACAACCCGATTGATCTGCACCTTTGAGTTTTTCTCGTAAATTACGAATTCTAAATTCTTTAGGAAATGCCTTCAGGTATTCCTTCACAAGTTTACTCAAAAATTGCTTGAGTCATTCAATAAAAAAATCAGGAATTTCATCTGGAATTCCTCCAGGTTTTCCTTCTGAAAATGAATTCAGACATTCCTTCATAGAGGAATTTCAGAAATTCCTTTAGGAGCTCCTCCGAAAACTTCTTGAGAAAATCCTTCTTATAAATATATTCTTAAAATGCTTGGGAGATTTCTTCAGATATTCTTTTAAAAAATTCTTCGAGAATTCTGTTAGGATTTTTTTTTCGGAAATTTATTTAAGAATTCTTCTGGAATTTTCTTTAGGAGCTCCTTCGGATTTTAATTTGATAATTTTTTTGGGGAAACTTCTAAAAACTTCTCAAGCAATTAATTGTTCTGGAAATTTGTTTGAAAATTTCTTTGGGAATTCCTTCAGAACTTATAATTCAAATTCCTTTAGAAAATCATTTGGAGATTCCTTTGAAAATTCCTTTACGAGTTCCCTTAGCAATTTCCTCGGAAATGATTTTAGGAATTTCTTTGGAAACTTTTTCATTTTATTGATTTCCTTTGGACTTTCCTATGGACACTCCTTTAGCGATTCCTTATGAAAATCCTTAGAAAGTTCCTGATCCAAATTGATCTAGAGTTTCTTTCGAAAGATCCCCCAGGAATTATTTGGAAAAATCCTTAGTAGATTTACATTTTTTTAAAATACATTCCCTAATTAATATCATTAAGAAATTCTCAGATTTCTGCAGTAATTGGTTTTGGAATTCTAGTAGATGCATAAGTATTATATTTTCAACAGGTTTTGATCACCGCCTACTCAATCTTTCGAACTTGAATTGGATTTTCTTAGTGAAATAAAAACTTACTTTTGATTTTCAACGTTTCATCCAATTTGTTTTTGTTTGCCATGTATTTTTTTTATTGTATAAATTATATTAATGAGAATGACCGATAAAAAAACCAAGTAGGTTGAAACGTAAAAAATTAAAAGTGAGTTTTTATTTAATATTAGGGGAGGAGGTTCGGTTGTGGGCACCGTTCGGTTATGGGCACCCCTATGTATCTTTTGACAGATAAGAGATGCTGTCATTCTGACAACCGTCATTTGTTTGCTATAATAGCATGATGTTTTGTGCTCAATATCAAACCGGATGGGCATCTCTACTTTGAACTAGAAACAAATAAATTTTTCGTACAAGAAAAACAACACGAAAGTTTTTTTGGCCTTTTTCAAAGTGTCATAAATTAAAGGATTTAATTCAAAAAGTGAGTTCTAATGCGTATTTACACAGTAAATTTAATCTATTTTGAGGCCCAATGTCGATTGCCATCAAAATTTTAGCGCGAATTTTTTTCTTCTCGTTCCAAAAAGGCTGCGAAATTCGGTTGTGGGCACCTTTATTGGTTCGGTTATGGGCACCCTCATTTTATTGATAAATCATTCAATATCGTTTTACTTGTCCCTTAACTTATTTTTAATAACGTTTTAAGGCAGTTTTTATAATTAGTTTGACATAATTGTTCGAAATAATGAGTTTATTTAATATTTTTGTTCTTTGGGCATGTCTAGTCATTATACACACACTTTTTGGAACAAAGCGTTGACCGATTTGCTTGCAACAAGTTGCATTCGACGGGGAATGCTTTCCCATTGTTTCCTATTAAAAATTGGTCAGATCGGACTATGGGATCAAAATTTATGGCCAAAATATCATTTTTTGAAATGAACGAGAAAGGCACTATTGCCGCTAGGGTGATTAATCAGGATATTTTTGACTGTGATGCATACCAATGAAACGTAAATCAATGAAAAATTAAAACCCATTTACCTAAAGTGCTATTTAGACCTTTCTTATGTGATTTTTTTCAACATCCTCCTTAATGCACCGAGGGAGGCATCATCACTGCTAGGTGAATTGATTTGAGTTTTTCTAGCGTCTCCTGGCTTTTAGAATGAATAAAGTATTCCTTGTCTTTAAATCTGGGTGGTTTTTATTCATGCTTCTTTATTTTTAGCTAAGTTTTCAAGGGTGTCCACAACCGAACCACGAAATGAAAATGTCCAAAAATGTCAAATTTTCTAAATTGTCAATATTTTTTTCTAAATCGATGAAATCATATTAATTTCTTTGCTAGTAGTAAGGTTATAAGTTTAGCTTTCGATTGCTATGCACATGTCGACATAAGATCAACCAGGGCCAAAGTTATGGACCAAACACAAAAGGGTGCCCACAACCGAACCTCCTCCCATAATATATTTTTTATTAATATTATTTTTATTTTTATTTCAAGTTTGAAAGAGAAGTATTAGATTGCTTATGGCAATCCTAATTTTATGATCAACATGTTTTGTTCAAGACGGTATTTTATGTATTAGATGTCCATGTTTTTCATCACAGTAGCCAACGTTTAATACTTGAGGATAAGCAAACCAAAACAATAAACTTGACATACAAGATTGCTAATGGCGCTCCTTCTCGGGTGCCCAATATATAGTTTGCTTCGATCTAGCAGCTAAAGTACCGGTACTACAAGTGTCAAACTGATGTTGATGATGATGATGATGATACTACCATCTATTGTAGCAAGGCACCTGCCGATAGTACTGGCCATATCTGAGAAACCTTCTAGCAGAAGCTCCCAAAGCTTCTAGCAGAAGCTCCCAAAGCTTCTAGCAGAAGCTCCCAAAGCTTCTAGCAGAAGCTCCCAAAGCTTCTAGCAGAAGCTCCCAAAGCTTCCAGCAGAAGCTCCCAAAGCTTCCAGCAGAAGCTCCCAAAGCTTCTAGCAGAAGCTCCCAAAGCTTCTAGCAAAGGCTCCCAAAGCTTCCAGCAGAAGCTCCCAAAGCTTCTAGCAGAAGCTCCCAAAGCTTCTAGCAGAAGCTCCCAAAGCTACTAGCAGAAGCTCCCAGAGCTTCTAGCAGGAGCTCCCAAAGCTACTAGCAGAAGCTCCCAAAGCTTCTAGCAGAAGCTCCCAAAGCTTCTAGCAGAAGCTCCCAAAGCTTCTAGCAGAAGCTCCCAAAGCTTCTAGCAGAAGCTCCCAAAGCTTCTAGCAGAAGCTCCCAAAGCTTCTAGCAGAAACTTCCAAAGCTTCTAGCAGAAGCTCCCAAAGCTTCTAGCAGCAGCTCCCAAAGCTTCTAGCAGAAGCTCCCAAAGCTTCTAGCAGAAGCTCCCAAAGCTTCTAGCAGAAGCTCCCAAAGCTTCTAGCAGAAGCTCCCAAAGCTTCTAGCAGAAACTCCCAAAGCTTCTAGCAGAAGCTCATAAAGCTTCTAGCAGAAGCTCCCAAAGCTTCTAGTAGAAGCTCCCAAAGCTTGTAGCAGAAGCTCTCAAAGCTGCTAGCAGAAGCTCTCAAAGCTACTAGCAGAAGCTCCCAAGGCTTCTAACAGAAGCTCTCAAAGCTACTAGCAGAAGCTCCCAAGGCTTCTAACAGAAGCTCCCAAAGCTTCTAGCAGAATCTCCCAAAGCTTCTAGCAGAGCTCCCAGAGCTTCTAGCAGGAGCTCCCAAAGCTACTAGCAGAAGCTCCCAAAGCTTCTAGCAGAAGCTCCCAAAGCTTCTAGCAGAAGCTCCCAAAGCTTCTAGCAGAAGCTCCCAAAGCTTCTAGCAGAAGCTCCCAAAGCTTCTGGCAGAAGCTCCCAAATCTTCTAGCAGAAGCTCCCAAAGCTTCTAGCAGAAGCTCCCAAAGTTTCTAGAAGCTCCCAAAGCTTCTAGCAGAAGCTCCCAAAGCTTCTAGCAGAAGCTCCCAAAGCTTCTAGCAGAAGCTCCCAAAGCTTCTAGCAGAAGCTCCCAAAGCTTCTAGCAGAAGCTCCCAAAGCTTCTAGCAGAAGCTCCCAAAGCTTCTAGCAGAAGCTCCCAAAGCTTCTAACAGAAGCTCCCAAAGCTTCTAGCAGAAGCTCCCAAAGCTTCTAGCAGAAGCTCCCAAAGCTTCTAGCGGAAGCTCCCAAGGCTTCTAACAGAAGCTTCCAAAGCTTCTAGCAGAAGCTCCCAAAGCTTCTAGCAGAAGCTCCCAAAGCTTCTAGCAGAGCTCCCAAAGCTTCTAGCAGAAGCTCCCAGAGCTTCTAGCAGGAGCTCCCAGAGCTTCTAGCAGGAGCTCTCAAAGCTTCTAGCAAAAGCTCCGATTTGATCATGATTATACTACTGTTTGTATTTCATCAAACTACTGTATGAAGGGCCAAAAATGGGTGGGGTGACAGAGACACTTATGTGAATCCACGGGATGAATACTACAAGTGTCAAACTGATGTTGGTGATAAAAACAAACATGCACTACAGCATGATGCTTGGTGAACGGCCTAACTATGCTTATTGAAGCATATTTCAACAAAATAGATATAATGACTATAGCGCCACTTAGCATTATAGTACTAATGTTCTATTGGTTGAATTATATTGATCACAAATGCCTCTAGTGTTCTAATACATAATTTTGCTTCTACTGGAATTCTTAAGGAATTCCTTTGAAGATGGCAAAACGTTTTTTGTCCATCGATCCATTAATATTCAATACATTTTTACTTGTATGATTTTATTGAAACATTTATTCAAAACTATGGATCGTTTTCATCTTTTGGGAGAGTTTCACTCATGATGTATTGATCACCGAGACTAACTATCGAGAAAAGTGTGTGGATTAGTGTTCAAAGTAAGGGATAGCTTCGTAAAATACCCAAGAATTCTTTCGGAAGCCCCTTCAGTGATTATTAAAATACGCGTAATGTCGGCGTATATAATTGAATTTAAGGATAAATATTCAGTTTGTTGGGCCATGCCCCAGATCAGCTTCGTTGGGGAAGCGGATAGCAACTGAAACTCGTGAACGAATTCGTGGACAGAATCGGCCCCTCACATATAGATTGAAACGAAATCTGTGAACAAGCACCTAGCTACTAGAACCTAGCTCAACATCGCCGCAGAGTCGACTTGAAATATAAAATGTTGAATTAGCTTGTTCGATTCCGTCTGGGATCTTCCACACTATGGGGTAGTTGTACTGGGTAGATTTGCGGTAACTCTTCAAAGAAGCAATAAATTGAACTCATGAGAATAGTTTGAAACTCATGATCGCACCACTGTTAAGCCACAGATTAACCTATTCCAAGGACGGAAATGTCCACCACATTCCTAGTCACCTTCAGACGATGGTTCATTTGTTCGGTGAGGAAGTTACTCTCCGATCAGGAGTCTAAAAGTGCTCCCGCCGGAAACTGATTTCCTTGAAAATCTTCGATGATCACCACTGCTGTAGCTAGCAATGCCTGAGACGAATAACAACGAGGAGTTGGAAATTGTGGCATCAGAGACCGCCTTGTTGTTGTTTGAGGCAATTTCGACAGAGACCATGAGGACGTAATAAAGACTCTACCAGATGACAATATCCGTTCAAAAACTGGGTACTGGAAAAGAAAGTGATCAGTTGACCGAAAAAGCACAACTTCGTCTGTTCTTCTGAACAGTGTTGAAACTTTTTTTTCACTCAGGCTGGTTTTGGCTTCAGAGCTAACAATGAAATTGTGAAATTTGCACCATTAACCATTTGATATTTTTGATGAAATTGTTGGCAGTTCGAGAGTTTTTACTACCGCACATGTAGTTCGGATCTCGAATCACCAATCTAGATGAAAACATTCTTGAAAATACATCTGAAACACAGCCAAAAATGCTAAAAGTTCGTTTTTCCCCGGAGGTGAATATTACCCCAGTTTCCCCTACGAATAGTAGTGACATGTTTTTGACAATGAAATCTCGCTTAACTTTTCAAAAGGACCTAAGTAACATTTTTTTCATGAATTAATTTGAATAGCGCAATCAACATAACAACATGAAAGCTATTGATTGCGCTATTCAAATTAATTCATGAAAAAAATGTTACTTAGGTCCTTTTGAAAAGTTAAGCGAGAAATGAGATAGTCGTAGAAAACTCGAACCTCATTTTTCTTGATTCAGCATAGTTGGCTTTTCGGCCCTAATCATATGTTGCTCGAGATTTGTATTAGCCGTGATCTAGACCAGTTACATGATAAGAAAAAAATCCAACGCTAAAACTTCCTGGACCGGACCGAAACTCAGTCCTTCCTGTATAATCTACTGTGTAGCTTCATATCTTACCACTGATCTCCGAAAGTGGAATTTTTTTTCATAATTACGATTGTTGGAACACCTTGCATAGAGAAGGCCGATTCCGATCTATACCGGACTGTTTTTGTTTACCAATAAACGAGGCTCAGTTCAAGTTCATTCAGGAGAGTCAGTTAGCTAGGATAATTAAAACATTTATATTTCTACTGAGTCAGACTTTGTATGCAAATTGGAATAAAATAAAATTTTATTAGGAGCGAATCGTTTGAACGAGGTTTAATGGCCTGAATTGAATTCCACATCAGCAATATTCATCCCAATCAGAAGTCAATCCAGCTAGCAGTGATAGTGTATTTTCTCGAATTATGAAACATGAAGCATATTTACCATTGTTTTTGCATTAATTTATACAGATTTCCATTCGTTAATTAATTCATAATTCATCCTATTCCTATTGTTATTAGCTTGTAACGGACCAGTTTATCGTAACGCAGTTGTGCTATAATTGGTAAAAAAAAGGTTGGTGTTATGGCTAATTGCGAGAAAGGCAGTATCACTACTAGGTGAATTGAATTGATTTTTTTATTATACGCGTCGTAAATTATTTCGGCAGTGTATTGTCCTACAAAAGAGTTAGCCAGTTGATATGATAAGGGCAAAGTAGCTTAAGTAGTGCTGGTTGCCTGTTTAGCGATTTATAGACGGAGTTGTACCTGCGTCTACGGTATGGTTTACCAGGGTTTGCGGCGGGTACGTGAATGCATTTAGCTGCATTGCCAAGTTCACCAAACACGTGATGGGTTGCGTGCCGGATGGTATCGATAAAATCACGCTAGGCTGGGTTTTATTTTGTTGATTCATAATCTGACATGTGCATCTTTGTCTGCCGTGAATCGGTTCCCCTGACATTGGATCTTAAGTTGAACTTTTAACATTTTGTCCAACTCTGAAAGTTTTATATATATTTATTTATTATTCGCTCATTTTGGTCCTCTCGTGTCGATCAAAGAGTTAGATCGTCACCACATTTTTTTAACTATGATGATGTCTTTATGAGGGAACTGTTCCGATCTCCATCTCACTGAACATAATATATGCATCTCATTGAGAAACAATGAAATACGGCACCAATTTCGTCGCTTATTTTATGTCGTTTTCGTTTTTGAGGTGTAGCAACACCGTTTAGTGCAGCATTTTGCACGACAAAAACGAACGTTTTGAGTGCAGTTGGGATTGTTTGTTATGGATACCTGTTGGATACCATAAAAAGAAAACAATAACAACGGGAGAAACTTGACAACAAACTACACTACACGGCACACTCTGATTTTTTCTGGTGCTATACTGCTTGTTACAGTGCAAGAAAAATGCTACACACTTAAAAATTTTCGCCGAGATCTCAGCATTTTTTGTTTATTTTCCCGAGGTGGGCACCGCCGAGTTTCAGCAAACACGATTTTTACCGAGATCTCAGTAAAAGTGACGTTTCATTTGCCGAGATACGGTAAATATTTTGCCGAAAATCAGTAATAAACCAAATTTTCTGCCGAAGTTCAGTTCTGAAATTTACTGAGCTACGTGGTGCCCGATTTTGCCGAGCTCGAGAAACAAAAACTTAGTGTATACACTGGTGTAGCACGAAAATCAAAAACGAACATTTTCGGTGCAAAAGTGTAGCACGAGTGTAGCTACACCGCAAAAACGAAACCGACATTAGTAAACACTGCTGAAAAATATCACAAAAATAAGAAACAAATCAAATATCTTTCGATTGCTTTGTTTTTAATGGGAAGAACATCGGAGCCATGAAATGAAGTCCAGGAGCAGTTCCTCTATGTATTAGAAATGTAAAACAAATATTATGTCTCTCAATATTAGCTAATCTTTTTGCTTCTAGTAGGATTGGCTGCTGTTTGATAAAATAACATACAGAGGAACAGGGATGATTCTAACAAGAACAGAATATTTCTAAATAATGGTTAATTAAAACGGCCATTTTAACTGATAAATCTCGCAAAAGTTGTTGAACAGACCAAACATGCATCAAAATGTCTACTTACCAAGTGTAAAAGACGCGAAACTGGCTCGGCTAGTGGTAACTCGATTCATCAAAACCTAAAGTAGCAGAGCTGCCCCCTCTACGATGATTGATGTCTCCGTCCAGCGGGATCACCTTCAGAGTCAGGGGGAGGGGTCGTTGATCGGTGCCGTAGTCTTCTTGTCGTCGGATCGGGTTGGATCTGTGGCGCAAATTGGGCCACCGAAGAAACACCACCGGCCTCAGGTTGTGTTCACCGTTCCATGGCGAATTGTGGTTAATGTTCTGGAAAGCAGAAACATAGACGAATTTGAAATGGATGGCACAATTTGAAATTCAATTGAGATCTGTATTTTTTGCGCTATTCAGAAATGAGGGAAATTTTCCAACCCAACAACAAAGGTCAGTGACTCGAATGGTACCCTACAATATGGTTCACCGAACCGCCATCATTCGTCGAATCGAATGATGTTGGACTTCAATCGTTATCAGGTTACCAGTTCCCGCAGTGTGTGACAAACATTTAACATTGCTAATTCCAATACAAACATACTTCTCTAACCCACCCACTCAAACTTCATCGATTGTTGGGAACTCAAGTGCGTGACACACTTCGATTCAGACGCGTAGCTTTTTATTTATTAGCAATCAGCGGTAAAATACAATGCATCCCATTCGAAATTGTACACAATTGACCATCATTGTTGTGTGTCAATGATGGCGCCCGATCAATCGATGGACACTGAACGTTGATGCGCAGATACGATCGGCGACCGTCGTCGTCGCCATTTCGACCGATTTACACCTTTTTCTGCGGTAGGTTATTACAATTATTACATTCTGTGTCGCCGCCACAGCCGTCTGAGGCAATCGACTCTTCAACATCCATTTACGACCAATCATATTCGGTTACAGTTGCCGCCCATAGGCAGGCGCTTACAGGTGTTGAGACCGGAGTATGGTGCTGTAAATTTGCATATTCAGCTCACACCCATTGAGCTAGATACATTAGCACTTGAGTGTGGTGGGTGGGCTGGAGAATTTGTACTTGAGAAGAGTACTAAAATGAACATCAAGATTTTCGCAAACATTGACCTTCACGTCACGGAGCAGTCGTCATTATTATCTGCTTCATAAAACAATTTAAATACAATAGTTTTCGTGGAACCGACCTGGCAACACAATAAGGACTATGATTGAAAACTTGTTACCTGGAATGTCAGGACTCTAAACGAACCTGGACGAGTGAGTCTTCTGGCTCGTGAACAGCAGAAGGTTGGAGTGAACGTGGCCGCTGTTCGATGGCCTAGATCCGAAAAACGTGAAATCACAGAGCCATGGATTCCACGACCATCACTGGTACAGCATTCAAATATAACATCTATTACAACGGACGGATCTGTGTGTTGAGGATACGGGGCAAATTCTTCAATTACAGCCAAATCGACATCTACGCTCCAACAAACGACCATGTTCTGATAAATGGGCGGCATTTGTCGGATGTTATCGATGTGCGGACATCCTGAGGTCCGAATATTGACTCTGATCACTACCTTGTTGTCAGTAAAATTAGATCACGGTTATATCGAATGAAAAATGCGTTACAATAACCCGCGATTGTCGGCTGAAGGAGTTTTGGCAGAGTATCGACAGAAGCTCGACGAAGAGTAATCAACCTTAGTGACATTATCAATGATTTATGGTAGTCGATCCATGCATCGGTGAATACCACAGCATGAGAAGTGATAGGCACTGCGCAGACGAGAATAACATTGCCAGCAGCCGGATTTTGTTGTCGGGTTGGTCCTTTTGTCGTTTTGACCTTTTGTCTTTTGACCTTTTGTCCCTTCGACCTTTTGTCTTTCGACCTTTTGTCATAGATTCGAATAGAGATCGGTACAAGGAAGCAACAGCAGCCGAAACACAAATCCACCACAGGCAGAAAAAACAGTATAAAGAATGGAGCAGAACGATATGCGGAGGTTTTATGAGACTATCAATTTGAACGCAATTTACTAAATGATCGATAACATCCTTGCTCCTTACATCTTCCTTGTCCATTTTTACTCTTTCTTTCTCCTTTTTTCAGTCTCCTTCTTTCCTTTGTTCTTTTTCTTTCCCCTTCCTTCTTTCTTCACCCTTCTCACTTTTTCGTTTTCCTTTTTTTCCCTCACGACGCTTAAGCGGGGCGAAGATGAATGCAACGATGCCTGTGAAAGACGCGAATGATCAGTTATTGACCGACCCAACTGACCAGCTGAAACGCTGGTTCGAGCACACTTTTTCAAGTGCCAGCCAGGCCATCACCACCTCGGTATGATCTGCCTAGGATCCGACGTATAACACGCGTCAATACCGAAGCTCCATCACTGCTAGAGATTCAAACAGCCATCCAAAGCATGAAATCGAATAAAGCCCCAGGGGTCGACCGCATATCAGCCGAGATGCTCAAAGCTGACCCCATGACATCCGCTCAACTACTGCATCGTTTATTTCATAATATCTGGGACACCGCAACTTTCCCGGTCGACTGGATGCAAGGTATCTTAGTAAAGGTGCCCAAAAAGGGTCACCTGACTGTATGCGATAACTGGCGAGGCATTATGTTGCTGTGTACCGTTCTCGAAGTTCTGTGCAAAATTATCCTAGCCCGGATTCAGGAGAAGATCGATGCGACTCTCCGGCGGCAGCAAGCCGGATTCCGTGCCGGAAGATCCTATGTGGACCATATTATCACGCTCCGCATCATTCTGGAGCAGGTCAACGAATTCCAAGAGTCCCTTTACTTGGTATTCATTGACTACGAAAAAGCTTTCGACCGTCTCAATCACGAGAATGGGTGGGGCGCCCTGAGATGCAAGGGCGTTCCTGAGAAAATCATCGGCCTCATCTAAGCACATTACGAGGCCTTTTCGTGTAGAGTGCTGCACAATGGGGTCCTGTCCGACCCTATCCGGGTCGTAGCTGGTGTGAGGCAAGGATGTATTCTATCACCGTTACTGTTCCTCATCGTAATCGATGAGGTTCTGGTAGATGCGATTGACCGTGAACCAAACCGCGGGATGTTATGGCAGCCTATAACCATGGAGCACCTAAACGACTTCGAATTGGCGGATCACGTTGCACGCCTCGCAGAGTAAGCTAAACGACCTTGCCGAGCGCTCTTCTTCGGTAGGTTTAGTCATCAACGTCAACAAAACGAAATCGTTGGATGTAAACACGGTGACTCCTTCCAGTTTCACAGTAGCCGGGCAACCAGTGGAGAATGTTGAAAGCTACCAATATCTTGGTAGCCAAATGGCGTCAGACGGCGGTACCAAGATCGACATAGGCGCACGGATCAAGAAAGCAAGGGCTGCCTTTGCGAGTTTAAGAAATATCTGGAAAAACAGGCAGATAAGTGAACGCACCAAAATACGAATTTTCAACTCTAACGTGAAATTCGATATCTGAATGTCACCATGAATGTTTTTCAGGCAAAAATCATGGGGACATTCAGATATCGTAATAACTTAGTATCTTAACTTATATGAACATTCAATCATGCAAACATGCAAGTGACTTCAACGCCGTTAAAGCGATGAACCTACCTACTTTGTAACCGAATAATCTCGGAATTTTCACAATCAAACAACAAACGCCAGTAACCAGCCGATTTTAGAGGTCGAGAACTACAGATGCAACACATGAGCATCGCGAATACAAACTTTTATTTTATTCTATCGTATAGTGTTATTAAAAATAAGAAATAAATAAGCAGTTTGAAAAACTAAAATTGCAATTAAAAAAGAAGAATTTTCCGTAAAGAAATCAAAATGTTCCACGGAAAAAATACAAAACTTTCCACGAAAGGATCAATAAAGAGCAATGAAAAAATGATAATTCCATAAAGAAAAATTAAAAAGAATAAAACTGAGCACCTTCTTTAAAAGCTTTTAAAGTTCAGGGATAATTTTATCAATTTTATACTTTTTTACGGAATTTTATACTTTTTAACCTTTCCGTCCCCAACGTCTGTTTTTAAGGGCTTTCAAAAATCTAAACTGCTGTAAAAACTGCATTTCTTGACCGATTCTTTCGCAAGAAGTTGCATTCCATCCGGATGGATCCCAATTTTCCATTTATATTAATTTCGAGGCTATCCACAGTACGGATCCAGAATGATTCCAGATTCAGTTGGGGTCAGTTGTCCCCGGAATAAGTGACCATTTACAATTTTAAGTCAAAACATGTCGTGCGACACCTCAAACTTCATGATTTCACAAAGCAATGATGGGAATGATATTTTTACGGTTCCTGGCCCACTCGGACTCAATCTGGCCACATCTGTCACAATCCGGGGACCTACGGAATGGCCATTTCCTAAATTGATTCAAAATAGGTCGTGCAACACCTCAAACTTCATGATTTTACAAAGCAATGATGGAAATGATATTTTTAGGGTTCCTGGCCCACTCGGATTCAATTCGACCACATCGGTCACAATCCGGGGACCTACGGAATGGGCATTTTCTAGATTGATTCAAAATAGGTCGTGCGACACCTCAAACTTCATGATTTTACAAAGCAATGATGGGAAAGATATTTTAGGGTTCCTGGCCGACTCGGATCCATTCCGGCCACAATCCGGAGGACCTACGGAACGGCCATTTTCTAAATTTATTTAAAATAGGTCGTGCGACACTTCAAACTTCATGATTTTACAAAGGGAATGATATTTTTAGGGTTCCTGGCCCTCTCGGATTCAATCCGGCCACATAGGTCACAATCCGGAGGACCAACAGAATGGCCATTTTCTAAATTGATTCGAAATAGGTCGTGCGACACCTCAAACTTCATGATTCTACTAAGCAATTATGGGAATGATATTCCCCTCGGATTCAATCCGACCACATCGATCACAATCCAAGAAACCTGGAATTCGAGAATTTTTCGAGAGAATTATTCCGGTAGTTCTATCGGCAGATCCTACGGGGGATCCTCTGAAAACTCTTTCGGGAATTTCTCCAGAATTTCCTCCGGGAGTTCATTCAAGCTTTCTTTCTGGAATTCATTTAGGCCTCTTCAGGAATTCACAAAGAAATTCCTCCAGAAGCTCCACCGAGAATTTCTCTGGGAGCTCCGCAAGGCAATCTCCGGGAGGTCCTCTGATGATGATGATGATCCAGCTACATACCCCTAGAAAGGTTTCAGCTATACGAGATTTGTCTATAAGATGAATTATCCAAGCATTTTTCCGAGAATTCTTCTGGTAGTTTCACTGGCAGTTCCTTCGGGGGTTCATTTGAAAATTCTCCCGTGGGTTTTTTCAGAAATTCCTCCGGAAGTTATTTCAAGAATTCCTCCGAGAGTTCCTCCGGGAATTCCACAGGCAATTCGTCCGGGTGTTTATCCGGGAGTTCCACCAGTAGCTCTTCCAGGAAATCATGCAGACTTTTTTCAGGAAATCATTTAGGCCTTCTTCAGAAATTTAGCTGGAAATTCCTCTCAAAGTTCTTCCAATAGTTTCTCTGGGAGTCCCTCTAGGAATTCTTCTTGGCAGTTACTACGGGAATTCCTGCGGAAGAGCAGTTTCTATGAGCATTTCCGGAGGAGTTTCCGGAGGAATTTCGGGAGAAATTATCAGAGGAACTTCCGGTGGAATTTCTGGATGAATTTCTTAAAGAATTTCTAAAGTAACTCTCGTAAGAACTCTTGGACGAACTCCCAAATGAACTTCCGTAAGAATTCCAAGAGAAACTCCTGGAAGAATTCTCAAAGGATCTCCCGGAGGAACTCCCAGAGAAATTCTTCGAGAAACTTCTGAAGGATTTTGTAGATAAATTCCCAAAAAAGCCTGAATGAATTCCCGGAGGAGCTACTGCGGGAACTCCCGGAGGAATTTTCAGAAGAACAGCCGTTGGAATACCCGGAGCTGAATTTCTAGAGGAACTTCCGAAATCCCAGTTCCCGTGAAATTCCTGCCATATATCCTCCAGGAATACCCTGTGAAGTTCTTGGAGGGATTCCCGGAGGAACTCTTGGAAAAACTCCTGGAGGAGCTCCCGGAGGAACTCCCACAAGCACTTCCGGAAGATTCCGGAAGAATTCTCACAAGGAAGTCCTGAACTAATTCTTGGAGAAGTTCATGAAGAAATTTCTGGATAAATATCTGAAGGAATTCCTGGAAAAATACCAGGAGGAGTTAATGCAGAAATTCCCAGAAGAAATGCTGAAGAAATTACCGGATGAATTCCCGGAGGTTAGTTCTGAAGAAATTCCTGGAAGAACCCTTGGAAGATATCTTGGAGGAACTCTCAAATTAATATCCGAATGAAATTCTGGAGTAAATTTTTAGTGAAGTCCGGTAAGCATTCGAGGACAATTCCGCGGAAAAATTTCGGTAGAAATTCCTGAAGGAATTTCTGGAGAAGTACCTGAAGCAATTCCCGGGAACATACCTGGAAGAATTTCCAAGGAAATACATGGACGAATTCCTGGAGAAATTTCTAAAGAAATTTTTAGATAAATTCTTGAAGGATATTCTGAAGTTATAGCGGAAAGAATTCCAGAATGAAATCCTAGAGGATTTCGCTATTAAATTTATGAAGGTATTCCCGGAAAATCTCCTGAACAGGCATTGAAAAAAATCAGATCATGAGTAAAAATCGGCTAAATTCATGCCAACTTGATGCTCTACTGCAGCCTAATCGCTGATGCTCTCTAGATCAATGAAATTTGGCGTTCGTTGATTCAATGTTTAAATATCTTCATCGCTCACCAATGGGAGACAACTGAGCGAGGCAAATCACTTGGTAACCTAACAATGAGTGTTGTTACCACACGCTGTTAGAAAAATCTTTTCAGACATTAGGAAAATTAAGTCCGATATGAGAATGGAACTCTTATACACTGCATGGGAGGCTTTGATACTTTCTCTCCTCCATCCCAGCTACTTGAAAGCAGAGTGAATAAAGCAGAACACCTGATGTGTTTTGGTTTTATTCTAGTAGAGCGAGCGTAACACAAATGCTCCAATCGTAGCTTCCCTGGATACCATACCAAGTTTGGCTTGGCGAACTCTGTTGCTCGTTGTTTACGCAGCAACGATCGCTCATAATCATTGTTTGGTATCCATCTGAGCAAGGCTGTTTACTTACTGGCATAGGATGCTATGATTCAATTAGATCAATGCTCGTCCACTTCACTCACGCTTTCAATGCCTGCTCCTGAAAGTTATTCTGGAGGAATGAAAGGAAGAGTTCCTGGAGGAATGCCCGGAGAAGTTTCTAGAAGAATTTCCGAAGGAATTTCTTATATAGTTACAAGTCAAATTATGGAGTGAAATTGGAGGATTTCCGTCATAAATTTCTGAAGAAACTTCTAGCGGAATTATGGGAGGAAATTCCGTTTGTATTCTTGAAGGAACTCTGGAATGTATTCCTGAAGGAAATGCCGGAGATTTTTCTGGAAGAATAGACAAAGGAAAAATTGGAGAATAAAAGAAATCTTCAAAGAATTTCCTCATGAGTTTCCTAAAAAACAAATTTAGTGAGGGGTTTCTAGATAAATCGAAAATTGGGATCCATCCGGAAGGAATGCAACTTGTTGCGAAAGTATCGGTCAAGAAATGCGATTTTTACAGTAGTTTAAATTTTTGAAAGCCCTTAAAAACAGACGTTGGGGACGGAAAGGTTAAAAACTTTTTTATGGAAATATTCTTATTTTTTATTGCTCTTCATTGATTATTTTGTGGAAATTTTTTAATTTTTTATGGAAAAGGTATTTATTTTGTGGAAAATTTTGTATTTTTTTTTTCTTGCTAATATTGATTTATTTATGGAAATTTTGTATTTTTTCCGTGGAACATTTTGATTTCTTTATGGAAAATTCTTATTTTATAATTGCAATTTTTGCTTTTTAAAATGCTAATTTATTTTTATTTTATGGAAAATTCTTAATTGTTTGTCGAAATTTTGCATTATTTGTGGAAATTTTATATTTGGTTATTGCTCATACCCTGATTTCTTTATTCGCAATTTCCTATTTTTATAGAAAATTTCTAATACCTCATGAAAATTTTATTTTGCTGCCATTTGGTGCAATCTAGTGTGCTCACGCGTGATTGCTCGATGATTGAGTTTCGAGAATGGTTTTACCAACACTTCAAAGCTACTTAAACACAGTAGTGAGGCGCTGCACTGGATAAACACCAAGATTTGAGAGGAGGAGGCTTTGCTGCAGGAGTATAAAACCTGCCAGTCTAGCGAGTTTCCCGTTATCTAGTAGTAAAGGCCGCCATTCCCAGAGGAAAGCATTTACCTGTTTGAAGGTTGACTCAGTGAGACCCTTTAGAGGCGGATAACATTTTTCCCAAATAGATTGGGCGAGATACGAGAAGGCTGAGCAGGGAAAATTGAGTGCCTATAAACCGCAAGGTCTTGCAAAAAAAGAGCTTGGTGTGGATAGAGTCGATTTTCACCGTCAACGGAGCAATATTCGCAGTTGCTTTCCTCACTGGAAGACTGTAACTTACTAGAACACCTCGTTCAAATGGAAAGAATCTTCGGTAGGATTAAGGACCAACCTCCCTAGAAAATTTTCCAAGAAAACCTAAAAAAACGTCAGAAACTAGAAAGTATTCCTACTTCAACTCTTCAAATTCCTCACATCAGTCCAGAAACTATCAAGCTGCAGTGTAGGGAAAATGCATGTAATGATTCAATTATTTGTTTTTTTATCTACTTTATTGAAATTATGCTTCTACTTAAAATCAGGCCTAGCGACACATTTCTTATCCCTCTCTATTCTGTCCTGCTCTGAGGCTCTGTCTGAGGCTCTATCACTGAGGCTCTGTCTCATTCGAAGAATTAAACTGGAATAAACTTAAAAGTGACCGGGTGATTTCTCATTCTTATGACCGGGTGCTTTTCTAATTTTCGAACTGTCACTTTTAAGTTTAATTCTCTCAAATGAGACAGACCCGGAAACCAAGTCGTTTGTTGTAAGCATCAAATATCATATGATTTGATTTATGTTTTGTTCGAACAACTTGCTTGAAGAAATCCTAATATAATAATAATATAATAAATTAACAATCATTTGTCATAAACTTAAGAATTTTCTAGAGGAACGACTTTTGGGGGAAACAGTATTTTTATGCACTTAAAAGCTTAAAAATCACTTTAACATGAACAAAACCTGAACGGAATGAATCGCAATGTTCACAAGACTTGTAAAACACACCAAAAGCTTCCGTATAGATGTTGTTGCGATAGTTTTCGACGTTTATATCTCTTGTTAGATTTTTTCCAAAATTGAAAATGACCCAAAAACACTAAATCGACTTGAGCCACCTCGAAATGGTATCCGAATTAGCTGAAAATTTGACAGGAGACTTATTTTAGCATAAGAACTGTGATTCAGGGCTGACCGGTTGAATTTTTGATACTTTTTGAAAACATGAAGATGTCTACTATACAGTGGCTTAACCTTGCTAGCATATGGGCTATGACTAAGCGCTCTCATTCCCCACGAGCAAAGGAGAAGACTAGGGATGATTTAATACAAGAATCCTTATGGAGAACTCGTTTTCAGATTGAGCGTTTCTAAAATATGCTCGTCCAACTGCGTAGTTCATCTTCTGGCACAATATTTGAACACAAATTTCTACTTGGCATAAGACGAGTTTGTACAATCCCCCTTCCACCACTTAATTGTATCTTGACAGATACGTATTTTGACCTCAACAGTAAGGTCGTCTTCACTGTCTCGTACTTGACTCGTACGACCTTACTGTTGAGGTCGAAATACGTATCTGTCAAGATACAATTAAGTGGTGGAATTAAAGGGGATTGTACAAACTCGTGTTACTACAAGTGAAGACATTCCACTAAAAAGCTCAAAATAATTTTCTTAACAAATTTCTAGTTGACTTTTAAATTCATGCAAAAGAGTGAAGTGCTTCTCAGATCATTGATAGGTAGAACCTGTTCTTTATGAAAACTTGGGAAAACTTTCTTATTCGTGCCGTCTGCGATATATTGAGAAGCGCTAAGAAGTAAGATTAAATGCTTTAAACAACAAGAGAATTAGAAATTCTACACTACGAAAATTTTTGCGGTGAACACCAGCTACATCATTCGCCTTTCCATTTACCGCACAAGGTTAATTGCACTAAACGACATAACTGCATCGCGAGGAAATTGCCTCTCAGAACGTCATTAATAAACCATAACTTCAGCATCGTGCCATTGAACGCCTATGCAGTACTGCAAACACATTGCCGGAGACTTTTAGTTTAGTTACTTGAAATTAAAGAGTAACGCAACTCGCACTTGTGCACAACGATCCAGCGCTGAAGCACGTGTGCTTGTCGGTGCATGGATGCGTGGATTAAATTTATGGATGTTGAGATCTTGACGTCGCCGCCGCCGCCGACGGAGATTGATCAGCATTTTGATGATTGCCCTCGCTGGTAACCCGGGTAGCACGTATAGTTCGACAGATATGGTACAGTTAGGGGTTGAAAGATACGGAACGCACAAACAAGCTATCGTTTTGTTTTGCTATGCTGGGGTCAACAGCAGTCGCTGAGCTACTCTGGCGCCAACTCTGCGCAATCAGATCGACGCGAGATGATGGACATGCGAGCGATTTTCGGAGATGTTTGTTCATAAAAAAAGTCACGGTTTGCATTTGTTGGCAGATTTAACGTGACAGATAAGCCGGAAGGTTTTGACCCAAATGCTGATCGTGATCTTGAACAAACGGTCAAGTTCGTAGTGATGGGAAATTTTTTTCTGGCAAAGAAAGTTTTTATGTTGAGTCGTGGTCATCTATGTATTACACTCACGCATATGTTGATTAATGATCTATTTTCTACACAAACTTCAATACAAAGTTTACATTTTGTTCGAATTTTAAAGACCATGAATATAACAAATAAGCCTTCTACTGTTCATTTAAAATGAATACATTGAAGGATTCATTCGGAAATAGTAAAGATCCGAGAATTCTGGAAAAAATATAACGCTGTATGTTTCGATAAAAACAGGGAACCTTCCATAGAGCGTCACTACTAAATTAGGTTACATTGCATTGCGATGCACGGTTCCATCCCAATAACCCAATTTTACGAGGGTCACTTGTATCTCGAGGTCTTGATGAGGAGACACAAATTTCACACTCCACACGTTCATGTTGTCTACATCCAGCGTTACCGAGAAAAATTACCCGCTAAACGTCTCGCTCCAGATTGCCAATGAGCGTGTCGAACCTGTTGTTCTGCTTCAGGCCTAGCCGTCATCATTCATTCACTTCGTCAGTCGGGTCGTGACGTTCCGATCAACAGTCACCTGTCGGTTTCGGTTGGCATCTACCCATACCATACCCATACGACAATCACAGCTCGTCGTCGTCGTCTGGGCCGTTGTCATCGTCATAATTATATGCTTTCTCATCCGGAGTAAGAGCAGAGGCGAGACACATCCACTCCGATTATTGGCGGAAAGTAGTTATCGAAAGCGAAACGAAAATGGAGCTCCAGCAAAAGCAGATCGATAATCAGCTGGAGGCGGGCTCGAGAATGACAAAAAAATGCTCACAATCACAAGTCATGCAACAACTTTCACGCGAAATAAATATAAATCTGATCGCAGGTAATGGAAGCCCGGGGTGAAATGAAATTGCGATTTTTTTTTGCTTTTGACAATCAGCAATTATTGAATTTTGTGGAATCGTTCTGAAACATGAAATTAACTATAAAAAACCAGGTCAACATTTGTTCAGCTCTGTAGATTAAAACTAATTAAGAGATAAAGGATTTGGAAAATATTTCATCTGACGAATATCGAAGCTCTTTTAACTAATACAAATAGCTATGTATTATATGTACGATCATGTATCATGCTCAGCTGATTCCACCTAAAACAGAAATAACAAAATGCAGGTTGATAGATACAGGCAAGATCATTTTATTGGTTGCACCAATTATGTAGCACTTATTATGTTTGTGTGGCTAGAATCATCTCGGCATCTATTACATATTTATCACTCTCAAATATCGTGTAACTCTTTTTCATTTTATTTCCAAACGTAGTTTCAGAGCCATTTTCTTGAACATGTAGCATCAACGGTTGCAGATTAGTGAGGAAAAAATCACAATAATAACAATAAAAACAATAGAGCTGCAAATATCTTAAATAAAGACAATAATAACCTTGATTAATCCGCCGAGCGGTGCCTTTCTAGTTCACTCACATAAAATGCATTTGAGTATAACTTTCGAACCCATAGTCCGGTCGAGCCAAGTTTCAATAGGAAACAGTGAGACAGGATTTCCCGTCGAAAGCTACTTATTGTGAGCAAATCGGTTAAGGATAAGTGCCTGAAAATTAATGAATGTTTCTCATACATACAAACGGATATACATACACACAAACAGACACTATTTCAATTCGTCGAGTTGAGTTGATTGGTGATTTTGATGATTGTTCAAAGGGGAAGCCAACTTAATTTTACGATAGTGTTACTACTTATACCGTAATAGTATTTAGTGGAATTTTTAGTATTCATGATCTTCCTCAAACAAAGATACGGTTGCTAATTCGATGGTTATGGCATTTGTCATTTAGTTATTGAAACACAGTGCTGCCCCGTTTTTAGGAAACACCTAATTTCTACCTTCACACATATTCTAGAAACGATTCAAACTGCATTTTATGTTTCTAAACTCATTAAACCACCAATACCACGAATTATAGCCACATTTTTGTCTATGAAAATTTTCAATTTTTGCTGGAAATTTTATTTTTATAAATTGCTTTCATACTCATTGTTTC
The DNA here is from genome assembly GCF_024139115.2 of Armigeres subalbatus. NCBI lineage: Eukaryota > Metazoa > Arthropoda > Insecta > Diptera > Culicidae > Armigeres > Armigeres subalbatus. Next base: position 93,483,067 of record NC_085141.1, read on the forward strand.
ATTGCCAATTTTTCATATTTTCGATGGACAATATCTTATTCTCCATGGAGCATTTTTATCTTAAACAATTTTCCAAACCGAAAGATATTCATCTGATATTGAAGAAATTTATTTTTATTTCAAAATTTGAGAAGCTATAGCCGGCAGGCGGTAAACTTACTTTTTCCTCCGGATAGTATTTTGAAACATTAAGTTTTGCAATTAACTAGCGCCGTTTACAGTACACAATGGTCATATTTTATGGCACATAAGCAACGATTACTCTTTCTGGATAGTTGCACCACAGTAAAATCTTCTGAAGTGGAACGAGCTGCGCTCAGTGCAGCCTACCAAGAAAAACTTCTTGGTGCCTTGCTTGATTTCAATAGGCATTGAGAAGTGTTTACAGCCCGATAAAATGCGAAGCTAATTGCCTCTTATATGACAAGTTAACGCAGCCAGACTCTTCATTAAAGAAGACGATTAAAATCTGCAATGAACGAAATGCTGTGGATGTGGAATGGGAACCAACTGTTAATAATATTATTTTTATTGTTAGACTTTCTCATTTGTTTTTTAATATGATAGGTATATGAAGGCTTACTTATAGTCTTCAAAAACGTCAGGAGGGAAGAAATTTCACCAAATTCTGTAATGTTGTAAACGAAGTTCTATCTGCTAGGAATTGCCGGAGGAACTTCCGAAGGAATTCCTAGAGGAACTTCCGAAAGAATTCCCAGAGGAACTTCTGAAGGAATTCCCAGAGGAACTCTTAAAGGAATTCCCAGAGGAACTTCTGAAGGAATTCCTAGAGGAACTTCCGGAGGAATTCCTAGAGGAACTTCCGGAGGAATTCCTAGAGGAACTTCCGAAGGAATTCCGGGAGGAACTTCCCTGAGGAACTTCCGAAGGAATTCGTGGAGGAACTTCAAGAGGTATTCTCGGGGGAATTTCTGGAGAAATTCCCGAAAGAACTTCCGGAGGAATTCCCGAAGGAACTACCGGAGGAATTCCCGAAGGAATTCCCGAAGGAACTCCCGAAGGAACTTCCGAAGGAATTCCCGAAGAAACTACCAAAAGAAATCCCGGAGGAACCACCGAAGGAACTACCGAAGAAATTCCCCAAGGAACTTCCGAAGAAATTCCCGAAACAACTTCCAAACGAATTCCCGAAGGAACTTCCGAAGGAATTCCCGAAGAAACTTCCGAAGGAATTCCCGGAGAAACTCAGAAGGAATTCCTGAAGGAACTTCGGAAGGAATCCCCGAAGGAAGTTCCAGAGGAATTCCCGAAGCAACTTCCAGGGAAATTCCCGAAGGAACTTCCAGAGGAATTCCCGAAGAAACTTCTAGAGGAAGGAAGGAACTTCCGGAGGAATTCCCAGAGGAACTGCCGGAGGAACTGCCGAAAGAATTACCGGAGGAACTTCCGGAGGAATTTCCGGAGGAACTTCCGGAGGAATTCCCGGAAGAACTTCCGGAGGCATTCCCGGAGGAACTTCCGGAGGAATACCCGGAGCAAATTCCGGAGAAATTCTCGGAGGAACTTCCGGAGGAATTCCCGGAGAAATTCTCGGAGGAACTTCCGGAGGAATTCCTGGAGGAGCTTCCGGAGGAATTCCCGGAGGAACTTCCGGAGGAATTCCCGGAGGAACTTCAGGAGGACTTCCCGGAGGAACTTCCGGAGGAATTCCCGGAGGAACTTCCGGAGGAATTCCCGGAAGAGCTTCCGGAGGAATTCCCGGAGGAACTTCCGGAGGAATTCTCGGAGGAACTTCCGGAGGAATTCCCGGAAGAGCTTCCGGAGGAATTCCCGGAGGAACTTCCGGAGGAATTCCTGGAGGAGCTTCCGGAGGAATTCCCGCAGGAATTCCCGGAGGAACTTCCGGAGGAATTCCCGGAGGAACTTCCGGAGGAATTCTTGGAAGAACTTCCGGAGGAATTCCCGGAGGAATTTCCGGAGGAATTCCCGGAAGAACTTCCGGAGGAATTCCCGGAGGAACTTCCGGAGGAATTCCTGGAGGAACTTCCGGAGGAATTCCTGGAGGAACTTCCGGAGGAATTCCCGGAGCAACTTCCGGAGGAATTCCCGGAGTAACTTCCAGAGGAATTCCCGGAGCAACTTCCGGAGGAATTCCCGGAAGAACTTCCGGAGGAATTCCCGGAGCAACTTGCGGAGGAATTCCCAGAGGAACTTCAGGAGGAATTCCCGGAGGAAATTCGGGAGGAATTCCCGAAGGAACTTCTGGAGGAATTCCCTAAGGAATTCCGAAGGATTTTCCAGGGAAATTCTTGAAGAAACTTCCAGAGGAATTCCCTAAGGAACTTCCGGAAAATTTCCAGAGGGAACTTCCGGAGGAATTCCCGAAGGAACTTCCGGAGGAATTACCGGAGGAACTTTCGGAGGAATTCCAGGAGGACTTTCGACGGAACTTCCGGAGGAATTACCGGAGGAACTTTCGGAGGAACTTCCGGAGGAATTCCCGAAGGAACTTCTGGAGGAATTCCCGGAGGAACTTCCGGAGGAATTCCCGGAGGAACTTCCGGAGGAATTCCCGGAGGAACTTCAGAAGGAATTCCCGGAGGAACTTCCGGAGGAATTCCCGGAGGAACTTCCGGAGGAATTCCCGGAGGAACTTCCGGAGGAATTCCCGGAGGAACTTCCGGAGGAATTCCCGGAGGAACTTCCGGAGGAATTCCCGGAGGAACTTCCGGAGGAATTCTCGGAGGAACTTCCGGAGGAATTCCCGGAGGAACTTCCGGAAGAATTCCCGGAGGAACTTCCGGAAGAATCCCCGGAGGAACTTCCGGAAGAATCCCCGGAGGAACTTCCGGAGGAAATCCCGGAGGAACTTCCGGAGGAATTCCCGGAGGAGCTTGCGGAGGAATTCCCGGAGGAACTTCCAGAGGAATTCCCGGAGGAACTTCCAGAGGAATTCCCGGAGGAACTTCCGGAGGAATTCCCGGAGGAACTTCCGGAGGAGGAATTCCCGGAGGAACTTTCGGAGGAATTCCCGGAGGAACTTTCGGAGGAATTCCCGGAGGAGCTTCCAGAGGAATTCCCGGAGGAACTTCCGGAGGAATTCCCGGAGGAACTTCCGGAGGAATTCCCGGAGGAACTTCCAGAGGAATTCCCGGAGGAACTTCCGGAGGAATTCCCGGGGGAACTTCCGGAGGAATTCCCGGGGGAACTTCCGGAGGAATTCCCGGGGGAACTTCCGGAGGAATTCCCGGGGGAACTTCCGGAGGAATTCCCGGAGGAACTTCCGGAGGAATTCCCGGAGGAACTTCCGGAGGAATTCCCGGAGGAACTTTCGGAGGAATTCCCGGAGGAACTTTCGGAGGAATTCCCGGAGGAACTTTCGGAGGAATTCCCGGAGGAACTTTCGGAGGAATTCCCGGAGGATTTTTCGGAGGAATTCCCGGAGGAACTTTCGGCGAAATTCCCGGAGGAACTTTTGGAGGAATTCCTAGAGGAATTCCCGGAGGAACTTCTGGAGGAACTTCCGAAGGAATTACTGGAGGAACTTCCGGAGGAATTCCCGGAGGAACTTCCGGAGGAATTCCCGGAGGAACTTCCGGAGGAATTCCCGGAGGAACTTCCGGAGGAATTCCCGGAGGAACTTCAGAAGGAATTCCCGGAGGAACTTCCGGAGGAATTCCCGGAGGAACTTCCGGAGGAATTCCCGGAGGAACTTCCGGAGGAATTCCCGGAGGAACTCCCAGAGGAATTCCGAAAGAATGCATAGAGGAACTTCCTAAGGATTTACCGCTGGAACTTTTGGAGCAACTTCCGGAGGAACTTCTGGAGGAATTCCCGGAGAAACTTCCGGAGGAATTCCTGGAGGAACTTTCGGAGGAATTTCCGGAGGAAGTTCCGGAGGTATTCCCGGAGGAACTTCTGAAGGAATTCCCGGAGCAACTTTCGGAGGAATAAGGATTTACCGAAGGAACTTTTGGAGCAACTTCCGAAGGAATTCACGGAAGAACTTCCAGTGGAATTTCCGGAGGAACTTCCGAAGTAATCCCATAGGAACTTCCGGAGAAATTCGAAGAGCTTCCGGAGGAATTTTCGGAGGAACTTTTGGAGGAATTCCTGGAAGAACTTCCGGAGGAATTCCTGGAGGAACTTCCGGAGGAGTTCCTGGAGGAACTTTCGGAACTTCCGGAGGAATTCCCGGAGGAACTTCCGGAGGAATTCCCGGAGGAACTTCCGGAGGAATTCCCGGAGGAACTTCCGGAGGAATTCCCGGAGGAACTTCCGGAGGAATTCCCGGAGGAACTTCCGGAGGAATTCACGGAGGAACTTCCGAGGAATTCCAGAGGAACTTCCGGAGGAATTCCCGGAGGAACTTCCGGAGGAATTCCCGGAGGAACTTCCGGAGGAATTCCCGGAGGAACTTCCAGAGGAATTCCCGGAGGAACTTCCAGAGGAATTCCCGGAGGAACTTCCAGAGGAATTCCCGGAGGAACTTCCGGAGGTATTCCCGGAGGAACTTCCGGAGGTATTCCCGGAGGAACTTCCGGAGGTATTCCCGGAGGAACTTCCGGAGGAATTCCCGGAGGAACTTCCGGAGGAATTCCCGGTGGAACTTCCGGAGGAATTCCAGGTGGAACTACCGGAGGAATTCGCGGTGGAGCTTCCGGAGGAATTCTCGGTGGAGCTTCCGGAGGAATTCTCGGTGGAGCTTCCGGAGGAATTCCCGGTGGAACTTCCGGAGGAATTCCCGGTGCAACTTCCGGAGGAATTCCCGGTGGAACTTCCGGAGGAATTCCCGGTGGAACTTCCGGAGGAATTCCCGGTGGAACTTCCGTAGGAATTCCCGAAGCAACTTCCGCAAGAAATCCGGAGGGATTCCCGAAGCAACTTCCGCAAGAAATCCGGAGGAATTCCCGAAGGAACTTTCTGAGGAATTCCTGATGCAACTCCCGTAAGAATTCCCGAAGGAACTTCTGGAGGAATTCCCGAAGGAACTTCCGGAAGAATTCACGAAGGAACTTCCGGAGGAATTCCCGAAGGAACTTCCGAAGGAATTTCCTTAGGAATTCCCGAAGGAACTTCCTGAGGAATTCCCGAAGGAACTTCCGGACAAATTCCCGAAGGAACTTCCGGAGGAATTCCAGAAGGAACTTCCGGAGGAATTCCCGAAGGAACTTCCTGAGAAATTCCCGAAGGAACTTCCGGAGGAATTCCCGAAGGAACTTCCGGAGGAATTCCCGTAGAAATTTCCGAAGGAATTCTCGGAGGAACTTCCAGAGAAATTCCCGGAGGAACTTCCGGCGGAACTTCCGAAGCAATTTTAGGAGGAATTTTCAAAGGAAGTCTCGGAAGAACTTCCGAAGGAGTTCCCGGAGGAACTTCTGGAGGAATTCCCGGAGGAACTTCCGAAGGAATTCCCGGAGGAACTTCCGAAGGAATTCCCGTAAGAATTTCTTAAGGAATTCCCGGATGAACTTCCAGTGGAATTTCCGTAGGATTTCTCGGAGGAACTTCCGAAGTTATCCCATAGGAACTCCCAAAGGAACTTCCAGAGGAACTTCCGGAAGAATTTCCGCAGGAACTTCTTGAGGAATTTCTAGAGGAATTCCCGGATGAACTCCCGTTGGAACTTCTGGAGGAATTCTGTGATGAATGTACTTAACTCGAGTGGCGATCTCTCTTCGCTTGTGTGGTCGGGTCGGGATCTGACGACCAACTGGCACAACCTCACACAACCCTACTTCATTTAGCGCCGTTGCTGATGAAGCAAGTGTGCAGGAGCCGGACAATACTAAACACTCATCCTACTTGGTTGGCATGTGTACAAAAATACCTATGAGGGAGTTAGTTCTGAAAATGTATTGCGAGAGTTCGGCTGGTGCCCGGTTCTGAGAATTGGGTTTCATCAGTACCCGCTAAGCTGCGGAGGACGACGGAGGTCCTTCGTAGCTTAGTAGGGAAAGCATCTGTCTAGCGTACTGGGGTCGTGGGATCAAAGCCCACCGAAGGGGCGGTTACCCTCCAATACCTTTTCCGAACTTAATCTATCATTCATCCAACCAATATGATAATTTCAATTTGATTATTTCATCAGGTTGGCCTTCTTTAATTTTGATATGCTGATCAAAAATTTTTAATTTGTTCACTGCCATTACTATTCAAACTCTTAATAACAAATACAAGTTTTAGAAGTTTTCCCGATCGTTGTATGTAAGAATTCAGGTTTTTCCTTTCCGTGGCGGTGTTCGAAATTATTTAGTTCTTCATGGTTTGAGTCATAATTCCGAGAGATCGTTAAGCCAATTATTACGTGTTTTCAATATCACCAAAACCAAAGAACTACGATGTTAGAATCCAGAACCTGTCGAAAATATGTATCACCCGATTTCAAAAGGACTAGTGCACACAGAAAGCATGAAAGATAAACCGCGCAACAACACGACGGTTTACGATGATCTGAATTGAGGCGACACTTACGTATTGCAACTCAGTCTGAATAGATTATAATAAATATACTTAGTCGCCAGTCGTATTCGCTGCCGATAAAAGCCAATATAATTAATTATAGTGCCAAATCTAACACGTTTCTGCTCATGGAAATGAATTTAGTTTTGCCTTCATTTTCATACAGCTGGTCGCTCCAAACATATGTTCAACATTCCGCATCGGCTCGGAACGTAGCTCTCTCCGCCGAAAACTAGTGTCAAACTATTCGTGGAAGCGATCATGTCTAGTCGAAACTTTATTGATGCCATCCGATCTCAAAATGTTTCGCTTGATTAGCCACTCGGATGGCCCGCAAAATAGTCGACCTTGATTGGGTGCCCGGCACAAACTTGCCTCGATCGGGAACCACGTCGACAGGAGGAGAGGTCATTTATCACCTACTGTTTAAACCTACAGCCTGCCGCGGCAGAGCCGTAACAACAGATCTCAGATTTTTAGGTCACCATAAAAAGAAATCAGCATAATGGGTACATGTGTGCTTGATACATGTTGGCGCAGGCGAAGGTCCCCACAGAAACGATCCCCTGTCGGAAGAAAGAGATCGATTGAAGAAGCACGCGGCAGCAGCCGTGGAAACGGAACGACCCTCGCTGGAATGTTTAGCAACGTCGACGTGCTGGCTCTGCCTGCCCGCGAGATGCGCCGCGGAAACCGGTTTGGGTTGGACTCCTTTAACCCACCGGGGAAGATGATGTTTGCTCTGCTGTTGGATGGGTGCCCCAGTCGAGAGTTTCGAACTTTTGCGAATGAAATTATTTGGCACGTGAGGTCAAGGCACTTGTCGGGGATGGAAATATTTCGAACAAAAAATTGATTGCGCCTTGAATTGAAATGAAATGATTTATATTATGAGCGATAGCGAACAACATAACAATACACGAAAGTAGTTTTGACTAAAAAACAAGTCCTGATTCGTGTAGGCTATTACTTATGAGTTCAAACTTGTTGGTCTGTGCTACATTTGAGACTTCAAAGAGCATAATTCAGACAATTTTGAATGTTTGGTAAAAATGACCGAACCCTGTAAAATATTCTAAGTGTGTAATCATGTGTAAAAATGATTGAGAACACAATGTTTACAATTGTTAAGATTGTGTTTGCATCTGATGTTACGAAGACCTAATAATCTAAATAGTTCAAATTCTATTTGCATATACAATACAACAACAATCATAGTTCTAATTAATGAATGGTTCTCAATCGCTTTAAACTAATGCAGCTATAGAAAAAAGAACTAGGCCAACGTAATCACTTCGATTCAGCCTAGCCTGCAAATTGAGTTCATGAAAACTATTAGCAACAAACTTGCAAGATTGCTGATGCCGAAGAAAATATAATCCTCTCAGCGGTTATCTTCTCTATGAACTCACTGCTGGATGATCACCAAGCTGCTAACGTGTGGAGTCATAAAAGTTTCTACCATGCCACTAAACATTAAAATGTACAGAATAGAAAAACATTCAGTTAATAACATTCGACTGCACTAATGAAGTTTATTGTCGATTTAGACAGCCCGGCATAAAGGTTGCCCTCGATCAGCAAATCTCAACAACCTGTCCGAAGAAGTCGTACAACAAAAGTAATGGACGTTTTGTACGAACACAAGTTGAGCTAAGCCTCCAAATGCCATGTAACAGAAACAGAACGACTTAGGGCTTGACCTGGCTATCGTTCGACTACTCCGAGCGGTGATGGTGGTCTTTCAAGTGCACTTGGTCTAATCCTCACATGCCCACCTCCAGCTAACTTATGCAAGCCGAACGGCACTCATGGGACCCCTGGCTGCCGTCGAATGCTCACAATCGCAGATCCAATTTATTAAACCCCTCCCGCCACCTGCTTACGATTCGCCAATCGATTTTCCACTTATAGGAATTCGTGACCGTGTCGTTGTCCTCCCCCGCCCCATTGGTCCCGCACTTTATGGGAAACGATTCTTTCCTCTACCGGAGCTAAATCTTCATACCACGAACCGCCGCCACCACGGTCGACGGCGTCGTAGTCGTCAATTTGGCTGCCGCTGCGATTGTCGCTTATTGACTTTGCCACAAGTTGAAAGGGAAGGCACTCGCACATAACAACCTTGTTAACCCAATTTATTATGCAAAGTGCATGAATGCACTTCGCATATGTGCGGCCTCGGAGGAATACAGCAGCGTGAAGACGGTAAACAAGTGGTTAATGGTCTCGAGACTGCATCGCGATCATTTCCGCGGTACAAAGTACGTGGCGGCATTGTCGGCGGAAAACTTCCAGCAGCATAGTGCTCTCGCTTATGACCTATTGAAGCATCGGTAATTACTGTGTTCGAGCTTATGATGCTTCGCTTACCGGCTTAGGGAGTTGGGCTGCAAAAACAGGGACACTTTCGTCATTTCTCTTTCGATCATTCCATGGGTAGCAAAGCAACAATCAAGTGCAAAAAAGGAGAGAAGAAAAGTTTGAATGCCTCCAGATTGCCAATGATCGGACACACCTCCTGCCGGCACTTTTTGCTCCAGCAGTTGTGTCGTGCACACCCGGCGCAGTCGCAGTCCGGACTATGGGTGAAGGAGGAGACCACTTTCTTGAGCTATAGTGGTCTTGCGAGGGGAAGACTCGATCGATCATAATCGTGTTTATGCTACGAACTGACTGGTTGTCGCTTCTTTTGCTGCACCACACTAAACGCCATAGAGCTAGAGTGTTTTGACGTTGGAATGTTGGAGCTCTGGAGTGGAATGTGTACTCTTCAGGATGGATGCGCAGGAGGATACGGTAATCAGCGAAGGGAAATGATCGTTAACCTACATAGTGGTGTAGAGCGTTTATAATTTGAGTTCCTACTGTGTTACAATGGAACGCTTGCATACTTTGTTATTCATCTTTGAACGTAAAAAAAAAATAAACTAATGAATGAATGCAATGCAACTGTGATAACGTACATAAAGACATACAATTTCCTTAAATTAAAAATCACTGACTGCGAAAAAATAGATTATAGGTCATTGCGCGCCGCAAACCTAACCTCACTATTTTGACAGGTACTGGTCCTGTTGTTTACGTTTCGGTCTTAGACTTTTTTTGATCCAAATTAAATCTGCATATTTCACGATGTTGAAGACATTCCGTACATTCTGCATTCAAATATTGGTAATTATCGATAAGCTTAGGTAATTAACAATCAGAAAATCCAAAGAATGATAGAAGTATCTCAAAATTAAAATAAAGTCTTTGTAAACAACAGGACCAGGACCAGACCAACTTGACCAGTCAAAAGTCAAGAAGTCGAGTCAAGTACGAGACACTGAAGACGGCCTTACTGTTGAGGTCGAAATACGTATCTGTCAAGATACAATTAAGTGGTGGAATTCAATGGGATTGTATAAACTCGTCTTATGACAAGTGTATCAAATGGCTGAATTGGGCCATAGTCCAGAACCAGCGATGGAAACCAAATGGTTTTGATCCGATCCAAGTTAATCTTAAGCTGTCAGGGTTTGAATCCAAAGTAGAATGAGAATATCTCTCACTTATCATGTCTGTATACACTCTCGATAGGTACCATACCGTGTGAGACTTTTTTCGGTAGCTGTTGCTGTTACGATAATGAGCTGATTCGGGGGCCTAAGACCTATGATAAATTTCTTTTAATAAGCCCCAATTGCGGGGTGCACCGGTTCTGATGATGCATTTCAATTTGTTTTACACAGCTGTGCAAAAAAAAAATGGTCCCCAGCATAAAATGAGCGAGAACAAAGCGATTTATCAAACCCCATCGGTGGGGGCCGCCTATTCGATTCAGTTTTTTTTTTCAACTTGTATAGGGCACTGCACGGAAACATCTCTTTCTCTTTCGTTCCTCATAAATTTTGACGTTTACTGGCCTTGTTGTTTTCTAATTTCTTTAAAGCGAGAAAGGGACAAAGCAGTCCGTGCAGTGCCCTATACAAGTGCGATAGTTTTGTTCAAGATTTTTTTATGTACATCAGGTTATCCGACTTGTCAATATCCCCAACTCAGCCATCTTGGATTTTTGTATGGAATTTATGCTCGTTTGTTTACGTTTTGCACTGAAAATGTATGCTTCCCCCCCGCGCTGGTTATTCCCATCTATTGACGAAGTCGGATAACCTGTACATAAAAAAATCTTGGTTTTGTTTTCATGGCTTGTTATGATTCGAAGAGGTTTTTGCCTCTCTTTGATCGTTATTCGTTATCTATCGAGAGCGATTTCTGCAAACCCAGGAAGCTGTACAGATCGCGATCGTGTTAAGGTTCCCCCAAACACACGCGACGCGATTCTATCTCTTGGCGACAGCGATTCTGTCGCCGTTGGTATGGAAGCGTGAATCAAACATTTCCTGAAGCGACCCAACGATAGAATCGCGGCGACTAGTTGTCGCCGTCGCGGCGATGAAATCGCTTAGGTCTTTATACCTTGGTGCTTCGGACCTAACAAAATATTGTAAGATTGAGTCTTGCTCTGAGAAGTGAGTTACTCTAGCTGTTCTACCTACGAACAAATCGAGATAACAATTTGTCCCCAGAGCGTGAGTGTCTTTTTTTTTTCGCATGACTACACCCGGGGCGTCGAGCACGCGTGCCTAATTTTGTGCACTGCAGATTAAAGCCCATCAACTGTAACGAAAATTTGTCATACCCTAATTACCTTTTCATATTTCATTCATGGATAAAACTATCTGAAACATGGAAAGATAAAGCTGAAAGCTTTCCGGAAGCTAGTGCTGCCACCTACCGGCTAATGGGGAAACTGTGATAGCTGAAGTTTCGCGTAGTGTATTGAGATCCACTCACAACGATTCATCTAGTCATCCGATCATCCAAAGGCATATTTAGAAACGTGCACACTCAGTTTTTATTTCTGCAGCTCGGCAAAAATCCGCACAGCCGTGCGCCAGCAAAATGAAAAACTGATATTCCGGCAAAAATAGCGTTTGTTAGCTGATTTTCGGCAAATTATTTGCTGATTATCAGCAATTTTGACAGAAATCTCGGCAAAAAACATGTTTGCTGGAGCACGGCTGTGCGATTCTCGGTAAAAGTTCAACATTTTGCTGAGATCCCGGTAAAAAAAATTAAGTGTGTGAGTTTGATTATACTCGAGCAATACGGTTTGCAAGGAGGGATCGAATGCTATTATTCAAAATTTCAAAAGGAAATCTTTTAATCCTCGATCCACCGAGTAGTCTTTTCCTACCTATGATGAGTTCCCTATACAGAGGGGTACAATAGTCCCTTTGACTATTATAATCACATTTGACCAGAGATTGTCGATAGTATCGAACGATTAGTACGAATTGGTCGTTAAAACTAGTGAAGCGTTATCTATAGTGAGATACCTAAAGTGTGCTGAGCAAATAAATACCGTGTAGCAACTCGAGCAGGTAAAATCGTAAGAAAACCTTCTAAAACCTAGTAAATTAAGCTTTGACTTTCTAGTTCTCGTGCCCAGAACAATTTGTATTTTGAAATCATCCACAGGCTTCGGAATTCTCACTCATATGAATAAAAACCAAGGATTGATCCAAACAGTGGAGTGCAATTTTTCCATATTCTCCTTTGAGCAAGTGTTTGTGTTTGCGCCGGCTTGCCGGATAATTTAATTTTGGGCCTCCAAATTCTCCACCTCGCCACTTCTCCAGATAAGTTTTAAAAGCATATTCACAAAAATGTAGGTCCGCGACGGGATTCGAACCCAAAACAATTTTAAAATGTGTAGAGCGCCCACTATAACCAGGCCACCACACGAACCGATTGAATGCAAGTATAAAAACTGCTGTCTTGAACCTACTACTTATCGTGGCGCATCGTCGTTTGCAATCAGCTCGGAGAAGCAAAGTAGGCAGCATTTGATTTTCGCGAAACATGTGAAGAGGGATAACAATTCGCACCATCGCTTGTGCCGGAGTTTATCGCACTGTAATTTATCCGGATAAAATAGATGGTGGAGCGATCTGTTGTCGCGTGAGTGAGTGAGAAATCCTAACCCTGATCATCCACGTGTTTCAATATTCCACGTGTTAGGCTAGAACCAGTTAGGCTCAGGTAAGGCTAATATTGTGAATAAAAGTAGAAGAATCTTAACAGTCCCGTTGAATAGGAATCCCTACTCGACGTGGGGTATCGGTGCGGACACGATTCGATGCACCCAGCATTGAGTGGTGTTAGCTGAGGAGGTGCACCACGTGCTTAGTCTGCAAGAGCCTTGACTCGGACTACGAACCGACATGAATGCTTGGGACCTTCAGTTTCAGGTCCAGAACGCAGGAAGAACGACCGTTATCGATACCTGTGTGCTATTTGGAGACCAACCAACACGTGCTCGAAAAGCTTAACGTGAACTAGCGTATGCACAAAACGTCTTCACGCGCACGTAACTCGAAATTGGTCCTAGTCAGTTGTCGATCGCCTGGACACGACGTTCATCCGGCGTGGAAGATTTCGATTTTTCGACTGCTCGAATAGAAAATAAAATTTTCAGGATCAATAGAGCTAATCAAAATCTCTTTATTGTTTGCATTTTTGCGCATAAATTTAGCATATCTGAATTCCTTGAACAGGTAAATTGAGGTTGAGGAATTGTTACTTGCAATGAACAATAATCCTTCGACAATGTGCAAAGATTTTTTTCGGGTCGAGTCTCTACCGCAAAAGTATCTGTTAGGGCGATAAAACTCGTAGAATTGAACAAAAATGTTTGTGCAATTGTATAATAGATAAAAAATGATTTTGAAGAAACTTTAAAACCCTAAGCTAAAAAAAATGCTGTGCGACCCTGTGCTAGTAAGCATGTTGGGGACACTGCTATAAAAGTTTGCGTCTTTGCTTCTACATTCCGAAGAGAACATCAATAGCATTTGACGGATTTTTGTTTTCAATCCGCGCCTCATTCATGTAATCTGAAACTCAAAGTATACGAAATATATCTGTTTCAGAATACATATTGGGGTTATGTATTCATGAAGCATTTTTTTTTAATTTCAGGAAAGAATGTGATGCAATCTTGATTTTTAGGATGCCAATTGAAATGTGGCCTCTGCCTCAATGCTGGTAACGATTTTGATATGAATTTGAAGAGTGTTATGAAAGCAATATGTAACTTACAGAACAAACTTATTTATAAATAAATGCTATGAAAATATAAAGCAAAATTATGCTACCAAAAATGGGTGTAAATGTCCTTTAAAAAATATATTACCCACAAGTCATGTTGAATCGATTGAAACTTTGCAACAAGTGGCAGTTTTGGAGGAGGTAGACCTCGTAAAAATTTTTGGGTGAAAACTGGGTATTGCAATACAGTGTTGACCCAATTTTGTCACTCCTTGATTTTGTCAACCCCCGATTTTAGCACGTTTTCGACCCGATTTTATCACGTCCCGATTTTATCACGTTTTCGACCAGATTTTGTCACCCCAAAAAATGTTGTCAATCTTTTTATTTTTGTAAATAATACCACAAACAACATTGACTTTCATGAAATAACTTTCACCGCCTGCAGTTTATTACGAACGACTTCTGAGTACCTGGGAAATATTCTGTAAGCAATTTCGACAAGAAATAACGGGTACCGTTCACGCATAACAAGGCACAACATGATTTATATTTGTGGAATGAATTAAAAAATTGGAAATATTTTTTTCCAATTTTGTCACATACCCTGTTTTATCACCCCAAAATTCACCAGGGGGGTGATAAAATCGGGATATTACTGTAATTGTGATTTTTGCCGCTGTATGTTGGTGTGGTTCGATGTTGAAAGCACAATGCACAATGAATGTAATATAATACAACGTAATACGCCACGAAATCAAAATTGTAGCAAACTCACATTCATGCCAAAAAGTTTTTGGCTACTAGTTTACGGTTCTGAATAATTTCCTTATCAGGATTCAGTTTTGCTTATTATTACAAAACATCCCGGGATTTTCCGGGAGAAGCAGTATTTTTTATCCCGAATCCCGGGATAAGAAAAAGCGTCGAAAAAAAACTCTATGTTTCACCATTTCAGCTACTTTAACTAATATAAGAATGAATCATTATCAATTTATTAGCATTTATTCGATTCTACGCGTGCTTCATAACATAGTATTTATAATATATGACACCCGAAATCAGTATCAAAATGATCTATCAGGAATTGGATCCAAAACAGAATGGAAAAAATCTCTGGTCCCATCATCACTTCTCGACGGGGACTGCCTATAAGATTTTGTTTTTTCTTGCTCTTGCATGCAAGTTAACTTAATAATAAACTTGATAGTAATGATTCGAAACAGTTCTTACCCTCTTTTATCGTATTGAGATCGATTTTCCAAACCCTGTAATCTAGTAACAACACAAACTGAATTTGGGAAAAAGATCCACTCAATTTTTGTACCTCACACACGTACCTCCATGGTAATTCAGTTAGAATGCGACTGAGTAATAAATATTAAAGAGTAAATCTATTCAACTTCATTTAAACTTTCTTTTTCCCGGTACATGTCCTGAATTCCCGGTTTCTCCCGCTTTTTGCCTTTCTCGTACAACGAAGTTGTACCGAAAGACTATCATTTTCACTCTGAAAACGAACTTTTTATACAAGCCTCTGAGACCCATAGTGTTATATACCAATCGACTCAGCTCGACAAACTGAGCACATGTCTATCTGTCCGTGTGTATGTATGTGTGTGTATGTGTGTGCACAAAAACTATAAAAAACATTAGACAACTTTTCGTATTATAATCCTTACCCGATTTTCTCGCAACAAGTTTTATTCGACAGGGGGGGACAAAGCCTTGTTGATCACTATTGAATTTTATAACGATTGGTCATTGCGTTTAAAAGTAATGAAGAAAATGGTATATCGGATCATATAAATCCCATATAAGGTTGGTGTCTTAACTAAATGCGAGAAAGGCACCACCAACGATAGGTGGATAAATCTGGGTTTTTCCTGTTGACTTCGATTTCCCGTCTTTTTCCCGCTTTTCCCGTTTTTTTCGGTTCGGCGGCCACCCTGCCCCTGGTCCGCTCTTCGTGAAATCCTGAATGAAAATGACGCGCGCACGCAAAACACGGCCACGGGTGTTTTTATGCACAGGGAAAAAGAAACAGGCCGAAAGGCCCGTACCTTAAAGGGGTCGTACACATATTACGTAAGCATTTTTAAGCCCCTCCTCCCCCCATGTAAGATTTTTTTCATATGGTTTTTTATTTATATGGTGCGTAAAAAAATGACGGACCTCCCCTCCCCCCAATAGTGCTTACGTAATACGTGTACGGTCCCTTACATCAATCTGATGTCCGTGTTGGGGATGCATGAACGGGATTGATTAATTCTGATTTTTCTACCGGGTTTGGAAAGAAATAACATTTTCAATAGTTTACCCTTGATAACCAATAGTATCACGTCATTCCAATCCCTAAAATCGGTGTCTCCTCCCGCAACACCGCTGATTACCGGCTCATCTTGCTGACATTCTGTGTATCGAAGGCCCTCGAGAGGTTGGTTAACCGTAGACTTCATGAAAAGCTAGAAGTTGACGGAACACGCTTTCCACCTGGGGTATGGAGCCAGTTTGTACTTTACCGGATTAAGAGACGTACTCCAACGCGTTTTAGACTAGGGTTTTCTAGGTGACATCATAACTTTTGTTTACATCTTCCTATCCCGCCGGTTCTTCTGGGTCTTTATCGGCAACTTCGCCTCTAATCCGAAGGGAAAGGAGGAGACAGTGATACTGTTTCTGGTTGCCATGAATGGGATTCTCTTCCGGAATTTAGAGCCATAGACAAAGAAGAAAAAGAAGATAATGATCCTGCCTTTATCTAAGATTTTTCACAATACCCTGAATCCTGAAATTCAACAACTGATCTCGAATATTTCCAAAGGAATAATTTGTTAACAGACATTAGTTCCTATGATAGGTTCTAAAAATGGCATTATTAGGACTTGTATGTATGTACAGATATTCACATTTACAACAATTCACCGAGCTAAGTCAATTGGTTGAAATAACGACGCAACGCAAAATTGTAACTAGCTACTTAATGGAAAGAATTTGTATCGTGTTTTAAACATCGTTGCGTCAAAGTATTGTTCGTATAGGCTGAGGATAATCAGGCGCATAAAAGTAATTATTTCAATGCATGAAACCGGTTGCAATTGGTTCCGAAACAAATATTTCTAGCATATTTTTTGGAAAGGTCGCAACACTGCTTGTCAATATTCTCTTTCAAAAATTAGAAAACTAAAAATAAAAGAAGAAATCAAACAATTATCCAGTTAATAGCGAGTCATTTAAGAGTCCAAACTATTTGCTTTATGCCATTCTTAAAAATTTGTTGAAAAGGAACAAGTGTATTGCAGCTATGGAACCACACGAAGAAAGCACTGTACTTTGTCAACGCTTTTTTAAACGACTGAAATGCATTTGACACGGTCGAGATGAAGTTGAGTGTAGACAGTGGTACTGAGCCCGCACTGCACCGTAGTCACGAAACGGTGCGGAACAATGATCGAATAATCGAATGAAGCACGCTTGTTTGGCGTTCTGAGCTGGTCGTCAACGTGTCGTACCGAACGAAGCGAAGACGGTGAGTGTTTGAGAAAATGATTCAGTTTATCAAGCTGTATTACTTAAATAAGACCCGAATGCCCGAATGGTGATTACATGATATGGCATTTGCAATTTTTGCCTTTCTCGTACAACAAAGTTGTACCGAAAGGCTATCATTTCACTCCAAAATTGAACTTTTTATAGAAGTCTCGGAGACCCATGATGTTATATACCAATCGACTCAGCTCGTCGAGCTGAACAAATGTCTGTCTGTCCGTGTGTATGTGTGTGTGTGTGTGCACTCGAAAACCGAAAAACATTAGCCACTTTTTCATATAGTAATTCTTTCTTACCCGATTTTCACTCAACAAGTTGCATTCGACGGGGGACAAACCCTAGTCGATCACTATTGAATTTGATAATGATCGACCATTGCGTTTAAAAGTTATTAAGAAAATGGGATCGAATTATGTAAGCGCCATATAAGGTTGTTGTCTTGGCCAAATGCGAGAAAGGCAGTGTCACCACTCGGTGAATTAAGTTGGGTTTTTTTTAACTTTATTTCAATGTTCGAATGGTTAATTACTAAGTAATATGTAGATGTTGATATATTCTCAATTTTTTAAATAATAACTTACGGTTTTCCCAGGGCTACTTGGTGTTTGTTTTTATTGTGATGCTTACCTGTAATAAAAAGGAATAATATTATTGTATTAGTTGTGCGGAGATATACTTTTCAATAAATTTTAGGATGGCACAATATAAATTATAAATTATTGCAAGTCACTTCTAGGAAAAAGAACTGGAAAGCATTTCTGATAGTGCCTTAGACTGCTATTACATAGCCGCAAATCGACCATGCATATGGATGATTATGAACAACAAAAAATATCTCTTTGATACACACCAGGAGAGGTTGGTTTTAAAACCAAGAATAAGTGATGCTACCAATTCAGCTTAAACATCCTAGTTCCTAAAAATACTAAATATCACTTACTTCACATCATAACTGAGTTGGTTTAGCTATGAATATAAAAAAGCTTAAACTAGGACATCGACTTTAGCTTGACTATCACCTGGCGAGAGTCTCAAAACGCAGATCGTATCGTTTCCCTGCGAAAAAACATGCTGGTACCATTACCCGAGAGCACCGATCGTTCGCTCACGTACGAGCATTAATTATGGAAAATTGATGTAAACACCATGTTTCAACCCATCAAACATCGCAGGCAAATACCAACAACTGGTATTAGCGCGCCGTCGTCGCCGTGAGGTAGCCTAGATTCCAGGCGTCGAAAAAACACAAAACCAATTATGCGCGTTCTTGCACTCTTTGGGACTCTGAAAATGCTCGGATGTGGAAAAGAAACGCCGTCTAATTAACAATTACAAGGAAATTCTCATTCTCCGAGTCCCCAAATTTCTGATTTCCTTAATATGTAAATGAAGCAATCCAATACAATTGGGGAATTTATTAATTTACGAAAATAAAGAAAAAATAAACATGACGAAAAGGCCTATATGTAGGTGAAAACCCCAGATAAATCTTTTAATCAGTGAACCGCTCCCAAGTACAAGATTGTCAGCGGATTTGACGGATGACTGCGAGAAGACAAGTTAGATGGGAAATTGGGTAACTTGGCAAGCATATATTATTTGATAAAAAAAACTCTTCATCATCAAATGATTGACTTGACAAATCTTCTAAAGTCACAGATTCCAACTACCTCGAAAAAAGGAAAATGCATTACAGTTGCTGCTCCGTAATTGCACAGAAAACCGCTGGAATGGGGTACGGGATTTTCATTGAACCATCAAAAACAGCGCTGGTTAAATACTTACGGTCTATCGGGAATCAGAAATGTTAATACAGGTCATTCGCCAACTGCAAGAGGAGAACACCTCTACACTTCAGTTCAATCATAGTTAGTTGCCTATTATTCGGGTCATCAATTTACGATGTTCTGAAAAACTCCGAAGTGAATATGTCGGGGCAAGATAGGTCACCTAAGGCGAACCCTCAATGCCTCAAAATAGAAACATTTTAATTTAGCTTTTCAACGTGGATCTATAAAAATAGCTCATAATCTGTAGGCCAGAGGTATGAAATAACAAAGATTCTGCTTTTTATTTCATTTTGAGTCATCAAAGTAGAAGTCTATTTTCTGTCAATCAAAAAATGCCGGGGAAACAGAGTCACCTTTGAATTCAGCAATTAATATTGTTTTTCTTCGCAATATTAAATTACACATAGATAGATAAGTTTATTGCCAATGATTTTATTGAATAAAAAAGGATTTCAAAGCTTTGCATTAAGAAATGGCACTACGTCTGTGTATTGCTTTCTTAAAGACAAAAATTATACAATTTTATACATTTTTAATAAACAAATTAACACCATGCTACTCAAAAGCAACCTTAAAACTATTAAAGCTACAATGGAAAATATGTTTTGAATACGAGCTACGCCGTTCAGTGTGTGCTGTCACATTATGCCCCATTTGCAAATTCATGTTAAAATGTCTAATTTTCTATCAAATTTATTAATTTTAACGCAGTTAGTACAACATCACCTACATTACTTATAAGACTTTCACTATATTACTAAATGTTTAAATTTCACATTGCTCGACGAGATTACACGTTTCATAGAAAGTTTGTTTTGCATAAGAAACATAGCTGAAAAATATCATACTCTACCAAAATGAAATTTAATCCTCAAATCGAGTGATAATAAACTAGAACCCCATTATTCCTCTAAAAAGGCTCTGCGTTAAAATGTATACGCTGCTCAAAAACTGCACTAACCCATCTTGCCCCACCTTACATTATGTGGAAGAATTTTATTTAAAAAAAATATTGGACGTACCCACTTTCTTCGATGGGGGTCGAGCCCATGACCCTCAGTACGCTAGACTGGTGCTTTTATCCAACTGTTAATGTTTGTGTCTGGTAAATTTTGTTGAACAAAAGAAAAGTGTCTACCATTTCTGGTTATAGGCCATTGAATGTACATACATGTAGGCCGCTGCTAGCCCCATTGCAATAGCTGCGCTCGTCCCGTACATTTCTTGTTTGTTCTTTCAAGGCCATTTCACTTCATATTTTTTTATTCCATCGTTTGGCCGAAACCCATTCGACTGAAAGCCATTTGGTCGAATGCCACTAGGCTGAACAACCCATTAGGCCGAAACCCATCTGGCCGAACGAGTTAACCGGCCGAATAGGTCATTTGCCCGAAAAGGTCATTTAGCTGAATATGATATTTGGCCGAAGAGGACATTTGGCCTAATAGCACATTTGGTCGAATAGGATAATTGACCGAATAGAACATTCGGCCGAATTGGTCATTGGACCAAACAGGTCATTTGGCCGAATAGGTCATTTGAAAAGTGAGAAATGAGGTGTGAAAAGTGAGACGTCTCAATTCTCATTATTTATTGCCCATTTCTCACTGTGAAAAGTGAGACGTGCGACGTCAGTGATAAGTATCCCTAGTAACATTTTGGTTTTATGCTGGTTTTGTAACAGTCTTGAAGAGTAAATTTTGGTCTTCAAGAGCGTTTTAAAACTTGAACTGTTACATGAGATGAGATCAGGAGTGAGAAGTGAGACGTCTCACTTCTCACCCCCTTATTTTTCACTTATCACTTCTCACTGCGTAAAGTGAGAAGGAAGCGTCTCTCTTCTCACTCATCACTTCTTACTTCTTATTTCTCACTTTTCACAGTGGGAAGTGAGATGTGAGACGTTAAATGACCTGTTCGGTTAAATGACCTATTCGGCCAAATGACCTACACGCAAGAAAATTGACCCCTTAAATATATGTGCAACGTCTCATACATTGCTGAAATTTCCATTCTCATTCATTTTATATGTTCCTCATACCTAGCATTCTTGTGACACATACTTTGTATACGTTGTGACCTTGAATAGAATGTCTCACTGAATGAGCCACTGAATTCACCGACCAACAGATCTGTTGTCACAGATTGTCACCAAGTCAAAAAATTGCGGATTAAGATTTTAGCTGCGGTTGCTGCTGTTGCAAACATTTTCCATGAGCGGAAAAATGCGCGAGTTGGTGTTATATTCTGAACCCAATGTTAAAATTGGTAAGTAAGTTAAATATTATCATTGAGCAAGGTCCGTAATATACAGCTGTTAACGCACAGGTGCTGAAGGAATCCATCAATAAAACCAGCTGTTGAAAAAGCATCACATCTGGAAATGAACCGAATCTATCGTCCGAATTGCGTACTTGACGAATTTCGCGCCAACTCGACCAGCGGTTGGCAGCACCATCTCAGAATCGAATGAAACTTGGTGGGCATAAAGATATGGTATTTCTAAGCCACTCTGCATACTTAGTTTTTCAAAAATTGTCAAGAGTAACATTTGATGAGGGCCTAATTTTTTTCCATGGATTTTTTATAAATCGATGTAACTCTAAAATGACAAGACCAACAAAAAAGTGTTGTATGGCGGACTGTCGTGAAATTCCCAGAAGTTTTTTGGAAAAATATCCAAAAAATAAAATACCGATTTCTACACTGAAAAAAATTAGTTTTAAAAATTAAAATCGATATTACAAAAAAACCTCATCTCAGAAATCGATGAAATTTTTTCTGCGGATAGATATTTTAATTATCTAACTTTTCTGGGAATAATGTTCCTGTGACACATTTAAGGAAAAAAAGTTTTTCTAACAAAAACTTTTTTCATGTCAATATTGTGTGAAAATTTATCAGCGTGCTTTATGCCTACAGCGCCAATTATAGGTTCAGCAGCCTATCATCAACCAACGACACATTTTGGAAGTATAAAAAATTGTTTAGGGAGCAATTTCGCATAATCTAACATTAATGTGGACCAACATTTGGAAAGGGCGTATATTTTCCTAGATTGCTTATATCAATGTTACACACAAATGACCAGATTTACAAAATTGTGATGTTTGATGGACTATTGTAAATTTGTCTGAGCTATTAAGTCTGAAACATAAAAGAGCGTTTCGTTCACCGAGAAAACAAATTAATGAATGTAAGGATTAAAATTGGTTTAGCAAAAAAAAAATTGGAGGTCGATTTTTTTAATCAGATAAACATTTTGATTTCAAACGATGAAGCTTGGTAGGTAATTTCATTAAGGGGATTTCCGGTTAACGCACATTTGAAGAATAATAAATTTTCCGCATTTTTTTTAATTTTTTCTTCAATTTTATTTGTTACTATATTTAATTCTTATTTCTACTTGAATACTCATTAATTTGTAAATTTAGTCGAACAATTCAAAGACTTTTGGGTCTTCATCTGAGTTGGAATATTTTTAGCCAGGATTTTATTACGAGCGATTGGTATAAAAGAATGAAGCTTTTGTGTGCCAATTATAGTTTTTGCTTTTTTGAAAAGTTCATCAAACTCTTGTTGAGTACCGTCGTCGGGGGTGACAATGGGTCAAAAAGGGGGGGGGGTGAGAATGGGTCACTGTTTCAACTACTTAGAATGCTTGTGAAATGGATGTATCTGAGGACAAGAAGACAACAATATAAGAGACCTTTTTGAACGATTTTGCTCTACGCCCTCCATGCTCGCGGTGAGAGCGATGACCCATTCTCACCCCCAGACCTATTTTTACCCCCGATGGCGGTATTGCTCTTACATGATATAACAGAAATGTAATTTAGTGATATTTTTGTTTGATTGAAAACGTGCCCATTCGCCCATTCGTACAACTCCCGAGGAGTCTTGATAGTATTTCCAAAATCTTTGGCAAGAGTTGCTCGTTTTGCCATTCGTTTGAGAGTGTCACCAATAGCTTCGCAAGGGCCTTTTCCGTGCGATGTTGTAAAAAAGTGCCATTCTGCTTCTAAGCCATGATTTGAATTTAAATTACACAGACTTGCAAAGTTCCTTTTATTTTTATAATGTGCTGCAGCTCACCCAGACACAAAAGTAATTTTTGTAAAATCGATCGACTGTTTCAAAAAGTCAATTAATTTTGAAATGAATAAGTGAACAGCTTTTATGTCATGGGACATTGCTTCTGATTAATAAAGTTAACGTTTTCTAATTAACCGTTTCTTTTAAAGTAAACTTCGAATGGATGTATTGTTGCCTGGGAATTATTCCAATTTTGAGCAGCATATTGGATAATGAATGAATAATTTTCAGAGAAATCTAACTGTACAAGTGTATTGCTGTTTGCAAATAATGTCATAAGTTATAAGTTTATCAATTTTTTCAATAAAATACGATACAAAATCATCTACAGGCTTCATAACGGTTTCTAAATTACACCGTTCAGTGGTTAGCCTTTGCTGAAAAACAACATCTTCTTTTCCACTATTACAATTAAATATCACTTCAGTAAGTAAGTAATTATTTTTTAGTGATTGTTTTTAAGTTACTTCGATACAAAAAGTCAAATAAAACATAAACCCTTTTCAAATGTTGGTTAATCTAACAATTATGTTAGATTATGCTAAATTGCTTCCCAAACAAATTTTTATACGTCCAAAATGTGTCGTTGGTTGATGATAGGCTGCTGAACCTATAATTGGCGCTGTAGGCATAAAACACGCTGATAAATTTTCACTTAATATGGACATGGAAAAAGTTTTTGTTAGAAAAACTTTTTTTCCTTAAATATGTCACAGGAACATTATTCCCAGAAAAGTTAGATAATTAAAATATCTATCTGCAGAAAAAAATTCATCGATTTCTAAGATCAGGCTTTTTTTGTAATATCGATTTTAATTTTTAAAACTATTTTTTTTCAGTGTAGAAATCGGTATTTTATTTTTTGGATATTTTTCCAAAAAACTTCTGGAAATTTCACGACAGTCCGCCATACAAAACTTTTTTGTAGGTCTTGTCATTTTAGAGTTACATCGATTTATAAAAAATCCATGAAAAAAAATTAGGCCCTCATCAAATGTTACTCTTGACAATTTTTGAAAAACTAAGTATGCAGAGTGGCTTAGAAATACCATATCTTTATGCCCACCAAGTTTCATTCGATTGGCATTCGGGTTGGCGCGAAATTCGTCACTTCTAAAAAGCGCATGTTTTTCTGATTTGGAAATCATACTCCTAAGCATAATCACCATTCAGTCGTGCAGGACTTGATGAAACGGACAGTGATGGTAACGGTAGAGTTCGACAGCACAAAAAAAGCGCCGAATCAAAGGAAGCCCCGCTGATGGAATTTTGGTTTTCGTCGCTATCTTCGGGAACGAAAATCGCACTGCTTGACAACATCAAAATTGTACAATAACTTAATGTTTCCGTTAAATTAAAAAAAATCGTCTTGTGTTGATTGACCTTCTATATAGCGGAACTGTTCCGCTTTCCATCTCACTGAACATATATTCATCTCATCGCAAAACAGAGAAATACAGCACCAATCTTGTCGCTGCACAAAAACATTGACCCCATTGCAAAAATCCATGTGGGTGGTCACATGAATCGAATGGCCTTTTTTACTTGAGTGTACTTGACCAAATTACTTTTTATCGCACAATATTCGGCCAAATGGCCATTCCCCCTGTCAAACATACTTCTCTCCAAATATCCAGATATCTAATCATCTCGTGAGGGGAATTGTGTCGAAAATGCCCTATAAGAAAATCTACTGAAAAGTGTTAGGTCACTTGGAGCGATGACAGTTTTGTCCCAATTAACCAATAGAAATAACAGCGAAGTGTGTATAGAACTCCAGTTTTAATGATTCTCTTCCATGAAACCGAGTACCCATAATCGGTAAGAACGAACAAGGCAACGCTTCTTGTTTGAGTTGTAAGTGTAGTTGTTCGACGTCGAAGAGAACTTCGAAAGCAACCGTGGAAGTCAAAAAGAACGCACCAGTCATCTCCAATTGACACATCCTTTGAAGATGGCCTAATTTAAACTGAATTATCCTCATTTCACCCTTTTGCTACCACGCATGACATCCATAAGCCCAAATAAGTCATGTAGCTGTTGTGTAAATCGATTTGAGACTCCAAGTTTTACCAAAGGTTCACGGGCATTAGTAGAAAGCCATAACTTAATGTTAGGTGTCCAAGAAACCTTGGAATCAAGAATTGGTCCCACAGTTTGATTCGGATTAACCAGAAGCTTTTCTAAGCATTTCAAAAGAATGAGGTCAGACTGATGGGTCTAACACTATTTGCTTCTTCATACGAAGTACGTCCTCTTTTTGGAATAAACTTTACAGTGCCATCATGCCAGGGTCTGGAGGTATATCCAGTTGCAAAACTGCATAAGTACTAAAACTTTTAGTTTCACTGCTCTCGCGCTTCTTCATCTTCTTGCAGGAATCTTATTCAACCGACTAGCTTCACACAAATTTATACAAAGGTTTTTCAAGCCGAATCGCTCAGCAGATCTTGGAGCCTTGAAGGCTTTTCGTGCCAACTTCTTCTTCTTCTTCTTCATTGGCATTACATCCCCCACTGGGACATTGCCGCCTCGCAGCTTAGTGTTCATTAAGCACTTCCACAGTTATTAACTGCGAGGTTTCTAAGTCAAGTTACCATTTCTGCATGCGTATATCATGAGGCTAACATGATGATACTTTTATGCCCAGGGAAATCGAGACAATTTCCAATTCGAAAATTGTCTAGACCGGCACCGGGAATCGAACCCAGCCACCCTCAGCATTGTCTTGCTTTGTAGCCGCGCATCTTACCGCACGGCTAAGGAGGGCCCCTTGAAAGCCAACTTGAAAGACTTCATTCCTGATGAACAGCATATGATCTAATTCCTTCTAAACTGCTTCCTGAGCTTAGCCAAATCGTAACTATCAATCAAAAAAGTATCTTCGAATGTCTTACCATACATTTTTCATGGATATGTGTGTGACTGTTGCAAAGAATGACTATTCTATTCGCTGTTCAACTTGACCTCGGATTATGGCACTCTAAATATTCATGATCAGATCAGTTTACAAAAAGAAACAACATAAGAACAAAAGCGTGAATGATATAACTCGAGAGCACAACAACGTGCATGTTTGTGGTAAAGTAATCCCACCATGATCGTGACCCAGTAAGCCCTCATTCCAAGTTCTCAGTAAAAGTTAAGATCATTACTCCACCACGTTGCCGTTCGGTTTGGCTGATGTTAGTTTCCAGCACCCATGTACATATCTTCTTCCCCATATCTCCCATGTACGAGTCGAGAAAAAGATCACATGGGTACTTCGTGATGATTTGCAATCATCCACTTGCTAAGTCGAGTGGGGTGCAAAGAAAAAAAAATAATGCATTGGAAACACTACACACTGAGGTTCGTACAACTACGACCAAGACGACGATGTTAATAGACTAATTTGCGAACTGATAGCAAAAGTGCTTCTACTAACTCTGACGCCAATTACCGTAAAATATAGTGAATAGGGGAATAAAGTCACTAGTGGAACAACTATTACACAATTTTTTTACGTACGTTGGTTTGGTTCACGTACGGTGATTTCTTGTGGGTTTGCAAAAAAAAACTTATATTTCGATGCAGAACATCGTTTTTGCACATCATTACTTTTCAGCCCGAATGTTTTTATTTAATCAAAAACTGATTAAACTTAGAAATAACATTTTTGTACATAGTTTGGAAATTAAGTATCCAACTACTTTCATAGTAGGAAAGAATACTTGATTATTGGGTTATTAACGTAGAATTTTTAACGTTTGGTCAAAAAAAGTTTAAACAAAATATTTTAGACATTCATTTGTGTAGACAAAAACGGTAGCATGTGTAAAAACATATCTATTGTTTTTTTTTCCATCTAACTGAATATTTAAGTCATATTGATAAAACGCTCTTTGCATTATCGACATTCATTAAAAAAATATGTCCACTGAAATGTCTTTGCGGTCAAATATCAATAAACCAAAAGTCATAGATTCGGATCGGATTGGTAGTTCTTTCCACCCTCTTATTATCTATTACCTCCTACAACATACTCACTAATTAACTTTTTTTATTAACTGGATTTAGGTTGAAGCAAATTGTTCTCGGTCGATGGCAGAAGCACGCAGGGCTCCGGATCGACTGCCAATGATTGCGTGGTGTGCTGCTGTTTGGGTAGGTAGCGAGGCAGTTAGGCGTTTGGAATTCGCACAGCGGACTTTTCATGGCTGATTGCATGCCGCCCCCTCTTGCCCACCGAATCAATCCAAACAGTTGCGCATAGGCATAGGTGAGGCGATGCGATGTGCATTAGTTAGGCACAGAGGCCTATTATACATATGAACATCGGATGCGTAGCTTGTGCACTTGTTAGGCGTTCGCTGCGACGACGAGCCGGGCGGAAAATTGTCTGCGATGCGAAGAGCCCACACTTCAATATCTCTTATGATTTGTTTCGGATTGCGGATAGGTGTGTTACTTATTATACGAGTTTATAATAATTATTCACGATGGATGTCCGACAGAAAACAAGAATCAAAGTGTAGTGAAAGAAAAAGCTAATGCATAAACTAAGTTTCATTAGCTGTATTACACGGTGACGGTACGGAAACTGAAACAATGCATTTTACAAATGTGTAAATGAGTTTTATATAAACCAATCGGTGCCCAGTCGTAAATAATTACTATGATGATGATGATCGATTGTGGATATGATTTGAACAACCCTGGTAGCACAGTTCAGATCGATTTGGTTGCAGCAACCCCAATGTGATTGAATTTGGTCGCATATGAGTCACAGTGACTTATGTGTGTCAACCTGTCTAATGCCTTTGTGAAACAATAAAAAAAAACCTCGGTCTTCATGATTGATTACTTATTTTGATTGAACTGATATTAAACTAATTCTTCTTCTTTCTTCTTATTGGCATTACATCCCCATACTGGGACAGAGCCGCATCGCAGGTTAGTGTTGATCAAGCACTTCCACAGTTATTAACTGCGAGGTTTCTAAGCCAGGTTACCATTTTTGCATTCGTATATTATGAGGCTAGCATGATGATACTTTAATGCCCAGGGAAGTCGAGACAATTTCCAATCCGAAAATTGCCTAGACCTGCACCGAAAATCGAACCCAGCCACCCTCAGCATGGTCTAACTATTAAACCTATTACTCATATAGTTATCATATATCAAAATCAGTTTTAAATTTGATCTCATCGACAGCAGAAATAGTTTTTAATTTGATGTCATAGTAACATTTTTTCTGCTGGGGATTTTGTTAACGACCAAAAGGATATCTGAAGAAATTTTAATTTTTTTTTTTAATTTTGAATTATAAAAATTTAAAGGAGGTTGCCTTTGGTGGGGTTTGATCCCACGACCCCAGCATGCTAAGCAGGTGCTTTCCCTATTGAATTACGAACCTCAGCTTAGCGGGTACTGATGAGACCAAATTCTCAAATTTAACAATCTTCGAAATTTTATATTTAAAAAATGTAATTTATAGATCCTTAAATATTGAAATCAGTAAACATTTTATTTTTTATATTTGTTCACTTTTAATTCTTTAAATCGTATTTTTATATATTTTAAATATTTTTTTTAAATCACTTAACTTATAAAAAAATTTAATTTTATTTCTTAAATATATCAAGTTTGAAAAGTTGAAATAAAAAAAAATTAAGAATTTTTATTTATAGTTTCCAAATTAAAAATTCCTCTGTGATTCGATATTTATGGGACCATCGACTCATGAAAATATTGAGATATGAAATGGAAGATCCTTAGGAAACTGTATGATGGTACCATCACAGTAATAAAAAAAACATGAAAAAATTAAAGATAATTTCTTACTAATTTTAAACATTTTATTTATAAAGCAATAATATTTGTTAGGAAATTCAATTTGTTGTTTTAAAATTCTTAAAATTTTGAATTTTTTAATTAAAAAAAAAAAAATTTTTTTTGGTGATTTTAATTTTTTCAAATACTGTTAAAATCCATGTTTTTGTTTTAAATTTCAAACTATTTATATCTAAATTCCTGATTCTTCTAGACTAGAGACCTAACCAGTTCGTTTGGTAGGTGAATTTTCCAAATCGGTTAAGAATCAAAGAAGTATTTTTTTTAAGTCTTTAAGGTTTTGAATTTTTAATATAAATAAGAAACATGTAAATAAAAAAATCCGAAAAAAAACTGATCTAAAAAATCTGATGATGATTTTTATTTAATATATTTAAAAACTCAAAAATCTAAAACTCCAAGATATAAGATAATAGAAAAAATATAAGAAAGTTCTAATACCTAAGGACTAGAGTGCCAATGAAAATGACATTTTCGAATTTCAAAAAACGACATTGCTCTCAAGTTTTATTATCCCAAAATATGACCCCATATAAAATTTGAGGTCAATCGGGCATGATTTAGGGGTGCCCAAAATTCTTCAAAGTTTTGAAATTTTTTCCAGGGGGGGACCAAAGGAAAAGTCGAAAATCGAATTTTTGTTTTTGATTCCAAATTACTTAAAAATGCATGAAACGTCAAGATCTAATGTTATTCAAAAAAAAAATCGATTTTTCCTCTAAGAACATTTTTGGGACTTCAGATGATGAATTTTTTTTTCATCGAGTTTTAACACCAGATGATACGCAAATGTTTTCGTAACCAAAAATATCCCCCTATCACAAAACAGATAAGGCATGATGGAACAAACTGCAAATTTCAAAGTAGGCTTTTTGTGTATCAACAATCGACGAACGGCATTCCCGTATATCAAAAGCAAAAGAAAGAGACAGCAAAGCATGCGATGCTGTTCTGTCTAATGCGTGTTGCTCAGTAAAGCTTGACTTCCACCGCTAGGTTCGCTAGCGTTCCCAAATCATGGAAGAACCACATTTCACTGCAATGATGCCTATATGTTATGTGCCCCTATGCAAAATTTGAACTAAATCGTACATGATTTAGAGGTGCGCAAAATTAATCAAAACTTTTTTTTTCTAACAGGGGGGAAATATTTTTTTTTTATGTCAAGGACTCAAAATGCATGAAACTTTGAGAATTATTTTTTTTGAAAAAAAATCGATTGTTATGGGACTTTGAAAAAAAATTCTTATGGCGAAAACAATTTTTCATTGAATTTAAAAACCGGACGTTGTGCAAACATTTCCTAAGCCCTAAAATATAACCCTATTCAAAATTTGAGCTCAATACAATAATTAATGATTTTTAAAAAGTCAACTAAGTAGCAGCTTAAAATACAGCTTTTACGTGTGAAACACAAAGTCTCTTGAATTGTGATAATGTCGTTGCACGTTTGATATGTGTAGGCATCGAATTGAAATCATTGATACCTTTAAAAAACAAAGAATTTCGTGAAGATCCATGCAAAAAGTTAGTTAGTGTTCACTTCTGCTTAAAATAGCTTTTCTTGTTAAACATCGTTTGAAAAAACCTTTACTTAATTTAAATTTACGATTGGCAGCACTCATTTCAGCAATAGCAATTGCATTTCCGGCCCACTTCCAAACCAAAGGATTTTTTCATACTAAAAAAGACTCCTGGCCAGGGTAGAAATATTTCACAGTCAATGCAGTGAAAAACATGGATCTCAGTATAATCTGCAGTCGCCTTCATCGTAGCCGTGGTGAGTGCGACTGGGTGCAGCCGAAAAATCATTTCCAACACCGACCATTCAATTTCGCATTCAGCCACTCACAAGTCACTCTGACAGGCTGCTCAGTTCGCGCCTTACAGTATGACTGTGAGTGGCCCATTTAAACGCGTGGTGATTTTTTTTCAATTTGCTGTGGTAAGTTTCATCTTCGCGGCGCAGTGGGTGATGTGAGTTCTGTTGTTTACTTTTCTGCCTCTCCGGGAATGTGAGGTTGATTTCAAAGCAGGAAGAAAATAAAAACATGATATAAAAAAAATCACCTTCATCCAGTGCTGTCGAATATTTACAACTCTGCTCCTGGCCTTTTGGCAGCACGGTGCGGCTAGAAGTTCTTATGCCGAGGTGAACTTTTGTTCGGTTTGAGGATACATTTTTAAATGTATTCTAATATGTTTATTAGTTCGAGTGAAACGAACAAATAGGAAAGAATAAAGTGCGTGAGTTTAGAATAATTGTGTGGTGATTAACAGCTTCAAGCAATGATTGTATCGAGAACTATGACGATTTTCAGGTAGGTGTTTATATGAAAAATAAATACTTCTATAATTGAACCAATTAGTAGTGACATAAATGGTTGAAAAATATTGAGTATTGTGCGAAATAAATGGGAGACTTTTTTTTTTAAATTATCAATCATAACCCTACAGCTTCCAAAAAGTATAAATCCTTAGTTTTCTGTGCAGTGAGCCGGGAATGGGGTCCATAGGCCTAAGTAGTAATTTACCCTATACCCAAACAAATTTTAAAATTAAAATAATTTAATATTTTTTTATGCTTTTTTTTAAATTTTTCAGGGAAATTAAAAATTAAATTTAAAATCCTAAAACCAAGAGTACCTAATATCGAAAAATAATAATCTAGAAATCATGTGAAGGGACCTAAATAATAAAATTTAGGAAATAAAAAACTAAAAATCAAGTAATCTTGAGATCCAAAAACCTGGTAATCGAATAATTCAAAAAAAATCTAAATCAAAACACTTAAAAGTTACAAAAAAAACTAAAAATCTGTAAGTTATTAAAAATGAAAATAACTCAAAATCTCCAAACTTAAAAAAGTATATATTTAAAAAAAATCAAAAATCGTTAGATCCAAAGTTTTAAAAATATAAAAGTTTTAAAAACTGAGGACCTAATCAGGGGTTGAATCCAAAACGCAATGAAAAAATCTCTCACTTTTCATCTTTGTATACTCTCACGATATGTAAATGTAGCATACACGCTAAAAATGAACTACTCGAAATTGAGTCGAATCCGACTCATTTTCATTAAAAACGGGACAACTCAAAATTTGAGTAAAAGATACTACTTCAATAAAATGATGATTTCGCGAAAGTTAAGCTTGGCCTTCCATCAATTTTTAATACGACAGATGCGAAGTTTGTCTATCTATCTAAGTGCATTTTACGACAAACAGACTCCTAGTTTAAGTGCAATCATCATTTTATTGAAGTAGTATCTTTTACTCAAATTTTGAGTTGTTCCGTTTTTAATGAAAATGAGTCGGATTCGACTCAATTTTGAGTAGTTCATTTTTAGCATGTACCGTGAGAGACGTTTTTCGCAAGCTGCTACAGAGGGATATACTCCACGATAAATGCATTTACAAAGGGGGCACCGATTCTGAGGCACCGAATTTCAATTTGTTTTACGCAGTTGTGTGAAAGTTATATGGTCCTCAACGGAAAATGTGCAAGAACGATTCGATTTATCATAGCTTCTCGGTGGGGCTATCAATCCTGTTTTTTATTTCGTACTTGGGCGATAATCTTGTTTTCATGACTTGTCATGATTCAAAGAGTTTCTTGTCTCTTTTTTATCTTTTTTTATCTTTTTTATTTAACAAGGACGATACGACAAAAAATGACAAAATGGAAGCAATTATATTTTTCTTTTACTCCACTTTCCACTTTCACCTCCACTCCACTTTCACTTCCATAAAAATTAGTAAATTGCCAATAAAGAAATCAGAGTTTTAGCAATAAATAAATATAAAATTTCCACAAATAATGCAAAATTTCCATAAACAAATAAAAATTTCCCACAAAACAAAAATAAATTAGCACTTCTGAAAGCAAAAATTGCAATTATAAAAGAAGAATTTTTCATGAAGAAATTAAAATGTTCCACGGAAAGAGTACAAAATTTCTATGAAAAAATCACTAATTATCAATAAACAATTACCAAATTTTCCACAAAGTAAACATTTTTCTCCCACAAAAATTAAAAACTTTCCACAAAAAAATAAGAGCAATAAAAAAATATAAATATTTTCAAAGAAAAATATATATAAAAAAAGAAATAAAACTGAGCATTTTTCCATAGATGACCTCTTCTTGAGCAGCGTTACAAGTTAATAATTTTTTTTATCTATTGCGTTTATTTGACAGGCTCAGGCGTGTATAACACTTAACGGAGCCGAGACTCTTTATGATATTAACAATCGTAAGTGAGTAACTTTTATTAACAGTTAGTAAGGCCAAGTTAGGTGACCAAGATACTCGTGGCGACTCAAGGTTAGATTGCGTAATTTCAGGATGGACAGGGTTTGGATTTAGGTTTGGGGTATTTCAGCTGCTCATCTGGGTATTTGATGTCAATAACGGTGTAGCGTAGCGTCGTGCTCGAGTTGTGGTTCGTCAGGGAGCATCTTACGGATGGCCAGAGCTTCATACAACACGGAACAATAAGACAGAGATAAGGAAAAAAAACTTGGAAAGAAAAAAACTGAAATCTTAGACTTTGATGTCTGATGAGCAAAACATCGCGATCCCCCAAGACATTTCTTACTTCCCTGTAGGGTTGTTTAACTCGGCCACTCATGAAAAATTTCATCAGATTTATTGCTTCTTTAGTATTTTTAATAAGAATTTTCATATTTTTTTGCTTTTCATTGTTTACTAGCAAAAGAAACCGGTAAAACGCGCGGCTACAAAGCAAGACCATGCTGAGGGTGGCTAGGTTCGAATCCGGTGCTGGTCTAGGCAATTTTCGGATTGGAAATTGCCTCGACTTCCCTGGGCATAAAAGTATCATCGTGTTGGCCTCATGATATACGAATGCAAAAAAGGTAACTTGTCTTAGAAACCTTGCAGTTAATAACTGTGGAAGTGCTTAATGAATACTAAGCTGCGAGGCGGCTCTGTCCCAGTGTGGGGATGTAATGCCAATGGGAAGAAGAAGAAGCAAAAGAAACCCAGCTTTGCCCGGGTTGCAAATGTCACAATGAACTTGTTGCGGCACCGCACTCTAGATCAATTTCCGTGCGTTTGTTTTGTTATCATCAACAGCTGACCCAAAATTGTATTCTAATGATTTTTCACATTTTCCCGTTCAATAACTTTTTGTAGATACAAACCTTGCGGATCCCAAAAAGAATCGATTAGTACAAAAAATCTTGCAAATCGGTCAACCCGTTCGCGAATTAAATCGTAAGGAAGGAAATCTCAACTCATTTTTATTATATAGAAGATTTTGCGGAAAATTTGAATTTCTTTGTGAAAAAAAAAAATTGTATAATTGTTTATTGCTAATATTAATTTATTTATGGAAATTTTTTATTTTTTCTATTTGCAACTTCTTCTCCTGCAATTTTTGCTTTTGAAAGTGCTAACTAATTTTTGATTTGTAGAAAATTCGTATTTGTTTATGGAACTTTTGCATTATTTTTGGAAATTTCATATTTATTTATAGCTCATACCTTAATTCCTTTATTGGCAATTTCCTAATTTTTTATGGAAAATTTCTAATTCTCCATCCATCTCGTAAATTCCTGAGGGAATTTCTACGGAAAATCGTTTGCTATTTTTTTCTACAATTTCCTTTCCTTTCTTCGCAGGGTGGCCACTGAAAATCGATTTTCAAATTCCCGGTTTATTGCCGCTTTTCCCGATATTTTTTTTTTCAAATTTTCCTGGTTTTATTTAACTTAAAAAAAAATATTGTAAGAGTTTTTGAACTTTAAACTAGGTGTTTATTTTCTGACGTCAGAGATCAGTTTTATATCGAAGCAACTAATAACTTGTATCGAACATTAAATTACCAACAACGTGTTATGCAAATGCTTTAATCAATAGGCACTCTGAAATTTTGCACTTCGTGGCCATGAAGTTCTAGTGTCAACAGGTATTTAATCAAAATGGTAATACAACATAAGCCTCTACAATGATTACAATGGTTTGATTCTTTTCTTAGTTGCAAAACTTTCGTAAGATTCTATCGGAGCCAATATTCATTGCCAGTCTAAGCAAAACGAAATGTTTTTAGTGTCCAGCTCTCGGTTTGATGTAATTCAGACTATTTCAAAGAATACCTTCCTGTGTAACTGATAAAACTTTTCAAATTTTGGCAAAATTATAAAGTAAATTGAATAAAATCGATGTTTTTAACTTAAAGTACTTAGCAATGAAGTAGGTAAAGCAGTGTTCTAAAAATTCACAAAATTATAAAACAGCTACAGTCGACATTCTACATCTCGATCAAACATAAAGGGGGAAATATGTAAACATCGAGTGATATTTCTCATTGAAATGATAAATTGCAGTACTGATCTTAACAATGACAACAGCTTATGATTCTGAAATTTTTTAAAGATATTTCAGATAAGTATCAAAAAATTTCCATTTTTCAATGATTTGTAGAATTTTTTAATATAGACGAGCTCGGTGGTCTAGTGGCTACCGCTTCTGCCTTATAAGCAGTAGGTCGTGGGTTCAATTCCAGGCTCGTCCCTTTCCTACTTTGTAGTTATATCTTAGTTCTCGTGTTTCACGTTCTACCAAAACGATTCCTACTGGTATAACCTTCCACACAATCCCAAAACCTCCCGTGGCACCTATGAGAGGTCGTAGAGTTCTCTGCATCTTTCTGAAGTAGGTGTCCAACTAACCATCCTTCCCCTTTCCTCAACATTCACAAGGACGTGGCCAGGACAGATCTCGACTATTGGGGAGAGTGCATTAGTGCATTAACAATAGTGTTGGCTTGTACCACATAGGAATCTGTGCGAAATGCTCAATGCTAATTGTAGAATTTTTAAATATATTTCTAAACAACTCTCAAACATGTGTTAAAATATATATATCCGATCTCGCTCGGGTTTTATTCGTCGAACTCTAGATTGGTTTCAATTCGCCATTTTTTTTCGAATTCTGTGTAGTTGATACAAAAAACATAGAGGTACATCATCTTAAGGCGAGCTTGGACATTGGAAGAATTACTTAAAGTTGAATACATCCATTTAAAAGAATGAATATTTCGATATTCGATTCTATGCGTAGCTCATGACACAATATTTATGATATGTCATCAAAATAAGTTGATATCAAAATGATCTAGTAACAACACAAACTGGATTTGGGATAAATATCCACTTATTTTGTGTTTTTCATACACACCATGTTGTAAAATCAAATAAAATCAGTTAGAATGCGACTGATTAATAAACATTAAAGAGAAATTATTTTTCTTTATATCATTTTCATTAAAAATTTCGAAGAGTTTTGAGAGTAACCTGACGAAAATATTTTTTTCCCGGTACATGTCCTGAATCCCGGTTTTTCCCGCTTTTTTCCCGGTGACTTCAATTTTCCGTCTTTTTCCCGCTTTTCCCGTTTTTCCCGGTTCGGTGGCCACCCTTTCTTCGGAACTTCTAGTGGGATTCTTCCAACAATGTCGCTGAAATTTCGTCCTCAAGTACCTTTTAGCAATTACGTTGAGCTGAGCACACTGCCTGTACGCCAGATGATCTTTTATTGCTGAAAATAATATTTGCCGTCGCTTATTTACAAGTTCATCGTTCTATAACGCAACTACTTCATAACGCAGTAAAATCATCTCAAATTAATCGAATGATCAATTCCAAAATGATTCGACCATACAAGGTCGCCTCGAAGCCTCAATTATCCAATTGATTGCTGCAATTTTGCCCAGCACAGTTAAGTGCGAATTGTCTCACTCTAATAGCCTAATTGAAACCATTTATTGTTTCGTATTTACATCACAGTGTTCCCCACATGTCCGTCTTTTCTTCGAATTCGGCAGAGTACACCAACTTCATCAGTTGCTTTTGCTGAAACGCATCAGCGCTTCGGTACTTCCAGTGTCATTCAGTGAAGTTCGTCCAATCATAATTGTCGTGACAACGAAACTTAATTTACATACCTACTCATTACATTTCAATAATGAGGCATTTAAGGAACTGCATGAAAAATTAGTTCAATTATACTTTCGCACGAGCGTAAAAAATTTCATCACGAACATTGTGACAAAAGTCGTGTTGTATGTGAGTTGGATTTTTTTTGGTTCATGTCTTGAAGTAATGACAACATTCAAGTGCTTGTATGAACACTGCCCATTGAGGCAATTAAGATCCATTTTTTGTTTGTTTACTGTCCAAGGGTACCGAAAGGCATTATGTCCACTAAAAAATAACTCATTGCATATAGAAAGATTCGCGCATGTGTAGGTCTTAACTTAACTGTGTGACTTTTTTTCTTGGTTTCGAGCCAACCAAGTTCAAGGCACTAAGATTCGAATGAAATTTAATAAAGTGCATATTTGTTTTCTAGTTATAATCACTCTTAAAAAAGCGGGGTAATAAAATTGGAACAGATATCCTACCAATCTAAAATAACCTTGATAAATAATAGAGAACTGGAAAAGGAATGAACAAACAAAACCAAAACCAGAATAGGCAAGCTGGTAAAAAATTTCCTGCGTATTATTTTTTATAAAGTTTCAACGTTTTTTTTTTTTACTTTCTGTGAATCTTTTGCTCTATAAATTCTGAGTCTTTGTGACGCATTAAAAAACCCGACCGATTCCGATTCCCAAATCTAAATGGATTGATCTGGATGTTTCGTTATTTTTCTTGCTTCGATGATTAGCGTAGACAGCACCGCGAGTCGTTAAACTAACCTGATGATGTGTACAGACCTAGCAGGGTTTACGTCTCATCACCATCATCATCAGCATCATCACCATCAAAGGTTCATACTTTTTTTTCTGTTCGTGGTCGTTAGTTAAGTGTAGCATTGACTAAAGTATCGTGTCACTTGAAATAATGCATTTAAGGGGGAGGCTTAATTTACAGAACAACAAAGCTGAAACTGAGCAAACTTTAGATAGAAACCATTTGTCCCTGTCTGCAAGAAGATTACTTTACATTTTAAATACCAACTCATTACAATTTCAGCCACAAACGCCCATTTATGGTTGCTCAACTTGACAAATAAGAACCGTGCGACGACCGACTCGTCAAGTCCGCAGTCAGGTCAACGCTCTCGGGCGCTCCCAAAATTAACAGTCTGCACAAACCAATATGCGATGACCGACCGGTGAGAACAATGATGAAAACCGCCCCTCTAACGAGTGGGTCAACATTCCGCACATTAATTAAGGCAAAAGTGAAAAATTGCCCGGTCAATCAGCAATTGCAGCGGCACAAAGATTTGCTTGATTGCCGCGTGCAGCAGCTTCATTTGTTTGTCGATGGTCGGAGGTGGCCGGCCGGTGCGCGCGGTAGCGCGAAAAATGCACAAATCTGACCTCTCGAGCGAGCTGCTCGCGACGTGCACGATGACGGACGACGCTTTCGTTCAGAGTTGTTGGTCAACGATTGTGCAGCAGCGAAACAACCAATTCACTATAGGATTTCGGGCGGTCATTAATCGAAAATGTCATGTCTTCCGAATTATTTTAAAATATTTTCTCTCCATTGTCAATACTCTAATTAAGAGAAATTCTGAATTTGAAGTCTCTAGGTGCACTAGTTCCAAAGATATAAGGTGGCAAAGTCAGAAATGGGTAAAAAAGTTAGCAAATTTTCTGAAAAAATATTTTATTTTCAACTATTTATTGAAATATTTTTTAAATGTTTTTTCTTCAATGTTAATACATCATTACAAAGGTTATTGTATAAGCTTTTAAATGGTGTGCAACACTAATGGTTACACTGTGAAAAAAAAATTGAAAAAATGCGGAAGCAATATTTTTTCCAAAACGACGCTATTTTCAACTTTGATAGTGAAGAACTTTTTTTCCTCAGGAATCCCTGGGTTCTTTATGATACACATCAAGGACAAAGCTTCGACTAAAATGTCCTGAAAGAATTTCTTGCCAGTATTTGCAATTAACAGAGTTAAGTCACTCTGAATTTTTCTTTTCATTTGTTTTTTACCGTGTTTTGCCTCTCTCGTACTCCAAGGTTAATGCTCATTCCAAAAACGAATGTTTGATAGAAGGCCCGGAGACCCCTAGTGGTATATATCAACTAACTCAGCGCGAAGAATTGAGGTGATGTCTGTATGTGTGTGCATGCGCGTCTGTATGTATGTGCGCAAAAGAACGCAATCGCCATTTAGACACTTATTTGTGTCCGATTTTCTCGCAACAAGTTTCATTCGACGGGAAATCTAGTCCCATCGTTTCCTATTGAAAATGGGTCAGACTGAACTATGCGCTCAAAGGGTATGGTCAAAATACATTTATTGGTAATAACTTCGACTTTATTTATAACCATTTGAGCTCATTTAATTAACTTTTCAAAGGAGTAATGAATAAAACCCCCAATGCAATGCAGCACAACGGTAACGGAAGGATTTAACAGTTCGCTCATATATTTCCTGTCAAATTTTACCGTTTCCGTCGCCATTCCGCTGAAATGCGTTTGGGGCTTGAGTGGTTTGAGTCATTCTCTAAACCTAATTTTCTGAGCTCTTCATTAGCTACTGATGGAGAACTAAATATGAGATTTCATAATATGTAAATATTTATAAATCTCCTGGAATCAATAATTCCCGACATGTTTATTGCAAAAGTAAAGACGAACAATATCTTAGTTAGAA
Organism: Armigeres subalbatus; assembly: GCF_024139115.2. Taxonomy (NCBI): domain Eukaryota; kingdom Metazoa; phylum Arthropoda; class Insecta; order Diptera; family Culicidae; genus Armigeres; species Armigeres subalbatus. The sequence goes on from NC_085141.1 coordinate 93,522,512, forward strand.
CGGAGCGTATGAAATTCCTGCTAGTGTTCATGAATGTCTGGCTAATGGTAGGGAAATATTTATTCACTCATCTACACTTTGAGGTTCACTGGCTGAACAACCAGCGGAAAGTCAATATAAACAGTTGAAGAAATTTAGAACTCATAATGCAAGAAAATGATCAAGAGAGGCAAATGTTGACATTTTCCTTCGTGCCTTACATGAATCAGATCCATTTTAAGCTCGATTTGGATAACGAGGAGACGTTGGAAAAAATTTTTCACTTAGTTATTCTTATGCCATGCGTAATTTTGTAATATTTGAAGATTTTCAAAAGTTCTTTATCTTCTAATACTTTAGATGAATTTATCTCATCTTCCATCGTTGATGGAATTGAAGAAAATATCATTGAAGACTTAAACCTTGACACAGAAAAAGAATGATGCTGTATATAACTTGTAGAAATCATGAAAACAAATCAAAAGTAATTCAAATAGTGTTGTTATTTAAATTAAAAGAATTTTGCTTTTCGGAAGAATGGAGCATTCTTACATTCCACAATGAATGTCCACATTTTTGAGAATATATTAATCTCATTTTTGAATAACTTGTACACGTAAAAATGTCATGGGATTGCGATTTCTAATTTGCTAATACCCTTTTTCAAAAGTTATTTTCAATTCTGATTATTTGATTAACATTTAATGCTTTATGATCCTTCAGATCCTAGTACTTTGTCAAACAAATTGTTCTAAATACAAATTGTGAGGCATGAGAGTGAGAACAAAAAATATCACGGAATGTCATGAAATTAATGTCATTTAACATGATCGCCGCCATAATGTCCATAAATTGCTGAACTTAGTTTTGTACAGCCCCTTCCTTCTCCTTAAGAAAACGCACGAAATTTCAACTTCCCAAATAGGTTTGCTTTGTCACGTTAATCGAACCTATGAAAAAAATAATTACGTAATTCATAGACGATCCCCAAAGGGGGGGGGGTTGGAAATTGTATATTCATGCTATTTCGACCATACACAGCTAAAACTAAGTGGAAAATCACTTTAAAAGTCCAATTTTATTTTTGACCGCTCGCTTGTATGGGGATCCCCCATAGTGCAATTGGGTGAACGAATTGCCGATGTGTAGATGAAGTGCACCGCAATTGGGGGGGAAAGCGGTTAAGCGCACTGACTGTAATTGAGGTGGAAGTAGTTTTACATAATTCAGGCGTTATATGATTGGATAGATTATTTCTGGTATTTGGTATTTGATGTTGTACCGGCAAATACGAATTTGAAAGATGAATAAATAAGAAGATTGATAAAAATGTATACATAATCAAGAATCATGCAAAAGTAGCGTACTTTTTGTTAGCGCATACCAAAAACAAATCTTCGGCACCTTTCTCGTGTATTAGAAAAGGCAATTAAAGAACCAATATTATTTAAACTTATTTTGTATTTATCGCATTTATTTATGTACATTACCACTTTTGCGATCAAAGTCTTAATTTTTGTATTTCAATAAGCTTGGATATTCTCTTTATTAGTAGCAATTTTATAATGTTTCTATCAGTTAACATATTGGAACTCTACGCAGTACATAGCCTTATAATTGATTTTAAAATTAGTTTTATTTGCAAAATTACGATAATAAACCAATTGTTTTTAGACGACTTCATTTGCATTATTTTTGTACTAAATTTTTGGTTTCCTCTAAATTGCTAGAAAGAGCCACACACAATTATTGCATCACAAAGAGCAGCCAAACTTCAATATTTCAAAACCATAGATCCAATATTGTTCCTTTGTATAAATTTTAGTGAAATCCTGATGAAATTCTGGTCATCCATCAGATCTTATAGATTTCTTGTAACCTAAAAAGTTAGTCAACATTACTTGCAGACAAGTTTTTGAGTGTGTTTTAAAAATTTCTAGAGATTGGACGATTACTTTAATCGAGGGCTTTGGAGAATCTTAAAATCAAGTCATGTAAACCGATTTATTTTTTCAAATCCATTCAGATATTTCCTAAAATTGACATGAGTTCTCCGACCCTCAGACATTTATTGGTTAAAAATAATACTGCCAAGAATTTAATTCTTTTCTTACCCGGGGGACGCGTTCCGTGTTAAAAACAGTTTTCAGTTAAAAATTCAAAAATCCGTGTAGAAAAAGTATTATGGTTTCACGACGAATCATGCAAAATTGAGCAACTCTGCACAAACTTTATATGGGATTTTTTTACACGGCGTTTAAAAAAAACATGTAAAAACAGAATTGGATAAGCATCTTTCTCAATTGGAGTCAACGACTGTTTGCATGGTCCAGGTTCTCTGCTTTTGCTGGTCTCTCCTCTGGTGCCCGTCGTGTCTATTAGACTGATTAGTCTGTACGCCAAGGGGTCGCCCGGCGGCTTCTCGATATTCGACAACAAAACCAACTTCGTCCTATTCCATCAATCGGGGAAACAACACACGTTGAGGCATCTCTGCATAACTAGCCTAAACATGTTCGGGTTCCCTATGATTGCTGCCTTCCCGACGGTCCGCTCTTTCCTTTTCGGTGCGGGCACGTTTCATCCTTCGTCCAATCTTAAGGCTTGTTGATCGAAGGGTTGCAATCGCGGCAATATACCGGCCTCGGCATGATGGTGGCGTCGCACGCGCGAGATAGGCAGCTACCAGTGCATCCCCACTTAGACAATCCGTGTTGGCCTCCAATCTCAGAGTCGCAGTAAAAACTTCGCTGTCCAAGAGTTAAGTCTTCCACCCACGGGCCTGACAGGGATCCCCCACCCTCGATAATCGATCTTAAAGCGAATTGCTAAATTATCGTTGTGCCCTTGCTCATGCACTTCTTCTAAAATCCCGGCCCCTAGATTATGCTAGTTCGCCGACTGGCTGGCTTATCCACTGCTACTCGATCCCTCGGCGGTCGTGCCACAAACTTCCTATATCGAATCCTCCTGACTCCCCCCGGCGTCGAGGGTGGTCCACCAATTCCGGTGAAGGAAACTTCCGCACTGATGGTGCCCCGACTACCGGCGGCTATCGCAGAGAACGCTTTCGCGCATTGCGCCTACTTCATCTTCGGGTTGCAGAGGTAGTCCGACAGTTCCGGTGGTGGATGACGTCTGCACTGGCGGTGCCCTACATACCCGAAGCGCATTCTTCTTCTTTCTTCAGGAGGTTGGCTGTTCGAGTGCCAAGGTCAGTCCGACGATTCCGGTTGGCAGAAGACTTCAGGTTCGCCGGCGCCTCGACGACCCGAGGCCAAACACTGCTCACTGGACTCACAATGGGTTTTCCCCGAGACTACGCTTGTTCGCTGGTCACTACTCCATCTACGCTGCAGCTCTGACAGTATTTGCGTCACGACTCTGCTGACCACATTCCACGTGCCTTCTTCGTGACACATTCGCTCTGCGATGTTGTCCGCCCGTAGGGCAGGCATTCCTCTACGTACTTCCGCAAACCTTGGGCAATCGAATACCACGTGTTCTGGAGTCTCTTCGACATTCTCACACTCTGGACATAACGGTGAATTAGTATGTCCAAACCGATGTAAGTACTTCCGGAAGCATCCGTGACCCGACAGAAACTGCGTCAGTTGAAAGTTTACTTCATCATGCTTTCTGTTCATCCACACCGACAGGTTTGGGATGAGCCGGTGTGTCCACCTCCCTTTCTCCGTACTGTCCCACTCTTGTTGCCATCTCGCCATCGATCGGATTCTCACCTCCTTCCTTACGTTTCTGGTGTCTCTTTGCCGATAACCCTCGATGTCTTCCTCCAGGGTGATGCAGATGGGTAGCATCCCAGCAATAACGCATACAGTCTCTGACGATATCGTTCTATATGCGCTCGCGGCTCGAATGGCCATCAGCCGGAACACACTTTTCAGCTTTCCCCGGTTCCGCTTGGTTTGCAGTGCATTGCCCCAAGCAGGAACCCCATAGCGCAGTATCGATGACGAGACACTAGCTAGCAGACGCCTCGTGCTGCTTCTTGGACCGCCTACGTTTGGCATGATCCTCGCTATTGCGTTCATTGCCTTCCTCGACTTTTCACAGGCATAGTCAACGTGGCTGTTGAAATTTAGCCGATCGTCGATCATCACTCCCAAGTGCTTCAGTGATCGCTTCGAAACAATCGCATGGCCTCCGACGACAATCCCCATCCGCTGGATCGTTTTGCAGTTGCTGACTAATAGCACCTCCGTTTTGTGGTGAGCTATCTGCAGCTTAACACCGCTCATCTAGCGCTCGATCATGGCTATCGTCTCCATCACCAACACCTCTACTTCTTCAAGAGTCTCGTCCATCACCGCTAGAGACACGTCGTCCGCAAAACCCACGATTTTCATTTTCCTGGGTAGCTGCAAAGAGTTGGACCAAGTATGGAGCCCTGGGGAACACCCGCTGTAACGTGCATCGATTTATATCCTTCATTCGTATCGTACATCAGAACTCTACCCTGAAAATAACTTTTCAGGATATTGCAGAGATAGTTGGGGACCCGCATTCTGTGGCCGACCCGCAAGGGGGACCCGCAAGCCGCCGCGATGGCTTCAAAGCTGGCGCTGTTGAACGCGCTCTTCACGTCTATCGTGACCACTGCGCAGTACCGATCTCGTCCTCGTCTCCTTCTGCTTGGACGCCTTCTCAGCACTCTCGAGCACTGTTGCGTGTGTATGTGTGCACGTATGTGCGTGTATGTGTGTGCGCGCGCTTTGCACGTCCTCTCCCACAGTAGAAAGACTTTCGTCCGCCCGCATCAACTTAAGGACTTCGGCGTACTTTTCCTTGTCGGTTTTAGCAAATATACTATATTAACAATATGATTCACTCTCACGAAATTTTGGCGACACCACATGTGGCGCCAACTCGCGTCTAAAAGGATCGATACACACGTAAATCGAACTACCCAAAATATGACGATCGTTTTACACACACTTCAAAATGTCATCATGAAAAAAATAGGGATGCTTGATGTTTTTTTTTGCAAACTTAATCGATTATGTTTAATCGAATGCAAACGGAAAATCAAATGTTGTAGCAGAAGTGTGGTAGGCATATTTTTGTGGAAATGTATAATAAATGTTATATAGCTCGTTGAACTGTATCCGGCGGGACCATGCCGGTGCACCATATCGAAATTGACACACGCTGAAGCAGTTGGAGAGCTATACGAGGTTGCTGTGGAAGTATACATTATTCTAGCATTGTACCTACTCGCTCTCTGTTTCGCACACCATGTTGCTGTTTGCTCATTTGACTGCAACACTTTTATCAAATATACTATTTATACTATATATTAACAATATGATTCACTCTCACGAAATTCTACGACCCCACATGTGGCGCCAATTCGCGTCCAAAAAGTTCGATACACGTTATAATTAAACTACCCAACATATGACGATCGTTATACACACACACTTACGGAGCCGAATTTATTGAATTCAACATTTGGCTAGCAAACATTACCGCTAGGCAATGGTTAAACTCACTGGTATTTTTTAACAGCAAGGAAGTGACCCTGATCAATTTACTTATGTTTTGTTACACTTTACACTTTACTTTTTTTCCCTAAATACTCTTATAATAGGTTTATAGTGGTTATCTAGAGAGTGCCACTTGGCTATATTTTACACGTATAGTGGTCATCGGGGCTCCTTATCCGTGCGGTAAGACGCGCTGCTACAAAGCAAAACCATGCTGAGGGTGGCTGGGTTCGATTCCCGGTGCCGGTCTACGCAATTTTCGGATTGGAAATTGTCTCGACTTCCCTGGGCATAAAAGTATCATCGCGCTAGCCTCATGATATACGAATGCAAAAATGTTAACCTGGCTTAGAAACCTCGCAGTCAATAACTGTGGAAGTGCTTAATGAACAAACTGCGAGGCGGCTCTGTCCCAGTGTGGGGATGTAATGCCAATAAGAAGAAGAAGAAGTGGTCATCGGGAAGTTGTCGTGCATTATTGGGTTATTATTAGATATTATAAATTGATCTTGAAAACCATCCCTAGAACGGAATAAAACTTGTAATGTTGCTTGGGATATCACCGCATGGCTAAGGAAGGCTTTAATATTACTATGGTAGATTATTGTTTAGCATGATCAATCGTTTTGAATAATTTTATGACACCAGTGTGAGTGTGAGAACTTTCGAGCGATCACCATCCTTAATGCCGCCTACAAAGTGATATCTCAGATCATCTTCCGTCGTCTATCACCATAAGTGAACGAGTTCGTGGGAAGTTATCAAGCCGGCTTCGTTTACTGTACGGCAAATCCTTCAAAAATGCCGTGAATACCAGGTCCCAACGCACCATCTGTTCGTTGATTTCAAGGCGGCATACGACAGTATGGACCGCGTAGAGCTATGGAAAATTTTGGACGAGAACAGCTTCCCTGGGAAGCTTACCAGACTGATCAAAGCAACGGTGGATGGTGTGCAAAACTGTTTGAAGATTTCGGGCGAACACTCCAGTTCGTTCGAATCGCGCCGGGGACTAAGACAAGGTGATGGACTTTCGTGCCTGTTGTTCAACATTGTGCTAGAAGGTGTCATGCGGAGAGCCAGGTGTAACAGCCGGGGTACGATTTTCAACAGATCCAGTCAATTTATTTGCTTCGCGGATGACATGGACATTGTCGGCCGAACATTTGCAAAGGTGGCAGAACTGTACACCCGCCTGAAACGTGAAGCAACAAAAGTTGGACTGGTGGTGAATGCGTCAAAGACAAAGTACATGCTTGTGGGCGGAACCGAGCGCGACAGGGCCCGCCTGGGAAGCAGTGTTAGGATAGACGGGGATGCCTTCGAGGTGGTCGAGGAATTCGTCTACCTCGGATCCTTGCTAACGGCTGACAACAACGTTAGTCGTGAAATACGAAGGCGCATCATCTGTGGAAGTCGGGCCTACTACGGGCTCCAGAAGAAACTGCGGTCGAAAAAGATTCGCCACCGCACCAAATGTGTCATGTACAAGACGTTAATAAGACCGGTAGTCCTCTACGGACATGAAACATGGACAACGCTCGAGGAGGACTTGCAAGCACTCGGAGTATTCGAGAGACGGGTGCTTAGGACCATCTTTGGCGGTGTGCAAGAAGACGGTGTGTGGCGGCGAAGAATGAACCATGAGCTCGCCCAACTCTACGGCGAACCCAGTATCCAGAAGGTAGCTAAAGCCGGAAGGGTACGATGGGCAGGACATGTTGCAAGAATGCCGGACAGCAACCCTGCAAAGATGGTGTTCGCTTCCGATCCGGCAGGTACGAGACGGCGTGGAGCGCAGCGAGCGAGATGGGCAGACCAGGTGCAGAACGACTTGGCGGGCGTGGGGCGTATCCGAGGATGGAGAGATGCGGCCTCGAACCGTGCATTGTGGCGTCAAATTGTTGATTCAGTGTTATCTGTTTAGATGTTAACTAAATAAATGAAAATGAAATGACACCAGTTAAACTTATTCATTCGCATAACAAGTTTCAATTTTGGCAGGTGTTGAGAAAGAATTGGGTATATGTGTAAAAAAGATATCGAACCAGTGCATAATCTCCATCCAAGCGTTTCTCATCTATTTTCAGAGGATTACATACGTTTATCGAGTTTGGCTTCGTTATGCTCTTTAACGTTTGAGCTTCAATAAACAAGTTATTTAGACTATAACTTGGTAATAATCGATTCCTCCTTAATTTTTTATATGATGATTGGAAGAAAAAAATCGAGGAAACTCATTTAGTAGTGACGTGGTAAATAATTGACTGTTTTACAACTGAAAGGTTCCGTTTAAAGGCAGCCTCACACCTCGGGAATTTGGTTCGATGATTTTTTCCCCATGCATTTTTGCATATGCGATGTTTTCGGGATTTGGGCACGGAAAATCAAAATCCCGGCCCCATTTAAAATGCACGGGGACCAAAATCCGGAGGAAAATTTTCCCGAGGTGTAAGGTGGCCTTAAGGGAGAAAAAAAAGTTGTTTGGGACCCCTGGGTAGATTTTTTTCAAATAGTCACGAAAAGAAAGCTTAAAGGGTCAAACACAATGGATACGTTTGCGTGCGTTTTGACAGTTTTCCCATGGGAAAACGTAATTCAACGTATCCATAATAATAATAAAACGTATCCATTGTGTTTGGCCCATAAGAGCTATATTTTCACGTAGTGAAAGTATTAGCGATGCTTTTTTTTTGCCACACACCGCGTTGAATTATCTTGATTTTATGATATCAATGATGATTTCTTTTCAAATTAACTCGCATGCATAATCCCATTTTTGAGAATTCCCAAATTGTTATCAATTTTTGAATATGATTTGACAGAGAGAAACGAAATTTTGTGAACAAACTGCCCGATATGAGAGTCTGATATAAATACAATTCAAACATAATAACGTTTGTGGTACAATCTCTCTATATAAAAATGAGTTTGCATTTCCTTTGAGGCAATATAACTCATGAACGGGTTGACCGATTTGTACGGGTTTCTCATTAATCGATTCGTCTTGAGGACTGCTGTGTTATAAAATATCACTAAATTTTGAGGAGAAAGTTGAGAAATTGTGAAAATACAATTTTGATGCAAGTTGTAAGGAAATCCAATACGATCGCGCTAAAAATGATCTAGAGTGCGGCGCTGAATGAACTCAACAATTGACAGTAAGAATGCAAAATATAGGCGACTCTGTAAATCTCGATATTCTATATCTCGATATCTCTCCCTATGTCGATGGTTTCCTCGATCGTTTCAATCTACATACATTTTGGCTTTCTACATCTCGATAACTCCCCTATCTCGAAATCTTTCTATCCCGATGTGTTGTAATCGTATTTTGTTTTGGATTCACTCTCCTTATGTCGATATGTTCAAATTTTTAGGCTACTAGACCATATTTGGACGATAACAATACAGATCAACAATAAGTAATGCTATTTGTTTTGTTGTCGTTTTTCATAGCAACAAGCTGTTTTGGATCTAGTACCCATTAAAATTTTCCTTCCATTGCTCGATCTCTCCCTATCTCGATGGTCCCTTCAATGTCGAGATGTGGAGAGCGCCTGTAGTATAATCCCGAGCAAGGTCGAGTACGTTCAACTAGTTTTTCTTGCGAAAGTATCGAAAAATAATCTATTAAATCCCAAAAAATTACTGATATTGGATACGAAATCGAGAAAGCACAATAAAATAGGAGTGATTAAGTTTAGCTGAAATATCTCACCGTAATGTTATTGTTTTGAAAGGGCAAGTGAATTGAACAACTTAGTTGATTGCAATTTACTTGCAATAGAGTTGAACATGTTCAACTTACTATCCGTTCAAGTGAGTTGAGCGAAGGTGTTTGGACGCGTTTAATCCAAGCGACTTGTTCAATTCACTTTCCATGTCTAAATGTAACAAAATAATCATACCCATTATGATAAGCGCAACATAACAAAACGCAATCGGATGAGTGTCATCTTCATGGCTTTCCACTCAAGATACATATTCATTCAATCAATGGTGGGCAGCAAAAAGCTTTCAATTCATAATAAGTTGAAACGCAGGTGTTAAGTTCCAGTAGGAATTTAGGACACCGAAGAGGAAGAAGAATGATGCATTGGAATAATATCGATAATATTCAGAAATAATTAATCAAATTTCTTGCTGAAGAAAAAGATAGAAATGTTTACAGTGGAACAATCATTTTAATGTTTGCGGAACGGCTTTCACAGTTTGAACCATTTGAAGCAAAGGTGTAGTTTGTCTGCTTTGCACTGCTTCATCGAAATATTTACAGTAGTGTTTGCATTTAACAAAGTCGATATTGCGGTAATCGATTTTTTGAAAAATGTATGGACATCCCCACACTGTAAAATGTCATCGAACAACTGTATGACTACTCACCGGAAGATGGCAGGAGGGTTTTCCAGCACAAGCTAGAAAAAAACATGTTTAGATTCCTCTTTGCTCGCTAGATGATGTTGTTATCACCGGCAAATTGTTCGCCATTTCGTTGTATGGGAAAACTCGAAGTGAACCATATTGTTAATATAATATATTTGGTTTTAGCCAACAAAGTCTCGCCTCTGTCCTTAATTTTCGTAGCGGGCAGGATGCATTCAACTCCTGCTTTGCCTTATTAACCAGCTGCCAGGGATTTTTGGTTCCTTGTGCCGATGGAACAGGCTGGCTCGTACTCTTTTGAGGAGGCACCTTTGTCGCCCTTGTGCCTTACCGCCTCCCACCGGAGGACGCAGAACGATCGCGCGGTTATCGAAATGTCCGGTTCTGCTCGTTCGCGCAATTTATTAAGAAAGAGAAACCATCAGTGCGTATTCGTATTTTTAGGAAGTAGGCAACCGAAGGTAATGTTGGCCCTTGATGTAACATTGGCTCATCACGCAAACTAATCAATATTTCAGCCATAATACGTCGTTTTGTAAGGAGATATTAAGGTGATTATACAATCAAGCCATGTGGTGAATTTCAAATTCACCACACGGTTTTCTACTCATATTATCAAAAGTTCAAATCCAGGGTAATAATTTTTGTACAATGCTGAAATTAAAGTCGATTGCTTAGCATGAGTAATCAAACGATCTACGGATGTTTCATCCCCATGGGCGTTGTTGTTCTCTCAATTCGTGCGCTTGATCACGCGGGGCTTATTGTACACGACTATAGCTTCGGAATGCTTGCGTCCATGAAATGGGCTGTAGGAGTTATAATACAGCTATCACCTTCTAGCGCCCGGATCTAAGATTCTTGCAATTATATAAAATTAAAATGGTTGCACGAATATTCTATCCATAATGCCACTGCCAGACAGTGGGAGTTAGATTGTAATAACACACACAAAAAACACACACATTACGCTAGATTCATTCACTTCTTCAACTATTAAAAGCAAACAATTTGCGTGAAAAATCGCTTTGACTCGTTCCTCGATGGAGGGTCTGACTCAACACTAGTGGAGACGTCGATAGTGGATCAACTTGGCGTACAAGGACCTGTTGCCTCAATGTGCATGCAGTGGACCAATGAAGACAAAATAACTGAAGAAGATTCCAGAAATGTTCAACTCAACGTATCAGGAGTACGGCAAAACAAGCAGTTCCAGTTAAGAGGCGTGCAGATCGTGGCGAGCTTGGATCTACCTCAACAGTCGTTTCACTTCAAGGAGCTCGAAAATCGTTTCACCCATCTGGAAAGTCTACTTGACGATAGTTATCGCAATGGAGTTCCAGGCATCCTAATCGGCATGGATAACACCAAAGTGAAGACTTCCTTAGAGCAATGCAAAGGAAAAGCCAACTTCTTAGCTATGCAGGCCTTGCAGCATGCAGGGAAGCCATGCGAGGACTTGCAAGCTCTCGGGTTATTTGAGAGACGGGTGCTTCGGACCATCTTTGGCGGTGTGCAATAAGACGGTGTGTGTGGCGAAGGATGAATCACGAGCTCGCCCAAAGTCTACGGCGTACTCAGTATTTAGATGGTAGTTGAAGCAGGAAGGATAAGATGGGCAGGGCATGTTGCAAGAATGTCGTTGCGTTGCGTTGCGTTGCGTTGTAACGGAGTATTTCGTAGATTGCATACTGATAGTTGTCATGTATATTCTTTACCTTTCTTACCCCAATTGCTTATGGATTTCCATTTGGGATTCAATGGAAATCCAATTGGGGGTCCAAAATGATAAAACATGAAAGCTATCATTGCCGGCCACGCCCATCTTCTCCGTTACTAGGAAAGGGAAGGAAATGATGATATGACATCTACTTAACGAGAGGCCAGCGACTCACCGACGCCCTCATAGATGTCAAGGAATTGGATGGTGGGTAGGGTATGTGGTTTAGGAGTATCATTATAAGCAAATGATAGAAAATTTGTGGAAATACGTTGGGAGTGACTTTCCTAAGAAATTTATGTCACTCCATTATCCTTGCCGATGATTTTCCTCGGATGGGGCGAAGGTATTAGCCTTGCCCTGGCTAATAGCCTAGGTTTAAGCGCCTTTGCTCGCTCTCTGAAACGAAAAAAGAGCAAAAAGAAATTAAATTCCCCTCCCCCCCTGATATGATAATGATTTTGATCAACAAATGAATTCTAGGTGGATGAATAAATGATCAAATGGCTGCAAACAAGCCTCTATTGTCGTAGCAGAAGCAAACCCGCCTCAATGCGACAGGCAGAAGCACATGTTTGTGATTCAAACGCGATCGACTGTTGTTCAATTTCGATACACATAGTTGGGTAGAGAGAAAAGATGTGAAATATTGCTAAAGTAGGATTCGATGGATACGGGAAATTGACTCATATGCCACCGTTATTAGCTGGTTATGGGACAGCTTTCTCGCAAGGGCAGCTGTTGTATAATTGGTAATACGTCCGTGTTCTTAATGGAATAGTGCGGGTTCAAGTCCCACCGGCAGCCGAACTCTCCCTCGCACACCTCATAAAAAACACCCTCCAATGGCAAACCCAATATGTGCATCAAAACCAACATCCCTTCCAAAAAAGAAAAAATCCGACCTCCCTTACAATTGATGACTTGTAAAAGCAAAAAAGTAAAAAATTAAAAATATATGTGTAACAAAAAAAAAATCCTCTGTTTACTTCTCTTATGCGATAAGGTAAGTTCACTTTACATGAAAATTTATGAAAATATGTGACAGTTCATGAATACACGAATAAAGAGTTCAAAAATAGATAAAAATATTAAGAAATACCATATAGTAAAATTCAATTAAATATAACGAAAGTCTATGTATGTCTTACAAGGGTATCTGAAACAAGTAATTGCTACATTTAAAGTCAATATATTTCCTCGATATGGAACCAATTTCATCATGAATACTTGATCAAACCGAAAAAATCGATTCATATTGAATTTTTGTAGAAAATTTTGACGCACAGTAATTCACCAGTCTATCCGCAGTCAAAAGGATGAAACAATAATATTAGAAACTATAGATGTATCGAATATTATATATTGCAAAACCACTAGAAATTGCACAGTTCTACATGGTGATGGAATTTAGTATGAGTGATTCCGCAAACATAATAAGAACATAATACATCATTGTCTCCTTAAAGATCAAGTGTCTGCCCTTTTAAGCCAGAAAAATGTTACATATTTTAAGGAAAATCTAAAAAAATCGTAAAATTTTCTTCTAGTTCGTAAACTGCAGTTTACTATGCGTTTAAGTTATATTAAGACAATTATCCATATCCACGCTATTAAAGATTGGATTATATAAATATACGAAGGAATAGGATATGCTATATAATGTATAATTGGAAACGGCTCACCGGATGTATCTAGACAGGGTTAAGTTTCACTGGTTTCTCAGTGTAAAGATCACTCCCCAGCTTCAGCCATTTAGCACCAGCTCTGGGTATTTCTTCATGATCAGCCACTCAATGTCAGCTATCTGCTTCGGCAAAACTTTTTTTATATTCTTGGACCTTTGAACACCCAGTAACCACCGGTGTAAATATTTTGACTGCTATAAATAACGCTCACTATTCACTGATAGTTAACACTCAAGATACACTTGTCATTGATATTTTGAAGAAATTTTCACAGGGCATGTTGCAAGAATGTCGGACAGAAACCCTGCAAAGATGATGCTCCCTTCAGATCCGGCAGGTACAAGATGGCGTAGAGCTCAGCGAGCGAATGACGTGTCTTGAACCATTTGATAGCCAGATAGCTCACATCTAGGTTCCCAAAATTTCAGCTCTCTGTGATTGCGCAACAGACATCAGCCTAAGGAGAATTGTGAAAATTATAGAAAAAATGCATTTCAAACAATTTATAATTTTAGAATTTAATACACCGTTGGAAAGGTAATTGTTCAAATTTTAAAATGTGTATGTTGTTGACAGTTAATTAAAGTTGGTTGGACTATATCTAACGAGCAGGGCCGAGAAGTCTAAAGAGACTACCACCACAGTTAAGCTGTTGGTCTATATCTGCGAAACGAGAATCCAGCTGCGGACAACTGCTGATGAGCGTCATTTTGGCACAAGGTCGAAACAATGGATTTTTTTTTTAATTTTTGTTGTTGTTAATTTACGTTTTTCGATTATGCAAGCATAAACAAAAAATCGTACAAATTGAACACTTCTTGAAAGGTGGAACTGTTAAATCGGCACCAACATTTCAAAAGGGGGAACCTGCTTTTGTAAACAAAAGCTTCTCATGTCACTGGTGGGCTCATTTGAACCCACCCACGCGATTCCACACCACTGATGGAAGCAACGAAACCTCTTCTTTTATTAAATTGCGCTGGACTGCGTGGGTGGGCACGAATAAGCCCACCAGCGACGTGAAAAGCCTTTTTTTGCCCTTTTAAAATGTTGGTGCCAAAATGTCAAATTTGGTCTTAAAATGTTACACACCTAATTATTATTTTTGTTGAAAATAGTAAAAACAGAATGAAAATTTTCATTCCATATAGAAACTGTACACAGTATAAAAATGTTATAGCACTTTTTAAAATTACAGGTCGTCGTTACTATGGATCTTGTATTCAATATTGCGTACAAGAAAAAGCTGGATGTGGAATTAAAGGCTATTGAACACAAAAATATGAGTTTAAATATTTACACAGCGTGTAATTTTCAGAATTTTTAACTGTGTATCTACTCAACTAGACTAAAAAGTTTTCAATGTTTTCATGATAACCTTTTTACATATTTTACAGGAAATCCTCTGTTCATGTGTCATTTTACAACTTTACGGCTTTAACGCTAGCAACGTTTATATTGTGCAGTAGTTATCTAATCGAAAAAAAAAAATCCGAAAAGAATTGTTTGTGATGATATGAAACATAGTAGCATGGTGTTGCGTTTTGATTCAAGGCAACAAAAGCATTTGAATATATCAAGGCAAAATATAATATTAATCTTGCCAAAGAAGAATGACTACTTAAAAAGTTGAAGTAGTAGCCCAGCATTTTTACAATGCATGGTGTGGTGATCTACCACTACATTGTCTCAAAGCATCTACCCGTCAAGGTAGATCAGGACAATGAAAACCAGGCAGCTCATCGATAGGTAAATAATTATGAATATTTACCTCTCGATAGTTACCTGATCATGTATATATATAGTATGTAAGTAGATAATAAAATTAGAGTTAAGGTAGAGCTTGTTCTTCTCTCCACCGACAATATCACATTCCTAGGAGCTGGAGATGGCTGAGGCCACTCCAGAGAGGACGCGGCTTCGCTTCATTGGTGGCAGCGGTGGGATGCGTTGGACATCAGAGGAGCATAAACGGAACAGGAAACGGAACTGAGGTTCGAAGAAGTCGGAAGTCGGCAGTGCCGATACGATAGAAGATGTGGTAAAAGTTGCACCCAGGTCCACGCATCGAATTGACAGCAGTTTGTAAAGGTAGGTATTCTTGGCAGGATGTAATGATCCTTCTCGAGATGAGGGCGTTATTGCAATCCTTTGATCACTGCCGGTCCTCGAGAGGTACCTTCATAGCGCAGGATTGCCAAAACACCATTGTTGCATAATTATTTGCACACCGACACATCCTGCTGAAGAAGAAGAAGTAATCCGAAAAAATAAATGATTTAAATAGTAAATCATTTATTTTCTCATAGGGATGAGTAATGTGGTGATCTACCACTACATTGTCTCAAAGCATCTACCCGTCAAGGTAGATCAGGACAATGAAAACCAGGCAGCTCATCGATAGGTAAATAATTATGAATATTTACCTCTCGATAGTTACCTGATCATGTATATATATAGTATGTAAGTAGATAATAAAATTAGAGTTAAGGTAGAGCTTGTTCTTCTCTCCACCGACAATATCACATTCCCTAGGAGCTGGAGATGGCTGAGGCCACTCCAGAGAGGACGCGGCTTCGCTTCAATGGCAAAAGGTTTACCGCAAACAAGAGTGTTTCGAGAAATACACTAAGGATTGTCCCGACGACCATTTGGAGTACATCACAGAAACGCCCTCAACGTCAACTGGCCGTGGATGTCCACAAAAACAATTTGATGAACTTAGTGATCGAAGTAAGCAAAGGTAACCCGATGAAATATTCGGCGGTAATGGTGACACTGTACAAAAAGCTCTTTTAGCCACAAGAAAAATTGCATGTTGACATGGCGATTAAAATATGATGAATTTATTTGGCCATGTTCTGAAAAAAACGTGAAAGTGCATCTACAATAATGACATGATACATCACATATATCATACATCACATGGAATGATGTTACATGGAGAATCAAAAACATATGGGTTGAACTTATTTGAATGACAAAGCTTTCACAATGCCTTTAAAGACACGCTGTGTTGCTATCGGTCAACTCCCGGACAATTTGGAGACCCTAAAACACCTGCGTTGGACATATTTCAATGATGAAGCATTCACATGAGTTCTAGGGACTAATTTGAGCACGCTGCGTTGCTATCGGTTTAATATCAGGCGTAGGTGACCTGGTAGACCAATTCAACTCCACTCCCTTACAATTTGGAGACACTACAACATCTGCGTTGGACGCATTTAAATCGTGAAGTACTCGCAAGGGCTCTGGGCACTTATAGATGCACATTGGGTTGAAATCGGTTTGATACCAGGCATAGTCCAACAAATATTGAAAGCTTTTTTTGTGTCTTTATTAAGGAGACTTTCAGCCCAAGGCTGGCTCGTCTCCGGAATATTGAAAGCTGATAAATAGCTTATTTCGTTGAAAATAGGCTTCTTCAGCTAAAAAACAAGCTTATTCAGCCTAAATAGTTTGTTGGAAGTTGGATTGGTAGGCCAATTGAACTCAGCCTAGAACGTTGGACTTATTTGAATGCCGAGGCATTCAAAAGGGCTCTAGGGACTTATATGGATTTGTTTGATTACTGTAGGTTCATGGTTCATGCACATAAAATTTTCATTGAGCAGCTTCACCACAATCTTCCAGATGTATTGGAGAAGTTTTTGTTACAATAGTTGCGCAGATCTCTTTCAATTGAATTACACAGTTAAAAATTCTGAAAATTACACGCCATGGAAATATTTAAACGCTTGTTTTTGTGTTCAATAGCCTCTTATTTTACATCCAACTTTTTCTTGTATGCAATATTGAATACAAGCTCCATAGTAACGACGACCTGTAATTTTAAAAAGTGATGAAAAATTGAGTCGAATCGAACGGAGCCTTTTTGTTACATCATATATGCTGTAACATTTTTATACTGTGTATATTACATAAATGGGCTATTAAATCGTCAAATATGACCAGTTTTATATATGGCAGTTTTAGACCACCTAGTTTTCTCAACCATAAAAAGGGTGTGTTGAGGGAAGGGTTTGCATGTACGTAGAAGCATAACCATGTATAACTATTCTCCTCGATTAAGGTGAAAAAATTCAAGCAACAACCTTATGAAACCTCCGAGATACATGGTTTACAAGATTAAAAGTTCGTCCTGGGCATTTACGGCTTCAAGAATCAAAACATTAGGCTCTTTTCAAAAGTTAGTCGAAAAATGATTGAA
The DNA here is from genome assembly GCF_024139115.2 of Armigeres subalbatus. Classification (NCBI taxonomy): domain Eukaryota; kingdom Metazoa; phylum Arthropoda; class Insecta; order Diptera; family Culicidae; genus Armigeres; species Armigeres subalbatus. The sequence goes on from NC_085141.1 coordinate 93,540,008, forward strand.
ATTGTTGCTTGCCAAAATTTTCCTGTTATTGCAACATGAAAACCATCGTAAAGTTTGAAAAAAGGAAGACAATATTTTTGTCCGCCTGTTTGTATGGGGAGGCCCCATGGTGGGCTGACCAGGTAAAAAAGGACTTGGCGAGCGTGGGGCGCATTCGGGGTTGAAGATATGTGGCCTCGAACCGTGTATTATGGCGTCAAATGGTTGATTCAGTGTTATCTGTTTAAAAGTAAGCTAAACCAAATGAATGAATAAAAACAGCAAATGTCATCGTTTAAGCATATCTGGTAAAAATGGTATACTCATTAATGGGTACTTTTTATCTACTATCTTTTTCTCTCCGCTGGAAAATTTACCATTTTGGAAGAATAAGTGGATTAACTCATTTAAATGAGTAGATCCACTTATTCTCTAAAAATGAGTTTTTTTTTCAGCAGAGAGAGTTAGCAAAGAAAAAGTACCCATTAATGAGTAAATATGTTTCTTTCGTGTAGGGCAGCGAAAAAGTCAAAATTTGAATTAATCGTAACGTAACTTAATCGCTCGACAAATCTAATGCATCAATCACAAATCTCTGATGACAATTTTGTCAATCGACCATTATGCCAAACGGACATTATGACAAACGACTTTGTACCAAACGGGGTACACTTGAAAAAAAAAACTAACTAAAATGCGTCTGCAACACGGTACTTTAAAAAAATTAAGAAGAATTTACTTATGGAAATTAAAAAAAAATCTCAATTAATTCAGTAAAATTTACCATGGACTACTTTTTTTGATTATTCCTTTCTTTATTTGGTAGGCACTCTTAACCGCTACTGTGCCGAGATCTACTGTGGTATTCTGCTGTACAGAATGCACACAGAATCTATTTTTAGATTTCCATTATTCATTATTGTTGTCGTTGCCAATCCATCTCATCGTGAGTCTATTGTGTCCGTTTGTCCATGTCGTATGTATCCAATGATCGTTGCATTGTTCAGTTGTCATTTATCCGGGTAACGTTGGAGGAATGCATCCAAGAAGAACAAGTTGTCAGTCATCAGGCAGTCGTGACGGTAAGGCGCGTACCCCAAACGCCACCGTATGTATGGGCTGCGGATCCGGTGACCGACGAGGTTTGGTGGAGGGGCTGGGAATCAAACTCATGACCATCCGCTTGTAAGGCGAACGTATAGCCAACTACGCTACGAGACCCCCTCCCTTTTACCATGGAACACTTGTGCGATTTATTTCGACCATATAAAATGATTCCTACTGTTATAACCTTCTATACTAACAATTCCAAAACCTCCTATGAGAGGTCGTAGAGTTCTCTGCATATTTCTAGAGTAGGTGTCCAACTAGCCATTCTTATTCTTCCTCATTATTCGCAAGGTCGTGGCCAAGACAGATATTGACTATTGGAGAGTGCATTGCTTAGTGATTAGTCCCAAATCAATATCTGTGGCAATGGGTAAAAGTGATGTTACTATCATGAAATAGTGTAGGCTTTTACTACCTACGAATTTGTGCGAATTGCTCAATGCTAATGCTAATGCCATCGTTGGCACAAAACAGGAACAATTCTAGGATCGAATGGTCGAAAAATTATATAAAAGTACGTACACAAATCAAAGAAACTTTTACTAAAACAACGTAATGCATGCAGTATTAAATTTGTTTATGTTGATGACTATTTAGTAAGTATCTGTTAAGTTTCAACCATTATGCCACCTATTAACGGCAGCAAAACTACCTGCACGATGACTATTTCCGGTTTCCTGTGTTTCATAGCTTCATTCACATTCACAAAAAAAAACATCGTCACCTCTAGCTCATTTGATGAACCTCTGGGTAATTTGTAATGAAACTCTTATTTCTCCGAAAACACCTCATCCAAGCGATAAAAAGAGCGATAACGTACCAACCATCACGAGATCACTCCTCATTAATTTCGAGCCGCCGTCCCGTAGTCATCGTCGTAGCCTGTCGCCGTCATCATCCCCGGTGGCTTAGTGGCCTAATGAACCGCCAAAACCGGAAGAACTAACACCGCAAAAAGCTGGGCGAGAGGAAAATGCCAAAAACGTCGAACCAATCACGAATCGCACCATGATGGTTGCCGGTTCGCGTGTGGTTATGAAATGTTTTGGGTTACGAATTCCAACGTGGAAAAGATCGTTGAGCTGCGAATGGATCGAATGTGGTTCACGTTCACAGCAACAACGTAACGGACGTCAAGATCTGGTCATCATGCCGGTCGGAGTGTTTCATAAGTGATATGCCTGCAGCCGTGCGATCGACTTCATGGAGGTTCACATACTCCACATAAATTAGCAACAGATGAACACGACAACGTGGAGACTCCATGAGGGTTGGGACTATTTCCAAGGGTTCGACGATAAAGCGCAGCATCGCGGCATCTACCTGTGAAAGCCCTAGCCGTTGTTTCATTTCCGTAGCAGTCAATTCCATAATCCATTGGATTCACTTTCGTTTGACTATAGGCATACGCGCGGGTAAGCTATGTCTTGCTGAATTAGCGATTGGTTCGCATTTGGTCGAAATACTATTGGCCTTTCACCAATATCAATTTCAGTTGAAATCGTGTTGCCTAATGCAAAAAGACAACGCATATCAGACGTCAAATTATAATTTAGCACACCGCACCCTCATGTAGGTGGTTCGGATGTTTTGCATAAACCGAAACAACCGGAGTTGTTATACCCATAGCTTTGAAGTTCGCAATGCTGTTCCAATCGTCCCAAGCCGACACATTCAAGCCGAACAACATAACAACCATCGCTCGATGAAAGCTTCATTTTAATCATTTTGTTGTAGTGTGTGATTTTATCTGGTGCCGGCTTAGCCCCGCATAGTTCGATGGCAGACGATCAGGGGCCAAACAAAAAGGAAAACAATTGCCCGCCTATGTTCGAAGATTTGTGTACTTGAACTTGGCACAGCTCTCCACCACCGCACCGGCCTCCATCGCCTCTCGATGGCGACGTAAGGTCCTAGCAGCGGCAGCCAACCGACTCAACTGACTGACTGACTGGGAGATAGCAAGCCGGCAATTACCGTTTTCGCACGACCTCAGCCGCTAGATCATGTTGTTCGGGGGGGCTCATGATCGTTCGTGTTGTTGGAACTTGAAAGGTACATTGTTGGATGGATGCTGTGGAGGTGCACGACATGCGCACTGTGGGATGAATTTCAAGTGCTGTGTATCGTTAGCTCGATTTGCGCTTTAACACAGTTTTCACCACTTTTAGTGCAGGGAACATACAGAGCTCAAAATAAGTGTTATCGTGAAATAAAATTCGAGCTTGGAACTAAAGTTTCTTGACATTTTCGAGGACATGATGATTAACACTCTCGTGGTCGTGTTACATTTACTTAGAAGAATCCTACATTCAAAAGAAGTCTCAACAGTTAATCTGTTGACAGTTGATTCATAATTTCAAAAATGTAGAAACCCAACTTATTTAAATGAAACATCGAATATTAAGCAGTGTACGCCTCTCTATGTTTCGGATACCAAATATGGACCATATTTAAACACGACTGCAAACTACTCTTACTAAACTGGGTAGAATGAAACTTTAATATGTATAAAAGTTTTGAACATACAAAATTCAAGAAAAAGGTGGACTAGTTCAAGATTCATATACTATATTAAGTGTATTACCCTATCATTGCAATATCAATAGTTCCAATATTGATTGGCCATTAGTTCTTTATTCCAGCATCGAATATTTATATCACTACTAGTCCCACTGTGTGCCCTTCTAAAGTGCGGCATTCATCGCTTTGGCGGTGTTATCGATGGCGGTCGTTTGTAAGATATTCAACCGATATGCAAAAAATCGCAACCGACTGGTAGGAAAATGTTTCAATGCTCTCTATTTCAGCTATTTCTGCTTCACATCACCCGAAGCAAAGTCAAGCAGTTCGGTGGTGCCGGCCGTGCCTCCCATCCATCGAGAGATCGCCCTCACCTCTCGAGTTCGATTGTTTACGCTGGCTGTCTGTGGCGTCGGGCGACCCTGTCTGGCTGTTTATGCTGCACCACCCCCGTTCTTCTCTGTTACGTTTGTGCTCCGCATAATGCGACGACCATAATAAAATGCAGAATATTTTACCGCTCATTTTTCCAATTGAAAGGTGCATTTACTGCCACTTCCCATCTTCCGCCAACCGAATCGATCCTCAATAGCGTTGATGCATTTTTTTTATTTTCAGTGCTATGTTTGTATTCGCCACTTCTGTGCCTTTCGGTGCATCGCCGTTCCGGTGCAAGCCGCAGATCACGGCAGCGAAGATTGGTCGCAAATTACGGATCAAATCGACGAACGCAGCAACAGAGTTCAATGGCATCGCCTATCAATTGCATCGATAGATGCGTTTTTTGAATTGTTGAACGGTACTATTGCCATTGCATTGGTTTGGACTTCCACGTCTTGTTACGCGGTGTGTATGGGCAGCACTGATTCGATATTAAACTGACGCATGAATGAAAAACTGAAATTAATTCATCTAACTAACATAAAGCTACACGAACCTTTTTTTTTGGCATAGATTGGTGTCTTCAGGATGATCAAAACGTGGCCGAAGTCACTTACCTCGCGGATTATAGGAACCGTGTGCCCAAAGAAGCTAAAAAAAGCGACTATTTGAAGTCTCGGATAGGTTCTTCAGGCTTGGCGAAACTTCATGCACCAAGTGCCGGGGTCTACTGGCACTACCATCCTCAGACACTGGGAACGTCGCAATGGTTCCGGTTGGAATAGAGCGCCCGGTCAGTTGTCTTATCCGACCAGACAACGGCCCAAAGTTTGTTCCAGTGTATGTTATTTTTGGCACGTTCGAGGCTACAGGGTGGTGGTTGTTAATGTATGTCCTGAAGAAATTGTTAAGGTTTGGCGGAAGACCACTCTTTTTGTTGACCATACGCTTGGTTTTTGTGGGCATTTCTGGGGCCTTTTACGTCGGTTGAAGTGTCTGTAAGACACCGTTTTGAAGTGTTGGACGCTCCAAAGCTAACTCTAACGGTCAAGGTGCTGATTTTGGCAGAGGTTAGGTCTCTTGCCGCTATAGGAAGTGACATACATCGTGAATTACTGTAAAAATTCCTTCAGAAATACATTTGGCAATTCCTTCGCAAAATCTATATGAAAATCTTTCAGGTTTTCCTTTGGAAACTTCTTCGAGAATTCATTTCAAAATTACCTGAAGAATTTCTTTGAAAATTTCTTCTGATAATTCTTTCCACTTCATGAATTTCCTCCAGATATAATTTAGAATATTATTTCGCCATTATTTCTTTTTAGACATTCTTTCGGTAAAACCTCTGGGATGGCCTTCGCAAATTCATCCATTTATTCCATCGAAATTTCCTTTTCCTTTTAGTGAAGCGTTTCAAAATTCCTGCAGGAATTATTCTGGAAAATTCGTTGATAGATTTTTTTCGGAAATTTATTAAAAAATGAAATGGAAATCCTAAATGATTTTTTGGAAGGGTTTCTATCGGAAATATCAAAGTAACTTCCAGATGAAATCTTAAGGTGAAGCTCTTGAAGTAATTTCCGAAGGATTCTTTAAAAAATTCCTGAATTTATTTCTGAAAAAAATTCTAGAAGGAATGCTTATAAGAAATTCCGAACGATTTTCTGAAGGGATTTTCGAGGAAATTTAGAAAGGTATTTCCAAAAATATTGAACAAATAAATTGTAACTCCAAAAATAAATTGGAAGATTTCTGTGGAAATTCCTCGAAAATTCAAAGAAAAAGCATTTCATAAACCATTCCGAAATTTAATTAAGAATTCATTTATGGACTCCAGTTCCTCCACGAACACCTACGGAAATTGTTTTAGGAATAACATCGGAAATTGCTTTAGGAGAAATCCTTCTGAAGTTTATTTAAGATTGCCTTTGGAAATTCCTTCAGGAACTTCTAACGTAGGTCTTGATTTATAAAAGCCTTTAGGGAGGTGTTACTAAGTAATCGCTGGAGGAATGTTCAAATATAGTACGAGGGGATTTTTTTAAAATTAGTTCCCGAAAGAATTTCTGGAGAAATGTTGGTAGAAATTCGTGCAGGAATTTCCAAATGTATTTCAGGTAGAATTTCCGAATGAATTCTTAAAAGAACTTCCGAAGAACAACCTGAATAGATTTTCAAAAATATTTTCTTTACTAATTTCTTAAGGAATTTATTAAAAAAACTATTAAAAGAATTCACAAAAGAATTTCTAGTGCATTTTTAACACAAATATCAATGGAATTTTAATATAAGGGGCTGTCCATATACCACGTAGACAGTTTAGGGGGAAGGGGGAGTTTGGCGAATGTCCACGGTTCATACAAATTTTTGAAATTTTGTATTAGCAACTGTCCACGCTGTAGGAGGGGGGTATCCAAAATTGATTAAAACCTGTCGACGTTGTATATGGACAGCCCTTAAACTATTTCCACAGTAATTCATTTGGAAATTACTTCTAAGACTCCTGCAAGAATTCCACCAGGAACATCTGAAGGAATTCCTTCGGAAATTCTTGCAACAATAAGAAAAATGTTTCGAATCTGCCTCTTGAAAGGAGGCTTTAGGGTCTCTTGAAAGGAGGCTTTCGGGCCTCTTGAAAGGAGGCTTCCGGGCCTCTTGGAAGGAGGCTTCCAGGCCTCTTGAAAGGAGGCTTCCAGCCCATTTGAAAGGAGGCTTCCGGGCCTCTTGGAAGGAGGCTTCCAGGCCTAAAGAAAGTAGGCTTCCGGGCCTCTTGAAAGGAGGCTTTCGAGCCTCTTGAAAGGAGGCTTTCGAGCCTCTTGAAAGCAGGCTTCCGGGCCTCTTGGAAGCAGGCTTCCGGGCCTCTTGGAAGGAGGCTTCCGGGCCTCTTGAAAGAAGGCTTCCGGGCCTCGTGAAAGGAGGCTTCCGGGCCTCTTGAAAGGAGGCTTCCGGGCCTCATGAAAGGAGACTCTGAGCCTCTTGAAAGGAGGCTTCCGGACCTCTTGAAAAGAGGCTTCCGGGCTTCTTGAAAGGATGCTTCCGGGCCTCTTGGAAGGAGGCTTCCGGGCCTCCTGGAAGGAGGCTTCCGGGCCTCTTGAAAGGAGGCTTCCGGACCTCTTGAAAGGAGGCTTCCTGGGCCTCTTGAAAGGAGGCTCTGGCCTCTTGAAAGGAGGCTTCCTGGCCTCTTGAAAGGAGGCTTCTGGCCTCTTGAAAGGAGGCTTCTTGGCCTCTTGAAAGGAGGCTTCCTGGCCTCTTGAAAGGAGGCTTCCTGGCCTCTCTAAAGGAGGCTTCCTGGCCTCTTTAGAGGAAGCTTCCGGGCCTCTTGAAAGAAGGCTTCCTGGCCTCTTGAAAGGAGGCTTCAGGGCCTCTTGAAAGGAGGCTTCTGGGCCTCTTGAAAGGAGGCTTCCTGGCCTCTTGAAAGGAGGCTTCTGGCCTCTTGAAAGGAGGCTTCCTGGCCTCTTGAAAGGAGGCTTCCGGGCCTCTTGAAAGGAGGCTTCCTGTGCCTCTTGAAAGGCCGCTTCCGGGCCTCTTGAAAGGAGGCTTCCTGGCCTCTTGAAAGGGGGATTCCGGGCCTCTTGAAAGGAGGCTTCCTGGGCCTCTTGAAAGGAGGCTTCCTGGCCTCTTGAAAGGAGGCTTCTGGCCTCTTGAAAGGAGGCTTCCGGGCCTTGTGAAAGGAGGCTTCCTGGCCTCTTGAAAGGAGGCTTCTGGCCTCTTGAAAGGAGGCTTCTGGCCTCTTGAAAGGAGGCTTCCGGGCCTCTTGAAAGGAGGCTTCCTGGCCTCTTGAAAGGAGGCTTCCTGGCCTCTTGAAAGGAGGCTTCCTGGCCTCTTGAAAGGAGGCTTCCTGGCCTCTTGAAAGGAGGCTTCTGGCCTCTTGAAAGGAGGCTTCTGGCCTCTTGAAAGGAGGCTTCCTGGCCTCTTGAAAGGAGGCTTCCTGGCCTCTTGAAAGGAGGCTTCCTGGCCTCTTGAAAGGAGGCTTCGGGCCTCTTGAAAGGAGGCTTCTGGCCTCTTGAAAGGAGGCTTCTGGCCTCTTGAAAGGAGGCTTCTGGCCTCTTGAAAGGAGGCTTCCGGGCCTCTTGAAAGGAGGCTTCCTGGGCCTCTTGAAAGGAGGCTTCTGGCCTCTTGAAAGGAGGCTTCCGGGCCTCTTGAAAGGAGGCTTCCTGGCCTCTTGAAAGGAGGCTTCCTGGCCTCTTGAAAGGAGGCTTCCGGCCTCTTGAAAGGACGCTCTGGCCTCTTGAAAGGAGGCTTCTGGGCCTCTTGAAAGGAGGCTTCCGGGCCTCTTGAAAGGAGGCTTCTGGCCTCTTGAAAGGAGGCTTCCGGGCCTCTTGAAAGGAGGCTTCTGGCCTCTTGAAAGGAGGCTTCTGGCCTCTTGAAAGGAGGCTTCCTGGGCCTCTTGAAAGGACGCTTCCGGGCCTCTTGAAAGGAGGCTTCCTGGCCTCTTGAAAGGAGGCTTCCGAGCCTCTAAAGGATGCTTCCTGGCCTTTGAAAGGAGGCTCTGGGCCTCTTGAAAGGAGGCTTCTGGCCTCTTGAAAGGAGGCTTCCTGGCCTCTTGAAAGGAGGCTTCCTGGCCTCTTGAAAGGAGGCTTCCTGGCCTCTTGAAAGGACGCTTCCTGGGCCTCTTGAAAGGAGGCTTCCTCGCCACATGAAAGGATGCTTCCAGGCCTCATGAAAGGATGGTTGCTGTCTCCTTGAAAGAAGGCTTCCGCGCCTCTTGAAAGGACGCTTCCGGGCCTCTTGATAGGAGGCTTCCTGGCCTCTTGAAAGGAGGCTTCCTGGCCTCTTGAAAGGAGGCCTGGGCCTCTTGAAAGGAGGCTTCCTGGGCCCTCTTGAAAGGAGGCTTCCTGGCCCTTGTGAAAGGAGGCCTTCCGGGCCTCTTGAAAGGAGGCTTCTGGCCTCTTGAAAGGAGGCTTCTGGCCTCTTGAAAGGAGGCTTCCTGGCCTCTTGAAAGGAGGCTTCCTGGCCTCTTGAAAGGAGGCTTCTGGCCTCTTGAAAGGAGGCTTCCTGGCCTCTTGAAAGGAGGCTTCTGGCCTCTTGAAAGGAGGCTTCTGGCCTCTTGAAAGGAGGCTTCTGGGCCTCTTGAAAGGAGGCTTCCTGGCCTCTTGAAAGGAGGCTTCCGGGCCTCTTGAAAGGACGCTCTGGGCCTCTTGAAAGGAGGCTTCTGGCCTCTTGAAAGGAGGCTTCCTGGCCTCTTGAAAGGAGGCTTCCTGGCCTCTTGAAAGGAGGCTTCCTGGCCTCTCTAAAGGATGCTTCCTGGGCCTCTTGAAAGGAGGCTTCCTGGCCTCTTGAAAGGAGGCTTCCTGGCCTCTTGAAAGGAGGCTTCCTGGCCTCTTGAAAGGAGGCTTCCGGGTTTCTTGAAAGGAGGCTTCCTGGCCTCTTGAAAAGAGGCTTCCGGGCCTCTTGAAAGGAGGCTTCCGGGCCTCTTGAAAGGAGGCTTCCGGGCCTCTTGAAAGGAGGCTTCCGGGCCTCTTGAAAGGACGCTTCCGGGCCTCTTGAAAGGAGGCTTCCGGGCCTCTTGAAAGGAGGCTTCCGGGCCTTGTGAAAGGAGGCTTCCGGGCCTCTTGAAAGGAGGCTTCCAGGCCTCTTGAAAGGAGGCTTCCAGGCCTCTTGAAAGGAGGCTTCCAGGCCTCTTGAAAGGAGGCTTCCGGGCCTCTTGAAAGGAGGCTTCCAGGCCTCTTGAAAGGAGGCTTCCAGGCCTCTTGAAAGGAGGCTTCCAGGCCTTTTGAAAGGAGGCTTCCAGGCCTCTTGAAAGGAGGCTTCCAGGCCTCTTGAAAGGAGGCTTCCAGGCCTCTTGAAAGGAGGCTTCCAGGCCTCTTGAAAGGAGGCTTCCAGGCCTCTTGAAAGGAGGCTTCCAGGCCTCTTGAAAGGAGGCTTCCAGGCCTCTTGAAAGGAGGCTTCTCAGCCTTTTGAAAGCAGGTTTCTGAATTTCTTGAAAAGAAGTTTCCCGGCCTTCAGGATTTTTTTAAAGAAGTTCTATCAGAAATTCTTTAAGAGATCCTTCTAGGAAGAAATTCTTGGAATTCTTTCAAAAATTTTTCAAGACTTTATTTGAACATTCATCCGGAAATTTAATTAAGTATTCTTTGAAACCTTCGGAAATTCCGTTGAGGTTTTTTTTTCTCGGGAATCACATCAGAATTTTAGGAATCATTCGAAAGTTACTTTGAGAATTCTTTCCGAAATTTCATCTGAACATTTCTTTAAAAATTCTGTTAAAAACTCTTCGGAAAATTCCTTTAGTATTTTAGTATTTCCTATTTTATTTCTTAATGAATTTTTGGAAAAATTCTTACAACGAAATTTTTCGTATAAATTTTTAAAGGAAATTCGAAAGAATTCCTAAAGGTGTTTCCAATGGAATTTCCAGAAGAATTTCTGAAGAAATGTCTAGTAGAACTCGTAGAGGAATCAACGAAGAAATTTTTGAAATTTTCTAGTTTTCCTACTTTGAATTTTCAAAGGAATCTCTTGAGAAATTTCTAGTGAACTTCTCAATTATAGGCGATGAAATGCAATAAAGATTTTGTTATATTTAAAGCTGCCTAACTTTTATTATAAATTATAAATTATAAATGAACCAATTACGCCAAAAATGCTGGTGCCCCATCATTACCAGAGCTCTGGTACCGCCAGTGATATCTTGTAGCAGACTTGCGGGAATTGATTCTTCGGCATAGGACCGTTCTGCCCTTTCTGATCTGAGACAATAGGTCTCTGGAGTTCCAGATCCTCTCCCATCAAAGTCCGTGCCTCGATTTTTTGCGAGTAAATATTGTCTTATCATTTGTGACAAAAAGTTTTACACCGACGACTCAAAAACTAAATAAAAAAAAATTATTGTAGTATATTGCAAACAAAAAATAACGCAATATTGGCTTTATTTGCAAGCATCTTTTTTTGCTTCTTTCCATAGACAGTTAGATAGGGTAGAATACGGCATTGGCAGGGTGCGACAGTTGTTGGCACCCTCAAAAATATTTGCGTTTTCCAGCAAACATACACTATTTTTGAACATAATTTTGATTCAATCACACAATTTCAAGTCTAAGCTTTCATTTCAATAAGTTGTTTGTGTAAAAGTAGCAAGATTTGATGTGTTATTCACCGAAACAAATTTGCACCTACGAAATCCTTGCCATCATTGCATTGCCAAAGAAAGCAGCGCACGAAAAGCAAACTGTTACTTACTTTTTTGGATCGCCTGTTTCTCCTCTTAATTGCGTATGACACGACAAATTAAGTACGTAAACTACTTTTTACACTTTATCACCACTTGATTATCACCACAAAGAGCAAATTTAAGCAATATTTGCTCTATGTTTCACTAAATAAAATCGGGACTGTTCGTTTTCTTTGACAGCAGCACACTTCGGAATAGAGCGAGAGAATGTGTTTGTGAGCATATCAAACACACGCTAAGGATATACCACGCACAATTCTATGTGAATTGATTTTAGCAAAAATACGAACAAAATATCCGGCGATGGCATTTAAAAAAAAAGTGTTAAAATACAAATGCTTCATATTTTTTTACGCAGACCATGCATTATATCAAAAGTGATAGTAACACCGTAGTATTTTAACCCTTATGTGGCTGACAGGACCGTCTTTCTTTTGTAACTTCAATACTTTCTAAGCTCATCAAAAAAAATCATAACCATTCCCGTTCCTACATAGCGCATTTCAACCATAAATAATTGCCTACTTTTAGGGTATTGTCTATTATTCAACTGTGAAACGTAGTGTAAGAATGGGGTGGCTCCAGCGGCTGGATAGGACAGTGCTGCCCATTATTCAACATATGAAGACTTACGAGGTGGAATATATTGTTAATATACTATACTACCAGAACCGACGAGCTTCGTTTCACCTAAAATTGATTAATTATATATTTTTACATTATTTAAAAGAAGTATTCGAAATTTGCAAATTTAGATTCTATTTTTTAGATTAATTTTCGATTAAATCAGAAATTTGTACTTTATTTGTATGGGAGTCCCCCCTCCAGAAGAGAATCATAAATAGTCTACAACACATTGCATGGACCATGCTGATAAATGCTGTATGAGCTGTGAATGTGTTCTACGGCAATATATTTATTGATATTTACCTAAAAGATACCTTTAGATAGGCTTCTTGAATACAAAAAAACAGTTCCGTCCAATTATTTACACATGATTCATTTTTCATTTCCAATGCTTTCTCGCCAAGTTTCTCGCCCTTTGATTCAAAGACATCAGATGAAATCCTTCTGTTTTTATCCCTTCCCAGCAATACACCCATTCAAATCCGTGATGGATCAGATGGTAAAGTAAGCAGCAAACCTGAATCAAAGCCTGAACACAGTTCAAGCGTTCAATCCCGGAATTAAATATAATAAGCAAAAAAATCATCGAATCCCAATGGGAAGAAAAAAGAAAGAACGCAAACAATTATTTTTCATTTCTTTTTTTTTCGTCCCGTTCCAACTCGTCTAAAAATTTTGACATTTTGGCATAGGCGTGGAAAAATTGGTAGGGGCAAGCACTATATCAGCCAAATAATTCGCCAAAAGCGGCTTTTGAGCAGCACTAAAATATAATTTAAATATTATTAGCACTGTTGTTCAAGTTTTTATGCGACTATAGAACCGAAATAAAGTCGCTTTTTACGGCTTAATGGTTACTTGGGTAGTACCCTATCTGCCATTCACGTCTGTTTTTTGTTGGCCGCATAAGGGTTAAATTTGTTTTACAATGTGTTTAAATGCTTTTGCCTATCTGTTTACATGACATAAAATTGATGCCAAGGCTAAAAAATCATGTTTTGTTTTAAGCCAGTTTTGATAAATAATAAAGTTTGTTCCAAAATTGAGTGAAGCGAGATGAGCGTGCGGCCGATTAATATGAATGAATTTTACTACTGGAGGATATAAACAACCAGCATTTGGCACCAATACATTACCAGTTTTCTACTTCCATGTCTAGTTGCTAACTCATTGCTGATAATAGAAATTGCTATGCCAATAGAAGAAACGTTGACCTGTTACTTTATATTAAATTTACTGAGTTTGTGGTAAAAGCTGCTATATTTAGTGAATACCAATCATAAAAGAAAGAGCATACAAATGTATACCAGTTAAACTGTACCTGTGTTTTAGTGTAATTATTCATTATTTTTATCATTCAATTTGGCGAATGTCTTAGACTGCCAAGAATAGGTATTTTCCCCTAGAATGTTTATATCTGGTTAAATATCTTCTGTCGAAAAAAAAACGATAACACCGTTAAATATTTACAATAGGAAAAGCTGCTTCAGTATTACATTTTGTCTAAAAATTAGACAAAATCATTGATTAGACATAATTAAGATCGGCGACTTATAAAAAGCACGAACTCGTTGACTGCACACAGTGAAATAGGACTGCTGGAAACACTAAACACTCCATAGAAGTCTAAGGTCGCATTAATCCCAAACAGCTCTATTGGGCATTTGCATTATTGAAATGTTACGCAGTTTAAAATTTAATCTGCAAATTAATAGCGCTATTTGACTGAAAAAAAATCACTGGTTTAAGTCAATATTGACCACAGTCAGAGTGGTAATTCGCTTTGAACAAACTCTGAACGCTTATCTCTCATTGGAGAAAACAAAAATAAATATGAATTGGCATTGGAAGGCATACACAGCCATCCGACTGCAGAAACGATTGCAAATATTTCCCCGCAAGGTTTTTGTTCCAGCGAAATGAATGCCAAACATTAGCAGGAAATCGCGGCAAAATATGCCATTGTTTCGTAATCACTTTTATTAATAACTCCAACAGGAGGACTCCGAGAGTATGGACTTAACAGAAACAACAACAAATACAACGGGAAAATTGGAAAACCAAACAGCAGAAAGAATTTCAATCTAATGAACTATTATCGCGTGAATGCACACCGCCCGATTCAAAACACAACGGAACGGAACGGAATAGGTCGACGGATGGCGAAACAGTTATGTCCCCTTCTTGGCTGCTCACCGTAAATTATTATGAAACAAGAGACCTTAGTTAGAAGGCAAGGAAACCGCAATTCGATTCATCAGCTGTGCGAACTCGCGCTCAGAGTGGTTTGAAGGAATCGAAAGATATTGTTCAACTCGCCGAATAATTAAAGTTACTGAATTCTCATTCCGAAGACAACCGGTTCAATTCTCATTGATTCTTGGGTTGAAATTTGCTTGATTTCAAGCAAATTGAGTTAAATTGTATTCGTCATATATTAATACTCAACCAACACTCATTCTCAAATGACATCCTAACCTAACCACAAAACTCAGTTTCGGGAAGGAGAGCTGAAAATAAAACTAAGGAATCCAAATTTCGGACCACTACGCAACGCAAGATTTGTTTTGACGACACCCCCCGTGGAAGAAAGGATGGACGGCTTCGCCATAATCGGTGATGTGTGACCAAAACGAAATTATAGGAAACGCTACTATCTGATCCCGGTTCGTTCGTCGATAGTGGCCCGGCAAAAGGTAAACGCAAGCGAGCACACAAAATTGGAAGGCACCTTCGGGCCAGCTGCGCATCATCGCAGGCAATTCAATAGCAGGAAGTGGTGCTCATATTTAGAACTTCATTCGGACAGGCAATTTGTTTGGCACAGAACTTGGGTGTCGTTGCGTGTGTGAGAGATTACGTCAGCCGTCAGGCTTGGAACGTGTCCGGATTGAAAATTGCGTACGGGGCACGCGTTTCGAAGGTTTGGTGCTACGGTGCTACGATGGGGCTATCGAATTCGTTGCGAAGAACGTGGAGAATCGCAATAACATGGAAAGAAGGAACCAAACAACGACTACTAACCTTTCACGCCTATTCGGAATGACGGATGGCGGGCGGAATTGTACGGCGCTGATGATGATTACTGCGCTTAGCTAATAACGGCGTTGATCTATTCGGGCAGCGTAACGACCTGCAATGAAACACAAAAGGAAAATTATCAGTCTGGTTACCGCGTTGAGGAAATGTATCAATACGGTAAATCAAAATTCTCAGAAATTAAGATGAATTTGGTTAATACTAGGTATAGAGGATAGGGATCTAGGGATCCATTGTTATACATATCTGCATTGCGTTCCAGATGTTCAGAATTGGATTGACAATAACCCAGATTTCATTTAAAAAGTGTGCAGAGATGAAGAATGTCGTGTGATCTTTGGGCCGCATAAACCGTTAATTTGATGCTGAATACAGATTTTTACACGACAAAACATTTAATCCTACTTAAACAGTTTATGAGGTATGACATTAAAAGGTTTCAACTGGTAGATACATATCTTGAAAGTTTTGAAAAATACCAAATATAATACTGTACGACCATAAAGATTCAAGAAAGGCGAAGTGGCTCCTAGAGGTTCAGCAAGATTCAGGTGTAATAAGACCTACCTAACCTACCGAGCTCATAGGTAACGTAAGAGTTTTTACGGACAATAAATGTCTATGAACTATAAGAAGTCATCAATAGCTTCCTATAATTATACAGACTGCAGGAATTTTGTACCTTGAGGAATTTTATTTATTTCAGATTGTCTAAAACTATTATTATGAGTGCTGTGGAAGCCAGTGGAGATATATCAGCTTCTACGCTGATATTCTTCTTTCCCCTTCATACGGGAGTTTGGCAGAAGAAAGGTCGTGAGATTTATACCATCACAAATATTATCCTCCGCTCGCTTTCAAATCCACTTCTCTGAAACATTCTTCATGTCTGCCGTATCATAACGGAACTATCAAATCTATACTTTCGCCTCTAATTCTATCGGGAACATGTATGTCTAAGTTTGGAAGATTATATTAGCATTTCCATATCATTAAGAAATATGTTCTTAAAATTCTAATAATCGAAATTTCAGAGGAAGATTTTCGAACATATCAGCAGGAATTTAGTCAGGAATGATTGCGGGAATTCTTGCAAGAAAAAAAGAGAAACAAACGTTTCACTTAGAACAGCGGTTCTCAACATTTTTCTTGAAAGGTACCCCTTCAAACTTTTGCATTAATTGAGGTACCCCCTCTCGTAAGTAGTTTGAAAAAATAGTTCCGAGCCCTTTGAAGGGAAGCTCCTTTCAGCTTTTAAATCCCTTTAAAGTTGGTTTCCGCGCCTCTTGATTAAAGGCTTTAGTCGAGTCAAGTATGAGACACTGAAGACGACCACACAGTTGTGGTCGAAATACCTATCTGCAAATATATCAAAAATAATTGGTGGAATTAAATGGAGAGTACTTAATTCGTCTTAGACGGTTAAAAAATTGTGTTCCATTTCAAATATGAAAATACAATAACGATATAATATGAAAAAAAAACTATGTACAAAAAGAAATAGAAAAAAAATGCGATTAAAACAACTTGTTTTCTTGTTTTTAAAATTAAGCATTTATTCAGCATTTCGGATGCTGAATAAATGCTACTCAGCAAAATTTCTAATTTATCGATAAAGTAGGATTAAGCATTTAAGAAGCCATATATTGGGCCAAAACCTGCATTAAAATAGCATTAAAGGCGCCTATACTGCCGTGAATCGCATATTTGTCCCATATGAATAGGAAACCCAGCAAAGATGGGACAGATATGCGATTCACGGCAGTATAGGGCTTATTGGCATTTAATGTTTTGCAGCCACTTAAATGCCTTATATCAGCGGTTCTCAACCTGGGGTACATGTACCCCTGGGGGTACCTTCGCTGGTCCTAGGGGGTACCTCAGACAAAAATGCATAATGGCGGACGTATTACAATTTCAATCAAAACTCATTGATAAAGTTTTGATGATTGTGTATTTTTTTATTTCAAACATTTATATTGTACACAATATGCAATGCGATCAATAAATCCTAATTGAATTCTGCCTTCCACAATCAGCACAATGTATGAAGGGCTGCGGAACAAAAGATCAAACGAGCAAAACATCAAATGAACAAAATGATTGTTTTTGCACTAAAGCTCGATTGCTTCGTTGCAAGAGGATTAGAAGCATCCTTCTACGCTTCTCGGAAGCCTTATTCCAAGCAGCTTGAAGGTCTCCTTTCAAGAGGCTCGTAAGCCTCCTTTCAAGAGGCTCGGAAGCCTCCTGGGCACTTCAGAAGCCTCCTTTCAAGTGGTTAGGTTGCCTCCTTTCAAGAGGCTCGGAAGGCTCCTTTCAAAAGGCTCGGAAGTCGCTTTCAAGAGGCTCAAAATCCTCCTTCCAAAAGTCTCGGAAGCCTCCTTTCTAGAGGCTCAGAAACCTTCTTTCAAGAGGCTCGGAAGCCTTCTTTCAAGACGCTCGGAAGCCCCCTTTCAAGAAGTTCAAAAGCCTTCTTTTCTTAAGGCTCAAAAGTCTCCTTTCAAGAGGCTCGTAAGCCTCCTTTCAAAATCCTTTCAAGAGGCTCGTAAGCCTCCTTTCAAGATGCTCGGAAGCCTCCTGGGCACTTTAGAAGCCTCCTTTCAAGTGGTAAGGTTGCCTCCTTTCAAGAGGCTCGGAAGGCTCCTTTCAAAAGGCTCGGAAGTCGCTTTCAAGAGGCTCAAAATCCTCCTTCCAAAAGTCTCGGAAGCCTCCTTTCTAGAGGCTCAGAAACCTTCTTTCAAGAGACTCGGAAGCCTTCTTTCAAGACGCTCGGAAGCCCCCTTTCAAGAAATTCAAAAGCCTTCTTTTCTTAAGGCTCAAAAGTATCCTTTCAAGAGGCTCGTAAGCCTCCTTTCAAAATCCTTTCAAGAGGCTCGGAAGCCTTCTTTGAAGAGGCTCGGAAGCCTTCTTCTAAGAGGCTTGGAAGCCTCCTTTCAAGAGGCTCAGTAGCCGCCTTTCAAGAGGCTCAGATGCCTCTCTTCAAGAAGCTCAGAAGCCTCCTTTCAAGAGGCTCAGAAGCCTCCTTTCAAGAGGCTCAGAAGCCTCCTTTCAAGAGGCTCAGAAGCCTCCTTTCAAGAGGCTCAGAAGCCTCCTTTCAAGAGGCTCAGAAACCTCCTTTCAAGAGGCTCAGAAACCTCCGTTCAAGAAGCTCAGAAGCCTCCTTTCAAGAGGCTCAGAAGCCTCCTTTCGAAAGGCTCAGAAGCCTCCTTTCAAGAGGCTCTGAAGCCTCCTTTCAAAAGGCTCAGAAGCCTCCTTTAAAGAGGCTCAGAAGCCTCCTTTCAAGAGGCTCAAAAGCCTCTTTTCGTTAGGCTCTGAAGCCTTTTTCCAATAGGCTCGGAAATCTCCTTTCGAGAGGCTAGGAAACCTCTTTTCGAGAGGTTTGGAAGCCTCCTTCCAAGTGGTTAGGTTGCCTCCTTTGAAGAAGCTCGTAGGCCTCCTTTTAAGAGGCTCAGAAGCCTGCTTTCAAGAGGCTCGGAAGTCTACTTTTAAGTGGTTCGGAAGCCTCCTTTCAAGATGCTCGGAAGCCTCGCTCCAAGAAGCTCAGAATTCTTCTATAAAGAGGCTTGGAAGCATACTTTCATGAGGTTCAGAAGCGTCCTTTCAAGATGCAAAGGAAGCCTCCTTTCAATTGATTCGAAAACCGCCTTCAAAAGGTTCGGTAGCCTATCTACAAGAGGCTCAGAAGCCTTTAATCAAGAGGCGCGGAAACCGACTTTAGTAGGAATTCAAAAGCTGAAAGGAGCTTCCCTTCAAAGGGCTCGGAATTACTTTTTCAAGAGGATTGGAACCCTATTTTCGAAAGGGGGTACCTCAATTAATGCAAAAGTTCGTAGGGGTACCTCTCAAGGAAAAGGTTGAGAACCGCTGCCTTATATAATGCTTACTGGTAACTTGGGATGTTTCTAATCCTCTTGCAACGAAGCAAACGAGGTTTAATGAAAAAAAAAATCATTTTATTTATTCAACGTTTTGTTCGTTTGATCTTTTGTTCCGCAGCGGTTCATACAATGTGCTGGTTGTGGAAGGCAGGATTCAATTGGGATTTAATGATCCATTGCATATTATGTACAATATAATTTTTTTTTAAATAAAAATTTACACAATTATCAAAACATTATCAATTAGTTTTGATCAAGGAATGTAATTGTCGCTGAAAAATGCAACAAACCACCAACAAAAGAAAATAGCGATAACTCTTTGTCCTCATCTGCAGAGGATGAAGACAATATGTTGCGTTCCATTTTATTTGCAACGAATATGGAGAGGTAATTGTTGTGATTTGCATTGTGATTTGCATTGGTAATGTTGTTATTTTGCATTCCCTGTTTTTGA
The DNA here is from genome assembly GCF_024139115.2 of Armigeres subalbatus. Lineage (NCBI taxonomy): Eukaryota > Metazoa > Arthropoda > Insecta > Diptera > Culicidae > Armigeres > Armigeres subalbatus. The sequence goes on from NC_085141.1 coordinate 93,559,170, forward strand.
TTGGAATTGTAATACGTCCGCCATTACGCATTTTTTTCGGAAGTTCCCCCTAGTGCCAGCGAAGGTACTCCCAGGGGTACATGTACCCCAGGTTGAGAACCGCTGACTTAGAACAAAATGCAAGAAAATACTATTACCCAATGCTTAATGCACTGCGTGTGAACAAGCGGCTACCAGATGGCGATAGTGTCCAAACGTCAAACACAAGCAAATCCACCTACGAAAAAATTAATCCACCGTTGAAAAGATTAAAGATGGAACATGCATTGAATGAGACGTTTGTTTCTCTGTGGTCCGCTATCGTGATAAATTTGACAAGATGTTCTAAAGCTATTTATCCAAGAATTTACACGGAAATTCATCAGCTTCATCAGATTCCTGCAGTAAAAGCTACGGAATTTCGCGTGAATGTTCGAAGAAATTCAAATATTCTTGGAACTCTCGCCTTACTTTTCAAAATGTCTTAAGTAACATTTTTTTCATGATTTAATTTGAATATTACAATCAACAGACCAATAAAAAAAATTAACTGCAGTTCTTAAATTAATTCATGAAAAAATGTTGCTATTAATTTATTTTTTAAAATGTTGTTTTTTTGGTGTGAATGAATTAAAGCAAAATAATAAAATACGAAAAACATATCTAAAAACTAACGGGATTTATGGCTCTCCATAAAGTTGATTGGAGCATATCCGAGCCTCTTGAAAAGATCCTACCGAGCGCCTTGAAAGTGCCTTCCGAGCCTCTTGAAAGGAGTCTTCCGGGCCTCATGAAAGGAGGCTTTCGAACCTCTTGAAAGTAGGCTTCCACGCCTGTTGAAAGGAGGTTTCCGAGCCTCTTGAAAGGTTGCTTTCGAGCCATTTAAAAGGCTGATCCTCTTGAAAATACGCTTCCAAGCCTCTCGAAAGGAGTCCCCCGAGACTCTTATAAGGACCCATCCGAGCCTCTTGAAAGTAGGCTTCCTTGCCTCTTGAAAAGCAGCTTTCAAGCCACTTAAAAAATGGCTTCTGAGCATTTTGAAAGAACGCCATAGAGCTTCTCAAGCTTCAGACTCAAGATTTTAATTACGAAGCATATTCTTCACATATTACTCAACATTTTGTTTCGTATATTTGTTCATTCGACGTTTTGTCCAATTGATTTCTTGTCACACTGTGCTGGTTGTGGAGGACAAGATTAAATAGGCTTTGATTTACTGATCGTCATGCATATTATGTTTTAAGTTTTAAAATAAAAAAACATACAAGATTATCAAAACTTCATCAGTAAGTTTTGGAATTGTAATACATCCGCCATTACGCATTGTTGTCCGACATACCCCCTAGGGTTACATAGGGAAAGGCGGGTTGAAAATAACCAATTTTTGCGTTACGTAATTAAAGGATCTTCCCAAAGAGGTAAAATTCTTAGAAGTAATCCTAGATGCCAAACTGAACTGGAATAAGCATCAAGACGATCAGTAAGTCAGTCAGTGGTTTTGGAAAATCACAAAGCGTGTCTGGAAGACCGCTGAAAAACGGATTTTGGTTTGGAAAATCACAAAGCGCGTCGGGACGACCGCTGGAAAACGGATTGTGGTTTGGAAAATCGCAAAGCGCGTCGGGACGACCGCTGGAAAATCACAAAGCGCATCTGGAAAACCGCTGAAAAACGGATTGGCTAGGAAAATCACAACGCGCGTCGGGACGACCGCTGGAAAACGGATTGTGGTTTGGAAAATCACAAAGTGCGTCGGGAAGACTGCTGAAAACAGATTGTGGTTTGGAAAATCACGAAGCGTTTCTGGAAGACAGCTGCAAAATGGATTGTGGTTCGGAAAATCACAAAGCGCGTCGGGACGACCGCTGGAAAACGGATTGTGGTTTGGAAAATCACAAAGTGCGTCTGGAAAACCGCTGAAAAACAGATTTTGGTTTGGAAAATCACAAAGCGCGTCAGGTCGAACGCTGGAGAAAGGATTGTGGTTTGGAAAATCACAAAGTGCGTCTGGAGGACCGCTGAAAAACAGATTTTGGTTTGGAAAATTACAAAGCGCGTCGGGACGAACGTTGGAGAAAGGGTTGTGGTTTGGAAGAACACAAAGCGCGTCGGGACGACCACTGCAAAACGGATTGTGGCTTGGTAAATCACAAAGTGCGTCTGGAAAACCGCTAAAAAACAATTTGGTTTGGAAAATCACAAAGCGCGACGGGATGACCGCTGGAAAACGGATTGTGGTTTAGAAAATCACAAAGTGCGTCTGGAAGACCGCTGAAATACAGATTGTGGTTTGGAAAATTACAAAACGCGTCGGGACGACCGGTGGAAAACGGATTGTGGTTTGGAAAATCACAAAGTGCGTCTGGAAGACCGCTGAAAAACGGATTGTGGTTTGGAAAATCATAAAGCGCATCTGGAAGACCCCTGAAAAACGGATTTTGGTTTCGAAAATCGCAAAGCGCGTCGGGACGACCGCTGGAAAATAGATTGTGCCTTGTAAAATCACTAAGCGCATCTGGAAGACCGCTGGAAAACGGATTGTGGTTTGGAAAAAAGGGCATTTTTTTTATTGTTCATTGTTTCTGGAAAACCGTGTCTGGAAGACCGCTGCAAAATGGATTGTGGTTCGGAAAATCACAAAGCGCGACGGGACGACCGCTGGAAAACGGATTGTGGTTTGGAAAATCACAAAGTGCGTCTGGAAGACCGCTGAAAAACAGATTGTGGTTTGGAAAACCACAAAGCGCGTCGGGACGAACGCTGGAGAAAGGATTGTGGTTTGGAAGATCACAAAGTGCGTCTGGAGGACCGCTGAAAAACAGATTGTGGTTTGGAAAATCACAAAGCGCGTCGGGACGAACGCTGGAGAAAGGATTGTGGTTTGGAAGATCACAAAGCGCGTCTGGAAAACCGCTGGAAAACAATTAGTGGTTTGGAAAATCACAAAGTGCTTCTGGAAGACCGCTGAAAAACAAATTATGGTTTGGAAAATCACAAAGCGCGTCTGAAAGACCACTGAAAACAGACTGTGGCTTGGAAAATCACAAAGCGCGTCTGGAACACCGCTGAAAAACGGATTGTAGTTTGGAAAATCACAAAGCACGTCTGGAAGACCGCTGAAAAACAGATTGTGGTTTGAAAAATCATAAAGTGCGTCTGGAAGACCGCTGAAAAAAGGATCTCCGGACCAGCTAGTTATCGATACGTCACATCGGTCAAAACCTGCGCAGGTACGTGAGTTTTTCATTCACACATGGCCATGATAAGTTAGCTAAATTACGGTCCAACCCGAATGAGCGAAATAAATACAAATTGTACCCTTTTTGAGAATTTTGGTTTAAAATTTTAAATTTGCTACGTTTCACGGTGCTGGGAAACTCCACCCCTATTGCGTTTACCGTTTCGCCGTTTCGTATTTAGTTTAATTACCAAGAGAAGGTTCGATACTGATCGATTACCTCTGGCGTGGGTTGAGCAAGCTTACGGCGTTTAGTTGGGAAAAGGAGTAGCAAGTACTGGGGGAAGAATTTTGTGTCCGTTTTAGAGAGAGAGTCGAGAGTCCCCTGAGGGAAATAGTCAGCACAATTCGGGCAAATACACGAATTGAACTGGTGGTCTCTCGTTCGTGGGGCCACCAAGTTTTGCTGTACCCTTGAGAAATCTGCAGAACGGTTACAATTCCTGGAAAACGCCTAATTCCACCATCGTCTTATTTCGGGCAAATGTCTATTTCTAAAGAAACAATCACATGCATCATTGCCTTATTTCGAGCAAATTGTTACCTCTAAAGGTATCATAACCACCATCCAAAAGGAAACACATCAATCATTGCTTTTCACTGGGCAAACCATGATTCCGATTATTACCGACCGGAGTCAGGGATTTGCTATTTCTTTTGGAATTTGGGCAGATGGTTTTCGAGGAGTTGCAGAAACTCAAAGAACCTCGGATGAACTAAATAATGGGGAATTTAAAATATACCTAACGTCCATTATGTTTAACATACATTATGTCTAATGTTATTATGTTTAACATACGTGCATGAACTCGCACTCTACATCACCCACAGATTTCCTTCTTTTCCCAATGATCGTACCACCCCATCTATAATCGTCTGCTAAGAATAGAGAATTTGTGTCCCGAAATTGGTGGAAATTGGTTGAGGGGTTCAGAAGTTACACTGAATTGATCAATAACTAAACAATACCCCTTCCCCCACACCCTCCCTCTTTTCCAAAGATCTTCCCTTTCCCTCCTATCGAATGTTAATCTTAGAAATATTGATCTCTAAAATTTTGCATGAATTCTCTAGACATTTATGGAACATCTGGAAATCTTTCGATGTGATGATTAAGAATTACTTTAAAAATAATCAATAATAACGCCAAACAACAGTAGGTGCTTGCCCGGTGTTGAACTTAATCTAGAATAAAACACCTAAATAAAGAATAAAAAAAAAGTAGGTGCTTGTACCTGGTTTGCGTGGGTGTGTTTCAGAAATTAACGTTTGGATTTTCTTAACAAAACGATAAGTCAACTTTTTATTGACTTGACAAAAATAAATATGTGAATCAGTTAAATTTTGTGAAGATCAAAAATTGATGAAAAAACATGATGAACATTACCCGAGCAGCATACATGTTGCACAAAAGCTTCTATGACCCATATGCAACTAAATTTAGCTACATTTGAGTTGCTGCAACCAAATCGGTCTGGATGGTGCTGCTAGGGTAAGATTGATGATTAAATGTAAATTTCTATGAGAAACAATTAATGATCAATGATTATATAATATTTTTTGGTTGATTATAATATGATTGATCAATAATGAGTAAATAAACCATTTTTATTAATCATGATTGAATGTATGATTGACGACCAATACTCTGTTTGAGACCTTCTAACACGATTCCAAATCGTGTCAACTACAAGACACTGAAGACGACATCACTGTTGAGGTCAAAATACGTATCTGTCAAAGGTACAATTAAGAGATGAAAATGTATGGAATCGTACAAACTCGTCTTATGACAAGTGAAGACATTCCACTAGAAGCTCAAAATAATAATAAAATAAAAATAAAATAATCAAAATAAAATTCTTATTTTGATTCCAATAATGAACATTTTATTATTTTGATAGTAAGTTTAGTCTCGATTCTGTATTACTAGTGCTCCCTGAAGATGGGAAAATCCGTAGGACTCCAAACGGTTTATTCCGGTTGTGCAGCAACCAAAATTATGTGGAGTTGATTACAAGATGACTCTTTCGGAAGTGAATTTTGTTTTTGCGGATTTTCTTCGTATAGACGAGCCAGCCTCGGACTGGAAGTTTCTTTTATGAAGATATGTAAAACCTGATGGCTATTCAACAATTTTGCACGAGATTAAAACAAACACAATGAATCACATAGGCAAGGAAGAAAGTTTTTGGGTGGCCTTTAGTCCACTGAGATCCACTGGATCTTTGTAAAATACACAAATGTAAATATACGTATATAAAAATAAATATTTAACAATCAAAAACAAAAATCTTTTTTATTTTTGTAATTCTTGTTCTGTTTTATTGTTAACTAGCGAAAGAGACCCAGCTTTGCCCGGGTGTTGCAAATGTCACAATGAACTATTTGCAGCACCACACTCTAGATCAATTTCCGTGTGTTTGTTTTGTTTTCCTCAACAGCTGACCAAAATTGTATTCTGAAGATTTTTTACATTTCCCCTTTAAATTCACCACCTTTTTGTATATACAAACCTTGCGGATACCAAAACGAATCGATTAGGGAAAAAATCTTGCAAATCGGTCAACCCGTTCGCGAGTTAAATCGTCAGAAAGAAAATCTCAACTCATTTTTATTATATAGAAGAAGACTAGTTAAACGTACCCAATCTTGCTCGGATTTGTATTATTTTGCATTCTAAATGTCAACAATTCATGCAGCGCCGCACTTTAGATCATTTTTGTGCGATCGCATTGGGTTTTCTCTCAACTTGCCCTAATATTGTATTTCGACAATTATTTATTTTCTGGACGAAATTGCAATTTATAAAAACACTAGAGAAAGAACCCAGCTTTGCCCGGGTGTTGAAAATGTAACAATAAACTATTTGCAGCACCGCACTCTAGACCAATTTCCGTCCGTTTGTTTTGTTTTCCTCAACAGCTGACCCAAAAAAGTATTCTAATGATTTTTTACATTTCCCCGTTAAATTCACCAACTTTTTTTTATATACAAGCCTTGCGGATCCCAAAACGAATCGATTAGGGAAAAAATCATGCAAATCGATCAAGCCGTTCGCGTGTCAGGAAGGAAATCTCAACTCATTTTTATTATATAGATATATAAACACACCTGACCTCAAGACGAATCGATTAGTGAGAAAATCTTGCAAATCGGTCAACCGGTTCGGGAGTTATATTGCCTCAAAGGAAATGTAAACTCATTTTTATATATAGCTAGAAGAAAAAGAAGAAGAAAGAAAAGAAGAGAAGAAAATAGCAGACCCGACAAACGTCTTTTCGCCTAAAATTGCTTTATTCTCTGATTAGTTCTTGAGTTATATAGAAATTTCTGTTTCATTTGTATGAGAGCTCCCCTTTCCAGAAAGGGAAGGGGTTCCCATCCACCACAAAAAAAATATCTTCAGTCCCAAAACCTCCAGATTTGATTCTATTTGCATGATTAATTCTCGAGTTGTGAAGAAATTGGTGTTTCATTTCAAACTAATTTTTACGGCGATCGGTTCAGTAGTTTCCGAGTCTATAAGGTTCAGACAGACAGAAATTCATTTGTGTCATGTATCATGTATATAAGAAGAAGGTATAGATGAACTGAATATCCGTCTCCATATTCAAGTCTCCCTTAACCTTATTTGTAAAAACTAAGGGAACTGTTTCAATTTTTGTCTTACTGTAACAAATTCTTTTTTTTTCACTCAACTATAGTTTCGAGCTTATTTGAGAATCTTTGGCTTTGCTGTCTCGGAGGGAAATAAAAACTATGATTTTAATCATTTCCCGACGTTTCGGTCTAGGGTGGGTGTACCAATTGTCGCCATATATAAGAACAACTATTTTTTTTAAATAAGCAAAAGGCATGTGGGTGAACTTTATATATCAAGGGAAAGGTTTTACTTCCTGCTCCTTAGAACAGCTGTGACAACCACAACAAAATTTGTTATTATCCTCAAAATTAATTAATCCATAATAGGAACGCATGTACCAGTTGTGGCACTATTCTTAATTTTGGTTCCTTATTTGGCAAATCCCATTGTTTTCTTATGGGATTGGCCAAATAGGGACCACTAGTGCGACAACTGGTGCAAAGGACGTCAAAAACTAAGCAAAATCAATTTTTACAATTATGCTTTGCTTGTTTTGAAGGAGATCAAATGTGTTATCGTATCATATGAATATGCTTTATCGATATGAACTTGGTTTGTGGTGATTTGATTGGCCATTTGGCATATAAAGCACTAGTGCGACAACTGGTGCTATAGCCACAACTGATACATCTAGCCTATTTAGAGCCTTTTTCGAAAGGTCGATTTGTTAAAGTTTCTTCGTCGAATATGTTTCTATGTAACATGGCCTTATAGCCCCCACTGGGACATTGCCGCCTCGCTGTTTGGTGTTCATTCAGCACTTCCACAGTTATTAAATGATGATACTTTTATGCCCAGGGAAATCGAGATAATTTCCAAACCGAAAATTATCTAGACCGACACCGGGAATCGAACCCAACCACCCTCAGCACGGTCTTCCTTTAAAGCCCCGCATCCAACAGCTAGGCTAAGGAGGGCCAGCTGTGCAATGCACAATGAACTAAATGGTTCACATGACATTGTCTGTTACACAGAAACATAATTGACGAAGAAAAATTACCAAATTACCCCTTTATAAAGGCCCGAAATGGATCGAAACGTCGGGAAATTAGCATTAGCATTGTTACGGTGTAATTCGTAGATTGGACACTAGTGATACTCATGTTTTACTTTTGAGATCTTTAACTAGAATGCTATCAGAAATCAAGAAGGGGAGTGGTCCTTGATTCCAGTCTCAAATAACGCCCATCTTCACCGTAACTAGGGAAAGGAAGGAAGTGTTGATGTAGTACTTACTTAACGAGAGGCCACCGACTTAGCGACACCCTTATAAGTACCACGGAGTTGGATAATGAGGAAGGTAATCGTTGGGTCAGGATTTACCTGTAGCTGGCAATGTAACCGTGGTAGATCTTACCCCGTAACACACCACGTAAAGGTGTCTACCCAGCATTACGGGTCATGGATCGAAACGTCGGGAAATGATTAAAAACACAGTTTTCAATTCCCTTCAATATTGCGACAACAATTTTCCAAATATATAACAAATCCATATAATCTCGCAGCAAAGAAATAAATTTAAATTAAATTCGATAGGATCAATATAGAAGCTATGAGATAAAAAATATAAAAAGTAACGATTTACGACGTCTGTACCAAATTACTGCACCCAACTAGAGGTTGGCAGATTTTTATACAGTTATGCATAGAAAGCTTACAGAAACTGTATAAAATTTTGGCATAAACAATTTTGAAATGTTTTAATACAACCATTCTTTTGAATTCTAACAATTTTGTTGTATTTCAATACAGTATCTCAGTATCTGTATAAGAAAGCTTACATTCTTTGTATTAAAACCTTGCAGAATTGTATACAGATTCTATCCATAACTTATAGTGTGTGGTATTTTGTTCTTATGAGAATAAGAACGCAATTAATCCTCTACAGATATACGCCATTAACCCTCTACAACCTAAATTTTAGTTTTCGCTCAAAGTCCCTATTTTGCTTTCTAAAATCGACCTAAACACGTTTTGGGCATTGAAAATTTTTAATTGGAGATTTCATCTATTTTATCCAAAAAAAAAAATTCTTTAATCTGTTCAAATTTAATTGCAATCAGGGCTCGTATCGCTCACTCAATCTCAGGAGCACAGTATGCTCCCTCACGAAAATTTTCGGGGAGAAATCGCTTTTCGGGAAAGAAAAACAGCCCGGAGAGTGATAATCATTTTTCGCTCACTTCGATAGCTGCCAAACGTGGGTTTGCTCTTTTTCTTTCATATTCGAGTCTTTTCATGACATCTTCTATGCAAATGGCAGTAGCTTATGTAAAACAAATAACTTAAGGTGATTATAGCATAAAGCCAGAATTCGGCCATTTTGTAAACCACGTGCTTTCCCAATATTTTTTTCAAGAGCACGAGATGAAAAAAACATAACGCGTATGGAGCTAAAATAATGGTAGATCGTTTGCTTAGTTATGCTGAAGAATCATAATTTAAGTTTCAGCACTGTACGAAAACTATTACGCCATATTTGGGCTTTTGGAAATGTATGTAAATAAACGTGTAGTGAATTTGAAATTTACCACGGGCTTCATTGTATAATCACCCTAATGCTTTCATACAGATAGCGTGGTGATGTAGCTAGAGTAAGCGCATCCCTACGGCTATTATTGTTACTATTCTGGGTTCGAATCCCGGCGCGGCCATACAATTTTGTAATTGTTCTGCGATAATTCTCGCGAAAAGTGAATGAGTTAGTAAAAGTGATGAAACATAAAAGGATTTTCATCTAATAGGCAAGATTTTCGTTTATTATCCAAGGCTAATTGTAGAGAAAGATTGATGGGTGAAAGATGATCCTCAAAATAAACAACAAAAAAAGATTCTTCCTTTGCAATTTTTAAATTTTCAGGATAATTTTTTAATTTTCCGTGTGAGAAGTTGGATAAAGATTTTAGAGTGTACCATTTACCACTATATCTATTGAATAAGGTTAGTTGTGGAAAAATACTAAACCACAAATATTTAACTCTTTAAGGCATACGGGCAAAAACAAGAAAGAACAAAAAATTACTCAATTTGTAATATTTTTTTATAAATGTATAGAATTTTGAGAATTAACATTAAATCACATTTAAACATGCATTTAAGTTTATATTATTGTTTGATATCAAAATCTCTGAACAATTGAAAATTTTAAAAAATATTCAAAGCACCCCTTGGTCTTTATAGGGCATTATAGGGTTGATAGGACATACTTGCCTATTTTTGAGGTATTTCATATGGTTGCGGTAGTTCTTATTAATTTTAGTCCAATCACCACTAAAACACTATGACAACAAAGAAGGAACATATTACGATTAACAGCTATTGAAATAAATCCTGAAAGGAAGGAAACATTTGTGTGATCAGAACAATACCCATTTCCCCCGCAGTGCTGGGTACCTGGGGTAAGTTTTTTTTTGTTTCTTTATTAAAGTGATTTTTAAGTAGAACAAAGTTCATCACTAACCAGGGGTAAGTGTAAAATATTTAAATTATTCGCTTTCATGGTACAAACCACTACAAATTGAATGTAGTTAGTACAAGTGTATTACAATGGTCATCTGTGACATAAATTCACTGAAAAAGGGACAAATGTGCAAATAAGAATTGATTTTATGAATGCAAAAATTAACTTCTCTCGAAACCTCAAATGGCAGCTCCAGCGTTAACAGTTACTGTGCTAGTGTATGTATAATACAGATAACATAGTATTACTGAGAAAATTGAAGAATATTTTTGCATAATGTTGTGGTGTGCTAAAAACTGTAAAATAGGCAATTCTAATTTTTCGAGTAGATTTTTACACTTACCCACTTTTTCCACTTCCCCCAGTGTACCTTAATTAAAACCTCGGTAATTTTTAGAACAAATTAAAAAAAACAAGTGAAAATCGATAAGCATGACAAGTAAACATTGGTAATTATCGTCATAAACTGCCTATAATCGACCATCTGCATCCCTGTCATTGATGGGTTCAGTATCCTTATAGTTACTTGGGATATGTGATCATTGGCAGTAAATTTCCAATTACGGAATCGGTAAGATACAAATCGACGGTAAAGATCTGTGGCGTCAATTTTCCACTCCGACTCCGAGCGTTTATAAACCAGGCGCTTTCATAGAAGCAGATAATTCGCGCTAATAGACATCAACGTCTTATTTGAATATCCAATCCGACGATATCAGACTGACTGCAAACAAAGAGCGATGGGATGGAAGTTCTAACCGTACGGACGTCGTCGTCCGCGATGAGCAGATTGATGGTTGAAAAGCAACTTGGAATAGGAAAAAAATCTAAACCATTGTGGCACTCGCAGAAGATCTGGCCGGCGCGGCGGCATACCGTGTGCAATGACACCAACAGCCCTAGCAATTGAGATTTCAATCTTGGTTGCCTTCAGCACCGCCGCTCGAGACCGGTGCACCCGATTTGGTTGGAAGCTCATCGTCAAGACAATCATCAGGTTGCTGCTGCCCTGCCACTACCTACTACTGTGGTGGCGGCAGCGAGGAGACCTGCACAATTATCTGGTGGTTGGTTAGATGGGCCAGGCGATTGTTTTCCGAGGAGCTTTTGGTGACAAACGAGGTTGCCTTAGAAAACGAAGGGAAGGGAAGACATAAATCTAGATCTTAGTGTGGTTGGATCTACGACGACGAGGTTATAAATAAAGAATCATATAATTAGAGGCAATAAACGCATGGGTAATCTCGATAAGAGTCAAGAGATCATGAAACTGTTTGGTATTACTTTGAAAAGCTTTTGTGATGCTGGTGCCATAAATATTCTGGATTCTCATCAACAGAGTGCTTTACTTCACTTACTTTGCGTTAAAGAAGAGGATATTTCCTGTCGTTTCAGATCCGCACCGCAGATTTGTTTTATTAGATTACACACTAATTGCTTTAATCAACCGTCAGCATTTATTTGTTCGCGGGTTGTAACCAGCAAATAAAAAACGCTCACACATCCCCATCTCGTTATTGATTTAAATCGGCAACCACGCCATCGCCACCCTCCAATTAAATCCGATGGGTTGGATGATTCTCACGAAACAATCACCAGCCGCAAATTGGCCTGGTCCCGGCCCGATGCTTAAACAAGCGTCAGCTGCCAATCAGCAAATCATTTCAAAACGCACTTCATGCCCGTCATACAACGACGACGCAAGTGGGAAATTGGAGGTCAAGTGCAACGACGGAAACTGGTTTCTATTCATGGTTTATGCGTCAAAAAATTGTTATAACAATTGGTTGATTCTCTTCCGAGTGGCGGGTCTTGGCGTTGTTGGGCCATTAGTTTCAGCAGGTGACCAATTTGTTCTATCGATCGACGATGCCTTACCAAATCGATGACAGCACAATTCGTCAACGTGATCGACGGCGGCAGCTGGTCTAAAGTCAGAAAAGTAATTCAATAAGGAAAACGTTTTAAGCTGACAGGGTCGACCCAGTTTTTTTTCTCGTTTTGTCTCGGACAATGATCTTGAAAATAGGTAGGGCCCTTTGAAGTTGTGAATAGTGGTGGTACTGGTGGTGCGGAGAAGAGTGGTTTTCAAACGAGATTGAAGGGGTTGGATCGACCAAATGTTGGTTGTTTGGTTTTGAATTTGTAGTGTGGATATGTAGGGTGTTTGTTGTATTGTACATATGACGCCCCTACTTGGGGCAAATTGAACCCGTACTAAAGGGTGTACCGTTTTAAATCCGCACACACAAAATTCCTTCTCAAAATTCGAGATCGGTATCACCAAATTTTCAGGTAGTGAAAGAATCAATGCACATTTACTTTCGCATAATTCATTTAATTTATTTCGCCTTTACATCCGAATGCGCGAACCTTGGCCTTGTAAGAAGCGACTAGCTCAGGGGTTCAATACAGGGTCGACATTCTCGGGAGGACACACTTTCTATACCTTAACTTTGTTACAACAGTGGACCAACACAGAACAAACAAGACACTCTTCCTAATTATTACAAAAGTTACAAACATTCCGAATAAGCTTACACGTATATTTTTCAAAGATACATAAGTAAAGGGGGGGGGGGGGTATCGTTGCGGCCGTTCCGGATTCGTTGAGGTCTGTGGTTCGTGCATGCATACTAGGTGGGAGAGGTGTTATTGGCAGGTTACCTTAGCGGTTGTGGTGTCATTGTAGTCGAACTGCCGGTCCGTGATTCGTTTGAAAGCTTCATACCGACGTTCCGCGTGCTCGCGACCGGCACAGTGGCACATCGGATATTGGGTGGCAACAAGCGGGGGCGGACCCACCGGGCCTTGCTGAACCCTCACCTCCATAGCTTTGGCCACTGCTCTCCGGGGCGTGTGGTGTGGCAATTACGAAGGCTCAGCAACCACCAGCACGGGACTCGCCGATCTATCACGAGGGGGGGGGGTGCTTCGGTCGTCCGTTCGGTTTTCAATACTGCTTCTACGACATGATGTTGAACGATGGTGCACATTCCATACGAGAGATAATCAAAATCACTCGACAGGATTATTCCGTCGATTAATACGGCACATTTTTCAAAACTTGCTTGTCTTGGCCTTTGGGATGGGAATTCGTCCAAAAAACTCTTCTTTTCCGCACTCCGAAAACTGCGTGTCATCTGGTTCCTTCCACTTCGTTTTTTCTTCTCTTTAACACCCTCCTCCTTTCCTCTCCTCTCTTTTCCCTCTCTTCCTCCAGGCCTTCACATTTGCTCTCATTTTTCCTATTGCTCTCCTGTCTACCTTTTTTTCTCCAGGAATCGATGCTGCCAACCTTTACGACATCCGATTGTCAATTAGGTGATTAAGGAGATGTTAATAGTATTTTAAATTTACCGTTCAATTTGTTTGTTAAGTTTGTTTTATAAATTCAATTTGGTAACATTATATTTAGTGTCTTGCTAACCTATACTAATTAAGTTATATTTACAACAATTTCTTCAAATAAATAAATCTAACAAATCTAGCCTTAAGTATTCGATATTGTATCGAACCATTGTTCCAAAGTTGTTGGTAACAGCCTTAATCTTAGTCATAAAGTTCTACACCCTACACAACCCCAGAATCGAAATACTTTCTTCATTTCTTCACTATTTTAGGTAGTTTTAGAAGGGGTTCCTCCTTAAGGACATAGTTGGAAGAGTACCAAGATGGCAGTCAATATGGCACCGGACCTTCCACGGGTCAACCCCACACCTCCCGCACTCCTCTCCCACCAACATTCGAATGCATGGAACAGCATCGAGCAAAAGTTTAATATTTAGATTACTAACCTGTTCACAAAATATTTATGTACTTCCCGTGATAATTAACACGTTTCTTCGAAGAGTCCTATGCATTTCGGCTCGATATATGGCATAAACCAGCAGTTTCGTGCCAATTTAACAGCCGTCCGCGGTTTGGTGGGTTTATCACTGCACTCCACTTCTTCTCAAAGGGCATTGAAAAAATCAATTATTTGCACACTTCTCCGCACATGAGCAGCCCGAAATGTTGATGGAAGGCAAATTAAACTTCACTTTTTGGATTAAGTCACTTGTTCGAAGCGAAAACTTAATATAAACTGCAATTTTTGCCCGAAGAAAACGATTAAAAACTGATCGCGGAGCGAATGTAAACACCGGTACCGATAGCAGCAAACTAATAAACAGGGTGGTTCAAAACTGATTTTGCTCCGCCACGCTCAGTCGATTATGTTTCATATTTTGGGTGTCGTTTGCTGGTTTCGGTCGGTTTGAGTAGGGGCTTACCGTGCACTGCACAGGTCGTTTCAATTTGGTATAGCAGTTGATATGGCGAGGTTGAATTTTACATTATTCTGATTTTGGCACTCCGTGATTGGGCGCTGGCGAGGGGAAGACCATATGATTGGATGAAATTCAAGAGCTTTAACTCCTTAGACAATGCATATTGAATGGACATTCCAATAGTTGGGAGTCGATTTTAATCGAGGTTGCAAATCTTTAGCATGAGGAAAGGACTTTTGGAGGAAACTCGGAGCATGGAACGGAATCAAGTGAGCGTGGTGGAGCTGGGTCGTTTTTTGAACCACCCTACTAATATTCTTTGTTTTTTCATAAATACGACACCAATACTACTACAGTATATAACAGTTTGCATTGTACCAATACTTTCAAAGCTTTGTTTTGGTACTCAACCCACCTTCACCTTAATAGCCCTTCTATTGGGCGCAGTTCCGGAGTATTTTTGGGGTTCAAATTTTTCGGTACGATATCAAAATCAGAGTAAGCTCAACGACCTTGCAGAGCGCACCTCTTCGGCAGGTTTAGTCATCAACGTCAACAATACCAAATCGTTGGATGTAAACACGGTGACTCCTTCCAGTTTCACAGTAGCCGGGCAACCAGTGGAGAATGTTGAAAGCTTCCAATATCTTGGCAGCCAAATGGCGTCAGACGGCGGTACCAAGATCGACATAGGCGCACGGATAAAGAAAGCAAGGGCTTTTGCCAGTTTAAGAAATATCTGGATAAACAGGAAGATAAGTGAACGCACCAAAATACGAATTTTCAACTCTAACGTGAAATCTGTTCTGTTATACGCTAGCGAAACATGGTGTGTATCAGTGGAGAACACTCAACGGCTGCAGGTGTTCATTAACTGATGCCTGCGGTATATAATTAGGGCCTGGTGGCCTCACAACTGGATCTCAAACAACGAGCTCCATCGTCGTTGTCACCAGAGGCCGATAGCAACAGAAATTCGGGATCGGAAGTGGGCTGGGTCGGCCACACTCTACGTAGGGGTGGAAACGAAATCTGTAAACAAGCATTAGACTGGAACCCAGCGGAACATCGCAGCAGAGGCAGACCCAGAGGCTCATGGCGGCGAAGCCTCAATAAAGAAATAAAAGAAGTCGACCGAAATCTAACCTGGCAACAGGTTAAAGCGATAGCCGGGCAACGCTCAGGATGGAGATCTTTCAAGTCGGCCTTTTGCACCACCGGAGGTGTACAGGATCCATAAGTAAGTAAGTAATATCAACATCATTCGCCTTATACCGCTGGTAGCACTGTCCACTGATCTTCGTGTAGTGACATGCTGCCAAATCCGGCCAAAAGATCGTAGGACCCTTTTCATAAGACGAGTTTGTACAATCCCATTGAATTCCACCACTTAATTGTATCTTGACAGATACGTATTCCGACCTCAACGGCCTTACTCGTCTTCAGTGTCTCGTACTTGGCTCGACTTACGAGACACTGAAAACGGCCTTACTGTTGAGGTCGGAATACGTATCTGTCAAGATACAATTAAGTGGTGGAATTCAATGGGATTGTACAAACTCGTCTTATGACAAGTGAAGACATTCCACTAAAAAGCTCAAAATAATTTTCTTATCATCGTAGGACCGTCGTGAGCCTTCAGGAGAGCTAGAAGCCGCCTTTGGAGATACTCTTCCAAATACACCACATTCATGGTGCTTGCGGTAACGAAAGCTGTGCTCCGCTTTCCTTAAGTCAGTAATCGCTTGCCAAATTAAAAATTACTTAGCGAATTTCTTCTTCTGGGTCCGGAGGTTCTCGGGAACATCACAATTATCTCTGATAGTTACACACAGGTTTCCTGGGATCTGGTCCATTTTCACATATGTCTCGTCATCCATCACGCAGCAGTGTGGCTTCGTTAACTTGTGGTCGTACAACTTCCGCGCACAGCTTTTTACGACCGTATTCTGTTTCTCGTCACGGTTTGGAGACTTCTGAACCATAAATGTACGTAGTTCAGCTCGAGTTTTGATATTGTGCACGAGAATCTTGCTCTTTACGAAAATCTTACTCTTTACCTACATCTCGAACTGAGGCGTACAGTTTTCATTTAAAGGCCCAACCACGCGTTTGTGATAGTTTTTATTGACCTAATGGATATCTTTTTGTACCCTCGCTTCCGATTAATGATCAGACGTTCTTCGAACCGTTTTGTGATACCCGACCCAACGTGATACCGAGTCTCAGATATTCGATTCTCAGATATTCTCAAAGTACTCGTGCAAAAATTTTTCGCGCTTGCACTGCTATTTAGTCGCCATTTTGGTTTGATCATTTAGGTAGCAACTCATAACTATTTCATTATCAATAAAGATTTGTAAAATTGTATAAAGAACGAGGAAAACCAAATTACAGGAAACAAAATATTGCTTACTTAATGTATGGATATTTGAGTTACAATCTGAACGGTCGGACTGTTCGATCAGATTTTATTTAAATTAGCAATTTAAACCAGGTTTTCGGCAATTGCTTCAATGTTCCACTGTTTCAAGATATTCAATTGCCAATACACTCAACCCTCTTTTTACGTCACTTATTGGGGGACGTAAACCGAATGTGACGTAAAAAGAATTTTTGCTAAAATTTCAAGTATTTCACTTATTAAATTGATCGTTGTATTCTTTTAAATACTATCACTGGCGTCTTGGCATATGAGATGTTATAAGATCCCCAATTTGTCCTGGATTTTGAATCAAATGGTCCACCGAATCAACCAAGGCTTCCACGATGTCTCCAGCCGCGGTGTCAACCCAATTTTGTGATGTTTTAAAATCTCCAAATTGTCCTGGAGTTTTGATCAAATGGTCTATCGAGTCGACCAAAGCCTTTATGATGTCCCAAGCCGTGATATCAACTCAATTATGGCTTCCGAGGATTTATCTCTCACTTGCGTCTCAAAACAAGACATATGAAGTGTTGTAAGATCTCCAAATTGTCCTGGAGTTTGAATCACGTGTCGTAAAAAGGAGGCCGTAAAACGAAGTGACGTATAAAAAACTGCCGTAAAAAGAGGGTTGAGTGTATGTTGGAAGCTTGAAGTGATTTACTCTTAGGATCCGTCGTAGCTCATTGTGGGCCTAATATGTTACAAAAGTCGTTTGAAGTACTCCATTATTTTTTTTTAACATGACAGATTTTTGAATGGTATTTATTTAGTCGTAATTTAAACGGAAATTTTTACTTGTAATTCTGGTCTGCTGTCATACGTGAGATATTGAAAGTGAAGGGAAAACGTCGATTGTTATGACTAGTGGTGTGCTCCACCGCCGCCGACATGATTTATCCTCAATCTTAATAATACGGAAGGGTGGCACACGCAAGAGCTCATCGTTCTATACTGTATTGAAACAATTCCAGTTTGAAGAAAAAGTTCTGAACTGTATGATAGATACATTTCTAGAAAATATACAAAAAAAATTAGAAAAGCTTCCAAATATGTACTACAGATCTTTTTCCGTATCGTATCGTACATTAATTAGATTTTGATTACAATTTGTCTAGAATTTATTATAAACATTTTAAAATAATCTTCCTATGCTGTGCTGTAGGATCTGTCAAAGTTAACACCGTCGTGTATCTAATTTTTTTTCTGTGGAAAGTTTTTAATGATTTCTTAATGAAAAATTCTTCTTTTATAATTGCAATTTTTGCTTGCACTTTTAGTGCTAATTTAAGTTTTGTGAAAAATTCTTAATTGTTTTGGTCATTTGGCTATATGATTGTCATGTCGTATTAGGCCCGTCCGGCCAAATGACCTACTCGGCCGAAAGACATTTTTGGGGAAGCGACCATTTCGGCCAAATGGAAGTCGATTAGATGGCCTTCGGCTTAAGACGGTATTGGACCCAGCGGCATTCGAACAATGGGTTATCTCCCGAATTACTTTCAGTCAATCGACGGGAAGGGCCGTTCGGCCGAAGATCACAAAATGTAATTTGGTTGAAAATGCAATTTGGCTGAAGTGAGCATCCGGCCGAAAATGTCGTTGTGCCAAAGTGCTCCTTTGGCCGAAAAAGTCATTTGGTCGAATAGGTCAGACAGAATAGGACTTTTAACCGAAAATGTGATTTGTCTGAAATGGTCAACATTATTGGTCATAATACCTGTTCAGCAAATGACATTTTAGCAGCATGACGAATTCAATCAAAGGAAATGTTAGAGCAAACGGCTGCTTCGACCAAATTACCAGTTCGGCCGTATGTTGCTTTAGGCCAAATAACATTTTCGGGCAAAACGTTTTCGACCTAATAACCATTATAAAGAGTTTTCCTTAGAAATCCAAAGAAAATCCGAAATCCACATTCTGAACAATTTCTCGAGAAAATTCCGAAGAGTTTTTTGTGTCAATTTCGAAGAATTTTCTGTGGTTGATTAGTGGAAGTAGGGTTCGCCCCGAACGGTTGATACTTGATTATTCTGTCACGGTTTTTTCTCGCCCATTCTAAATTGATTTTTCAAAACTTTAATACCGTGGCTTCCAATCGAAAATTTAACCACAGGAATAGTTGATGACTGATAGTGCTCGAACAATGTGATTAGTTTTACAATGTGTAAATCGATTATGTTCAGGTTTGAAGTGCCAAATACCTAAGTTAACGTTTCTCTCTTCGGTCAAGTTTCCATATCTATATTAATATAATATTTTGTTGCTGATTTCTTTCCTGTTGTTGTGTGATTCGATACGGAGTTCTAACAAAATGCGGCCCCAGTTCAAATGGATGTAAATTCCAAGGAGATCAACAACATCATTTTGTTAAAAATCAGTAATTTCAACTATTTTGATTCAAATCCAGAATAAGGATTCATAATCTGTAGTTGATTTTTAAACCAGGTTTCGTAAGGTAAGTCTTCTAACTATCATATGAGAATGAAGGCAATATATATAAAAAAAATATGAAGATGTATGCAAGAGGAAAAAAATGTTTAGGCCCTTAACTCTAGCCCTATTTTATATTAAAGCGACGTTTGTACATTAATCGAATTAGCATGATTTCGTCGACTTTATCAACAAAATCGAGTACCCACAACCGAACAAATAGGGGTACCCTCGAATGAGTTGTGCATCTGTAGTGAAAAAATGTTTTGTTCAATTTTAAGTGGCAATCGATATTGAGTCTCGAAATTGATTGAATTTACTGTATGGATACGCATTGGAGCTTATCTTTTCAATTGAATAACTTTATTTATTAAACCATGAAAGGGGTCAAAGGTGGTTTTTGTATTGGATTTCACGTAACAAAAAAGCACGCAGAAGGAAAATAATTGACAAGAGAAAGTATAGTACGCGTTCGATCATGTTTCTTCTAGCACACAGAACGAGCGTGCGATCATCGAGAAATCGTGTTCTGTGTTGTGCGCGTCTGATAGTGTTTCCTTAATTACACAGAAGAATCGCGCGTTCATTAAAATATTTTGTTCTGCGTTGTGCGAGTGAATAAAATAATTAGCGCGTCCAATCGTGTTGTGCGCGCCCGATCGTGTTTCCTGTAGCATATAGAACGATCGCGCGATCAACGAAATTTTTGATTCTGCACTGTGCTGGTGAGTAAAATATTTAGTAAGTAAAAGTATAGTGCGCGTCCGAGCAAGTTTTCTCTAGCACGCATAACGATCGCGCGATCATCGAAATATTTTGTTCTACGTTGTGCGGTTGGTAAGTCAATTAATCAGTGCGCGTTCAATTGTTCTTTTGTTTAACCACGATCAAACTACACGCTACACCCGGCATACCGTTACAACCCTGCTACACACCCTACCCCATGTATCCAACATACCAGTGATTTCTCGTGGAAGTGCAGATGACTGGTCGGCTTCCTTCAAAGCGAGAATCACATCAACATTTTCCTTCCTATTCCTTAGGTGTCTACTCATCTGTAAAAACAAAATTCCCTGATTTTTCCAGGTTTTTTCCAGGTGTTTTACATTCATTTCCAGGCAAAAACAAACGTGCCATATATAGATTTTAGCAGTAAAATAATCAATTCAAAACAGTTAATATTGCAAAAAAAAAAATATTTTAACCGATTCAATCCGATTTTTTTATCGTCGTATTTCAACATATTTTTACTTTTTTATGGTTTGCATCCGTTTTTGAAGCAGTATGTCCAACTGCTTAATAAACGGATGCAAACCATAAAAAAGTAAAAAATATGGGGGAAAATATTTTTTTTGAGATCTTTTAGGGCTTCCAAACCCTTCTTGAGTACTACCGAACTTGATAATCTAAATAAACAACAAAGCGTTTCACGGGGCCTCAATCCTAATATGGAGTTGGCAATGGTACTTGAGACATAAGACTATTTTTTATCAAATCGCAGTGTTACCAGAACATCAACGGTACTCCAAACTATTATTGAGTTTAGATCTTTTACAACACCAACCGAGTGATTCATAGGGTCCTAAGCTTGTGTGATACTTGGAGCAACCCCACGGGACATCATTACATCAGTATACACAAATCAAAACATTCTCAGAGTTCCTGCGGTACTCCAAATCATTCTTGAGGTCTGATATTGGAGGTCTACAAGACCAACAGAGTGATTCATAGGTTCCCGAGCTTGTGTGTTCGTTAGAAAAGCCCCACGGGACATCATTACATCAGTATATAAGAAATTGGGCATTTCCAGAATAGCTACGATACTCCAAACCATTCTTGAGTTCAGATATTGGAGGTCTACAACACCAACCGAGTGATTCATAGGGTCCTGAGTTTCTGTGATACTTGGAGCATCCCCACGGAACATCAGTACACCAGTATACACAAATCACAACATTCTCAGAGTTCCTGCGGTACTCCAAACTATTTTTGAGTTCAGATATTGGAGGTCTTCAACACCAACAGAGTGATTCATAGGGTCCTGAGCTTGTGTGATAGTTGGAGCAACCCCATGGGACATCATTACACCAGTATACACAAATCACAATATTTCAGAGTTCCTGCGGTACTCCAAACCATTCTTGAGTTCAGATATTGGAGGCCTACAACACCAACAGAGTGATTCATAGGTTCCCGAGCTTGTGGGTTAGTTGATGAAGTCCCATTTGACATAATTACACCAGTATAGTAATATCCCGATTTGATCACCCCCTGGTGAATTTTGGGATGATAAAACAGGGTATGCGACAAAATTGGAAAAAAAATATTTCCAATTTTTTAATTCATTCCACAAATATGAATCATTTTATGCCTTGGAAAAGCCAAATGCGTGAACGGTACCCGTTAATTCTTGACGAAATTGCTTACAGAATATTTCCCAGGTACTCAGAAGTCGTTCGTAATAAACTACAGGCGGTGAAAGTTAATTCATGAAAATCAATGATGTTTGTGGTATTATTTAAGAAAATAAAAAAAATGACATTTTTTTGGGGTGACAAAATCGGGTCGAAAACGTGATAAAATCGGATCAAAAACGTGATGAAATCGGGGGTAAACAAAATCGGGTCAACACTTTATATACATAACACATCATACCCAGAATATCCACGATACTCCAAAGCATTCTTGAGCTCAGATATTGGGGGTCTACAAGACCAACAGCGTGATTCATAGGTTTCCGAACTTGTGTCGGGACATCATTACACCTGCATATACAAATCATAATATTACAGGATATCAACGATACCATAAATGAGCTATTCCAACTCATAAAAATAATTGAGATATCGTAGATTTTCATGTTGATCTTTTTGAATATTAGGATCTGTACTCAAGGACAGTTTGGAGTTTCGTATTATTTACGAATTCTGTAGTCCCGTGGAGCTATTCCAACTCATAAAACTAGTAGGGACATCGAGGGTCTTCATGTTGATCGATTTGAATATTAGGATCTGTACTCAAGGATAGTTTGGAGAGTCGTAAATGTCGAGCGAAGTGTGTAGTGTGTCTGTAATGGTGTTATTAGGTACCGTGGAGCTATTCCAATTCATTAAAATTGTAAGGATATCCAAGATCTTCTTGTTGAATATTAGGGTCAGAGCTCAAAGACAGTTTGGAGTATCGTAGAAACTCAACGAATTGTGTAATGTGTCTAAAATGGAGTTACGAAATACCTTGGAGTTATTCCAACTCATTGAAATAGTTTAGACATCGAAGATCTTCGTGTTGATCGTTTTGAATATTAAGATCTGTACTCCAGGATGATTTGGAGTGTCGTAGATATTGATCGAATTCTGTGGTGTATCTGTAATGGTGTACCTTGGAGCTATTTCAACTCATAAAACTAGTGAGGACATCGAAAATCTTCATGTTGATTGATTTGAATATTAGGGTCTGTACTCAAGGATAGTTTGGTGTGTCGTAGATGTCGAACAAACTCTGTAGTTTATCTGTAATGCTGTAATGAAGTGCCGTGAAGAAGCGGGTTGGTAGTCATATGGCTACTGCTTCTGCAGGAGGTCGTGGGTTCAATCCCAGGTCCGTTCCATTCTCCTACTTTGTATCTTTCTCTTTATTTCTCCTGTTCTAGCAATCGCTAGAACTGGAAATGGACTTCCATACCGTTTCCATTACTATTCCTTTTACCTTCAACTTGAGTATTCTAGCAGTAATCTGCTAGAATTGGAAATGATCTATAAAGCTCTTTTCCCTACATCCAACTAGAAATTCCACCAGTTACCTTCTCCTATCTATCACATTGGCAGCTCGTTAACCAAGACG
This sequence comes from Armigeres subalbatus, assembly GCF_024139115.2. Lineage (NCBI taxonomy): Eukaryota > Metazoa > Arthropoda > Insecta > Diptera > Culicidae > Armigeres > Armigeres subalbatus. Next base: position 93,582,462 of record NC_085141.1, read on the forward strand.
GACCTCTGCCTCTCCAACCTAACCTAGAAACTCCAACAAATTCCGCATGAACTCGTGGCAAGTGCAGAGGTATATTCGGCTTGCAGTGGGCGAGTGATTGCATCATCATTTCCTCCCTTCCCAACATTGACTTGCATTCTGACGTGGCAGGCGCCAGTATGACTTATAAATGAGATCACCAGTACTTGTACATTGAAGATGTGTGCTAGTCACAAGCAAACATCTGTTGGTTCCCTGTGCAAGAACAGCTGATCTGGTCATAATGGAGTAGCAACTACGAGCAGTCAATCAAGCTCAAGCTCAAGCTCAAGCTCAATGCTGTAATGAAGTGCCGTGAAGTTATTCCAACTCATAACAAAAGTTGAGACATCGAAGATCTTCATGTTGATCGTTTTGAATATAAAGATCTATACTCAAGGACAGTTTGGAGAATCGTAGATGTCGAGTGGAGTCTGTAATGTATCTGTTATGGTGTTACGAGGAACTGTGGAGCTATTCTAACTGATAAAAATAGTGAGGAGATCGTAGATCTTTTTGTTGATCGATTTGAATATTAAAATCTGAATTCGAGGACGGTTTGGAGTACCGTAGATATTGAAAAATATCTGTTATACCACTGGGCAGGCACCGAAATTTATCATTAAGCATTTCAATTTCAATTATTTCACAAGAATATGTTAAAGTATAGTGTTGATTCCTAAGAACATCAAAATTACAACTCAAGGATAGTTTGGATGCTCTAAATCGTCGTAGTGTCCGTAACCTGACCTGTGCAATATTTTATATTTTTCCTGGATGGAGCAGTTAATTTTGAAAATTTTTGCTGAAGAAAGCAAGGCTCTATCTCTTAAAACTAATTTTTGACAGCTGATTTTCGTTTTGGGTCATATATGACCCATCCGTATTGAATCGGCCAGAAATTGCTTCAGCCATTCGATCAAAATTCCATCAGGAATCACATAGGAAATTCCTCCAGGTATACCCTTGAAAATTTCTCCATAGATTTCTTTGCTAAAACTTTAGAAAACAGACTCTAAGTGAGCTGAATAACAGTAAAGCTGCTGGGAACGACGAGATTCCGATCGAGCTTCTCGTACTTATAAGAACGCAGCTGCATCGGTGGATCCATCACAATATTCAAATAATATGGAAGGATGAAGAAACGCTTACCATCGGGCCTCATATGCCCGATCTATGAGAAGGGGCACAAACGAAAGAAATTCTGTCGTGGTTTCTGTTTAACAGACTGAAACCGCTTGAGGAGTCCTTCATCGGCGAATACCAGACAGATTTACATGGGGGCCGATAAACGACGGATCGGATGTTTAGCCTGTGAAGGATCCAAGACAAAATCCGGGAGTACAACTTGCTGACTCAACATCTGTTCATTGATTTCAAAGCCGCGTACGATTCAGTGAAAAGAAATCAGCTATGGCAGATAACGCCTGAACATGGTTTTCTGGCAAAACTGATTAGGCTGATACATGTAACGTTGATGGCTAAAAATCAATTATTCGGATTGCAAACTAAGTTCCTATTCGTGTTTGATTGTTTGCACTAAAAATGCCGATGGGTTTAAGTAATCAATGCACTAATGGTTGTTATCTATTCAACTAATACCAACGCATTATGATAGTGATTTCCACAACAAGTAAACTGGCTCCAAAATTGCAGTCTGCACGCTCACCCGACGATACATAATTGAAAACGCTTATAAATCATCATAAACACAATGATGATCACGATGAACGCATGAGGCATAAATATGCACTTCACTATTCAGCTCCTATTTCTTCAGTCAATTGCCTTATGCCGGGCAGTACCTACCACACCGACCGGTGATAGACGAAGTGTGCCACATTTTATTGATTTTCAACATATTCAAAAGTGCTTTTATTTTATTTCACTCCAAATGCTGCACTCCAGTCGACCGCGCGGCTAGTGACGAACAATTGGAAGGCAAGTTAATTGAGGGGCAAGTGGTTTGAATTGCGCCGATGCAAGCGATCATAATAAGACAGAATTATTTAATAAAATAGTTGTCCCTCGAGTTTTCTGATCATTGAAGTTGCTCTTTATTTTCTAATTTCGGGAGGATATGCTCTAAAATTTTTAATAATAATGGTACACGGAAAATCTTTAAATTCAGTTAGTAAATGTCATTATTGCTGAACTTTGACTACTGTTGTTTTGAAAATTACTGAGTCGTGTCAGTGTCCGCTTTGACCAAGTAAACAGCCTATAAATAATATGGAGAAGCATGGTAGCTGTTTGCATTTCGAATTTGTGAAAAAATCAAATTTGGAGTAAGAACTTCAAAAATCAGACAAATTATTCCAAGAGTCAGGCAAGTGAGTTAATTTCTACATTTTGTCAGTCAGCTTTCATGAATATGTAGAATTTGGCCGAGCCGAAGACAAAAAATGAGTTTGCATATATGTAGCTCGTTTCAATCTTTTGGACCACCATCCCCTTAAAAGTCGGTAGTGATGATCAACGGACGGATCGAATGGGAGACATGCTTCGAATTCAAAGTTGATTTCGTGGCCTAACAACGATGTGATGGCGTCGTTGTTGTGATGAAAGAATGATGTTTAGGTGGAGTAATAGTTGAAATGTTTGTTTCATTGGGGTGAGGATAAGTTGAACGGATTCAAGTGAATCTGAACTATGCTGCCGGTAGAGTGGTAATATGTTGGTTGATGATGCATTTTACCAATAGCCGCTCTTTACAATATTTTACTCGAGTAAAGCCTCGGGACGTCTGTTCAGGAAGGTTTGCCTAAATTACATAAGGTTGTTGCCTGATAACACACGCACACACAAACGACACGATGTAGTTTTTCGTATAAATTATTATTCGTATAAATTTCTACAAATTTGTCTTTCTGTTTTGTACAAAAACACGTCTAACATAAATTCGTAATATGATGTAAATTACTTGCTCTCATAGCTGGATTAGAGTCAATATTGGCAAACACTGTAGGAATTTTCCGTTAAACTTTTTTATTTTGGTATAACCACCAGTTACTTTTTGGTATTGTCCCAGTTTCTTTATTAATATGTCAAATTTCCGACCATATGTATGTTAATCTAAATCTTGATTGTGTTCGCACTTTTGGGAATCCATGACCAAACCTTCTGAACCACACTGCGGTTCTGTCATAGAAACAAATTCGCAACATTCAACCACCACTATGTTGAACAAAAACCTCCCAAGCAAATTCCAGACATAGCAAAATTCCAAACCGATTTGAATAAAGAAGAAATTAATCATACTTAAAACTACCCTGATCAGATCCGCCACCGATCGCCCTCGAGTTGCATTTAAATGTGCACAAATTATCCCTTCTGAATGTTGTTTGCACTTCGTTTCAAAACAGTTGCCTTGATATGTACGATAGACTAGTCCAATTTTGTGTTGGAACATTCGGGCGGTTGCTTTGAATATTGAATTCACAATCCGTGTCGCTTAAAGTGAAAGCATCTATTTTATTAGATTATTATTTCTAACTATGTATGTTACTAAATAATGGTTTTCACTAAAAATTTTTTTTTTTCAAAGGGTACTGTAAACCTTGAAAGCTATGTTACTTTCGAAAAATTAGACTCGAGTTGATCTTTTGAAATATGAACTTTGGGATCGATCGAACCAGCCTGATGCAGCTGAGTGAGTGGGTGCCGAACCGACGCCACTCTGTTTCATGAAATTTATTACCCGTTAAACTATTTCAAAATTGAATGCAGTTCGACCTCAGAAAAACAGAAAACCAACGCAACAACACAGAAGTCTGAATTGAACCGAAAAAAAGTGCATTAGGCATTGGACCATAAAACTGCACCGGTCGGTGTGGTGCAGCAAATGGGCCTTCGAAAGATCGAATTTCCAAGTTGGCACTTTTTCCCCCCGGTTGCCGAAGACTGTTGTCGACTGCAGCAACGTTTTTTTTTTCGCTGTAACCGGGATTAGTGCACTTATGCGCGCGCACACAGTTCGATCGACGCAGGTGTTAAAAATTGCCAACGTTGAGCACATTATTGTCGCGTTCCGATCGAATTGGGTTGTTCGTGTTCGCTCGCAAGCCAAAGCAAAGCCATAGCAGAGGCAGTAGCTGATTTGACGGAAATTCATAATCCATGCTTGGGGAGGTCTCACTGATTAGAAACGTCCGAATGTCTGGCCGGCATCGGCTGTGGTTGGGGCAGGGTCGCGTAATAGCTCGCAAATGTTATACACGTTCGGGTAGCATAGTGCGGTTTTAATGTCTGATCACAGACTGAATTTATCATAATGTGGATAAATAAAGTTTTTTGCTTTGTTTTCCATATTTGCCAATACGGAGGAAATTATGCAGATTGTCTTATATAATAATAAAAAAAGGTGAGCTCAAACGTTGCGGCGATTGGGTAAATCAATTAGCTGCCACCAATGCTCCGAAAACAATCGGCACCCGGAGGCAACAAGCTAGTTAGTTTAAGGAGCGAGATCCGCTTGCTGATAGGCCAAGCAGTCAGTGCTGATGGGCAGTTTCGAGCGATTAGAATGTTCACCTCGCGTATTTGCCGTTCCTTGGATTGAGTCGAGCAAACTTCAAATCAATTAAGAACTAGGTCATAATGGGTTAGATACGTGCCTCGGGAAACATGTCCAAGTTCAGAGGCATGTTGGAATGCGCCAGCTACTACTATTGTACGGGACGGGTTTCGGTTTGTGAACCAGTTCTATGTCAGAACTTATCTTGGCGAGGCAGAAACGAAATATAATTAGAAAAAGGCTTGGAATTATTGCGGAAGTATTTACATGAAGCACAAAAGGTTGTCAGTTAATAAACAATCTTTGTGATTTCAATTTCCAAATGAGTTTAACAAAATTTTATTATAATCGTACCACATGTTTTTGTTCGATATTTACGATAAACGCGATAGAAACAAATAATTTATATCATATTTACAAATTTATGTCTTTGTAAAAAAAAAGTCAAATCTGTGAAAATTTATACGAATAATTACATAAAATAAATGTTAACATTGGCGCAAGTATGAATAAAGAAAAATGAATAAATAAATGCATGTCCGCTAGGAAGAGTGTAATTTCCCTGTCGCATTTTTTGAACCACAGCCCTGGAGCCGACGTCCTCTTACAGGTTTTGCTAGTCTCTCTTCTGACCTACGCACTACATGTCTAGCCCACTGTAGCCACTGCCATATGGCAGATTTTACACTAGGTAAAACCTGTAATTTATGCGTCCGCGCCATTCTTCATTGTCCACCTCGCCGCCAAGTATTAAACGCAGAATATGCCGCACAAACATTCCGAGGTTTCGATAGTCTGCATCTTTTGATTCCCATACTTCATGGCAGTATGAGCGACTGGATGAATCAGCGATGTGTACAGCGCTTACAGCTTGTTGCGCTTGTTTATTTCCGTGTCTATAAGCTGCGAGACCTTAGCTGGCAACGAAAATCGTAAAAAATCCTGCTTGCAAACGCAACTCATTTTTTCACCTGGCGCCTAACATCATTATCCCATATAACGAGTGTTCCAGAATATATGAATTCTTCGACAACCTTAAATCGCATCCCATTTATTTGCACATCAGGACCAACACCGTTTGAACTACACTGTTCTTTGCCAGCTTAATATTAACTTGGTTTTGATAGAAATTATGCCTTTTCCACTGCTCTGCGTCTGCGATCTACACCAATCATATTGTGGTGTCCGGCCATTTGGCCGAATGCCGTTTTGCCGAACAAGTCGTTTCACATAACAAATAAGACGTGAGAAAAAGGGAGTGAATTGAGGAGTGAGAGGAAAAAAGGGAGATGTGAGTCGGGAACGATTTACGATTCGGGCGTACATGATTGTGTAAATAAACAATGAAAGGCAAATCCATCAAACAATGTTTGTTTTCAAAATAAGTTACGCCCAAACCGCAAATCAGCCCCGAAATGGCGAGTGAGAAGTGAGAAATGAGAAGTGTGAAGTGAAAAGTTGAAAGTAAAATGTGAAATGTAAGAGGCCAGAATTGAAAATTGATAAATTAATCTTTGGGGCCATCCAGAAACCACGTGGTCATATTTTTGAAGATTTTCAACCCCCCCTCCCCCCATGTGGCTTATCGTGGTCATTTGGCAGATCCCCCCCCCCTATGACCACGTGGTTTTTTTCAAGTACTAAAATTAAAAAAAAACCTTGTGTAACTAAAACATATGGTTCATCCGATCAATTTTGAAGATGGACAATTTCAATTGATTCAAAATTAAACTAAACCCAGCATGGAAATTATAACTCTTCATGAATTCGAAAATTTTGATGATGTTATCATGTTGTAATGTGTATCAGGTATTAGGATATCTAGAACTCGCACACCTTCAATGCATCAGTAGGATACAAAAAATATGGACTGAATTTCGAGAAAAATTTATAATGGTTTAGAAATTTGCCAAAATATCCCTATATTTTTAATTTTTTTTTTAATTTTTTTTATTGGTGTTTTTTTAAATAACTATAAAGTTCATCACGGAATATCCCTATAGATTCCTTAGAGTATTTGGGACCTTCCGTAGCTCTGGAGGTACTGGAAATTCTTAAGATATTAACCTCAGCGAAGCATCTGAACTGAACTCCTACAAAGAAAAATTTAACAGAGAATTACAAAGTTATATAATATATATAATCTTTGAGATGCAAACAAAACCTCCTACTGTTGTTTCTTTTGAGTAGCATTCCTGTAGAAATTTCAGTATTGTTTTCAGAATCATCAATATTAGAAATAAAATATTTTAATTTTTTTTTTAACTGTTCATTGCTAATATTGATTTATTCATGAACATTTTGTTGTTTTTTTTCGTTGAACATTTTGATTTCTTTATGGAAAATTCTTATTTCATAATCGCAATTTTTGCTTTTCCAAGTGCTAATTTATTATTGTTGTGTGTATTATTGTTCTTTCTTGGCAATATCCTATTTTACTATGGAAAATTTCTGTGTTTTCTATACTAAAGAGATTTTCAATCCAGAGCTGGTTCATCTCTCAAAATTTCTAATTCTTCATTTGATATCGACTCGTGGAAGCCAATGATGCCATACTAAAAATATTTTCTCGGTCACTCTGATGGTTCTTTGGAATAATTTTCTAAGGAACTTCTATTCCAGTGCTTCTAAGGACCTACAAAAACAGTTTGCGAACAAACCTCATAGTCATTGTGCAACTTGATGTTGACTCAAGATAATTTTGGGTACCTTGTCTCTTGGATCTCATGTTAATGGAAATTAGGATCATATCCTTATTTCATTGGATTGGGTATATACCGATGATGAGAACATTGCAAATGTCTTGATTGATCTGGTAGATTCGTGAGCATCTTGTATTCCTGAATATTAATCACTGGCTTAACGTTCAGGATGACCCATCTTATCTGACCACTCATCTGTTCAGAATGATTCAAACATTTAAACTTTATTTACATGCTCTTAGAATCGAAATCTTCCCAAGGTTTCGGATATCTGAGTTTTCAAGGTCAGTCAAATTTGAGCTCCCATATTTTTTCTGTAAAGCCAATATCTAGATGAACAATTTTGCTGAAGAAAATGGTGGCCTAGCTCTCTTTTATGATTTCATAGACAATCTAAAACGCTGGGCATATATGACCCATCATTCCTGAAAGGGTTGAGATTTGTTTTGGAATTCAATTTCAATCGTTAATAAAACACTATTTTTAAACCTAGGAATTGGAGTGTTTTTTTCTGGAACACTGCCACTTTTTTTCATATCGCAGGAATCTCCTTAGTTCTAAGACCCTTTTATGAATTTGAAAAGCATTTTATTTAGAATTTCATGTTGATTTTTTAAATGCAAGCTTCTCTATGTCAAAACCTTTTTCATGCGCACTACTAGAATTTTGTGCATTTAGAACATTTAGGTGCATTATTAATTGTTTCGATCAATTATCCTAATTATTCAATATCATAAAAACTAGACTTCTTAACCTCAATTATTGCCTACTTTTATAGTTTAGATCAATTTTAAATTCCAAGATCTTCTTAATTATCAAGAATAATTGTTCTGGAGTTGCAAGGGAAACCCTTCGGAATATTGATAAGAAATTCTTCGGAGTCTCCCCGGAAAATCTTTAGAATTTCAAAGACATTTTTTTTCCGAAATTCTTCGAAAGTTCGGTAGAAATTTTGAAGAACTAGAAGAACCCGTAGAAGGATCCGAAATGCATATTTACGATGAAAATTTCAATAAACATCGAATTCCGAAGAATTTCCACTATAAATTAGAAAAAAAATCCAGCTTACTTTTTGACAGAATCTCTAAAGATTTCTTCAAAAATCCTGCGCAACTTTAATGAATCTTCAAAGGAAATTCTTCTAAATTTCCAATGGATTTTTTTTTCGTTTTCCAAAAAAAATTCTTAGTAATTTTCAGCAGTTTTTTTTAATTTCTAAAAGAAATTATTCGGAATATGCCAAAATATTTCCGATGGAAATTCCTAAGACTTTCCAGGAGAAAATCAAAAAAATTCATCTGAAACACCAATAATGAATTTCCCGAAGAAATTCCGATGTTTTTACAAGTGGAAATAACGAAACAATTGTATATTTGTAGTACTTGTTGTACTTTTGTGTAAGGTTGTACTTTTGAAGCATTTCCAGTAGGAATTCCTTTTTTTTCTTTTTTTTTTTTTTTTGTTGGGGCGTAGAACCACTGCGTCCATTGAGTTGAACTTTTGTGGTATACCCCTGATTACTATTAACTATTCGCATCTTCTAGGTTGATCACCATTTGTCAAGTAAACAACCTTAGACGCGTATTTTCCCAGTCCGGTATAATTGAGTTAATAAAACCCACTACCTTTCCAGGATTTGCAGTCCAAATATCTCCTGGTTGCATAAAGCCACTATTTAGAAATTTAGATCTACCCTTGTACAATGCATCACAACTGCAAAGCAGATGTTCCGAGGTTTCACGTTCCATGTTACAGAAACGACAGATATCTGAATCTGGCAAATATTTTTCAAGTGATATCTGGTCGGGCAGTGTCCGGTTGTAAAGGTGCAAAGAGCTCTCTTGCTGAGCTCCAAGAGCTTTTCGGTAACTTCAACTTTGGGAATTATGAATCTCTTTGATTGAGCACACTTTTCGGCAACCAACCAATTGGTCATCAACCCTTGTGCTTCCCAGGATTTTAATTCCATTTTTATGGTACAGTATGATATACCGCAGAAAGGTTCTGGGCCAATAAATTGTGTATTTGAACCTCGTTTCGCAAGCTCGTCTGCCTTTTCATTACCTCCAATGCCACAGTGCCCTGGAACCCAGTACAGATTTACGGAGTTCTCTTGGCACACCTTTCGCAATGAAAGAATGCAGTCCCAGACAAGTTTTGACGTACATTTAAAGCTACTCAACGCTTTGAGTGCCGCTTGACTATCTGTGAAAATACAAATATTTGCATATCTATATTTCCTTTCCACACAGATATTAGTACATTTTATTATAGCAAAAATCTCCGCTTGGAACACCGTTGGATAGTTTCCCATTGCCACTGAGATCGCTATCCCAGGGCCGAAGATTCCTGCACCCGTTTTTGTTCCTATTTTTGAGCCATCTGAGTAGAATTTAATGGAACCGTCTCGAACAGTGGGACCTCCGACATCCCAAACCATACGTGATGGTTCATATATGTTGTAAGGAATGTCATAGTTCTCCACAGGTTTCATCCAGTCTCCATTCATATTCATCACTGGCCCATATTGAAAATTTTGTGAAATACTCAAGTGGCCCACTAAATCGCCTGACTTGAATAACTTCAATCGTTTAAGTTTTTGCATATTCTTTTCCGCTTCTAACTGCACGAATTCATACAATGGTAGCAGATTAAGAATTGCATCTAAAGATTTTGAAGGGGTGCTGCGCATCGCTCCCGTTATAGCAATGGACACTAACCTTTGTAGTTTTGTCAGCTTCTTCTGTGCAGTAGCCTCTTTTGTTTTTGGCCACCAGACAAGAGCAGCACCTTCCTTAAAAAATTAAATCAAAATTTTAAAGATTTTCTGATGTGAAAAGTCCTTAAACTTTCTAAATCATTTTCTGTGCATCTTTGCATGGTAAAGATTTAAAGCAATGTTTAGCTGAACCTACAAAGAAATAAAAATGACATCCCGAAGAAGAATGAATTCCCGATGAAATTTTGAAACGATTCCTGGTTCAAATTCAAAAAACATGAACCTTGAGAATTCTAAAGATTTATTCTTTGAAAATCCAAAGATTTTTTTGAAGATAATCCATAGACTCTTCCGTGGAAATTCTAAATAAAACCTCGAATAAAAAAAAAATTAAAAATATGTGAGTTGACAAAGAGCGTAAAAAAGTATTCCAAAAAATTTTCATTGCAAAATTCCAAAATTGAAAAAAAAATCAACGGAAATATCAAAATGTTTCATGCGGCATTGGCTCCATATTCCAACTGGAAGTTGGTCTGCTTTTCAACTTAGTATATTCTATTAGCATTTCCTCAGTTATAAATTGAAAGCTTTTATATGCCAGCCATTGCACGATTATATATCTTGTGTAGCAAGTATGATGGATACACTATACCTAGGGTGTCGAGAATGTTTCCCACCCGAAAACATCCTAGACAGGAACGAGAATCGAACTCGTCATCTCCGGATTGGCAATCCTACGCATTTGCTCGCAAGGTTAACTGGAGACAAGGCTAACTGGGAACATTTTGAAGTGTACTCCTTAAAATGGTCGAAAAACTTTTGGAAATGAAGAAGAATTTCTGGTGAAGATTCGGAAAAACTTGTCGAAGAAATTCATTAGAATGTTTTTCCACCGAAAATTATATGTATTTCCCACGGGACTGTTTTGAATTTTCAGACAGAATTCACGTGGTATTTTTTTTTGGAGTTTTAAGGATTTTTTTTTTGGAGTTTACAGTGGAGATGTATTGTTTTTTTTTCATTATCAATTTCTAAGCAAATTTTTTCAGAGAGAACTGTTAAAAAAAAAATTCTGAATGCCAGCACTTTATCAGGATTGTATGATCAAAGATTGTATGTCAAAGTTTTTATAGGAAATTTCTTTACTTGATTTTTCCTGAATATCCACAAGAAATTCTTTTGAAGTTTTCTTCTTAAGATTTTTTCTTGGATTATTGTAAAAACATGAACATTTTTCAAAATTGTAGCTGCAGTCCGCTGATGCAAAAGTGTTGGTGGCGTGATGCCAAAAACACTCTGTGGCGGAATTTTTTAAAATATTTTCCCATTTTTCCTTTCCAAATTTTTTTTGTGGAAATTGATACTGAATCGCAACCTGTTTTTCGTTTATTTTTTTTATGGAAATAGGATCAAAGGCTAAGATGGTCCAATAACGCAGATATGGATCGGCGTTGCGACTGACGCTGCGTTATCGATTTTTCTAGATGCACACCTACGTCTTTTTAACGCTGAGTTGAAAAGACGCTACGATGCGCTTTTCGTTTAATGATTAAATCATTAATTTTTAATGATTTGTATTTTTTACACCGCTATTGTTATTCACCAAAAGTTTTTTGTGTAAAAAAAACCATGTGGTTCGAGAGCAACACCCACCCTCCCCCCATGTGGCTTATCGTGGTCATTTTCCAAACCCCCCCTCCCCCCATATATGACCACGTGGTTTCTGGACGGCCCCTTTATTATTCTTTTTCTAATTTTTTCACTTCCTTCCTGTTTCCTTTATTTCTTCTTCCATCTTTCTCCTTCTTTCTTATTTCTTCTTGCTTCTTCGTTTCTTTTACTTTCCTTATTCCTTATTTTGTTGCCTTGTTCCTTTCATGTTCTCCCTTCAATTTTTTTACTTTTTCTTTCAATTGAATGACATCTAACTTTTTTGTTTTGGAAGGGTGTTTTTCAACTGGATAAGGTGTAATACTCGGAAGTTGGCTTTCTCTGTCTGGAGAATCAGGACATCAGGACAAATGTTATATGTAAAATGTAATTACATGTTTTAACGACCCTTGGAAAATGCCACAATCCATCGGTCGAAACGTCGGGCAAGTAAAAAATCATCGTCCTGATTCTCCAGGCTGAGTAAAGCAACTTCCGAGTATTTCCGCTTTTATTTTTTTTTCTTTCATCATCTTTCATCTTCCTTCTTCATTATTCCTTCATCTCTCTTTCATCTTCCTTTTTCTTTCTGCCTTCTTCCTTCTTCATTTTCCTTCTTTCCTCTACTTATCTCCACCGTTATGCTTCTTCCTTTTTCCTTCTACATATTTCAAACTTCTTTCTTCCTTGCTCTGATCACCTTCATCCTGCTCGATTCGCCCTTTTTCATTCTTCCTCCTTCTTTCTTCCTTCATCCTTCTTACATCTTCTTTTTTCCATTTTTCCTTGTTCCTTCTTTCTACTTCTTCAATTTTTGCCTCCTTCTTTCATCATACCTTCATCTTCCCTCCTACTTCATCTTTCCTCTCTTGTACTCCTTTCTTCTTCCCTCTTCCCTCTACCTTTTTAATTCTTCCTTCGTATTGCTACTTTTTCCGTCAATCTTCTGCTTGCATCTTCCTTCTACCTTTTCCCTTCCTCCACTTTTTATTTTATCTTCTTTCTTCCTACCCCTTTTCCATCTTCTTTCTTGCTTCTTTCTTCATTCTCCTTCCTCCTCTTCTTTCTTTATTATTCCGTTTTCATTCTTTCTCTTTTCTTCTTCATTCTTCTTCCTCGTTCTCATGCATCACTACAAACTTCTCATCATTTTGCTCACTTCCCAATTAGCATTTCTCACTTTTTTATTTCTTGCTTCTTTTTCTCACTACTCACTTTTAGTTGTCATTTCGTAACCTATCACGTTTCATTTCTAGCCATTCTCTTCTTATTTCTCACTTTTCATTACTTACTACTTACTTCAAACGATTGTAAGACAATTGCCCGAAAACTTATCCTTCGAATGCAATTTCTTTCGGGCAGCAGGGACTATGTCCAAGGGCTTGACGATCCCTCCCCAGGCCATCTGCGAGTTGTGGGGCTTGCCTAGGATGTGGTGGGGTTTGACAGTGGGCCCTGTTAAACCTCTATAAAAGCTGCATGTATCCGCAAGTAGGCCCCACCAAAGCGACCGTGTGCCGCTAAAGCGCACAAGCCCAAGTCCTGGTGTTAGGTGGGACGCTAAACAGCCCTGACACGACGGCCCTCCGACGAGACAGGAGGTTTGCGCAGGTCCAATAAGCCGCCTAGAAAACCAATCATTACGAACAATATAAGAGATAATGCGACTCGATATAATCGGCAAAGACCTAAGCGACGAATACAGCACACGGTTTTCCGGATAAACTGATACGGTTGATCAAGGCGACGATGGATCGGGTGATGTGCGTAGTTCGAGTTTCAGGGGCATTCTCGAGTCCCTTCGAAACCCGCAGAGGGTTACGGCAAGGTGATGGTCTTTCGTGTTTGCTATTCAACATCGCTTTGGAAGGGGTAATACGAAGAGCAGGGATTAACACGAGTGGTACAATTTTCAATAAGTCCGTCCAGCTATTTGGTTTCGCCGACGACATAGATATTATGGCACGTAACTTTGAGAAGATGGAGGAAGCCTACATCAGACTGAAGAGGGAAGCTAAGCGGATTGGACTAGTCATCAACACGTCGAAGACAAAGTACATGATAGGAAGAGGTTCAAGAGAAGACAATGTGAGCCACCCACCGCGAGTTTGCATCGGTGGTGACGAAATCGAGGTGGTAGAAGAATTTGTGTGCTTGGGCTCACTGGTGACTGCCGAAAATGACACCAGCAGAGAAATTCGGAGACGCATAGTGGCTGGAAATCGTACGTACTTTGGACTCCGCAAGACGCTCCGATCGAATAGAGTTCGCCGCCGTACCAAACTGACAATCTACAAAACGCTCATTAGACCGGTAGTCCTCTACGGACACGAGACCTGGACGATGCTCGTGGAGGACCAACGCGCACTTGGAGTTTTCGAAAGGAAAGTGCTGCGTACCATCTATGGTGGGTGCAGATGGCGGACGGTACGTGGAGGAGGCGAATGAACCACGAATTGCATCAGCTGTTGGGAGAACCATCCATCGTTCACACCGCGAAAATCGGACGACTGCGATGGGCCGGGCACGTAGCCAGAATGTCGGACAGTAACCCGGTGAAAATGGTTCTCGACAACGATCCGACGGGCACAAGAAGGCGAGGTGCGCAGCGGGCAAGGTGGATCGATCAGGTGGAAGATGACTTGCGGACCCTCCGTAGACTGCGTGGTTGGCGACGTGTAGCCATGGACCGAGCCGAATGGAGGAGACTCTTATATACCGCACAGGCCACTTCGGCCTTAGTCTGAATAAATAATAATAATTCTTTCGAAAACAATTTCCCGAATATAACATTTCCCTGAATGCTTCACTCTTCTTTTTGCGATGGGAATTTCCAGTTAGCCTTGCGAGCAAAGGCGTAGGATTTCCAATCCGGAAGTTGCGAGTTCGATTCTCGGTTCGGCCTAAGGTGTTTTCGGGTGGGTAGAACAGAAATTTAAAAAAGCTCAAGTTCCAGATGGAATGTAGAACTTCTTCTTCTTCTTATTGGCATTACATCCCCCACTGGAACATTGCTGCCTCGCTGCTTAGTGTTCATTCGGCACTTCCACAGTTATTAATCGCGAGGTTTCTAAGTCAAATTACCATTTTTGGATTCGAATATCATGAGGCTAACACGATGATACTTTTATGCCCAGGAAAGTCGGTACAATTTCCAAATCGAAAATTGCCTAGACCGGCACACGCTATGTTTAAAGGCAACTATTATGCAAAGTGAATGCACCTCGGATGTTAAGCCGTTAGGTCATAGTTTTTGACCTCTAGTTTAAGGATCTGTGTTGATTAAAATATTTCATCGGTGAAAAATTGACTTTTTTACCATTTAATGGGATATTCTTAACCAAAAAATCTATTATGATTTTTTAAATTTTTTTGAAGCAAGTTGTATAAAATCCAGGCAACACATTTTTTTCCTGACGCTTCAAGGAAAATTTTCATATAAAAACAATTTTCATATGATGAAAGTAGCAGAAGTTATACTAAAAATACTGTTGACGCCGAACATATATTTCATTTTTCGATAGCGAATTCTTGTGTAACTGCATATCTCATACGTGTCTCTTAAAGAACCAGCAACCCTGCACCGTCCACTTGTTACCATAGACACAGAATTTAACGCTGGACAGGTCAAGATAGATGCTCGATTATAATTCAATTGTGTTCATAATCATCTTCTGGAAGGAGAAGACTATGACACAATTTTAGACAAAACCCCTCCTCCAGCGCTACATTAGCTGGTGGGGTTGATCTACCAAATTTTTGGCCCTGTAGCAAAAAAACATCCAGACAAATCTGAAGTCTGGACTTCAGAGGTCAACGCAACTCATCACGCTCAACTTGGTTTCCCTGGGCGATACTGCCGAAGTCTTGTAGTTAAACGGGGTGTTTTGAAAGGAAAACAATGGTTATTACAAGGTATTGGAGATTCTACTACAGGTAGTTGATTGCTGTTTTAGTGTAACATTGTTGGACTTCTATTCAGACGCCATACGAGGTTTTTGTGATAGTTGGATAGCAGCCGGGCTACCAATCACCGAAAAATTTCTTCTTTTGAAATTCCATGTTCTTGAATTGAGCGCATCACAGGGAGGCCTTACAAAGTATACAGAGTAAACAACGGAAGCCATCCACAGAAATTTCTACACTATCTAGAAAAACTAAAAAAATGCCAGATAATCACAAACAGTATGCAAGTAAACTGTCATCCATGGTGGTAGCATATAACAGTGGTCACATAATGCAGACGTCCATTGAGGTTCAATCAAGTTTGAAATACAGAACATAAGTACTACTTTGAACTAGTTCGTACACACAAAAAACTTATGAAAATTAAACAGCGCGTGAAACTTGACATGCGGGAAATTACGCTATTTTCAGCTGAAATGGTCCTCTTCCCAACAATATTGCTTACAACTTGTATGCAATATTTACGATTCACGTTAAATATTGTATACATTTAGGCTATATCCCATGTGGAATTACGCTAATATTGGCGTTCCATTTATGTGCATGATTTTTAGCGTAAATTTCAGTGAATTTTTCTATCTGTGTAGTTTTAATAAAGTCGAGTCAAGTACGAGACACTGAAGACGACCACACAGTTGTGGTCGAAATACGTATCTGCAAAGATAACGAAAATTAACTGGTGGAATTAAATGGAGAGTACTTAATTCGTCTTAGACGGTTTATTTTTTTGTTTATTTGAAATGTTAAAGAATGATATTATGTTCCTAAATTTAATAATACTTCTTCTTATTGACATTACATCAACCACACTGCCATATGCCGCCTCGGAGCTTAATATTCATTTAGCACTTCCATAGTTATTAACTGCGAGGTTTCTAGTCCAAGTTACCATTTTCGCATTCGTAGATCATGAGGCTACGATGATACTTTATATCCAGGGAAGGCGAGAATATTTCCTAGACAAGACCGGGAATCGAACCCAGCCACTTTTGGCATGGTCTTGCAGTGTAGCATTGCATCTTACCACACGGCTAAGGAAGGCTCCAATAATTCGTAATAAACCTCAAGAACATTTAAAACTGGCAGTTATTTTAATATAACTTCTACAACTTTCATCATATGAAACATGTTTTTATATGAAAATGTTTCTTAAAGCATCAGGAAAAAAAAGTAGTTGTTGGATTTTATATAACTTGTCCCAAAAAATTAAAAAAAATGAGAAAACGTTTTTAGGTTAAAAATATTACCTTAAATAGTAAAAAACCCAAAATTTCACCGATTAAATATTTTAATCGACACAGATCCTTAAACTAGAGGTCAAAATCTATGAAGTAACCGCTTAACATCCGAGGTGCATTCACTTTGCATAATAGTTGCCTTTAAACATAGCGTGCGGCACTGGGAATCGAATGAAGCATGTTCTTACTTTATAGCCGCGCATCTTACCGCTAGGCTTAGGAGGGCCCCGGGAATGTAGAACTATTGAAAAAGAAGAAGACAAAACAATGAAAGAAGGCAATACTTTCTTTGTATGAACACATCTGACCGGTATAACGCGAAGTGGGAAGATAATGCTTTCTTTAAATGAATACGTTTGGATTGGGTCTTCAGCATCTGAGACAAAGTTCAGCAGAATAAAACCATTCAAGAAACAATCATTCAAGTAACAATAAATAAAACATGAATATCAATCGTTTCTATGGAAAATCAATTCTTTCGCTAGCTAATGGAAACTAGAAATATTACAATAAGAGATAGGCGAAAACGCTATCTTGTTTCCAATCGAACCGTCAAAAGCGGTTTTAATTCAACTTGTTTACATTTTTCAGCCATAAGAAGCAAGCAAAAAGTTCAAATAATGCCAGTGTTATTTTCACAATTTCATGTATTTCGACAGTTTTTTACTCCGCCGGTCTTTCATTATAGAGTTGCTAATGGAAACTATTGATATTTTAATTTTTATATTTTAATTCATATGACAATATTTTAATTCAAAGACCTCCGAAGTCAAAAATGTGTTTAAGTGTTTGGAATATGAATCAAAACGATATGTGCAATATTTATGCAGAGTTGCAAAAAAATTGGCTATTGCTCCCCTAGCTCCCCTGCAGTTACGCCAATGGATATATTTATTATATAACAACAAATTTTAGAGGACCAAGAACATCCAATATTATCAAAGGATCTTGAGCTGATAATCTCCAATAAGACACTCTTGAACGTATCTTTGAACGCTGGTCTTTATAGACGCATTGCAAAAATGTGTTTGCAGGAGATACTTTACTTTCGGGAAACCGTTTCATTCGGGGAATTGTCGTACAATCACTTCAAACCTCTAGCTTTAAATTCACTGTTTTTGTTTGACTATTTAATACTCACTTCGAACATATCAATCTCACTTCTCATTTCACATACTTAATGAGCTTTAATGGCATTCGGCGAAATAACCCTCAGCATAGCACCTTCCAGAGCTGTTTTCAATAGCGGATTAGAGAGCGCATCGCCCTGCTTCAATCCATCTAAATTAACGAATCTCACCAGTTATTGTGACGCTCAATTTGAACACATGTAGCATCGAACGAATCAGCCAAATAGACTTTGCCGGAAAGCCATGTTCAAGCATTATCTGCCATAGTTCGTTCCGATTCACTTAGTCGTCTTCTTCTTCTATGGTTCTACATTACAACTAGAACTTGGCCTGCATTTTAACTTATTATTCTATTACAATTTCCTCAGTTAATAATTGAAAGATTTCCTAAGCCTGCCGTTGTGGAAAAACGTAATGTGCTGTGGTCGAATCAAGATGTGTTTGGTTTTCCTTGTGTCATTTTTTTCACCTCTAGATTTTTGGTTATCCAAGTAAAAAAGGATACGGAAGTTACAACTTGAAGTATAACAATCTAATTCTGACGAAGAGATCAAGAGTTTCTGTCCTGATTTTTGTGGAAGCTAACAGAGAAGTTTTTTTTGTTTTTTTTTATTTTGCTATTTTTGCAATTTTGCTATTTTTTCTGCTATTTCTTTTTTTGTTCTAGTGCTCAAAATCGTTTGATTTCTTTAAATTATTTCCTCATTCAGTTAATTATTCTCTTTAATTTGTGCTCTTTGAATTATTATTATTTTTGAATTTACCATAAAGAAATGTGGAAAGGCATGGTCCATTCACAGTCGTTGTTTTATGGCCAACATTGAAGAGTGGACCAAACAATCTATCTATAAACTGCCGCTAACCGCAAGTCGAGCACATCTGTATATTGACCGATAAGCTATGATAAAGTGCCTAATTCTTGATTCAGCGATTAGAATCAAATAAGTTTTGCAGAGCCGTTTATGATTTCAATTTTCGGCCAAATGCAATTTGAGAAAACCATAATCTTGATTATCATAGCTAGAAATGTTTTGTTAAGTTACTTTTACTGTGGAGCAAAATTGTAATAAGCGTGCTTTAATTTTAAATTTAAATTAATTAAAACTCATACTACATAACTACTACTACATAAAATAATATTTTTATTTGAATTTGAAATTATTTTTTTATTTTTCATCAATTTTTACTCTGATGAACTTTACATTTTAGTTTAACTCTAATTATGAACATTAATCAAACATGCGTCCGTGAATCTTAAAATATATAATATGTGATCAATAACCGTTATGAAAAGAGATGATGGGTTATATCAAAGCTTAATCAATGTTCATTTGTGGACAAGGATACAGATTCTTCTTTAGTTCCGTCTAATAGATCGCTGTATAAACATATAGTGAAGCACGCAAAGCTTTCGTGTGGTCATTGAAATATTTGAACAAAAAGTAAATTGAATGAAACTTAGGTTTATCAAAATAGAGTTTCAATTCTATACTTACTTATATGTCGCTTCACTCTCGTCTAACACGGAAAGGTAAAATAACCAGTAGTGGACCCCCTAGTAGTGGAACTTTGCAGTTCCCCTTTGGCAGGTTCTCCCTTTGAAATTTCATACAAAAATGTTTATATTATGCTGTAATAATGCAAATATGAGTGTCCACTGCGAAAAAATTCTATATATAGTATATATGTCGCCTTTATAAATTTTTGCAATAGCTCCACCCTAAAATAATCGGCATGGACCCACACATAAATAAAAATAATTGCTCATTCGGGTCCACACCTAAAATTTATTTAGATATAGATTTTATAAGTAGTTTGCGCGGAGAATAATTTTGTGCGTGTAAGTAAAATCTATGGATCTTCGCCATTAAATATGTGTGGATCTTTAGTAGTGTAGGGTCCAAATACTATTGGTCATTTTACCCTAATCAGCACAAAATTAAATTAAGTTGTTCAAAATGTGTTTAATATTGAGTTCTTTCAACAAATTACTATTTGTTCACCTGAAATTACCCATATTTGATGTCGTTTGTGTATCTCTCTAACTCTCGCGAGAATCATAACTTTAACAAAAATTAGCACGGGCACAATAATCGGTCGATTTCTCTCAAGACCTCTCCAATGTAAATTTAAAACGATATTAACAATTATGTGTCCAACCTTCGAGAGCTAATAGTTTCCAAATTCACATTCACTACTCTGCTCATGATCGCATATTTGTAACATTTGCATTTTTGTCGATTTTTAGATAAGCTCATGAGTCATCTCCAAATTGCTAGTTCTTCCAGCTGACCAGGTGAAATAAGAAAGTTTGTTCCCAAAAACTCGAAAAAACTACCAAGTTGTTTTGTAACATTAAGCAAAGTGACCGCATAACCGTAACACTAGAAAACTTTATTGCCGGTACGCCATGTGCTGTGTATAAAAATATTCGAAATTATTTTGCATTCAAATACCAAGTAGTGGAAATCTTTCCACCGAAGATTCGAATTGAATAAAATGTTTGTGTAATTTTTGGGAATTTTTAGAAAATCATTGAGATTTGCATACTTATCCATATCACAATCTTCATCGTTCCATTTCTACCATGCCTACTTATGTCGATTGTTACAAATATGCGATCATAGGCAGTACTATACCATCATAAATAGCGTCTTCGTTCTTGTCATTATTGATTGATAGAGTTATGAATCGCGTTGAACACTATTTCCACTAGCAGAAGCACTCCATTCTTTGCTCTAAGCTCATTTTCCCCCTATATTTATATTTGAAACAATTATTTGATGGCTTTTATTATCGGCACAGGGGTATCTCCTTCTAGTTTCGAGTGCTCACAGTAACAGTTATAACAGATTCAGCCCTAGATCACAATATATATATATTTATTCTGGCCTTTGCTTCTATTTTGACTATCACTTTTGTCAACTATCTTCCTCGCTTTCCATTTTGTTAGTAGAAAATGCATTTTAGACATAGCTAATTCTTTGAAGAGTGGTTGAAATCACTGGCGGAGACAGAGGTGGGGCACCACGCGATGCAATCACACCATTGTTCTCGAAGGCTATTGTTCTTTGCTTAGTGGTGCCCCACCAAAAAACAATAGCTGGCTCCGCCAGTGGTTGAAATGTTAATACATATTAGGTTGGTAAAAAAATAGATCATATATGCAGATTGTTCGCGAGAATCAGAAGCTTTTGATCTGCTTGTGCGGTCGATATGTGAATAGATTTTATTAATAACAATGCTGTACTTGAAAACATGCCTCAGAGACGTTTAAGTATTTAGGAGTAGGTATCTAATTTTCTGTCGGAATTGTGTGAAAAATGGATCATGTTTGTTTGTTGCTTGAATGACAAATGTACAGCATTCATAGGTCGCATACAGTCGTGATTTATTTAGTGGGCAGAACGATCGGCCGGTCATCACAAAATTTGTTCTGCTTTGTGCGGTTAGCAGAACGATCGACCGATCATCGAAATGTTGTTCTGCTTTGTGCGGGTGAGTGCATTAATTAGAAAGTGAAGATTCAGTTCGCGTCGGTAAGCAGAACGATCGGCCGGTCATCGAAAATGTTGTTCTGCTTTGTGCGGGTAGCAGAGAGATCGCAAAGATACTAGCATTTTACTAGAGTGTTGTAGAGGTGAATTTATTTCTTTTCAAAGGTAAAAGAAACGAAATTTGCTTAAACCCCACTGCAGAGAAATGCTAATAACTTAGCCGGGCAAACTCGAATCTTCTCGCGGTTTTCTGCATAACATTCTGTATTAAACTCTCCAAGATCCGAATGAGTATCATAGTTCTTCATCGTAAGTTGTGTAGTCCAGCTGCAATTTACTGTTTTTGGATGTTTCTGCATACATTCCTTCATATAAACTTCCAACGAGTTTAGCACTGCCCAAACGTTGACCGATTTGGCTGAAATTTGGTCCAGAGCATCAGGGCATCAAATAGAACCGAATAAGAGGGCGGCCCATCAAAAAAATTGAACAAAGTTTTTCCCATACTAATTTGAGCCACCCTAATGAGTATGGATACACTATGCCTAGGGAGTCGAGAATGTTTCTCACCCGAAAACATCCTTGACCGGCCCAAGAATCGAGCTCGCCATCTCCGGGTTGGAAATCCTAGGTTCTTGCACGCAAAGCTCACTGAGGCGCACAGATGATTAGTCGACAATAAGTAAATATTGTCGGAATTTAATAAGGATTTATTGCAGGCAGAGTAAACATCTGATCCGTTTTAATCGTCCTTCTCGAAAAACCGCAATAGTACTCACCGACCAAAGTCTCCGCAAACGGACGCACTAGTCTGCTAAGCAGAATTCGAGAGAATATTTTGTAGGCATTATTGATGAGTGTTATACTTCGAGTCTGTAGGATTTCTTGTAAATAGGACATATGAGACCATCAAGCTATAGCTCAAAGGGAATTTTTTCGCTCTCAGATCATTTCAATCACTTGATGGATTTTTTCGTTCAGCCGCTTACTCCCAATTTTTAGAAACATGGCCGGGATTCCGTCCTTCCCAGAGACATTACCGTTTTTAGACTCACGGATAGCCTTTTTCACCTCGTCTGCCCACCTTGCTCGGGCATGCGGCTCCTGGCCTGGTTTTTTCATCTATCGCTCTTTGGCACGTTAGGAATAAAATGTCCCAAACAACAGCCGATGACATAAAGAAGGTGGAAGTATGCCTAACGTACTTATGCCCCTTATGTGCGTTATGCGTAACATCCATTATGCCCAACATCGCAGACCCCCACCAGATGGTGGTCAGCGTTGATATTTATGCATCGGAAGATCCTCACAACAATGACATATGAAAAATATTGACCGTCCACCAAAACATGATCGAATAAAGAACACGTATCGCCATTTGGGAGTCTCCAGGAATACTTATATACGAATACGAATATTCTTGCGTGCAAAATATGTGCTACAGATACCCATTCCTCCGGCTGCGGCAAAATTGCCCTCCCGCTGTTTGCCATTGATAGGTGCGTATACAATGATCAAGCTGTAGCTGAAGAACTTACAATTAAACCTCGTGCTAGATTTTACTGGTTCGGCTCTTTTAGCCCTCGAGGATTTCAGTCCGGAACCTTAAAGGGGAATCCAATTAAAACCCCAGGCCACTACTGGTGTGACCTACAGCAGCCAACGGGGTGGGCACGAAAGGTCTCTTTTTGGTCCTGGAGTCCCATGGTCGTTTTGAGAAAGGGGGGTGGTGGGTGCAACAGAATCGAGGGTTAGCTTTGTGAACTTTTATTACTCACTCGGATATTACGGTTGCGATGTATGGAATCGTTACGGCTGGGAGCCGGTGACTGGACGGCAATTAGGTGGGACCAAGATGAATACAGTAGTAGGTGCTCCAGTCTGCCAAGTTTGTGGAAGAGAAGACGGCGGGGGTGAAAAATTCATTTTCAGTGCAAAACAAAAACAAACCGGCTGGCTCTCCCATACTAAAATCCAAGATGGCTGAATAGTGAATTTAGCAGATTGGAACACCTAGTGGTGTATTCATCTTGGGTGGGACTGCTATCGCTCGCGCTAGCCTCAGTGACGAGAGTCCAATGGCGACGGAACAAAAGACCGGATTGGCGAATGTCGTAATGGTAACGGTAGCTTGACAGGCTTGTGTGTAGGACGCTGGAGAGGGGGGGGATCGAGAATGGCTTGACAGGCTTGACCAAGATGAATACAGTATTCATCTTGGGCTTGACGGCAGGATGGGAATGATTATGGCGACGATAACTGGGGAAACAGGCTTGCTGAGCGATGGGTAGGATTAGCGAAACCACGCACACGGCGATAGCTTTTGACGGGCGGATGGAACGGCGAGCCCAGCAGGTTTGTTAGATGACGACGAACGATCAACGGCAATCTTAATGGCGATAGCAGGGTTGGCGGAGAAATGGCATGACGTGACAGCGTGACAGGTATGCGTCCTAGATGATAACCAGGAACCGTAATATGTTGTGGCCACCCGAAATTTAGATTAAACTTTTCTTAGTGGTTAACCACCAACGATTATCGGTGTTACACGCACGTTTCCGATATCGCTTTGTTCTTGCACTCCTAAAACGGACGTTCACCACGATGCTTACATCGAACTCCTCGAAGGGAACAAAAAAAGATGCCTTCACTGCCTCCACCAATACAGTCTCCCAGCAGTGTTTTTTTTTTCATTCCCGACGTTCTTCGTGTCATTTCCTGACTTCCGTTCCGTGATCTGTCACCCAGCTACCAACAAGAGCCATCTGTTGGGGAGTTTGTCGTCCCCATTCGTTGGTAGCACATGCCCGCGTAATGGGGTTCTAAAACCACACCACCTTTCCCATACGCTATCCAAACAGTGAAAATCTCTAATATAAATATATGTTTTCTCTCCTCGTTTGGAACTTGGAAGGTTACACTCAACATGCAGAAGCGAATCCTTACCGGCCTCTGCGCGAAATTCCTGTACTCCTGTCCCTTGTTATCACACCCCTTGATGCGCTATAAGGTTTATTTTCCACATAGATGCGTAAAACAAGTAAAATACATCATCAGCACCAGAAACCTTTCCACCATGACAGCTGATTTGCAGTATATCCCCCCGAATCCATTCTTTACCATTACAGCTTGCAAAAAACTACACTAACAATATATCATACGTATCGTGAATGTATGCAGATATAATAAGAGTGAACGATTTCTTCACTTCTCTCCGTAGCAATTACTCTAAGAAGTATCAACTGAACCGAGCATGAACACTCACATATTCAAACTGTGGAGGATCGTGTTTTGGACGACCAAAACGACGCGCAGCACTCTGTTCTTACTTGCCTGCTGGCTACTGCAAACTATGGAAGATCGCACTTGTCTCTACAGGAGCAAGGCGCAATACAAGCGCATAATCCACCGGATTCCTTCCCTTCGAGACGAATAACACACACACTCTACTTACTTGACCGATGACTAATGCAAATTATATCCCTACTTGGGATATAGTTGGGATATGGACTTTTCCCATTCATTTTAGCCTTTCTCGTGTAATAATTTATTTTAAGTTTGATGGGTTTCTCATTAGTATAACATAACTTAATATCACATTCGTGTCATAAATAATTATTATTACCTTTCTTTTCTCGAGCAAGTTATGATCAAAAGGCATGAAATCGTGTTGCAATCGTAATGGCTTTGTGATACACCACATCTACCACGCAATTTTGAACGACAGGATTAGGAAAGCGATCGATTATTCCAATCGATGTTATGCAACATCGTAAAAACAATCAATCGAATATAAGCGCGTCACAAAAAAAAAAACTTGGGTGCTCCACTCAATCTACCTCAATCTTTGATCCCATAAATGGCCCAATAAGGCACCATACCAATAGGAACCGTAACTACCGCCGCAGCGGAATGTGCGTCATATTACGCACTGCGTACCTCCAACCCACCAGGCAGCTGCGAGAGGCAAACAAGTGTAAACCGACGATTTTCCGGCTTGTTTTCTGACCACTTTCCAATTATGTTTTTAGATGGTTATGCTATTATAAACCCCGCAACAACCGCGGCCATAACGGACCAGTTGAAAACCAAACAAAGAAGCCCAATCGAATTCAAATTATGCCATTTTTACCGCCAAGAAGTCGATGATCAGCGCCACGGGGGGTCGGTGCGGCCCCACATTCATATATGGTGACTATTCTTTGTGTACTTTTACTTTCTCACATTGGGCTTCCTCGAATGCACGAAACAATATCCAGCCTAGTGGTCGTCATCATTGTTATCGTAGTATACCGTCGCGCCACCACGACAATCATCATATAAAATTATACATTGTTGGGTGGAAAATTTTCTGGATCCGAATATAAAGTGCCCTTTACTGCGTGATTATATCAGACGACGACGGACGGCCCCCCAAACAAATTATTAAGACGACTTTTCACATGTGCTTTTAATAGCGCACAAATTGTGGGAGCAGCCCACTTTGGATCTACCGAGGTTGTGCAATGATATTTTTTTGTGGTAAAAGGTCTTTTTTTTGTTGGCTGGACAATTTTTTGTCGGACGTTGGACGAATCAATGTTTATGCAGACCCCAACCGACCGTTCGGGCACGCCAAATTGGCAAGTGAATGTACCGATGAAGGCTGATTGATATTTCTAACAGATTTGTGCATTAGATTAGGATGATTACTGAATGGTTTTGCTTTCTTGTTGATTTGGTTGCCTTTCTCTTATACATACTCAGTATACGTAAAGGCTAGTCACGCATCTAGTCGCTAAGCCTCGATAAGCTCCGTTTATGTTGTTGAAATGTTGCATATTTTATGTTTGTACGTAATGATCAGCGCTTAGAACACTTGTTAATCAACGTTAATAATTAGACTAATTCTACTAGTAAAATGACGGAACGGTACTCGAATGAGGTGAAAGATGTGAAAATGTGTAGTCAAAATCGCATATTCTCGCTTCATTCTAGGGGAACGGTTCGCCACTTCATCTCATAGCTCCTATTTCCATTCCATCAAAAACAAAGCAATGGAAAGGAATTTGGTTTGTTTATTATTTTTGTGATTTTTTTCAGCAGTGAGCACGCATGTTGACAAAAAGAAGCGACGAATTTGGTGCCGTATTTCTTTGTTTAGCGATGAGATGGATATATGTACAGTGAGATGGAGATCGGAACAGTTCCCCTAATTGTTGCGTTGCATTGCGTTGTAGCGGAGTACATTTCGTAGATTGCATACTGATAGCTGTCATGTATCTTATTTTGTAATTTACTCCAATTGCTTATGGATTACTATTTGGTAGTCAATAGCAACCCAGTTGGAGGTTCAAAACGATAAAGCATGAAAACTACCATTTCCGGCCACGCCCATCTTCTCCGTTACTAGGAATGGTGTAGAAATGATTATGACATCTACTTAACGAGAGCCAGTGAAAAAATGGTTTGAATGAATTTCCAATTTGGATGAAAATTTCCATTATGCAGAAAGAGCCATTTGGCTGAACGGGTCGTCATTTTTGGCCATATGCCCGTTCAGGAAATGATTCTCGGCCGTATGACCCGTCGACCAATACACATGACATGTTTGGCATTACACAGCCAAATTTTTGGTCCCCATCGGCTGTATGTCGCTTTCCTTCAAAAAATTCATTCATGTTCGAACTATTTTATAAAGTGCGGGTTTAATCATCCTTGCTATCGGACGCAAAACGATCACGTGATCATTAAAATGTTTGTTCTGCATTGTGCGGATGAGTAATTTAATTAAAAGTGAAGCGTTCCGGAAAGCATTGTGTGGAGTACGCAATGGATCGTGCCTTCGTTCATCAGGCGAAACAGGTCAATTACGCGTAAATTGAATTCTTGGTATCTTTGACATACCTTCATGAAAAATATTAATTTAGTCGTTTGCCAAGGTGATTTTTTTTATAGATTACCTCTTATTCAACAACTATTTCTAACCAACTATTTATTTTCCATGGCGCTCACGGAGATGCAGAAGATTCCTCGAACGAACTAATTTTCCTTTCATAATCCTAAATTGACTGTGAGGACGTGACCGGCATCGTGATTGGTCTTTAATTATTGAAACTTCAAAGCATGTACAGTGAGAACGGTTTTCCAATCCCAAGAAGAGTATGCAATTGGTGCGCTGCGCATATTTGTTGTTTCTCGGCCAACCACGACTAGCAACTACGAAGTGTACCGTCAATCAAGCTCCGACCTAAGAATCGTTTCGGTTAAACGTTCAATTCGGCCAAATGGAATTTGGCCAAATGGAATTTGACAAAAGGCTTTCCGTCAAATGACTTTTGACCGAACGACGAAAAGGGCCGTATAGCTGAAAGTTTCCTGTCGAAAACCATTTGGCCGAAGACCGCAATACCGAAGGTCACAAGGCTGAAAGTTTTTTAGCCGCATAAATCATTTGGCCGAACAAACCATTAGGCAGACACCTATCTGGTTGGAATTGTTATTGGACAAAATGGAAAATAGGTTATTTGGCCAAATAGATCATTTGGCCGAAATGGCCAAGCCGAACAGGTCGACATTATAGGCTCCCTTACCCCAAGGGCCTGTTAAGGCAAACGTCTTTTCCGGCCAAATTACAAGTTACAAGTGCCTTTCGGCCGTATTCGGCCGACCAAATCGTTTTCGACCTAACAACCGTTTCGGCCAAATCTGCGATTCGGTTAGATAACTTTCAGCTTCACCATTTCATCACCATCAGGCTCAGTCATGTGTGACACTTTGCGGAGCCGCAATTCTTAAGTGTGATATCTTAATAATTTGTATCATCTTCCTAACAGTTAGTAGGGAAGGGACATAGACCATAATACGTTTGACGTTGGAAACGGTTTTGCGTGACGTTGTGCTCGGTTTTGATTCAGCAGGGAGCATCTTCCGGATGCCCAGAGCTTCGTGGTACACGGCACAGAAAAACAGAATCGATCAAGAGAAAAAACTTAACTTTCATCTTAGGGGTCGTACACTAATTACGTAAACACTTATGGAAATGATTCTTCTTTTTGGACAATTTCCGAAGAATTTCTTATGAACAACACAAAGAATTTCCCGAAGAAATTCAAAAAAAAAATACTTCAAAATTTCCGAAATCCCGTAAAAACTTCAGCAAAAAATTGCAAATAGTTCGGCACTTCATCTCATAGATCTGATGTCCATCCCATCAAGAACAAAACAATTAAAATAAATTTGATTTATTTTCTATTTTTGTGCTTTTTCAGCAGCATGCACCATCTATATGGAATTTTTAGTAGAATTCTGGGAAGGAATTCATTGGAAAACTCCTTGAAGAATTCCTAAAACAATTCCTCAAGAAATTCCAGATACAACTAATAGGAAAATTCAAGAAAGAACTCCTAACGAAATTCATTTAACGGCTTCATGGCTGTGCGGTTAGCGACGTCCAGACGCATGTGCATTCCCGCCCCGGTAAAGAGGAAACGTAATCGAAAAGTTCTCCACTGGCCCACTGGGTGTTAAGTATCCTGTCTGTTGTCTCATACTAGGTGTTAAGTGTTCTGTACCACGTCTGGTCGAAGACGGTGTTTCTGACTTTTTAAATTCTTGGGGGAAACTCATGACGAAGCACTGGAAGAACTATTGGAGGAAATCCTTAAAAGGATCCCAGATGGGATATCTGAAGATAATATTTGTGAAATTTCATGTCATGAAATAATCTTTAAGAATATTTTGGTGGAAAACGTAGCAGAACTCCTGGAAGAACTATTGGATGAATTTCTGATAAATCATGCAGCAGCTCTTACAGGTATTTCTGTACAAACTCCTTCTTCTTCTTCTTTTTTTTTGCCGTACATCCTCCACTAGGACATACCCGCCTCGCAGATTAGTGTTCATTGAACACTTTCATAGTTTTCAACAGCGAGGTTTTCGACGCCAAGTTACCATTTTTGCATTTGTATATCATGAGGCTAACACGATGATACTTTTCTGCCCAGGGAAGTCGAGAAAATTTCCAACCCGAACATTTCCTAGACCGAACCGGGGATCGAACTCACCCACCTTCAGCATGGTCTTGCTTTGTATCCGCGCATCTTACCGCACGACTAAAGAAGGCCCCAGTACAAACTCCTATAGAACTTTTGAAAATCTTGGAGAAATCATTTGAGAAGTTTCCGGAAGAATTCTTGGAGAAATTCCCGAAGGATATCCTCCTGGAACTGATTCGGGATGCATTCCAAAAGCAATTTCCAAATAAATTTTAGGAGAATCAATATTTGGACAGCTCATGAAAATCAAAACGAATTTGACATTCGACTTGTACCATATGATTCACGTGAAACGCCGCTTTATCATTTCCATTCACTTTGCAAACTTAACCGGAATATAAAACCTTTTCTTTTATCACAATTCAAACAGGTCGCCAGAGGTTGTGATTTTTTTGGAATGGTCTTTTGTCGGCTATTGCAATTTGGGGTTTAAAACCCGCTCAACACACCTAAAAATAATATAAAACAAATCGCAGCGCTAACCTATGAGATAATGGTCTTAATCTGTATTTAGTTCAATTAACGTACGAACCTTGATCTCACCAGCTTGAGCTTATAGGTAGTAGAACGGTCAACAAGAAACAATATTTGCACAAATTGTTGAGTTGAGGTACCTGCAAAGAGAATAATGGAGAAAGTTAAGAACATTATTATTTTGCCAATGCAGAACTGAATAAAATACAATACACAAGCACTAATATGATTAATAAATATGGAATACTAAAGCTCGCTCGTTCCGCGTCGAGTCAAGTACGAGACACTGAAGACGTCCTTACTGTTGAGGTCGAAATACATATCTGTCAAGATACAATTAAGTGGTGGAATTTCAATGGGATTGTACAAACTCGTCTAATGACAAATAAATTTTATGTTATACACGTTGTAGAATATTATATATTTTTGCCTTTCTCGTACAACAAAGTTGTACCGGAAGGCTATCATTTCACTCCGAAAACGAACTTTTTATAGAAGCCTCTGAGACCTATAGTATTATATACCAATCGACTCAGCTCGACGAGCTGACCACATGTCTGTCTGTCCGTGTGTATGTGTGTGTATGTGTGTGCACAAAAGCTATAAAAAACATTAGACAACTTTTCGTATAGTAATCCTTAACCGATTTTCTAGCAACAAGTTTCATTCGACAGGGGACAAAGCCTTGTTGATCACTATTGAATTTTATAACGATCAGTCATTGCGTTTAAAAGTTATGAAGAAAATGGTATATCGGACCATATAAACCCCATATAAGGTTGGTGTCTCAACTAAATGCGAGAAAGGCACCACCAACGCTAGGTGGATTAATCTGGGTTTTTCACAATAATTATGCAATTAAAATGTTAAAATCCGTATGGAAATTCTAAGCGAATACCTAGAGAAGAAACTTCAAGGAATTTTCTATTTTTTATCTAGGTAAATTTTCTGGATGAATTCTCAAAAAAAACAGGAGGTATTCCAAAAAGAGTTCCTGGCGGATTGCTGAAACTGAGATTAAACTCAATTAAACTTAAAAGTGACATTTCAATAATTTTCAGATAACCGTGCTCGCATAGCAAGATTATTTTTAACAGATATCGAACTTTTTTTTGCGATGTTTTATTAGAACTGCTTGGTGGGTAGCACCAGCCATTCTTATGACCGGGTGACTTTTATTTTTATTTTTGAGCAGTCACTTTCAAGTTTAATTCTCCAAATAAGACAGATCCTTAGTCGGTAAGAACAATGAAAGAAAAAAAAAGTGATGCGACCGTTCCATGTTTTGAAAAATGAATTGTGGCACCGTCCAACCTATCGACTGATCCACAGACCATTTTTTTAATCAGTACCTAGGTTTTCAAAAGACTTGCGAGCACAAGCTTAAAAGTGTTAATCCGGAGATGGTGAATTTGATCCTCGATCTGGTCTAGGAGTTTTCTTGACTCAGCCTCTAAAGGAAAATCGCACTTTTGATTTAATACTTTTCATCAATTGGGTTGTTTATGGGTATCGATGTTTTTATATATTGTGAATCTGCAGGAAAAACTGAGCCGAACTCCTATTTTTTAGAGTTTTCGGAGCCCCGGAACTATTTTTAATTTGCATTTTAATTTAGCAAAAGAAACCCAGCTTTGCCCGGGTGTTGCAAATGTCACAATGAACTATTTGCAGCACCGCACTCTAGATCAATTTCCGTGCGTTTGTTTTGTTTTCCTCAACAGCTAACCCAAAATTGTATTCCAATGATTTTTTTTTAACATTTCCCCGTTAAATTCATCAACCTTTTGCATATACAAACCTTGCGGATCCCAAAACGAATCCATGAGAGAAAAAAATCTTGCAAATCGGTCAACCCGTTCGCGAGTTAAATCGTCAGGAAGGAAATCTCAACTCATTTTTATTATATAGAAGATTTATATGGGACTAAAAATTTGTTCTTATGCTGCATGGGCTAACTATCATTCAATGAATGTAAGTGTCATTCTATCGATTGAATTGGCTTATTGTTTGCGGCACAAAAATGTAGATAAAAGGTTTACAAACAAAATAAAAATATGTTGGAGATCAGAAAAGCACGCTCTTCGTGTTAAACTATAAGAAATTCTTTTTTTTTTGCTAAACAACCCAATTGGTCACAGCTGCTGGTAGTTTGGTGGATTGATGTTTTTCTCGATAAATCTGATGTTATTCTTTGAATACCATCGCAGAAAAGACTTTGCATAATGCTCGGGTGTTTTCAGAGAATTTGATTTTTGCCTTTCTCGTACAACAAAGTTGTACCGAAAGGCTATCGTTTCACTCCAAAATCGAACTTTTTTTATAGAGGTTTCGGTGATCCATGATGATATATACCAATCGACTCAGCTCGTCGAAACACGAAAACCGAAAAACATTAGCCACTTTTTCATATAGTAATTTTTAATCGATTGAATATAATCACGATCGGTTATTGCATTCAAAAGTTATGAAAAAATGGTGCCAATCGAGTCGAGTCAAGTACGAGACACCGAAAACGGCCTCACAGTTGAGGTTGAAATACGTAGTTGTAAATATCACGCGGAGGAATTAAATGGAATAGTACTGAACTCGTCTTATGACAGGTGAACAATCACATACCAACATAACTGAACACTCTTGTATTAATGAATCTTTACTGTTAGAAAACAATAACTTTCCAAAAGCTAGAAGCGAAACTCATTTCCATTTCGGCACATCACGACTAGGTGACTTGCCTTTGGCCTCTGCTGTATGCTGCCACACATTTGCATAAACATTTTCGGTCCATATCTCACCGTCACGGCTTTAGGCCGATTAGAATGTACATGGCCGATGCCACAACTCTTCCAATCTGGTCCACTCTTGCCCGCCATCTACGACCTTGAACAGCCGCTAGACTAACTTATTTAAATTCGAAAAACAAAAACCTGTTGCAAACCGATTGCCACCAAGTCCGAGCGGTAAGGTGGCAAAGAGCCGGTCGGTAACATTCTCGTGTGCCGGTCTCCACGAAGTCCACGACTCAAACTGAATGACAGGCGGCAGCACCGCCAAGCGAAGTGGCATAACGATCGACGGCAATGATCAAATTACCTTAAATATCTGCCACGCTGATCATCAAACTGCGCCAACAGCATCAGCTCGGTGGCAGCGCAAAAAGTCGTTAACCCTTCACTGACTGTGTTGGGTTATTACCTTAGATATGGGAGAACTGCAGCAGCGCAGTGGCAATTGGTAGATGACACGAGGACCAACGCAACGGATCGGATGGCGAAGTGGAGATGCAAAGATCTAGCCGAGAGTTAGCTGCCCGTTTTCGTATGAAAGACGATCGCATGTAAAGCAACCATCATCCAACGAGCGTGCCGACATACCTCGGTACATAGCTTTGAGTTTATTAGATAGATAGATTGGAGGTCTCGGAATGATCTCTGTGGCACCGTCCAACCTATCGACTGATCCACAGACCATAGCGGGATGATTGCATAATTTCCTTGGAAGAATTTTGTTTTGCTTCTTCCAAAGTGGTAAGTAGCCTGCGGGTCCACCACCGTGCAGTCGTAATCGCGAATGCAACATGTAGCTACTTGATGTGTGTGTTTTGGTTATGGTCAAATAGTGTACATTTAAGTAGCAAAAGTTAATAGGAATATCCTTTTTTTCAATGGAACGATTGTTTTACTCAGTAGGTCTATTAATAATAGTATATTTTTCAAGCTAATAAACGTATTCATATTCGGGTTTTCGATCTGTGTTTCAGTATTTCGATGGGAGTCGAAGCGTCGAAATGTTCAACAAAGTTTCCACCAGTAGGGAATTCATCCTTGAAAAAACTCCTGCCAATTCTCCATCAATTAGTTCGAGGGGAAAACCGAACCACCCAGCCAGAGCCCGTATTGATTGCAAGTTGGACCGGTTCGACCACCACCGCCGAATCGCCAGAGGCTCTCATTCCATCTCGCTTAAGAAAACAGGTATTTTTCGAGATTTATTCGCTAGGTTGCGAAAATAGTCTCCTCCTTGTCGTCGTCGGGGTACCTACTCATTGTGGCGGTGGCGGCAACAGCGTCCGTTTCTTGCTAACAAGTTGTTACCGTCTGATTGGGGATCGCGTGTGAAAATTGCTTGTTTGCAGTGCAGGGTTTGGAAGACAAAAAAAAACTGTTGCCTTTCATTGAAGATGCAGAATTGTCTGCACCTGAGATTGAGGGGAACCAGTTTCCAGCGTTTTGAACCTCGCTCATTACTGCAGCAGTGCAGTGGATCAGCGCAGCATGGAACCCCCCTAACGCAATAGTAGGTGAACCCGTCGAACGATTCAATTAGACATTGGCGAAAAGTTGCCGATCGGATTACTGTCAGTTTATCCGATACTCGAATGGGGGCACACTTGTGGATATTGTCGTCGTTGGATGAGTTTCTTTTTTTCTTTTTTCATGTATAGCAGCAGGTGGATGTGTTACGTAAGTCCCAAAAGACTTAGTTAGCCGCACTGCTAATACAACCTATGAATCGAGTTTAGTTAGCCAGAAGGGAACAGAACATCTATGGTAGGGTTTTCAACGGATTTGCAAAATCTACATCAGCATTAGCAAAAGTCAGCAGATTATGTGTCCCGTTATGCAATTAACATGCAGTTCAAAACGACTGCTAATCTGTAGTATTGCAGTTTATAACATATTATGTAGGATTATCATATATTCTTAGCAAAATGAACTCTCTGAACATTTTTGCCTTGCCTAATGTAAAAATGGCATGTTTCTAAACATTAAGTAATTAAATGCTGTAGGTAAGAATTTGTAGAAATAACACAGAAATACAACACCAATCTCGTCGCTTCTTTTTGCTAACACGCGTGCTCACTGGTGAAAAACATCATAAAAATAATAAACAAACCAAATTCCTTTTCATTGATTGGTTTTTGATGGGATGGAAAAAGGAGCTATGGGATGAAATGCCGAACCGTTCCACTATCTCTCATATCTCGTTAAGATTATGTGTCCTGTTTGACCGAACTCCTTTCAAGCAGTACTTCTATGTCACAAGGTTCTTAAATTTTAACCTAAAAAGTAACCTTCCTTTTGAAAATTCTCGTATTATTCACAACATTTTTGAAAAATAAACGATATAATATTGAAGATTAAAAACAAGAATATAAACTCAAGTTTTGAAAATAAAAATTCATTGATTGGTTGATATTTAGGTATTTTATTTTACAATTAGTATTTTTAATTGTTTTCTATCAGCACTGCATTACGTTGTGCATCTGTCAATATTTTGGCAACCATCTTCTCCAACACACCATCATGTCCTCCAGTGCTTCTTTCCTGATCCTTTTGACGTGGGATTACGTCCTTCGGGAAGATAGTGGGTCATTTTGGAGATTTAAATTTAAGACCGTCACGAAAAGCGGTCAGGAGCGATTGTGTATTTGAGTTTTAAGTCAAGCGCCCGCAACATACGTTTTTTAACGCGAGGAAAGTAGAAAAAGAACGGGCATGAAATTGAAAATAAGGAGAAAATCACGGCTGTTTAATCACGTTGATAATTATCGGAAAGCCAATGTCAATCAGAAACCCTTATTGAAGCCCAACTTAAGGTTAAATAAGAATGCACAGGTATGGGCTAATATCTGGGCCATATTTCAACTGATTTGGATATTTTGGTATCAATCGATAGAAACAAACGATAGAATCGCTGTGATTAGTTGTTGCCGTCGCAACGATGGAATCGCTTAGGTCTGGAGGGGCCTCTAAGGCTCTCATAGAACACATCCTTCACGTCATCATGCGTCCAGACGATAACAGGAACTGCTGCGACTGCTGCCACCTGCGTCATCGTTGCGACAGTATTATGCGGGCCTCGATCGACGAACTCTAACTCGAACGAACTATTAACAACAGCGGAGAACGGACACGAGACCCTAAAGGCTCCTACAGACCTAAGTGATTCCATCGTTGCGACGGCAACAACTAGTCGCCGCGATTCTATCGTTGGGTCGCTGTAGGCAATATTCCATTTATTTACCCCAAGCGATAGAATCGCTTCGCGATTGTCGCGTCGTGTGTGTTTGGAGGAACCTTAATAAGGCATACTGTGAGTTCCCAACACACGATGTAAATATTGTCATCGGGAATGCAAATGCTCAGATCGGGAGAGAAAGCTTCTCTTGTCCTGTCATTGGTACGGAGTGCGTGTTTTTCCATGTTACGAACAGCAAAACGATTGCGCGATTTTCCGAAATATTGTGTTTTGCAGTCGATAATAAAGTAAATCAGTGCGCGTTTTTTCATGTTACGAACAGCAGAACGATCGCGCGCGTTCGGAATAAATAAAAGATTTGGAATAAATAAATAAATAGTCGCTTACCATGCGACTTCCTATAGATTACCTTATCATCTAATCAAATATCCCCTTCCTGTGGCACTCACGGAGGTGCAGACGATTCCTCGGTCTCTTGTACCAATGAGTGTTGGACTAATTTTCCACCCATAATCCTAAATTGACTGTGAGGACGCAGCCGCTATCGTTATTGGTCTTGAATTATTGAAACTCCAAATCATGTACAGTGAGAATGGTTTTTTAATCCCAGGAAAGCTATTCATTTGGTGAGCTGTACAAATTTGTTGTTTCATGGCCAATCACGACTAGCAACTACGATGAGTACAGTCAATCAAGCTAAGCTAAGCTAAGCTCTTGTCCTGTCATTGGTACGGAAAAACTTCATTCCGTTACCAACGATAATGGTTTGCGACTCGCGACCTTTGCTGCTGCTGGAGGGATGACAATCAGAAGTATCTATTTCGAACGTAGGAATATTCGCAACTCACCTGGCAACATACGAAAGGCGACACTCGCTTATAGATGGACCACGTGCTGATACACGGACGGAATTTTTCGGATGTTATAGATGTAAGATTCTCCAGAGGCCCGAATATAAACTCGGATCACTATCTTGTACATCTACGTTCCGACACACCGTCAGGTACGGTTACCATTTTGCGCGGTCTCGACAAAAAAAGCAATTTTCCGTGTATTTTGCTACAGCGCGGCCGAACCCTTGACGAACTAGTGCAGGAAGTGCTTTAGAAGCGTCCGACAGTGAAATTCCGGTGATAATTTGTGAAAAAACGGAGGAAAAAAGTGTTCTCGTTTGTGCTCCACATGCTGTGCAAAACAAAACAAATCGCTAGATCCGAGGCACAAGGAACAAAATACACAGTCCGCGTTCGAGACCCAGCTCAAGTCGCAAGGCTCCTCAAGTTGACGAAGCTCATCGACGGAACAGAGGTAGAGATAGTTCCCCATCCGAGTCTGAATACTAGCAGATGCGTTATTTCCTGCTACGAACTGATTCCCATGGCCGATGAAGACATCCTAGAGGAGATGGTCATCCGTGTACAGCGGATTACAAAGAAATGAAGGTGACAAACGTGTTAACATCCCTGCGCTGATTCTGACCTTCCGTAAAACCACGTATCCTGAGTGATTTCAATGCCCACAATCTCGCATGGGGTTCCCAGTCGTGTAGCACGCTTGGCCGTTTCATAGCTGAAACTTCGTTCGACAAACAGTTGGTTATCCTGAATGACGGCTCCCCAACTCGAATAGACCCGGCAACGAGTAGAACTTCGGCAATCGATGTCACGCTCTGCTCAGAAAGAGTGGCTCACCGATTCACCTGGCGAACCTTGCCGGACACGCATAACAGTGATCACTTTCTGATCGTGGTATCTATCCCGGGATGGCCAAACTCGCAAATGACGCGACGTAAATGGCTCTACGACCAAGCTGACTGGTCGTTGTACGAACGTATCAACGCCGAAACCATCCATCCAGAAGTCGAATGGGATTCCGACCAATATCGCTCACTAGTTGCATGGCGAAGCAACTGGAGCATATAATCAACCGTCGAGCTGAGCTGGATTAGGCGGGACGGCTTGATAAGCGCCAACACGCTTTCCGCTCAGGCCATGTCACCGATACCTACTTTGCCGAACTAGAGATATCTCTACCAACGGTTGACGAGCATTGCCTGATAGCCTCACTGGACCTGTCGAAGGCATATGAAACCAGCTGGCGGCATGGCATACTGCGTACTCTCAAGTCATGGCGGATTCGTGGTCGGATGATGAATATGCTGCGAAGCGTTAGCGGAGCGGAGCGAACGTTTCAAGAGTAGATGCATAAGTATTAGATTCCTAATGTCGCTCCTGTTCGCGTGAGAGAACACCAACTGAAAAACGGAGTGCCGCAGGGATCAGTTCTCTCCGTAACGCTATTTCTCGTTGCGATGCAGCCCATCTACCAAGTACTGCCGGGCGGAGTTGACATTCTCCTGTATACGGACGACATTCTTCTCGTCAAGGCCGTCGACAAATGGAGCATCGTATTCGCGGTGTCAGCAACAAAGTCTTAAATATTCTATTGCAGCCCAAATGCGCGTCGTGAACCGGCACAGAATATCATCATCGACCAGAAAGCCATACCTAGGAGGAACAGACTGAGAGTCCTGGACGTAACCTTGGATCGAACGCTCACTTTCAAGCCGCACTGTCAGATGATGAATAAAGCATACGAGTCTCGACTACGAATCCTACAGATAATTGGTGCCAAACTTCCGCGCGGCAACCGAACGACTTTGTTGCATATCGGCACCGCCTAAGTGACCTCAAAACTTACCTACGGGATCGATCTGGTGAGCTTAAGAACATTAGAAACACTTGCTCCCAACAAAATTGTACGGTTCGCCTCCGAAGCCTTCGTGACCAGCCCGGTAAACTCGATCATGACTGAAGCGGGAGACCCTTCGAATTGCTGGCGGCGCAGTTTACGCGTACTGCTACTGCTGAAACTCAAAACAACGATACCCTTCCTCTAGTTCGACGAATATCCGATCGTTTGTTTGAACTGACGAGTACAGCGCTCCCCGTAGTCGGTCACCTCGCTAGGCAAGGTGGTCGTGTGTGGAATTCAAGAAAACCGACGATTGTTTGGGATGTTAAAAAAACTATACGGGCAGGTGACCCCCCGGAAAAAGTGCGCCTAGTTGTTCAGCAACTACTTGCTTCTAAGTTCCACCGCTCGACAGTTATGTACACCGACGGTTCCAAGGGTGAAGATGCCGTAGGAGCCGCATTTTACAACACTGGTTTCACAGGGACGTACAGCCTTCCGAAAGAGTGTAGCGTTTCCTCTGCGGAAGCATACGCCATCAAAATTGCTGTTTCGATCCCAAATATTGATGATCTAGTGATATTTACGGATTCAGAAGAAAGTAGATCCCGACACCCGTGGATCCAGGGTATTGAAAATATTATTTAAAAAATAAAGCTGTAAGATTCTGCTGGATTCCAGGGGATGCTGGCATCACTGGAAGCATGGTAGCCGATCGACTCGCTAACGAGGCAAGAAGTCAACCTCCTATAAATATGCCCATTTCAAGTGAGAACTCACTGGAAGCTGTGAAGCACGCCATACGTCGTTGATGGGACAACCAATGGTACGAGGCCAGAGACGCAAAGTTAAGAGAAGTGAAAAACGACACCTATAGATGGATAGACCGCAATAGAACGATGGATCAACGCGGTTAAGAATCGGCCATACCCGGCTAACTCATTCGTTTCTCCTTAAAAAGGAACCTCCGCCAATCAGCGAATGCTGCGGTACGGTGCTGGACGTCCAGCACCCAATTTTAGAATGCAAAAAGTATGAAAAGGAGAGAAGCGAACATGGCATCGGTAATAGTCTACGCGAGGCCCTGGGTAATGCAGAGACTATAACCGAAAACTTATTGAAATATTTACACCAAACACAATTGTACCAAAAACTTTAGAATAATTCTATTACAATTATTGTAAGTTAACTTGATTTCTTTGACACGAATGCACCCCTCTGGTGTAACCTGTCAGTAATAAACAAACAAACAAACTATCTTGTAGTTGTAAGAATTTGGGCGCGACTATCCGGCGTCACGAATTTACAAAATAACAGAACGATGCGTTTCAATATCGTATGTACGCTTGGCAGCTGATGAATTAACAGTTAATGAACAGTAACGCCAGAAGCTTGACTGGCGGCCGATTGGCATTCTAAATTACTAAATTACTTTAAACCATATTTCTACATATTATGAAAAGTATTTGATATTTTGGGAAAAAATATAAATATTCCCTATCTCGATACTTCCCTAACTCGATGGTCCCTTCGATATCCAGTAAGGGAGAGTTTACTGTACAATACTAAATTATTGCTCAAGGTTACTAACGATTCCGTCATCAGAAAACATTATTACTGTCACTCTAGTGGGCGATGTCTAACATTATTGCAGAAATAAAATCAAGCACACAAGGTTCCATTACCGTACAATCCACCATATTCTATACCCACAAGTCCACAACCTTGTTCAAATTCGTTCATACTGTACAAATATTAGTCATGTGTTCCTCCCATCCCAATTCGGAGCAACAGCCACTCAACCGCACAGACTACAAACATTCTTCAGTTAATCCGCTAAACTATTTCCAATTCAAACGAAAAACCCACAAGAAAGAGTTCAAAGCTCCACACTTGAGCAACCAAACCAACCCATCCGGAAAACAGACAGAACGAATCAATTCTCGAAACAATGACCCGACCAGCATCGTGAAAACCAAAAAGTCATCAACCTTCGCCTTGTGGAGCAGGGGGCGGCCTGCCAGCCATTTGGTCAGCAAGTTCGTCTAGAAACCGCACGATGATAAACGTTCAACGTTGGACATGCGAACATGCTACCGCAGTCAGTGCTGCCAGCTGCCAAGCAGATGCAGTAGCCCAACAGCAGTGTCAGTTGTTTTTGTTTTCTACCGTTTCTACCACAGATGATGGTGTTCCAGTCGGGTTGCTGCAGAGAAGTCCACGGCACACCGAGTAGTAGGCACCTTATTTTTCGGTATGTTGTTCACCTGTGCGCGCATTGAACGGGTGTGATTCATTCGTTCTTCGCGCCTCTCTGGCGCTTGCTTGCCTGGTGCGGCAGACTCTGTGTGTTGACTTGTGGACAGCTCAGCATTGTCGTCGCCGGTAGTCGGAGTACTTTGAACTGAAATTGGGAAAACGATTAATTAGTTCTGCTTTCGGCGACGTCGTCGTTGTCATCACCATCTTCTAAGTCGGAGGAGGAAACGTTAGTTACTGGTTGATTGAATAATAAAGGGGCGCATTACCGGCGCTTGTTCGAGAGAGAGTAAAGTCGAACCGGTTGTGTGGTTGAGTTTTTTCGGGTTTCTTTGAGTGGACAATAACTAATTGTTCAACTTCA
The DNA here is from genome assembly GCF_024139115.2 of Armigeres subalbatus. Taxonomy (NCBI): domain Eukaryota; kingdom Metazoa; phylum Arthropoda; class Insecta; order Diptera; family Culicidae; genus Armigeres; species Armigeres subalbatus. Next base: position 93,623,707 of record NC_085141.1, read on the forward strand.
AGTGTAACCTTGTGGGAAACGAAATGAAAAGAGAATGGAAACGCTTCAGCACTCGTTAGACGGCGGCGGTCGGCTTTCGGGTCGTCAAGTTTTTATCGGCGGAAACATTAGCGCCACCGGATGGAAGGGTGTTTATGTGGGGCGGGGAATGAATTGACGCGATTGAAGTGCCTTGGTAGAGTACTTTTGTATGTATCTATCGTCATCCCTAAATGTGAATCATGGATAATGCGCCCAGCAATAATACAGGCCTTGTTGATAGTTTGAAACAACTGAAAAGAAAGTGTTCAGTCTGCTTCTGTAGAATTATGTCATAAATAGGTATAAATCAATTTAGAAAAGTGGATTGTGTACCGTAGAAATTGTTGTTTAAGAAAATTATTGCACTACTGCAACGAATGACGGAACGTGATACCGATGCAAGATACAGTAATATCCCGATTTTATCACCCCCCTGGTGAATTTTGGGGTGATAAAACAGGGTATGTGACAAAATTGGAAAAAAATATTTTCATTTTTTTTAAATTCATTTCACAAATATGAATCATTTTATGCCTTGGAAAGGTCAAATGCGTGAACGGTACCGTTATTTCTAGTCAAAATTGCTTACAGAATATTTCCCAGGTACTCAGAAGTCGTTCGTAATAAACTACAGGCGGTGAAAGTTATTTCATGAAAATCAATGTTGTTTTTGGTATTATTTACGAAAATAAAAAGAATGACAAAATTTTTTGGGGTGACAAAATCGGGTCGAAAACGTGACAAAATCGGGACGTGATAAAATCGGGTCGAAAACGTGATAAAATCGGGGGTAGACAAAATCGGGGGTAGACAAAATCGGGGAGTGACAAAATCGGGTCAATACTGTATTTAGCTGCATGCTGGAATTGAAAGCGACATCACACTTTACAAAACAGGTTGATGCTGATCAAAACAAACATGCTCTCACTAATTTCCATACCGATTTTTAAAGTCATGCTATCCGACATCAATGGAATGCGCACATCAATAACATTAAATCGGTGTGTGCAGGAACCAGTTTTTCAGCTAGATGATCATGGCGACTCCCTTTCCATTACCATGGAGGAAGGGGACACGGGAATTAGTGACAGTTAAACACTTGACTTATCCTCGCGGCCATCTCAGGAAGAAAGTGCCAACATCGTTAAACAGGGAACACTAAAAGCTAAAAGCCCATCGGTTGACAGTGTGGTGTGAAGAGGCATCCCACGAGAAATCGATAAGCTTTCTTCCGTTTCGTTCCCTACATTCGAGGCCGAACGACCACAAAGTCACGATAATTACAACCCAATTTGCATGTCAAGGCATGTGGATTGCTAGGCCGGTGTATAGGCACAGGGCCCTATGATAATGACATGCGCAGCATGCTGTTTATGAAAACGCAACAGGGACTCGATTTCGGAGCTACCTTCGCGGTAAACGACATTGACACATTTCTTATTCCTTTGCTGTCGGAGGTACATTTTCCTTTCAGATTTTCACTCTCATTTCTTTGTTGGATCCGATTTCAATAATGTTGGGCTTTGTTCGAGTTTTGGCCACACAAATGTCGCAAACGGAGCATTGACTTGTTCCTCTGATTTCATAAACATTAGATACTACAAATATTTTTTTTTTTCTTGAAAAAAGACGCGAACACAGAATAAAATTTGTTTTTAAAGTGATCAAATCACGTTGAATTACGGTACCATGCGGCTCCATAAAGTACATGCGGATTGCACTCTATCCAGACCAAATCCGTTTATGAATTGTTGAAATCCAAATGGAAGTTCAGAATAATTCCGAATTATTACATGATATCGTAAATAAAGAACAGCGAATGTTAAATTAATCCAATGCTAATGACAACAAGTGTTATTTAAAAGAAGGTTTTATCTCCTTTTATGTGCCATTCAATAAGAGATCATTTTCTCTGTTTTACACCGGGCAAATGTGTTCATTTAAAAAGGAATAACTTTATGTCTTATTACAGAGTTCGTCATTTCAAAATGCATACTGTTGATGCTGGACTAGAGAGAATTCTGATTTCTGGTAGCTTTATTCAATTCACGGTAGCTCCAAAACTAGAAATTATAAACAAATGAGAATCGATTTGGATACTACATGGTTAGACTTACAATTCAGTGCTCTTCTCTACACTATTTGTCCACGTATCAACTATAGCGCGTACAAGACTAAGATAGGCTAAAGGCTAATTAAATTAATTAGGTAAGTGAAGAGATACATAATGCTATCCACAACATACTTGTAATATGCGACCTATGATTACCGCAGATATTATTCGTCTTCCACCAACTTTGATCTTATTGATGTGTTAGCCTGTTACAGTAATTAAGTTTAAGTTCAATCAATTACAGGTTCAACCTCATTTAAATACCTTATCATTTGTCCCACACGTTATCAATAAACTGGGAAACTAATTTTAGCTATTTTAACTATTTATAATTATTTAACAAATCTAAAGGCCGAATTTGGCGAACCACCGAAGCATTACAATATTATAATTTGTCTTGTCACTGTCTGACGTCTCAACAAAGGCAATAGCATACATTAGTTGTAGACCGGAACGGTTAGACTACATCTCGCCTGTCAGTTCTCGCCGGGTTGCCAGTTGTGGTTTCAGGCCGCAACACATACCTTTTTGACATAGAATTACGTCTGTCTGTCCTATATTGTTCTACACTTTGCGATTGCGAAGGTCGGAGACCGTTACGATTATGAAAATATGATAGACTTTGAACGTTAATATTCCAGCCGTTTCTCGATGGATTCCCAATATTTTTGGACCATTCGATAAAGGATGAATCAACACTTCATCGTATTCTATCATTTTGTTCTAAAAATAAAGATTTTCAACTATTTATTAGTGAAATTTAAAAATTGGCAAACAATTTAGAAATAGTAAAACAATCAATTCCGTGCATGCATCGCAATCACAGACATCAATATCAAGCAACTTGCGGGTTTGGATCTAATCCTCAGTTCGAAAAATTATTTCACACAGAGCGGACGCAATTCGTGCAATTGTGGCTAAACATAAATCTTTGGGGTCAGGTCAGAATCATCCGAAAAAAATATTGCCAAAAGTCACGGTTCGTGCTTACTGGTTGGACAAGGGTTGTTGAGCAGATTTACCAGCAAAACAAACAAAGCAAAACGACTAGCGCTTGCTCGGAAATATGTAAAGATGGCCAAAGAGTATTGGAGACGTGCTTTGTGGACCGACGAATCAAAATCTGAGCTGTTCGACAAAAAGCGACGTGAAAGAGTTTGGCTACCTTGAAAAATGGAGGTGGTAGTGTAATGGTGTGGGGATGTTTCTCCTGGGCCGAGGTGGGAAATGTGGAACGAATTATCGAAATCATGATAACTAAAGTTTATATTGATATCCTGAAGGATAATTTACCCTATTCTCTTCGGAAAGCTGACCTGGGCAGAGGCTTCGTGTTCCAATTGGACAACGACCCTAAACACACTGATGAAAAAACGAAGTCTTATTTCCGCTCACGTCGCATCAAACCTCTTGAATGGGCTCCCCAGAGTCCGGATTTTGAACGCATCGAGAAACTGTGGGCAATTCTGGCCAACGGCGGGGTTAAAGATGGAGTTACAAACAAGGATAGTTATTACTCAATACTCTGCTCTCCAGAGGGCATGGGGCGAAATCAACCCACAGCACCAGCAAAACCTTGCCGAAACGTTTGCAAGAAGTCAAAGGAGGTCATATGAATTTTTCGGAATGGAAATTCACTGTTTTGAACTATTCTACCCACTATGAATTGACTATGGACTTTTATTTTTTTGTCATATACTTTTTTAATGATTATCTTATAAATTATGTGTATTTTGAGTTGTTAAGATTATTCCATTTGCATAAAATTCAAACACAATGAAGAAATAGGTATTATTGGACCATTCAAAATAACTGTTTTCTTTTTGAAAGTAATGACTGACAAGCTAACAATTTTCAACGAAGGGGTGGGATTTTATTTTCGCCGGTCAGTGTACATGTTGTTCATTGCCTCGTAGTACAGACGTAGAATTTTCCCGACAGTACCGCTTTGCAATGGAGATGACAATATGTATTTCTTTATACATCTATTTTGAGCGGTTCCTACAAAAGCCATGTAGGCGAACCTGTGCAAAAAAATGAAAACGGACATACCTTTTATTAAAATGTTGTAGATTGACCTAACCATCAGACCTAACCGCAACTAAAAACTTGGAACCCGGGTCGAAAAAGACATACCTGAGCTACTTTACAGAGCTATTGTAGTTAGAAAGCTTCGTCCAGTTTCTACTTATATCAAATTGAGTAATTACGAGTAAAACTTATAAGCCGCGAAGCTTCCCTAAAGATGTGTCCCCGTGATGAAAAAAAAAAATTATTCAAAACTCGCCGTGATTGATTAGGCTTATCTCTAGCATTTCGATGTGCTCCTTCGACTTAATCGTCGTCGATACTCACACCAATAAAAGAAAAACCCTTATAGTATTTTCATTACTTCATCACCAAGAATTCTACTAAATTTTTGACAACCTGTTCTTGGTGCAGATCGCACAAATGCTATTGTCAACCATCAAGATTGAACTTTTCGTCTGAAGGAAGTACATTCAACAATTCGTTGTGCAGATAATGTACAACTCATCAAAATTGAGGATATCATGTTTTTGTCGCTTTACAAAAATAAGCTGGTTTCTCCTTCCTCGTTTATCTTTGGGATAACCTTTCTTGGGATTTTCCGAAAGAATCGTTGGACTACGGTATCTGATCGGAAGCCTTTAGGGCCGATTTCACTGAAAAAGAGACATGCACCATTGTAGGATTTCATTTATACCATCTATTTCGAAGGAATATGCTACACTCGTTCAATTTCTGCCAAATTACCACAAACAAAGTTTTGTTCTATCAGATTTTGTATACAACTTCCTTTTCCGTCACCCGAATTGGAAAAAAAAATCGGTCAAAATTATTAAATTACATTTTTTTCTGGATTCTGTAAATTTTCAGCTTAAATGTAAATGGTCCGCATTAACATCAATGTAATGCACTGAAAGGTTGTATTTGCACCGATCCACTGAGCAACAATCCAAAACTGCAGATTAACAGTATGCTGAGACTACAGAAGCAGTATGCTGAAATAGAACAATTTCAAGAAATTAAAGTACCAGATTAAAGTACCAGAAAGAACTAAATTGCAATGTGTATTTATTGAACTGTTTATTTATTTGGAATGTAGGTTTATTTACGTTCAATCGAGTTTGCCTATATATATTGACTACACACCAAAAAAAATATGAAAATTACAAGTGACGTATTTGAATAAAATGACACAAAACCACATGATATAAACTGAATCGTATATTTTTCAATGGCAGATGATTTCAAATTACACGTCACGGAACAAAGCACTCGGTGCGACGCACCTAACGTACAAGCATTCGATGTTTTGGTGCAGAGAAATACTTGTTCAGCGAAAATCGTGGTCGATCATCCCTCTTTTAAGAAACGAAGGTAGCTGAGCAGTAACGTGTTGGGCTTTTACTCAGCGGGCTTATGTTCGATTTTCGTTCTAATCTTTCATTTTTTTTGTTCGGTTGTGAGGTAAAATTAAAGTACGTATCACCTTATTTTACGTTAAAAGTGACACTCGCATATTTCATTGTCACAGCACCTAAAATTACATGATTATTTTTAGGTGTGTATTACATCTATATTACATGAAAATCATTGCAATTGGCCAGTTATGCTGAAAATTCTGTTTTTTGTATGGGAGCCCCTTCCACCAGAGGGGAAGGGATCTCGAACCACCACAGAGACGTATCAAATCTTCAAAAACCTTCACATGTCAAATTTGCTCCATTTGCTTCATCGCTGCAAGAATTTCTGTTTAATTTGTATAGGTGCCCTCCTCTCTTCCAGAGGAGGAGGGATCTCAAACTACCAAAGAAACATTTATTGTCTTCAAAAACCTCCCCAAACCAAATTTGATTCCATAATTGGGAAAGCGTTGATCACCGCGTGACTTTATCGAAATAAATTTATTGGCTTATTTCGGTGATAATTATACTACTCAAAGCGAAAGGGAGTACAGATTCGATTGACACCGCAAGCGAGCGGCAAGTATGAAATGAATAGAAACTGAAGATTAGCAGAGGGCCATATGAGAGAACAAACATGATTGAAATCGCTGTTATTCTGCCTAACATCCACCCAGGAACGGCTTGGATAGTGACGTGGTGATCACTGTACCAAGACAGGCAAAATAACGTTAGGCCCTTCTTGCAGAGATGGGAGGGGTCTCGAACCACCACAGAAACGATTCTTGTCTTTGAAAACCTCCTAGTTTTCCTAGTTCCTAGAACCTAGTTCACGAATTATGCAAAAAATATGTTTCTTTTGTATGGGAGCCACTCTTTCCCGAGGGGGGAGGGGTCCCAAATTGCCATAGAACCGTTTCTTGTCTTTAAAAACTTGCACAAACCAAATTGGGTTTGCTTGATTCATTCTCGAATTATGAAAATCCGATTCTTTTGTACGGGGACCCTCATTTCAGAGGGGGAGGGGTCTCGAACTACCACAGAAACGTTCATTATCTTCAGACAACTCCACAAACTAAATTTGATTCCATTTGTCTGATTCATTCTCGAGTTATGAACTAAAATTCTGAATATTTTGTATGGGAGCCCCTTTTCCAGAGAGGGGATGGGTTTCGAACCACCAAATAAACTTTTTGCCTTTCTCGTACACCAAGATGTAACGGAAAGGCTATATATTCACTTCCAAGACGATTTTGTGGTAGAAGGTCCGGAGACTCATAGTGTTATATACCAATCGACTCAGCACGACGAATTGAGATGATGTCTGTCTGTGTGTATGTGTGTGCGTGTGTGTATGTGTATGCGTGTGTGTATGTATGTGCGCAAAATAAAACTCACTCATCTTATAGGCACTTATCTTGACCCGATTTATTGCATTCGACGGGGAATCCTGTCCCACTGTTTCCTATTGAAAATTGGCCAAATCGGACTATGGGATCAAAAGTTATGGCCAAAATACGATTTATATACAACAATTCCCACTCAATTTTTTTTTATTATATCTGATGTAAGAGAAAGGCACAAACACCGCTAGGTGGATCAATCAGGGTTTTTGTTTTTAAAACCGTGCATAAACCAAATTTGGTTCCACTTGCTTGATTCATTCACGAGTTATGAAAAAAAGATTCTTTTGTACGGGGACCCCTCTTTCCAGAGGGGGTGAGTCTCGAAATGCCATGGAAACGTTTCTTGATTTCAAAAACTTTCACATGCCAAATTTGATTTCATTTTTCTCGAGTTATACAGAAAATTCCATTTCATTTGCTTGGCACATTCCCCTTTCAGAGAGGGAAGGAGTTCAGAACTAAAAACTGTCCACGTTAAATTTCGGACACTTAGACAATGTCTAATTGATTTATAGTCATTTTATCAATTTGGACAAGAATGAAAACATGCTGAAAGTATCACGTAAAGCGGAGAGATTCAGCTATCATGTAAATTGATCTTCTCAGTGGCCTGTGAAAATTTTAAAAAAATCGCATTGGATGGTGGTAGTCCAGAATTTAACGTGGGCAGGCTTTACCATAGTAACGTTTCCTGTCTTCGAAAACCTCCACACGCCAAATTTGGTACCCTTTGCTTGATTAGCTTTCGAGTTATGCAGAGATTTCTGTGTCTTTTGTATATGAGCCCCTCTTTCCAGAGAGGGGAAGGGTCTCAAATCATCACAGAAACTATTTTTTGTCCTCTGCCAAATTTGGTTCAATTGTCTTGGTTAGCTCTCGAGTTATGCAGAAATTCGTGTTTCATTTGTATGGGAACCCCTCCTTCCTGAGGGGGAGGGGACTCAGACTATCATAAGAACCTTCTCTGGCCTCAAACACGCCCCTGCCTTCAAATTGTCATGCCGTTCGGTTATGTAGTTTCGAGTCTATAATAGTGAGACACAAACAATTTTTTTTTGCAGTTGGATGTGCGCCACCTGGTGAGAAAATTCTGAAGTAAAATTCCCATCGTGTCAACCGTATGGATCTAGGAATCCACTTACTGAAGACCGTATCTCGGAATATGGTGTTAAACCCGAGAAATACGCAGCGCAAATACTGTCCTATATACAGGACATTCATTTAAAGAACCGGGCAAATGCATCCATTTAACAAAGACATCATCAACTCTTTTCGCCTTATACCGGGCAAATGCGTTCATCCAGAGAAGGCATCATCAACTCTGATCGCCTTCAACCGAACAAACGCGTTAATAGAAGGCGTTATGAAATCTTTTCGCCTTCAACCAGGCAAACGCGATCACTAAAAGAAGGCATTATTTTATACGTTCGTCTTATACCGGGCAAACGCATTCACCATCTAATCTGTTCGGCTTAAGGTCACTCCTCACGGAATCCAAGTTTTAAAGTGCTCGCGTTTTCGGGGGCACACCACTCGATACAGAGGCAACGCACAACTGTCATTTTTGTTGATTTAGCTTTGCTGCGTCGCAGCATGCGTGAAATAATAAAAAATGACAGTTGTGCGTTGCTTCCGCATCTAGTGGTGTGCCCCGAAAACGCGAGCACTTTGAAACTTGGATTCCGTGAGGAGTGACCTTAAACTGAGCAAACGCGTTCATTTAAAGAAGGCTTCACGTTTGCCTCATCTGTTTTCCTTTTTTAATTATTTATTAATTTAATGGAGGCTTTATTTTCACTGTTTGCCTTATGTTAATTGAAAGAACGCGTTATCACCTTCCTCACTTACTCCATTTCGTAGAAAAGAACTCTCCTAGATAATAATGCCGTATAATGATTGTTTAAGTTAATTAGACAAAAAATCAGAAATATTAGTTAAACATATTATTGCCTTTCTCTAAATAAATCTAAGTAGTATACATGTAATTTTATTCTTTCAAAGATTGTCATTTTACGAGTCTTCGGTATCTGTGGGTGTTGAAAATGTTGATGGAAAACTACAGATTCGAAATGTATTCGGGGTAATGGCGTTTCGGTAATGGATTTCGGAGAAGTGTCCCATTCGGGGTAATGACTTTCGGAGTACTGTCCCATTCGGGGTAATGGCGTGGCCCTCGGGGTAATGACATTCGGGTACTGGTATGGAGCCCTTGTTTGAATACAAAGGAGAATGAAAAATCTCTCACTTATCATGCCTGTACACTCTCGATAGGTACACTGCTAAAAAAGTTTACACACAAAAGACTTTAAAGTATGCTCTTTTGAATATAAAGTATTCAATTATGACATTAAAGTACACTCTTTTGTGCACATTTATGGCTATCTTTTATCCAAAATGCTTTTTATGCATCAAATTTACTCCTTTTGTGGGTAGTCTCATTTTTCCGCAAAAGAACATACTCCCCAACTCCCCAACCGAGCATATTTTCAGTTTTGCGTGTAGCAATTGTAGCATATCGTAAGAGACATTTTTCGGAAGCTGTTACGATAATAAACTGATTAAGGGGGGAACTGATGAAGGATGTCAGCTTGTTTTACTCAGCTGCGTGAAAAAAAAATGTGTCCCCAACATAAAATGACCGAGAACACAGCGTTTTATCATGCCCCTCGGTGGGGCATATCCGAAGCATTTTTTTTTCAACTTGTATACAAGTACTATAGGTTTGTTTTAATGGCTTATTCGAAGAGGTTTTTGTCACTCTTTTATCGTTGTTCGTTATTTATTAAGGGAGGATCCAATAATTATGTAACGCAAAAATTGGGCATTTCCAACCCTTCCTCTCCCCTATGTCACACTTTCTGTATCAGGGCTGGTAGCGACCAATGCCGCTCAAAATAGTGACTTTAGTGACCAAAGCTGATGAAAAAAGGGACCAAATAGTGACTTTCTGTTGCAGAAAAAGTGACCAAATAGTGACTTTCAATTTTAAGCTGCAATTTTGATGCGACTAAATTTAGCGTTTTTGGGTCGAGGGAGAATTTTTTTCGTAATTGTGGCGGATCTTTTACTCACCACTCTCTCATAACGAACTCAAAAGAGAAACGAAAATCGTGCACGCTAACTTTTGCCCTCTCTTTTTATCCCAAGGAAATTTTACTAAATATCAGTCAAAACTCAAACTCAAAACTATGAGTAGTCCTGCGACCAAATCAAATGTTTGCTTCACTGGAAGTGAGCGAAACATGGTTATCTATCACTCATAAGACCTGTTATTCTTTCTCGAAAAATGATTTCAGCTGATTTTCTTTAACTAATGATTTTCTTTAACTAATAAATAAATTTTCGGATTGGAAATTGTCTCGGCTTCCCTGGGCATAAAAGTATCATCGTGCTAGCCTCATGATATACGAATGCAAAAATGGTAAATGGTGGTAAACCTCGCAGTTAATAACTGTGGAAGTGCTTAATGAACGCTAAGCTGCGAGGCGGCTCTGTCCCAGTGTGGGGATGTAATGCCAATAAGAAGAAGAAGATTACGGTCTGCAGACAACAGTGACATATTCCAGTTTTGACCTTACGAGTCTAACGTACACAGCCAATTGTGCATGTGGATCAACCATATTAAGCCGAAATTAGATACAGATCTCAAAATACTTATCTCATTTTCAGTTATATTTTAGCCGCATATAGTACATATATGCATTATGTGGGCCAGAAAACTAACTGGAAGTTGACATGTTGTTTTTGTTCAACAACTAGCCAGTCCCCTACGGTCAGTGGGGATAGGGAAGAGTTTGATACGCAGATGACGCAGCGAATTCGAGCAATCTTTATAGATATCACACTGCAGCTCTGATGATTTCGAAGTTGAAATTATATTTTGAAAAATACAAGCATACATCTTTCTATTAGTTGCGCATATAGAATTGAATGAAACTAAATCAAACAGTAGAACTTTTGGTTTTGACTGTAGGACAAGTTTATTATAAATGTAACATTGTATTATCCCACCTGCAACTAACGACATTCAATTGCATGGTAAGCTCAACTACCTTTTAACGAATATCTAACCGATTGCATCTAACTCATTATACATTGCCGATCGGTCCTAACAACGAGCATAAGCGTTGCTGCTAATCAGATGCGGAAAGAAGAACGGCCAACCATCCAAATGGTGAGCACACAATGGTAAGCAAATGATACACAGCAATTGACCATGTCTTCTCCGTCCACACTGGCTTGCATGATGGGCTTATGCATGTTTGCATTCATTCGCACCTTCGATGGTGATCGACAGGTTGTAAACATTACATGAATCGATGGACACGAACCGATCACAGCCGGAAACCGTAGTGTGCAATACCTTGATGTTATGCCCGCTTGCAGATGTAGGTTGCGACCTAGATTCAGGTTGGACGTTACGCAGATCTCTCGAATAGGTACCACGACTGAATGTCGTGCAATTACGAACTAACAAACGGCAGCCAATCAATCAGGGTCCGTGATTCCGTATACCCGCGGGAGAAATCCAATTGCGAAAGTCCATTTCGCCCATTCTTTTCTGAATGACCTTCCCACGGATCGCCATTCAAGCCCACTGAGTGGAATGACCTTTCGACGCAGAAAGCCGTTTTTTGATGGCCATCCAACTACAAGCCATTTAACCTAACTTAACTAACAACAACACAAATGTTCCGCTTTTCTTCCTCTCACGTGCTCTTTCTACGACAGCCGAACCGAATTGGCTTGTGTGCTGAACAAATGTATAATTTACTCCAAATTTGATTACGCCCAACGCGATTAGCGTGAAATGGACATTACCTACTGCGTGTCTTTTGCTGCTGTATACCATGGGAACCATACGTGTGTGTGCCGAATAGGGTAAAATGCCGGTTTGAAGGGTTTCGTTCTATTATTGGCAGAAGATTTTAGAAACTTGACAAAAAGATACAAATTTGAACTCATAGCTTATCAAAAAATAAAACTTCAAAAAGCCGCCATCTTTCCACCATGAAATTGAAATGTAAACAACTAAAATTAGTTGGTTCATCTGATTCGTTGCGGGTGGAAATTAAAACACACAACCAGTTCGCGGTGGAAGAGAACCAGAATTAGAAGCTGTTTATGATATTCCGGATCGTTTAATTTAAACCCATTAGGAATTTCAGTCTATCGCGCCGAGACTGTATAAAAATGCAAAATTTATTCAAACTCATAAAGAGTTCCAATCGCGCACAAATCCCGCGAATCATAAATTTCAAATTCCATTCCGTTGTCAACCCACGAGGAGGAGGAAGCTGGGAGGGCCTTTCGTTCGTTCGATTCGATGCGATGGACACTTATTTTGCATTCAGAGATATGCGTCGTATGCAAATGTAGCGCGGCCGGCAATCAACAACAACAAACTGTCCATAAAGCCACAACCGCCAAGTGATCGAACGGGCATGATATAGCGATATTAGCGCGACAATCATCCAGAGGCAAGAAATGGCGACAAACGCGTTGTCCTTGACAAGGACGCTCGCTCTGGTCTTGTATTGCGCAGTTGTTCCTTCGGGTGGTGATGTCGAGCCGAGTTAATGGAATTGATAGTTTGCCGGTTCCTTGCTATTTTATGCCCGATTTTGATTATAAAAGCTTGTAGGAGAGAAACGCGATAAGAATAGATAAGAAGCAGACAGTGAGAATGGATAAGAATACTGATAGAATAATTTATTGCTTTGGAAGGTTTTGTTCTATTATTGGCAAAGGTTTGGTAGATAAAACATTTTTAGATTTAGCCGCCACATGATGCTTGGTCAGCGATACAGTAAATTTGCAGTAAATTCAAAATAGAAATTTCTAATATGATTGCAGAACAAGATTCAGATATATATGGAAACACTGGATATTTTTGCAGTAAATATCAAATAGGGTAAATGCTCCTATATCAATAATTGCCTGTATATTATTCACAACCGTCGCTGAACCAAATTTAAAATCGATTTAATTACAATATCTCGCGTCAAATGTATACAATACGGAATGAAAAACGTTCTTCATAGTTCGTAATACTATTTGATTTTTTTTTTTCGAGAAATGTATAGTCTGCAGTATCCTGAAAGATTGCCGACCTACATTTCAATTTCAATAATGCTTGAATTTATTTTCATTTCAAAATTTAAGCGCTATGCTCGAGAAACAAGGTGTATCAGAAAGATGAGATAAGACAAACATAAAACTGAACGAATAAGTTAGGGAGCTGCAACAAAAACTATAACTTTATAATTATATTAAAAGTGAATGAAACGTCATTTTTGCACCACAGACTAACAATCGAAATACTTAGAAATGATATTTTAAAAAAAAATCGTTAAACAATACTTTGCTATAGGGTAACCGTACCCTTAGTGGAGGTAGCACCAATAGTGGAGGTAGTGGGGTTTTAATGAGATTTATCATATTTATACACTTTACGATGGTTTCAGTTGATGCGTCGTGCTTTGAATATCCTGTTAAATGCAACTTACCTTAAGATTTCGCTGGATAAACTATTGAAAACAATGATTTTCCTTAACAAAATTGACTCCCTTGCACCTATAGTGGTGCAACTGTACCAATAGTGGCGAGTCTCATAAGAAACCAATGGATAGCACCACTATAGGAACCAAAATTAATTTTTACCGCCACTAAAGGAACGGTGTACCCATAGTGGTGCAAGCAATATTTGGTAATTGTTGATATTAAATGACATCTATCTCATTTTTGTTAGCAAATTTATTAGTTTATCTATTGACTAAGATAATAAAGCAGTAAATTTCCCATAATTATCAATTTTTTTAAAATATTCTCTTTTGTGGATCTACTAATACCTCCATTATTGGTACCGTTACCCTATAGAAAATAAGTTATGAAAAACTTATTTCACTCAATGCTTACATTCTAGACTGATAAGCTTTGATTATTTTTTGTAATTTTCAATTTTTCAGATCTTTAAAAGTTGTTTTTATTAATACGACATCGACAACAACATCATGGAGATCTAAGTAGGTGTAGAGTGGAAAGAATGCAAAAAAAGTATATCCGTCATTTTTTTATGAAATTTCTGACTTATACCTAAATTTAAATTTAAATGTTTATTGGGGTTTGAGAAATGTGAAATCATGAAATAAAACTGCAGAATACAACGTCACAATTCAATAAATCGCGAAGATGTGGCCCTCAAGCTCACCGCATCCAAAAGACCAGCGTGTACGTATATGTTTGCCGTCTGCCTACTGTCGGATCTCTACTATCGAAACCGGACATTGAGAAAGCTGCTGCCATCCCAATTCAGCTTGGATCAAATGAAGTGCAAAATTGAATCGTAGTCATCAAAACTGCTGCCTTTGAACCAAACGATGCCGCATCTTCTTCAGCAATTTTAACCCGGTTTCCAGCAGGGTTGCTGGTGCTATGGATTTAGTTGATCAGTAATTTTTCCCGAAGGATGTATGAAAACATCGGAGCATGATATGCATTTGGTGAGATCAACCCAATATTATTTTAAATTCTCTGTTGGTATCTTTTTTGACTGTGCCTTTTAACTGTCGTATCCTTGGTCTAATCATTGGTTCTCAATTGATCATTTTTCCTCAAAAATCTTCTACTGAATGGTTAAGGTACCTCATACTCAAGCCGACTTTTACGTCAGTTATTCAAGACGTCATGCCTTTATGCTAAATAACGTTTTAGTTAAAATCTGTTTTTAAATTTTCATTCGGGTTTTTTAATAGCTAATATTATTACAGTTTTCTCATTATTGATATTTTATAATTAATTCTATTAAAAACTATGCGTAGTTGAGTCGTGTCCAAAACTAAAACTAGTGAGCAATTTCCAATTATTTCCTTTCTCTCTTTTGTTGTTATATAAATTTAAAAATGTGACAATAAACACTAAATACGTACAGGGCATCGTTTGCTGCTATTGCCGCGGATATTGTGGGAATCCCAGGTATCCGGTTCACGCTTTAGTTAGCAGCGGTGGCTCTTCTCGACCTTCTATTCCCTGAGTAGTTAGTACGAATAAGGGCGTCCTTGTGAAGTTTTGCTGTACCTGTTATGAACAACTAGTACATCCCATTCCCTACACATTCTGAAGAAATTTTCTTTCTTCAGAAGTGAATCCTTTTTGTAGTACTAGTCTTCATAACAATAAGGGCACCATTACGGAGCATGAGATATGATCAAATTATTCGTAGTACTACTTGACCAACACCCCCAGCTGGGTGAGGGGTAGAGGATGACACACACACACACGACATCGACAGCGACATCATTTAATAATATAAACTTCAATGCATGTTTAAATTTAGTTTAAAAATAATTTTTAAATTCTACACATTTATAAAAAAATATTGAAAATTGAGTAATTTTTTCTCCTATACCTTTGAAGAACGGAATATTTGAAGTTTAGTATTTTTTCATAACTAACCTTTTTTCAATAGAAAGCTGTAGTGACGAATAATACACTCTATAATATTCATCCATATTTTTGGGCAGCAGGGACTATGTCTAAGGGCTTGACGATCCCTCCCCAGGCCATCTGCGAGTTGTGGGGCTTGCCTAGGATGTGGTAGGGTTTGACAGTGGGCCCTGTTAAACCTCTATAAAAAGCTGCATGTATCCGCAAGTAGGCCCCACCAAAGCGACCGTGTGCCGCTCAAAGCGCACAAGCCCAAGTCCTGGTGTTAGGTGGGACGCTAAACAGCCCTGACACGACGGCCCTCCGACGAGACAGGAGGTTTGCGCAGGCCCAATAAGCCGCCTAGAAAACCAATCATTACGAACAATATGAGAGATAATGCGACTCGATATAATCGGCAAAGACCTAGGCGACGAATACAGGATCACGATTGGAAGCTTGAAACATGAAACTGCAAGTCGCTAGGTTTCGCAGGTTGCGACAGGATGATCTACGATGAACTACATCCCCGCAACTTCGACGTCGTGGCGCTGCAGGAGATTTGCTGGACAGGACAGAAAGTGTGGAAAAGCGGGCATCGAGCGGCTACCTTCTACCAAAGCTGTGGCACCACCAACGAGCTGGGAACCGGCTTCATAGTGCTGGGTAAGATGCGCCAACGCGTGATTGGGTGGCAGCCAATCAACGCAAGGATGTGCAAGCTGAGGATTAAAGGCCGTTTCTTCAACTATAGCATCATCAATGTGCACTGCCCATCCAAGCAGCACAAATTGTTTCACTTCTAAAAATTTCACTGTGTTGCAACTATTCGGAAAGAAACAATCTTTGCGTATGTGCCGTCAAATATAACTATCTTGCAAGCTAAAAAGCGCAAGAGGTGGAGCCTACGGAAACATCCTTCGATTACAGTAAAATTGCAATAATGTTGCACAATACTACAGCGGAAAAAAATAAAATAAAATTATAAAACTGGATTCGATTTATGGATCTTGTGATTGATAGTCCTTCACTCTACCACAGCACCATTCAACACTTCGAAGGGACTGCATGTTGACTCGCAATAAAAACTATACGATTATGAAGTTTTGTACTCAGGTTTCCTGTTACTTGATTGCACCATCACAGGAAAAAAATGTCAAAACGTTGAACGAAGCTAAATTAAACATGAAGACACATTCAACTTATCTGCAACTTAATTTAAACAAACAATAAAATTTTGAAAGACGCATTGAAGTTACATAGTGAAAAATATGCAACTTAATGATTTTGTTTCGTGTTTGCAACATGAAGTGCAGTATTCTTTGTTTGTTTGTTTCCAAATGTCAAACACGCACTGTATTGCAATTTTAATGAAACCTTGATCACAATTCGAACGTTTTTGACATCTTGATGCAACTTTTTCGTGCTTTGATGTTTTTCCAACGCCTTTATTGAAACTGAATAGGAACAAGGAGCTTTTAGGAAGATGTTGCGTGTGCTACTTGGGCACACGAAGGGAGACCTGACGACGAGAAAGAAGCGTTCTACGCACAGCTGGAGCAGACCTACGATGGATGCCCACTGCAGGACGTTAAAATCGTCATCGGTGACATGAACGCACAGGTAGGAAGGGAGGAAATGTATAGACCGGTCATCGAACCGGATAGTCTGTACACCGTATCGAATGACAACGGCCAACGATGTATAAACTTCGCAGCCTCCCGCGGAATGGTAGTCCGAAGCACCTTCTTTCCCCGCAAAAATATCCACAAGGCTACATGGAGATCACCTAACCAAGAAACGGAAAACCAAATCGACCACATTCTAATCGACGGTAAATTCTCCGACATCACGAACGTCCGCACTTACCGCAGTGCGAATATTGAATCCGACCACTACCTCGTTGCAGTATGCCTGCGCTCAAAACTCTCGACGGTGTACAACACGCGTCGAAGTCGGACGCCGCGGCTTAACATTGGGCGGCTACAAGACGGTAGACTAGCCCAAGAATACGCGCAGCAGCTGGAAGTGGCACTTCTTGAAGATGTCTAAAGAGATATTCGATCCGCCATTGGTAGCACCGCAACCGCTGCACTTGGCACGGTGCCCCCGGATCAGAGAAACGACTGGTATAACGGCGAATGTGAGCAGTTAGTGGAAGAGAAGAATGCAGCATGGGCGAGATTGCTGCAACACCGCACGAGGGCGAACGAGGCACGATATAAACAGGCGCGGAACAGACAAAACTCGATTTTCCGGAGGAAAAAGCGCCAGCAGGAAGATCGAGACCGTGAAGAGCGGAGCAACTGTACCGCGCTAATAACACACGAAAGTTCTATGAGAAGTTAAACCGTTCACGTAAGGGCCACGTGCCACAGCCTGATATGTGTAAGGACATAAACGGGAACCTTCTTACGAACGAGCGTGAGGTGATCCAAAGGTGGCGGCAGCACTACGAAGAACACCTGAATGGCGATGTGGCAGACGATGATGGCGGTATGGTGATGGACCTGGGAGATCGCGCGCAGGACATAATTCTACCGGCTCCGGATCTCCAGGAAATCCAGGAGGAGATTGGCCGGCTGAAGAACAACAAAGCCCCTGGGGTTGACCAACTACCAGGAGAGCTATTTAAACACGGTGGTGAGGCACTGGCTAGAGCGCTGCACTGGGTCATTACCAAGATTTGGGAGGAGGAAGTTTTGCCGCAGGAGTGGATGGAAGGTGTCGTGGATTGTAGCAACCACCGCGCAATCACATTGCTGAACGCCGCCTACAAGGTACTCTCCCAAATTTTATGCCGTCGACTAGCACCAACTGCAAGGGAGTTCCTGGGGCAGTACCAGGCGGGTTTTATGGGCGAACGCTCCACCACGGACCAGGTGTTCGCCATTCGCCAAGTACTGCAGAAATGCCGCGAATACAACGTGCCCACACATCATCTATTCATCGACTTCAAAGCCGCATATGATACAATCGATCGGGACCAGCTATGGCAGCTAATGCACGAAAACGGTTTTCCGGATAAACTGACACGGTTGATCAAAGCGACACGGGTGATGTGCGTAGTTCGAGTTTCAGGGGCATTCTCGAGTCCCTTCGAAAACCGCAGAGGGTTACGGAAAGGTGATGGTCTTTCGTGTTTGCTATTCAACATTGCTTTGGAAGGGGTAATACGAAGAGCAGGGATTAACACGAGTGGTACAATTTTCAATAAGTCCGTCCAGCTATTTGGCTTTGCCGACGACATAGATATTATGGCACGTTACTTTGAGAAGATGGAGGAAGCCTACATCAGACTGAAGAGGGAAGCCAAGCGGATCGGACTAGTCATCAACACGTCGAAGACGAAGTACATGATAGGAAGAGGTTCAAAAGAAGACAATGTGAGCCACCCACCGCGAGTTTGCATCGGTGGTGACGAAATCGAGGTGGTAGAAGAATTTGTGTACTTGGGCTCACTGGTGACTGCCGAAAATGAAACCAGCAGAGAAATTCGGAGACGCATAGTGGCTGGAAATCGTACGTACTTTGGACTCCGCAAGACGCTCCGATCGAATAGAGTTCGCCGCCGTACCAAACTGACTATCTACAAAACGCTTATAAGACCGGTAGTTCTCTACGGACACGAGACCTGGACGATGCTCGTGGAGGACCAACGCGCACTGGGAGTTTTCGAAAGGAAAGTGTTGCGTACCATCTATGGTGGGGTGCAGATGGCGGACGGTACGTGGAGGAGGCGAATGAACCACGAGTTGCATCAGCTGTTGGGAGAACCATCCATCGTTCACACCGCAAAAATCGGAAGACTGCGGTGGGCCGGGCACGTAGCCAGAATGTCGGACAGTAATCCGGTGAAAATGGTTCTCGACAACGATCCGACGGCGAGGTGCACAGCGAACAAGAAGGCGAGGTGCACAGCGGGCAAGGTGGATCGATCAGGTGGAGGACGACTTGCGGACCCTCCGCAGACTGCGTGGTTGGCGAAGTGCAGCCTTGAACCGAGCTGAATGGAGAAGTCTTTTATGTGCAGCACAGGCCACTCCGGCCTTAGTCTGATGATAAATAAATAAATGTTCAGCAAGTATGTTGCATACATCAAGGGTCTTAGGGAAAGTTGTCAGAAATAATGTACAGAAAAACTTTGTCAAAGACCCTACGGGTCTATCCATTGAAACGAACAAAATATGACTCAATTTTAGATAATAGGTCATCTAACCGTATTAAATTCCCGTAAAGCTGGTAGATCACTTTTACGTAGTGTTTTACGGTGTAAGATCTACCAAACCGAGCCCTAGCTTAATCCATTTTTCAAGCTAGGGCAATAAGTTGTGGTATTTCAACGATTTATCGTATTTAGTCCTCTCTACCTATTGCAGTTTTTGAATTATAACAAAATTAACTTTACCCTGCACATGGTTGAAAGACTCAAATTCCACTCGTTTGAGGCTAAATTGTATGCAGCGGAAACAGATTTTCTAGCAATTAGTTATAAAACCAGGGCCCATTGACCTAGGCTGAATTAACTGCTGGAAAAAGTTCGAGTTAGGGTTCCATGGATGTACTAACTCTTCATGAACTGGTAAACAATGGTAGTTCGAGGAACACGCGGAAATTCTTGTTGCTGAACAACTTCTCTAGATTGAAATGGTCTTGTAGATAGAGCTAAATCCCGGGTTTGTAGCTTTACTGGTGATATTCTAGAAGCAAGACAAGGATGTGGCTAGGGCTCCGATGCATGGCCAATCAACAGTATTACTGTTCTGTTTTCTCAAGGAAAGATTTGATAAGGGGCGCGCCTTCAATGAGATTGCTCTCTGTGAAGGGTCTAAATAGCGGGACCGTGTCATGACATGTACTCTTGAGAAAACAAAACAAGAACTGTATCGAAACCGATACTTCATTGCTTCTCAATAGTAATGGAGTAATTCGACATGCACTTAAACACTAAGGATATGGGGAATGCTACAATAGATCTAATAACTGGTCGCAGTGGCACACCCGAACAGGAAAAAAAAAACCGTATTAAAACTGGTTTACAATGAATAACTTTACATGGTCGAATTTTTGAGGTTGACAATGTTCTAGAAACTTATTCAGCACATAAAAATACAGCATTCAGCTACTAAATCATAACAATATTTTCAATTGTTAGAAGAAAATTCAAGATTTACGAACAAAATTACATATTTTTCACACTAAAATATCTCGGGAGGTTGCAAAAAGTAGCAGCCAAATCAATTCCCATTCAAAAGATAAGTTTCAAAGCTTTCTATTACGATTAGTTTTACTTGTATCTCTTTGTATCCTCATCAGATATTTGTTATTGAAAAATAACATTTTTTCTACATGTTCGAATAATTCTTTGCTATAAGATAAATATTGATCTGAAACTCGATTCATTTAGTTCGAAAAATGTATTGGAGGGTAACCACTTCCTTCGGTTGGGTTTCATCCCACGAAACCAGTACGCTAGACTTTTGCTTTCCTTATTACTAAGCTACGTAGCATCAGATACGGAGCCGAACTCTCGCAATCTATTTTTCAGAACTAACTCTTCGTAGTTTAATAGGGGGCTGTCCATATACCACGTGGACAGGTTTTGGTCAGTTCCAGATACCCCCCTCCCCCAGCGTGGACAATTGTTCATATAATATTTCAAAAATTTGTATGAGCCGTGGACATTCGTCATACTCCCCCTCCCCCCTAAAATGTCCACGTGGTATATGGACAGCCCCTAGGGAAAGCACCTGTCTAGCGTACTGGTTTCGTGGGATGAAACCCCACAGAATGAAGTGGTTACCCTCCAATACATTTTTCGAACTAAATCTATCCACATGTATTACATATGCATGAATCGAGTCTCAGACATAATAATTAGGACCAGTTTATTTTTTAATAATCTTTATCTTATACCAAAGAATGACTCGAACATGTAAATAAAGTAATTTTTCAATAACAAATATCTGACGAGGATACCTGTAGTAGAAAGCTGTGAAGCTTATCTTAGCTTCGTAAATCTCGAATAAGAAGGGAATTGAAAATATTGTTATGATTTAGTAGCTGAATGCTGTATTTTTATGTGCTGAAGTGCAAAATGGATTCAAAGCTGTGAGGCGGAAAACTAAAAGAATTTTCCGTGGAAATTTGTGGGATTTTCCATAGAAACATCAGAAAAATTTCATCGAAAAATTTGGAATTATTTTTCGGGTGAAGGTTCTCAAAAAAAATGCTGAAAAAATCCACGAAGAAAAAAAAACGCAATCCGATTCATGCCATAAGTACCCAGCAATAATACGAATAACATAACCGCCGAACGTTTTCGGACCTGCCACAACTCTACCCTACTTTTTGTATAGCAATCAATCAATAATAACTGAAAAAATCAAAGATAGTTGTTGTCTACGGTTTACTTCAAATTACCGTCACCTTATCAAAAAATTCAATCAACAGTCACTTTCGTGTCTGACGCTCCTCTATTTTCCACCAATCCACCTTTCGATATACCGTCACGCAAACAACACATTTAACGAAACCAGAATTTACTTTCTATCGCACTTGTGTAAACAAATTTATCAAACAGATCAAAATTACAAACCTCCATGATATAACACTACCAAAGCATTGTACACAATTAACGTAACACAAAATTTTATTATCTGAATTTTGACCAAACATTTTTGAATGAATTGTAAAAATTTGCATCTCTCTCTCTCTTTGTGATACCATCGTGGATGAATGATCCAAAGGATTCAAATCCCGTCACCAACAACAACAGCATCTCTCTCTATTCCAAAGCGTTACGTAATTTGAATGCGCTCTACATGAATATTTTTTTTAACTTTTCCTATGATTCAGAAGAGCGCATAAATCAATTGCTTTGCTTTTTATTAGTCGTACAGTATCAACTTCATTGCTGCAAAAAGCAAAATTCAATCATCTTCACGGGTGAATTAATTCGGGGTTTTAAAGTCTTGAATCACGACCTATCACACACAGACCGTGCGCGCACTTACAATAACAACAAAAACGCGCAACCACCTGGTGATCATTCTTTAGTCAAGAGGGCACCAACCAGCACGATCTGCCAATGGAAATGGACACCTGCGATTCATCTCCACCGGCGATGTTTCTAAATTCGAGTGCAGCGCAGCGTTGGTGCAGAGGGCATAGCAAATTTGATACCACCCGTTGCTTCTGATGGCGAGTTGGCAGTACTGGAATGCAAACATCAAAACCGTTGCGTTGGCGGACTCGGCATGCCCAATCCAATATATCTACATATATAAACGGCGATGTAAGCTTTGTACGAAACACAATTTGAGATTCCTCCATCGTATAATCGTGCGAACGCCCATAAGCTTGGAACCGTTTGGATGGAATTGTGTCGATCTAAGGGAAATTCGATACTTTCCATACCAGCAGACTACATGCGAACACGTAACTTCACAGCTGAGCTGAATGTGTGATACCAGGTAGTGATTACCAGTAAGTGCTTAGCAATGTAGTACATGCATCATAGCCAAAGTACGCGACACGTGCGTTGCATAATTTCATACGGCGAATACGATCACGCACCTGTCTGCTGGGTTTGCGGCCACAACTCCCCGATCACTATCAAACGACTTGAAATTCTAGAGTGATCGTAGTGTGCTGCGGTTCAACGCAGAAGCATTTTTTTTTCACGCGTCAAAATTTTCCTCCTTTTGCGTCAGCGGAGAAGCAATGTTTCGGCTGACGGTTCTGTAGTTCCGCGGAGTGCGTGAATGTTGTGTCCTGAATCAGTTTTATATTTGGGATTGCGAGTTAAAGTTTTTCGCGAGGATGCAGAGAAACGTGATGTTTGTGTCTTAATCAAGGGTGCGCCGTCCAAGAGTGCAAATTCCAAAAATGGTTCGAACTCGAACCATTTTCGCGGGTGTAGTGAAAATATGGGAATTATCCTCTAAGTGGTGGTTTCCGAGCCATTTTTTTTCGGTATATCGCTCTCATTTGTGGTCGGTTCAAACACCAATCAAATTCAGACGAAAAACAGGTAGCTATCGGAAATGGTCGGTGCGTGGTTTAACTGTTTCCTGAGTATGATGTTCCCGCTTAAGCCGCTTGAACGTCCAATTGAATAGGCCTCTGGAATCCACAACTGGAGGATCATTTTATTATTTGGTGAGCTCATTTCATGCTATTAATGTATAACTAAAACATTCCGTTTTGATGCATTGCGATGTTGTATGCATGTATGCATTACTCAGTCTTACATTTCACGCTACATTCACACCAATTTACAAACTAACCGACCCGTTACGTTTCATTTACACCCGCTTTTTTCGTGAAGTGCGTGCAAAATATGCGTGAATCAATACATATCTAGGTGGAATCAAATCAAATTTGAGCAATGTTGCACATAAAGTCTCAATCTGTCACACTTCTTTAATCAACACTTTTAATTGAGAAGAAGTTTATTTTAAAAAATTACTTACGGGGTCTCAATTGGAAAAAAAATAAATAAGGGGGAAAGGGGCATTTAATATATTTTCTTTTCTTTCTCGTTTCAGAGAGCGAACAATGGCGCTTAAACCTAGGCTATTTAGCCAGGGCAAGTTTAATAGCTTTGTCCCATCCCAGGAAAACCATCAATGGAGTGATATAATTTTCTTAGCATGGTCACTCCCAACGTATGTTCAAACTTATTATATCATTTGCTTATGATGATATTCCTAAACTATATCCCCTACCAACCATCCAACTCCTTGACATCTATGAGGGCGTCGGTGAGTCGCTGGCCTCTCGCTAAGTAGATGTCATATCATCATTTCCTCCCTTTCCCTAGTAACGGAGAAGATGGGCGTGGCCAGCAATGGTAGCTTTCATGCTTTATCGTTTTGGACCTCTAATTGGGTTGCTATTAAATCCCAAATAGTAATCCATAAGCAATTGGAGTAAGAAAGTTAAAGAATATACATGACAGCTATCAGTATGCAATCTACGAAATACTCCGTTACAACGCAACGCAACGCAACGCAACGCAACGCAACAACTCCCCGATCACTATCAAACTGCTCCGAAACAGACGAAAGCTTCAGGAATTCAACGAAGCCAAAAACGAAACCTCCACAGTTACCAACCGAAGCAAAGGAGTATCCAGTTTCTTTGTTCTGACTCCCCCCAATAATGCTTGAAGGGAGATCGCGGCAAATCAGCGACTTGGATCAACCTTGGCGCGCTGCGCGATCCAAAGCGCGGTCGTCGTTGTTGGTCCGGTTTCAGTCACTCAGACGTTTCTGTTGCACTTGTTTTGCTGACCTGTTGCGACGCTGCTGGTAGATACACACGCTTTATCAACGCCAACAGAACGCTGATCGAGCACAAACACGCGCAGCTAAGCAAAAACTACGAACGGTTTAGAGATTTCAGCCGCAGGTTGTCGTCTACAGTCTGGCTGAATTGCCACTTGTAGAACATTGTGTGGGTTGATTGATACAGCTGCCGTATGTTTGCGTTTGATTCGCTGCAAGAAAGTCGATCGAACGATAACCAAACAGAACTGTGGCGCGTGGTGTTGGCGGCGAAAAGAAAAAAAAACACAATGTTCTGGTTTGGAATGTGCGCCGGCTGTGTGGGCGCTAGTTCCTTGCCTCACCTAGGACAGCCGGAAATTTGAACCAAGAAGCCGGACCCGTTAGCTGTCTCGGTGGATGTTTTGCTTACCTGTGGAATAGATTGGAGAGACAGAAAAAAAGCGAATTAGTATACGGGATGTGTTAAGTGGAGCGTAATTAGCGGAAAAACAAAAATGGCAATGCTTATCAAATTGATTGTTCAAGGTTATCGAGTAATTGCGTCTGGTATGGTGGCCATAAATGAAATGCTAGAATTGGAAGTGATAGACATTTGTGTAATTGTTATCGAGAATGTAATGTTTTTTCTGCCTTCCTTTTTGCAACAAAGTTGTACGGAATGACTGTAGGCTCATTCCAAAATTGACTCCTTGACTTGTGTTCAACTTATCTCTGAGCAGAAGGAAATTAAGTTCAATCTAGACAGAAATTGAGGTAAGAAATAACGAATATCAGTTGACACTTAAGCACATTTCCACACATATGTATAATAATAAAGTGTTAAATGAATCTCCATAATTATTGATTTTTTTCTATTATGCTCTCCTCCAACAGGAGGACCCTTTGTCAAACATTTTTACAAAAGAATTACTACTGAAGGAATTGTTGTACGATTTTCTAGGCTTTCTCAGTTTCATTTAATCAAGTGCTGAATTTTGTTTCCCCTGACATTTCAGCCTTATTCTAGGTTGAAACAGTCTGTCGTTTTTTGCTTTTCTCGTACAACAAAGTCATACCGAAAGGCTATATGAAAGCCAAGAAAAACATTAGTTAACTTTTCTTATAGTAATCCTTAATTGATTTTCTTGCAACAAGTTGCATTCGACAGGGGACAAATCTTAGTTGACCACTATTGAATTTTATAACTTTCTGTTATGAGTTATGAGAAAATTCTACACCGAACCATATAGAGTTGGTGTTTAAGCTAAATGTAAGAAAAAATGGTAAATTAAGTTAAGTAAGGGATTCTTACGATTAATTTAAACAATAAGTGAGGTCGTTAACAACTTTGGAAGTACTGATGTTGCACTAGAATTGCACTTGTAGTTCTTGATACCCACACTAAATGTATGAATAATTCCAAAGAACTCACTTAAACGAAAAGCGATACAGTTTAATCTTTGTAATCATCGTTTTTGGAGTGAAACTTGGAGTGAAATGATAGCCGTTCGGAAAAACGTACGAGAAAGGCCCTAAGGTGTACACATGTAACCAGAGATCTGTTGATCAATTTTAATATGGAACATGCCCTTTGTGATACACCCAAGGTGTCTTCATCCAAAGAGACTTATTCTCAAAAAATTAGTATCCTTGAAACACCCACTACACGATAGTATAGGTATTCCTCTTTCACGTAAGTGCAATTATAAAATGTTCTATCGGAGGTCATTTTTCCATACATTTTTGGTGGAGGTGAGTTTGGTGGTGAATAGGATTTATGTGGAGTCTGCACTAAAAATGCCGAAAAAAATTGTTCTAGATCCCCCGATTTTAGTTTACCCACGACATGAAAGAGGAGACTATGCACATTCGCGTGGTGGGTGTTGGAAATACTGCTTTTTATAAAATAATACTCTCCCATAGAGACACCGTGCTCGGCGCATAAATGCATTGCATATAGACATATGGACATGGTCACCCGAGACATCCCCGAAATAAGGCCTTAAGGTCTTTATGGTACATAAAATAGAATGCATTCATGACATATGCATATGATCATCCAAAAAATCCCAAAAGACAGACCTTGAGGTCTCCACGCGTAGCCAAAAATCTATTGGCCTGTTTTTAATATGGAACGTGCCCTTGTGGTACAGAGAAAAAACTGCGTTTATAACTTCTACGTATGGTCATCCAAGAATTCCCTGAAGTCAGGCCTTAGAGTCTACACGTGTGACCATTCTTCTATTGGTCAGTTTCAAACGTGGAACATGCCCTTTGTGGTATATAAAATAAATTGCATTCATAACATATGGGTATGGTCATCCAAAGAATCCCCGAAGTCAGGCCTTAAGGTCAACACTCGTAACCAGAGATCTATTGACCAGTTTCAAATGTAGAACATGTCCTGGTAAACAGAACAGCATTCATAATATACGGACATGGTCATCCAAGCAACTGCTGAAGTCAGGCCTTAGGGTATACCCGCGTGACCAGAGATCTATTGGCCTGTTTGAAATGCGGAATATGCCCTTTATGATACATATGATATCTTGCGTTCATAATATATGGGTATGATCATCCAAAGAATCCCCGTAATCATGCCTTAAGGTCTACACCCTAATCAGAGATCTATTGGGCCGATTTTAAATGCGGGATATGCCCATTGTGGTACATATAAAAATTGCATTCAGGACGCATAGGTATGGTTATCCAAAACTTCCCTGAAGTTAAGCTTTAAGGTCTACACTCGTAATAAAAGATCTATTGACCAGTTACAAACATGTAGCATTCCCTTTGTGGCACACAGAATAGAGTGCGCTTCTGGACGATTGGATATGGTCATCCAAGAAATTCCTGAAGTCAGGCCTTAAGGTCTGAGGGAAGGGTTTTCCGTTAAAAAAGCACGTGGTAGCACTCTCTGAGAGAGAAAATTGCCCAATTCAGCCCGCCAGAATGACACTGTCAGTGTCGCCAAAATTATTTCATCATTATGCAGTTTACAATTGTTTCGGAATTTGCCGTAAACGAAGAACAAAAGGAATTGGCAACAATGGGGAAGAAATTTATCACTCATGCAGTGGTTCGGCGAGAGAACAGAAGCAGCGCCGACCAATCACGTAATGAGGAGATCAAAATGAACAAACTTCAGCTGGTTAATGAAAATGAAAACATGAACCGTTTCTAGAACAACATTTGAAAATATCGTGAGAGGATTTCTGTACAAGGTTTCCACACAAGCTTTTAAAAGGATTTGGGTAATAACAGTGGCGCTGGTGTAAATAAGACAGATAAGACAAATTAGACAAATAAGACAAATAAGATAGATGAGACAAAGAAGACAAATAAAGTAAGTTCCTCCAGGAATTCCTTCGGAAGTTCCTCCAGCAGTTCCTTCGGGAGTTTCCGGAGGAACTTTCAGAGGAATTCCCGAAGGAACTTTTGGAGAAACTTCTTGTCTTATTTACCATCAATTATTTATCTCGCCCCATTCCTACATTTGATTTCTATTTATTTATTTGGTTTCTCCGTGTTTACAAATGGAAATAGGCTTTTTTCTACTGTCACGCTATATACAAAGTTTCTACGAGGTGAACCGGCCCAGGGCCGAAAACCTCATTAATAAAGATATTAATAATAATTAATATATACAAAGTTGACGGACTTTATATCGCTCTCATTGCTCCTTTCCTGCCGTTCGCCACAAGAAAATATGGTGTTGACTACTCTCCCGGAATGAAAATTTTTGTATGTAATTTGGAAAGCTTGGTTGAAGTAAAAAGAGCTTCCTGCAAAATTTATTGCGGTCACATATACTTTTTATTACCTACATCAAAATGATCGTTGAAAGATTTTAAAACTTTTGTCAGTTGGGTTTTGCAAAATTCGATTCCTTTATGCCTCAAATTATCGGAGAGAGTTACCGAGAAGCGAAAATTTCAGTTGTACAATTGTTTGGTATTAAGAGCTTAATTCAAATTTGGGAAATAGTAGGTCCACAAAATTTTCTAGGAACATTCCTTGATAAATTCCAAAGAGATTGTCAGTTGGGATAAGCGAAATCCGTTCCCAATTCCGAGTTATAGACATTTGAGTATGAAAATAGCGCTCTACCGCGAGAGAACTTCCCTCAGACCTTACAGTCTACACGCGAACCAGTGATCTAGTAGCCTATTTCAAATATGGAATACGCCCTTTGTAGCCCATAGAATAGAATGCATTGTCATGGTCATCCCAGAAATTTATGGGGGAACATGCCCTTTGTGGTATATAGAATAGAATGAGTTCTTGATATGATATGTGCATTAGAACCATTCATGTTTTCAAAAAGTATCGGTAATTCAACTGGTCAGCCCAGAATCATATTTCTTATACGATAATAAAGATTTAAAAAACAATTCTTATGCTAAAAAATGCCTCCTTTTCATCTGATTCGAAAAAAAATTCGAGGTGGCTCAAGTCGATTTAGTGAATTTGGGCTATTTTCAATTTTGTTTGTTGCTATGATTGGCTTTTTCGGGTGAAGAATAAATCAACTCAGCAATTTAGCGTTACGCGTTTCGGCTTACTACACTTCAGCCATCATCAGACGCCTAAAATCACAATTATTTAATTACAATTTTCACAATAAAAAAAATCCACACAAAAATACACTTACTACTAGCTGGCAACCTCCTAGCTGTTCAGTCAGACAAACATAATTACTTTTCTTGCTTTCTTTTCACGCTGGGAGGGAACACCCAAATAACAACCCATCGATTACGTCATTTTCCTCACTCTCAGTCATTCGTTCTAAGCTCTCGCGTACTCTTCTCAATTACGCCAATAACACTATCCAACAAAATTGAACTTTTTTCTCGCTCCCTTCAACCATTTTTAATGTTTTTACTTACTTATGGATCCTGTACACCTCCGGTGGTGCAAAGGGCCGACTTGAAAGATCTCCATCCTGAGCCATGCCCGACTATCGCTTTAACCGGTTGCCAGGTTAGATTTCGGTCGACTTCTTTTATTTCTTTATTGAGGCTTCGCCGCCATGAGCCTCTGGGTCTGCCTCTGCTGCGATGTCCCGCTGGGTTCCAGTCTAATGCTTGCTTACAGATTTCGTTTCCGCCCCTACGTAGAGTGTGGCCGACCCAGCCCCACTTCCGATCCCGAATTTCTGTTGTTATCGGCCTCTGGTGACAACGACGATGGAGCTCGTTGTTTGAGATCCAGTTGTGAGGCCACCAGGCCCGAATTATATACCGCAGGCATCTGTTAATGAACACCTGCAGCCGTTGAGTGTTCTCCACTGATACACACCATGTTTCGCTGGCGTATAACAGCACAGATTTCACGTTAGAGTTGAAAATTCGTATTTTGGTGCGTTCACTTATCTGCCTGTTTTTCCAGATATTTCTTAAACTCGCAATAGGCTTGCTTTCTTGATCCGTGCGCCTATGTCGATCTTGGTACCGCCGTCTGACGCCATTTGGCTACCAAGATATTGGAATCTTTCAACATTCTCCACTGGTTGCCTGGCTACTGTGAAACTGGAAGGAGTCACCGTGTTTACATCCAACGATTTGGTTTTGTTGACGTTGATCAGTGTTGGTAAAAACTTAAAATCTCAAAACTCATGGATGATTCAAATCAAGCGTGAGTTGAAACGCACCCAACTCAGCACCTAAAATCTCATGGATGAGTTGAATCATCCATTTGAATCATCGTAGGTTTTCTTTTGTTTCTCCTTCGTTAAAAACAGTGAATTGACGTTTGTCGCATAAAATATTAGACACTCTTTTATGTATGAGCAATAAATTGCCCCCAAATTGATTTCAAATGCGTTTTTGAACCAAAATGATTTTTTGGCAAATGAGTGAAATGATGCGTTTTAGCATGAAAAATTCAAGCGTGATGCATTCCTTTTAAATCGCAGACGATTTCGATCGCACGGGACCGCTCGTTGATTGAGATATACTGCCGCGAATCGCATATCTGTCCCATCTTTGCTGGGTTTCCTATGCATATGGGACAAATGTGCGATTCACGGCAGTATATGAGTGATTTTACCAACACTGTGTACGTGCCAAATGAAATTCAGCAACCGAGATGCATTCTACAAGGCCCATTCTACATAATTCAAACTTTATTCGAAAAGTGAGGAGCCGAAATTCAACTTTGCATAGGAGAGATACCAAATTTTTATGAAAAGACGTACTTTTGTGAATTTAATTCCGTTTTTCACAACAAATGAACGTGCCTAATGAAATCCAACAACCCACATGTATTCTACAAGGCCCATTCTACAAAATTCAAACTTTATTCTGGAAGTGAGGAGCCGAAATTCAGCTTTGCAGAAGAGAAAAACAAATTTCTATGAAGATACGCACTTTTGTGAATGAAATTCGGTTGTTCACAATTGAACGTGCCAAATGAAATCCAACAACCCACATGCACTCTAAAAGACCCATTTCACCAAATTCAAACTTTATTCTAAAAGTGAAGAGTCGAAATTCAGCTTTGCAGAGGAGAGAAACCAAATTTCTATGAAAAGACGTACTTTTGTGAAATAAATTCCGTTTTTCACAACAAATGAACGTGTCAAATAAGATTTAACAACTTACTTAGATCTTATACGATTTCTTCTATATAATTCAAACCTCTTTCTGAAAGTTATAAACCGAAAACCAGCTTTACAGAACAGAGAAACCAAATTCCCATAAGAATACGTAGTTTTGTGAATTTAAACCCGTTTTTCTCAAAAACTGGAAGTGTTACAAAAAATCTGAATAGGGTAATTCGCCAATTGTTGAACACTACCTAAATGTTGAACGGTGTGAATAAAAATCATAATGGAGTTCACTATAAACATTTTCCTAGAAATATACCAAAAGTCGCAAATGCGCTTGAAACGTTATGACATTTTCTGGTGATATTTTGCTTTGCATCATGGTTTTTACTATGTGAAAATTAATTCCGAAAATATTTTACACTTGATGTTTCAACGATACCTAATATCTCTAAATTAAAAATTAAATTTTTGCTCTCACTATTTAAGCTTTACAACTTTAATTACTTTACACATCACTACCACTATTTTTTCAAATTAAATCCGAAAAGTTTCTCATATGATTGACTAAATTTATATTACTTATTGTTATTAATTTGATGAATTTAATGAATATTTTAATTGTATTTTTATTCTTGCTTATGTGGCCATTTGTTGAACACTAACATAACCTAAAACAGCTGGCTTCGTAAGCAGAAGTGCCAGATAGTTTTCTATTTCACTAATAAATGCTCCACAAAATATGAAAAAATATAACCCTTTATTAGGTAGTACTGATGTAATTGTATCCAATGGTTTATTAAAAAGCTTATTATTAAGCTTATTTAACAATATTCGCATAATATTCATAGAAAATCCAAACTTTCGCATTTTTAATGAATAATTTCTGGCCACACGGTCCATGACATTTGGCTTGTTTACAACTTCAGTTCGTGTAGCAATAAAATTATTTGTGTCGTTAGATAGTTGTTCTCTTCCCTCAAAATGGACATGGATAATACGGTAAAATAATCATTTAAATGATGCATTACATACATTATTGATCTGTTCAACTTTTCTTTTATTACAGGAAACACTAACTGAAAAGCAAGTTGCTAAAAATCGAAGCAAACAAAAACAGTATCCGGAATCTAACCTCAATCATGCAGTAGCCGCTGTGAAGTCAAAGATAATGACGTTGGGAAAAGCTGCTAGTCACTACGGCATACCGAAAGGAACGCTTCATTTTCGACTAAGCTCCAAGTGGTCAGGAAAAATTTCCCGTGGACCTAAACCAGTGCTTTCCCAGCACGATGAGAACAAACTTGCGCAATGGATTAAGGAGATGGAAAAACGAGGATTTCCTTGCACGAAGGACGCTCTGTTTTCGAGAGTGAAGACGTTTTTGGACTCGACGAACCGGGACACAATTTTTAAGGATAACACTCCCGATAACACAGATATTTTATATAATATTCCTAATAAATGATTCAATATTTATGTATTTTTCCCTTCCTTTGTTTCACAGGTTATAAGTGGTTGGAACTATTCTTAAAACGTCGAGGAGTGATCGATGCATTGTCTATCCCGAAGCCCGAAAGCATAAGTCATGCGGCTGCAACTGTCTGTGAATCCGATATCAGGAAGTGGTTTCAATTAATTGGAGACTACGTCGCAAAGGAAAATCTGTCAGATATCCTGAAAGACCCGCGGCGAATTCTGAATGGAGACGAAACGATGTTCCTTTTCGATCCAGAGACGAAGTCAGTTATTGCAACGAAAGGAAATCGAAATGTGTACCTCGTTCAGAAAGCAGACCCAAAGAAGAATATTACGGTTTTGTTCACCTTTGATGCTGATGGGTATATGTTCCCGCCGGATATCATCCTGCCGTACAAGCGTCTATCGAAACATATTCTGATGAGCATGCAATCCGATTGGGGTGTTGGCAAATCGGAGCGCGGCTGGATGGACAGAGAAAATTTCCAGGCTTACATTCAGAACATTCTGTATCCATCGTTAGTGCGCCGCAATGTTCCGTTTCCGGTTATCTTCTTTGTAGACGGCCACTCTTCCCACACTGGCATTGAAGCAGCAGAGGCTTGTGCTAC
This sequence comes from Armigeres subalbatus, assembly GCF_024139115.2. Taxonomy (NCBI): domain Eukaryota; kingdom Metazoa; phylum Arthropoda; class Insecta; order Diptera; family Culicidae; genus Armigeres; species Armigeres subalbatus. Next base: position 93,657,014 of record NC_085141.1, read on the forward strand.
TTTGGGAATAATTTTAATCGCATTATACCCGAATGCAACGCACATAATGCAACCCTGTGATGTTTCAATATTCAAGCCCCTTAAAAACCAGTGGACTAAGGTAATCGACCAATGGAAGATGGAGAACGATGGAAACACCTTCACGATTGACCATTTTGGAGGTGCCCTAGATACTGCTATCCGAACCGGAATAAAAACGGCTACTATCCGCGCTGGATTTCGTAGGTGTGGACTTTTTCCCTTTGATGTGGATGCCATTGATTACAGTAGATGTTTGGCGAGATCATCGGAAATAGAAGCTGTGCCGAATGTTCCAGTAGTGCCTGTGGGTTCGTTAACCGGGTCCAGCTTACGAGATCCACCAACTTTGACAGTAATTACATACTCCACAGAAAACTCCAATGAGTCCTCGGCGGAAAGTCTCTTAGTAGCTTCAGGATTTTTGGCAACACCTCCATCTCCGAAAATAACGCTTTGGTCATCTACACCGGATTCTGATTTTGAACCAAGCCTGTCTCCGTTACCACGCCAGCTGTCGCCAATTCCGAACACACCGCAAATGGTAGGTACTTCCCCAATGCTACTGCACACCTCGTCATATGCTGAAGATCCTATCAATTCGGAAACTGCACTAATGGAAAACGTCAATACAAAATCGGCAATAAGTCAAACATCAATCGGAATCCAATTTTCAAGAGCTGAAGGTGGGTCACGAATTACTGACCATGGTCCTCGTCGCATTAGTATTTCTAATTTCCTACAACTTCCACCAACTCCGAAACGGAAGCAAATAAAACGTAACTACAGACAAAAACGCCATTTCATCCTAACTGCTGCAGAGCGCATTCAAGAGCTTGAACAGAAGGAGCAAGAAAAAGAAAACGCTGCGATTCGTCGTCAGGAAGCCGTCGAACAACGGGCATCGAAAAAAGCGGACGTCGAAAGGAAGAAACAAGAGCGGAAAATTTTGCTTGAGCAGCGACGAGCTTTGAAGAAAGTTGAAAATGAGAAAAAGAAAGAACTGAAGGATAAAATGAAAAATCTAAAATTGAAAAACAAACGAAATATGGATAAAGTGGAGGCATCTGAAGAAAAAGGAAAAATATCCAAGCGGATCCGCAATTGATCGGTATCACATGAAGAACTACTTTAAGCATTTATTAATGACTATCATTATTTTTTGGAAATCGGCTATTTAAAATACCTAAACACAAAAGTTGAAATGTATGGATTCTATACAATGAATTTGAAATAAAATGAATGACATTCTATGGATTACATGACTGAATTCAGCGAAGAAAAATCTTTCAAGTACACTGAGAATGGTTGAAGGGAGTAAAACACTGTTGACTAGTGTAATCCGTTGAAGGTTGTGTCAAAGGTACCACACTCTCGCTGTTTTTTTTTTAATTTGGAATACTTTCGCAATTGTTCTGGTTGCCTGGTCTTGTATTCGATTAAAAATTTTAGTATTACTTTAATCGAATACATGTACATCTTCCTTGAAGTGGACCGCCAACCCCGATCACGGATTTCTGTTTTTGCAGTCATTCCTGTGTTCTGCGATCCTCAATTCCAGCATCCCTGGGCTGGACAGATGAATTTTCTATACTTTTTGAAAACATGAAGAGATCTAATGTGCGTAGTCATCTGAAAAATCCCCGGAGTAAGGCCTTAAATCCGACACACGTAAACGTAGATCATTCAGACAGTTTTAGAAAAGAATTTGTTCACTAGGGTAACTGTCCTATTTTGGACCCCTAGAGAAAGTACTTCCCAATATATACTTATATCTATTGAAATACAGGTTCGATACGGGCGGAAATGGCACAACTTCAAAGATGAAGGTTTTATTTATAAAAAAGAAATTCGAAATGGGCTTCAGTTATTGATAAATCGGTGAAATTTGCCATTTTCTGAAATGAAAATATTCTTCGTTTTGGACAGTGCAACATATTTTGGACCCCAGAATGTACACATTTTGGACACCCCCAATTTAATCTCTTCAAAGTCGAATTTCTAATTTACACTGGTCAATTTCGCCGAAGCAAAGTCTTATCTTTCGATTGGCATGCATCAATGAGAAGATTCCTGCGTTTTAAATTCACATATTCGACAAAAAACTTATTGTGTACGTTCTGAGATTTTCAGTAATGTATACTTTTAATCGTTACGCATTGTAACGCTCGCCTTCTTGAACAAACTCGTTTCCACGAAATTTCATCTAAATATCGCACGGGAAACCAGTGAGACAGATGCTGAACAATATTATTTTTCCGAAGCCAATGGAGGAATTAGCAGCGGCATTGATTTTAGTTCAGAAATCAAGAAAATGTCGCCAGGAGGGTCCAAAATGTGTAGGGGTCCAAATCAAGTTGGTTACCCTACTGTCCATTTCCTTTTAGAATGTTATCTTCTGTTCGTTGTCTTACTGTTGCTATGTTAGTTATTCGTACATCTGATCGAATGACGTTTGGTTGAAAGGACATTTGGTCTTAAACGGATATTTGAATTAATAATCTTGGCATATTTAGTCTAATGACGTTCAGTCGAATGGATGTTTGAAAGAAAGGAAATTTGGTCAATAACAATTTAAAAACAAATGATTTATTGCGGTGTTTCTAAAAGTCACATAATTATTATTGCTCCAATATTGTCCAAAGAAAGATGGGTTCATAAAAAGAATAAATAATACGAAAACGGTGAATATTCCGAGAATATTTTGATTGGATATTGACTTTGGCGAACCCCTCTAACCGACTACGATGAACCAGAGCAAAAGAAATTTTGTCGAATGATGTTTCGTCTTTAGACATGACGTCGAATAGACTTTAGGTCAAATGATGATTTGGTCGAAATTAAATCTGTTGACGAATTATCCATTTAACTAATGTAGAACGGCTAATTTTGTCGCCTATTGTTGAACTCTCATAAGAAATGCACGTGTGTTCAACAACAGGCAAAGAAATTAGCCGTTCAACATTTGGCAAATTACCCTAATTGCCTACTACTGAATAAACACTTTCAACATTCGACAAAATTTCCATTCGACTAAATGTCATTCGACTAAAAGTTATTCGACGAATTGACCCAAAGCCAATTTTCTCGACAGAATCTCTTCAGTGAATAATTCGGAACTCCTGGGGGAAATTCTTGGGGATTCTCTAGGGGAATTTTCCAAGATTTACCCTGCAAACCCTTTGGATTTTTTTTCTGCAAATTTTTCAAAATTTCCTCGGCAAGTTCGTCTTAATTTTTTTAAAATATACTCGGAACTTTTCCTCGGATATTCTACGAAACTTCGTCCGAAAATTCTTTGGCGAATTCCCCGGGATTTCCTCGGGAAATTCTTCGGAATTTCCTTCAGAACTACTTAAAATTTGGTGGCCAAATTCTTAAAATTTCTTCTGGACTTTTTTTTTCGGAATTTCCTCAGGGAATTCTTGAGAGTTTCTTCGGGAATAAAAATTACGAAAAAAAAAATCCTGGGGGAATTCTTCAAAATTTCTCTGCAATTTACTCAGGACATTCATCAAAATTTGAATGTCCTATCAAAATTTCCTCAAGATATTATTAGTTTAGTTTAACTTAGCTTAGACTGATTGTACATGCCAATGGTTGTTACTCCGTGATTAATCAGAGCTGGTGTAAATTGCACTACGATCTAAGTGAATAGAAGTTGGGATTTACCACCTATTCTTGAAGTACACGTTAAAGCAGCACTTGAATGCAGATCAATAACGGCATAGGCCGAGTCCTAACAGTTGGTAAAGGATGGGAATGTTGGTGTTGGTATGTAGTTTAAATCATGTACGAGTCAAATCCTATCAGTATCATAGCTCAATCGCTCATGATGCGAATCGCGATTTGCATCATTGCCTGATTTTTACGTGTTCTTCATTTTTGAATACATTAAATTATCTTTGTTGGATTCAAACAATGGCTAATAAATCCATATGTAGGCAAAACATACGTCTCGCCTGGGAAAGTAGAATAGTCTATGCCACATTATTTCTTAAACAGGGATGAGCCTGGGATTTAGCCTACGATCTGCTGCTTATAAGGCAGAGGCGGTAGTCACTAGCCACCGAGTACGTCAGGAAATATTTGAAATTTTCTAAGAAAATTTTCCGGATGTTTCTCTGGAGAATCCACAGATTTTTTTTCGGAAATCCTAAAGAATTTTCCAAGGCAAATGCAAAATTCACTCAGAAAAATCTTCATTTTTCTCAGGAAATTATACGGGAATGTTATTCGGAGTTTTTCCAAGGAATATTAACGCGAAATGTCAAACATATCTATCAGCTGAGGATATTAAAACGAATATTGGTGTTGAAATCACTTCGTACGATTTGCCCGCGGGCCGCACCCTTGTTTTGCTTCAATCGTTTCGTACCGAGCGAATTCAATACCAACATCCGTTTTTCAGCAGATAGATACAGCATACAGATAGATAGATACAGATAGATACAGATAGATTCAGCAGATAGATACATTTAAAAGCTTTCGACCAAGTGCTAATTTGTATGACCAAAGCAAATTTTTATTGTGTGAGAAGAAAACTAAGGAAAAAACGCCCAAAGTACTGAGCACCACTGTCCTAAGTAATTTCCGGAGGATTATCAGATGAAATCCTAAGAAATTTTGAAGGAATTTTTGGAGGAATCTCTTAAAAAATTCTAGCAGAAATTTAAGAATGTCGGAAATTCCTTCGGGATTCAACTTGGAAATTCTATTCGGAAATTTCTCTACGAATAACTACGAAAATTGTTTTAAGAGAAACCCTTTGGAAATTTCTTTAGGAATTCTTTGGAAAGGTTAAAATTATTTTCGGAAATACTTTTCGAAATTTCTTCGACAATTCCTTCAGAATTTTACTCGGGAATTCTTCTAGAGATTCGAATTCGAGAATACCTTTACAAATTATTTTACGAATCTCTTCCGGAATTCTTTTAGCAATTCCTTTTGAAAAAAAACCTTTAGGAATTCCTTTTTATATTTCATTGAAAATTTGTTTGGTTTTTTTACGGAAAACCATTCAGAAATTCTTTAAAGAATACCTACGGAACTTTTTTCAGGAAAACATTCTTTTGAAGAATTTCTTATATATGATATTTTTATGAATTCCTTCGGAAATTGCTTTAGGAATTCATGCCAAAATTGAATTAGGAATTTTTTAATGAATTGCTTCAGCAATTATTTCAGATTTTTTTTCAAACAAGTTCTTTCAGCAATTCCAAAACTCTAGGAAGAATTTCTTGAAAATCCTATTTCCTCGTAGGAATTTCTTCAGAATTTCAACAAGGAATTCTTTCCAAAATTCCTTCAGGATTTTCTTCGGACATAACTTTTATTTTAATTAGAAATTTCATAAGACCTTCAAATATCCTTTTCGAAATTCTTTCGGAAATTAAAAATTTATTCAGAAATCCGTTCAGGAATCATACAGAAATTACTGCAAGAGTTCCTTCGGAAAATTACACTGGAAATTCCTTTGACATTTCCGTTAGAAACCCCTCCAAAAATTCATTTCTATTTCATCATTTATAAACTTCTGGGAAAAAACGCAAGCATCATTTTCGGAATAATTCCTGCAGGAATCTCAAAAGGAATTTTGTATAGTTTTAATAAACGCAAAAGGAAGTTCCGAAGGAATTTGCGAATAAATTTGCAAAGGCCTTTTCATAAGATTTTCCGGAGGAATGTCAAAAAAAAAATAATGGCTTAATTTTCTAAATAATTCCTGGAGAGAATTCCGGGAGTGGAAAGAATTTCATTAAAAAAAATGCTTGAAGGAGTTTTCGAAGAAATTTCTAAAGGAAAACCTGAAATATTTTCGGAAAGGAATTTCGAAAGCAATTCCTTCCTTTTAGAAGAAATACCCAGTGGAATTGAAAAAAAAATCGTTTACGAAATAATTCAATAAGCAATAACAATAATAAAGCAATTTCAATTACCATATTATTAATCTTTGCTTTATACCGGACAGATGTGTTCATCCATAGAAGGACTATTCCCTTTCTTTGCTTCATACCGAGCAAACGTGCCCAGAAGGCATTATCTCCTCACTGCTGGTCAAATGCGCTTATTGAAATAAAACATTGCCTTCATTCATTGATTTATACCGCAATCTAAGAGAATTTAGACCGGATTACAATACACTAGCAGCATTTAATAAGTCAAAATAAATTCAAAATAGTTCTTAATTGATTTCGCTAAATAGCATTCCGCGAAATATATCTCGGTGAAAAGGTGCATTCCACGAAATGTCTTTCGGAGAAATGATACCTTCCGCGTGATGGCGCACAGCGAAAAAAAATCCGGTGAAGTTTTTTGGCGAAATAGTATACAACCCATCCAAATATTTCGATTTTTGATACATATTTGCGTAAATTACAGCCCATTAATATTCTTGAGCGTACAAAAACATTAAAATTCTTTAATATAATAAAGTTTGCGATAACTTCGTTCTAAATAAAAAATAACATAATAAACCCACATACATATTCATATGGGGAATTCCATAAAAGCGTTCTCCGCAGTGAAGTAACCAAACCACCCTCTAACCTAATCACCGCCGAAGCTGTAGCACCACACTCGCCCGGAAAGTTCAGCCGAGTTCAAGTTCCCGCGATGGACCATTTCACGCACCAGCAACAACCGGGTGATGATGTTGGGAAGCAAAGAAAAACACACACTCAATGCATGGTGGTGGGTAGGCACTGAAGAAGATCAGCCACTCAGCGAAAAAAAACTGGACTCTCTACTTCTTCGGTGTGGCACTTGCCATGGTACTTGTTGAACTTTTGGAGTTCTTCCATGTGGCAAAAACTGGCCGCTGGAAGTGAAGCGGAGATAAACGACGACTGCCGTTGCCGCCGCAGCAAGTTAAAAAGATCTGACTCACACGGCAAGCGACGAACCCAGTCCACAGTGAGAGGCGAATGGATGATTATTGACCTTCAGAAGGACAGAAGCACACACAACGGATGACAAGTTATTCCAAGCGTTGAAATCGATGCGGAATTTGTCGTTATCATCCGAATTGGTGTCACGCGAATCATCCGCACATACCTCACCACACACGTCTGCGTCGTTTCAGAAGAGATGCTAATTTAGTGAACCCACCTGAAACAGGTAGGGTAACAGGACTGAACACTCCGACACCACCAATTTTCGTCGCATTCAAATGAATGTGAAATTTTGCCTTATTTTTTTTAGATCACACCAAAAACATAAAGCTTCGATACCAAACGCATTACTACTTATGATTTTTTTGTTAAATTTGATAGACAAAGCGTCACCTTTTTTCCTATTAGTCACATGCATTGACCAAAATAAATAGAACAAAATTAAATTCTAGTTAAAAACGTTTTAAATTTAACGATTGTGGTTTGTTTGTAATCAAGCTAGTAAGTAGTGCTAAACCCCACATGAAAAGTTTGTATTTTTCTTTTAACGTCGAGGTTCACATTTGCGGAAAGGCTAGCCCAAATATTATTTAAAACATTATCACATCGCGGCGGTTGCTAAAACTATGAACAAATTGCTCACGGTTTGCTGTCAGTCTCCGGTGGTGAATGCTGTCGTCATCATATCTCGGCAACAGTTTTTTAATTGGACAAGTTCTGTGGAATTAGGTACCCACAAATGCTGTGGACGCAGTTTATAGTCGCGTGGTGCCGGCTATTTATCCTACTTCTACAGGCGAAGCAAAAGCATACACACACAAAACAGATGACCGAGACGAAACGAGGTGCTGGCCCCATGAGTTTGCGAAATAGCGCTTCTTCGGAAGGTTCATATCGACCGCAAGGGGAAATTCGGGTTCGGCTGTTCGGGCGGTTTACGGAAATCTGCCCATCAGGTGATCGATGCCACAGGGGGCGGAAATGAATGACGCAGTTTAGATTGGAGTCACGATTTGTTGACACATCGGTCTTGGCGGAATGAAGAATATTTCCAGTGTAAGCGAATGGGGGTCGCAAAATCACCACCGAGTTTCGATTGACGATGACGACCGACCAACCGGTACCGTTATACGACGATGGGCGTTGGTGATTTTTTACTTCAGTATTATTTTCGATTTGTCATCGCGACCAGCGATGCCAGATCTACGGAAATTTCCGTAGATCTACGGAATTGAGTGCTTTCTACGGATCTACGGATCCGTGGATAAAAACTACGGAAATTTGAAAATTTCTGCGGAAATCTACGGATTTCTACTACACTTTTAGTTTCAATTGATCTGGTTTCAAATTTAAATCAAGTTGAGTAAACAATATATAAGTTCCTGATATAGGTATGGGTTTCTATTTAGAGGGAAAGACCGTTACAAATATTTATTGAAAGTTATGTCCTATTGGTCTCCGAAAGGTCAAGGGAAGATAATAATAATTATTTTTAAAATGAAAAAAAAAATCAAAAACTCATTGGATTTATTAAAAAAAAATTTAAAATTCTAAAAAAATGGAAATTTTATTGTTGCCCCTTCAATTTATTACTTTCAGACAATAATAATGAGCGATTCCAAGCAACAGCATCAAAATTTAAGAAAATTTTTAATTCATGATTTTCTATTGAGTTGAAACTTTGCACAGTTTTTCAATTTCATCTAAATCGTCATTTTTCGATATCAAATCTTCATATTGAGTCACGACTAACTTTTCAAAAGGGTGTATGTGAAAATGGTTCAAAAATATTTAAAAAGCTGCACAGCAAAAACGGAATGTTCGATTGTTATGATTTTTTCAGCAAAGTTAGACAACTAAATGGTGATTCTTAAGAAAATGTGCACAGTAAAAAAAATTTTTTTGCCTTTAAAAATATCATTTTTGTCACAAAAACTCAAATATCTCAAAACCCTATCTTTTGTCGAACGTAATTTTTTTAGGGAAAACGGTCCATTATATTAGCTATCTACCATAAAAATTTGGTGATGGTAAACTAATAAACAAAAAAGTTATGACATTTCAAACATTTCACAATTTTCACATATAGTAAACAAAAAAAAATTTCCGTGTATTTTTTTTTTTCAAGAATCGCAGTGAGTGAGTTAAACAAGTTGTTTGTATGATATTCCATATTTATGTATTCATCGATATTATGTATATTATATGTATAAATAAATAAAAATGAATTAATATTATCCTAAGTATTAAATTAAATGTGGCAGTTACACAATGTTGTTATAGAAACTCTAAGAGTTTTGGGTTTGAATTTTGGTATGGGTTATGATATCATGAAAACGGTTTATTAATACTTATTTTTTATTTATTTTTATTCAAATTTTTTAAAATATCGAACACTTTTGAATTATTATCAGCACAGTTTGAGTATAGTTTTGCTTTAATTTTATTTTCCGACAATGGAATGAAACAGTGAAATTTTTGGGTTCCTTGGATCGTTTTCGCGTTATTAAATTGCTCGCTGAGCTCTGAAGCCTTTATTTCGTACTCTTCAGTAGTAGTAAAACAAAATGATAATTTGGTTAAATCTTTGTCTTTTCTACGATTTGCCCAATCAAAAGTTCTTTCGCAGTTTTAATTGGATGCTCACGTTCTTTGGCTAAGCTTGCTCTTGTGGCCATGCGCTTTATTGTTCCTCCAATAGCATCACAAGGACCTTTGCCATGTGATGTAGCAAAAACGCCATTCTGCATCAATTCTGTACATTGATTTAAATTGACATAGACTCGAAAAATTCTTACGATTTTTGTACTGCGACGCTGCTCCATCAGACATGAAATATATCTTTTTGACTTCTTTATGCTTATCAACGCGTAAAAAGTTAATCATTTTTTCAATGAACAAGTTTACGGATACTGAATCGTGTCTTAAATCTTCGGAAATTATAATAAAACTTAAGTGTTCAATTTGCGTACTTCCATTAAAATGAATAACGAATGGATGAATTGTAGCTTGTTGTACGTTCCAGTGATGGGACTGCACTTCATCTTGCAATACAAAGCTGTAATTTTCAGAAAAATCACAAATGACTAAAAATTCACCATTTTGTAATGTATTTTTCGTATTTTTTAAAAAGCTGGATTGTTCTGTTTTAATGAAATCGTGAGGGATTAAACTTTCTAATTTCAAGCAAAAATATGACACAAACTCATCTACAGGTTTTACAATAGTTTCTACGTCACACCTATCCGTGGTCACCCATTGCTCAAATGATAACTGATCAATATATTTTTCTTCAAACTAGCGAATAAAGTATTTTCCAATGATGAAGAATCTGGACAATCCGAACAAGATCGTAGATAGCAATTTGATGTTGTATTTTCACACAAAAGACTACCAGTTAACATTTTAATATCCTTTGTTAAATTGATTCTTTTCAAACTATGTAAAATAAGATTAATATTCTCATGGGTTGTGCACACACACACATTATGTGTTCCTGAATTGGAAAGAAGCTTGCATTGCCTTTGCCGAAGGCTTGCAAATGAGGAAAAACCTATTTTAATATTATCGTGAATTTCCTTGAAGCGTGTGTACGCTTCTTTCTTTTGCCTTTTGTGGAGCTCGAAGTATCACTACTGATGCTTGCAAAAGTTTAAAGTTGATATCAGCAGTTAATTTTTAAATTTATGTTTTTGCTGTATAGTAATGGAAAGTTACATGCAAATTTATATCTGTAGAAATAATCGGATCGTTTTTTATTTGTTTGCAAATCTGATTAAATTGATCTTAATTAATTATCTTAAAGATAACTCGTCCAGCTCAAACCTTTGTAGGGGTATGTGGCGGGACCATCATCATCATCATCATCATCAAAGTCGTCATCATTAATCGTTTTTGGATTGCTTGACGCTTTCCATCTTTTTTTACTGATACATAATCTTTTTGACCAGGCATAGCTCGACTTACTTCATCATCTTCAAAATATTGAACTACTATTTCTTTTGTCTCATCTGTTAATGCAGTACTAGACCTAGTATTTTTGGTTGAAAGACAGTTATTCTTCAATTGTTTTGCCTCTTTTACTGTATTTCTATTGGTTTTGAACTCATCAATGGCATCCTGAATAGACCACGAACTTGGCAGCATCGACAAAATCAATAATGTTTCTTTCCTTGTCGTGGCTGCATTCGAGAACCTTTCCTTCATATTTATAATTACCTCATCGTAGTCTGTATTTTCCACATCATCAGGTCCTAATTTGAAGAGGTTTCTTCGTACAGCTTCGTTTATTTCACGGTATTTTTCTCCGGGTAATAAACGTAGTCCATCTTACTCCATTTAATCGGAGTCACTTTTATCTCAGCTATGCCCTCGTTAAAGCGTTCGATGTTGACCTTTTGGATACACTCATCTTCCGATTGATTTGTTGAAACAGATTTCGCTGATGGTACGGTGGCAAGGCTCTCAGCACTTAATACTTCTGGTAATTCCTCAGTTGTTGTCGATACATCTGGCAATTCCTCAGTTGCTGTCGTTTTCGAACTTCCTGCGCTCTGCTCAACCGATGATATACAGATTGCTCTTTTGTCAACGTTTAGACGGCAGGACGTGCAAATGCGTAAAATTGTATTCAATGTGGACATTGGAGCATAACCAGTCGCTTTCAGTTTATCTATGGTGCTTTCGGTGAGATTTCGTAACTCTTTTGAACACTTTTTTCCATCAAACGGCCTACAACAGTTGAGAAAGCGGCTACTCATGTTGTTCGTAATATTTCAATAAACAAAATCACTTTTAAGTTTTTACTGACTAGTTTGGTGTCATTTGCTTGACTGAAGATAAAAATTACTATAAGATCTTTAACAACCTTAGTAGTAGTAATTTTTTTGCTTTTTCGTGAGCATTGTCATGGTATGTACCTATCATGCATTTGTTGTTGTTGAAGATACCCGTTTCCTCCCGATCATAAAGTCTATTCTCTAAGAGGTATATTTTTTGCAGGTCAACTATAGACGTACACGTGTATATAAATCTTTGATTTTGCAGCTTTTGTCTTAAAAATTACATTTCTGATATGTTTCTATCAACGTTATTATCAACAGGTTTCAACACTATTAAAAGAATTTTTCGCCAGTCACGTGCAATGAAAATTATGACACTATCAATACTTTTGATCACAACACTGGATCGTGTCTAAGTTTCTTATAGATGCTATGAATAATTAAATCAAAATATCATGAAAACAACTTGTTTAAATCACGTCCCTTAACAATAAAATCTGCATCAAACTGCAATTCTCGAAATAACACACAGAAAAAATTTTTTTTACTAAATGTGAAAATTGTGAAATGTTTGAAATGTCATAACTTTTTGTTTATTAGTTTACCATCACCAAATTTTTATGGTAGATAGCTAATATAATGGACCGTTTTCCTAAAAAATTACGTTCGAAAAAAGATAGGGTTTTGAGATATTTGAGTTTTTGTGACAAAAATGATATTTTTAAAGGCAAAAAAAATTTTTTTTTACTGTGCATATTTTCTTAAGAATCACCATTTAGTTGTCTAACTTTGCTGAAAAAATCATAACAATCGAACATTCCGTTTTTGCTGTGCAGCTTTTTAAATATTTTTGAACCATTTTCACATACACCCTTTTGAAAAGTTAGTCGTGACTCAATATGAAGATTTGATATCGAAAAATGACGATTTAGATGAAATTGAAAAACTGCGCAGAGTTTCAAATATTTTCGAAATGGTCGCTCAGGATCGACTGACATGCCCCCGTGGAATGCCTCTAATACGAGGGAGCATGCTTTTTTTAAATAGTTGTATCGGCTTAATTCAATTCTAAATATGAATATATAACTCACAGACGAAAAAATAGACTATACCAAGCTGTATCAAACAACTCAAAAACATTCGAACCTCTTTGATTTATGGGATGTGTAGATTACTTCTGCATAAGGTTAACTGGATTTTCATGATAGAATTAGAGGCGGAAACATTAGAATTGATAGTTCCATTGAGATTCGGCAGACATTTTTTTTATAGAAGTGGATTTTAAAAAGCGAGCCGTGGGCAATTTTCGTTACGATTTGAATCGAACGAACTTCTGTCTTGCTTCCATTTGAAGAGAAAGGGAAGAGTATCAGAGTTGAAGAGAGATCAATTTCCATGCTGGTACCGTAGATGATAAAAGCAATCTTGAATTTTCTGGTCGATCATTGACCTAGATTACCACCTAATTGCCTAACACCCAGAAAATAATCACATTGAAAATAATTCTTTTGTATGATCCATGAAGCAATAGTTTTCCTCAAATTTGTTTGCTTACGCCAAAATTGTTCTGATTTTTCGCCAATTTTTATAAATCCTGGCGGAAATTCCCATTTGACATTTCAATGCAAATTCCTTCGAAAAACTCTTCAGGGATTCATCCGGAAGTTCCCTAAGAAATTATTTTAGAAACTCCTCGGAAAGTAAATTCTAAAGGAAATTCTGAGATAATTGCTAAAGGAATTTCCGACTTTAGCAATTATCTCAGAATTTCCTTTAGAATTTACTTTTCGAAAATCCACTCAAGTTATACTTCGGAAAATTCTTCAATAATTCATTTGAAAATTCCTCCAAAAAAACTTTCGGGAGCTCTTCCAGGAGTTCCATTTTTTTTCAAAAAATCCGCCGGTAATTGCATGTTTTTCAAGGAGTACGTTCGGAAAAGTTCAAAATAAATTTCTCCAGAAGTTTCATCGAAAGTTTCTACAGGAAATCCCCTGAAAATTCTTCTTCTGAATGTCAAACATTCTTCTACAAAACTTTGAAAATTCCTTTTGTAATTCGTTCGGATACTCCTAGAGCTTCGTCCTAGGATTTTCTAGATGAAATTCCAAATGAATTACTGAATAAACTTTTGAATAAATGGAATTTTTCGTGTAGCGATTTCCATAAAAATTAATAAAATAATTTCTGAATTAATTCCTGTAGATATTTCTGAAAATATTATTAAAGGATTTTTTTTTCTTTGTCTGTCATAGAGCTCGGACCTAGTTGATCCATCTCGCTCATTAAAGGAATTTTTGGAAGAATTGCCTTAATAATCCTTAGAAGAATTTCTGAACAAATTTCCGGAAGAATTCTTTACGGAACTTACTAAGGTTGTCCTATAGAAATTTCCGAAGGAATTTGTGGGAAGTTAGTGGAATTCGAAAGCAACTCCTTTAGGAGGTTCCGAAGAAGTTTCTGAATTCATTTGCAAAGGATTTTCCAAAGGAAGTCCAGTTAAATTTTTTTGATTTAAAAATGAATTCCTTGAATAGATTTTTATGGATATTTAGAGGATTTCTGATAGAATTCCAAAAAATGAAGGTATGCCTGAAGATTGTTTCGGATGTTTTACCGAATTAATTCCTGGAGGTTTGTCCCATGTAATTGTGTAAAGTATTTACAGAAAAATGTTTAGAAGACTATCTATAGAATTTCTGGATAAATTTACGAAATAACACCAGAATGATTATTTCAAGATTATTTTCGAGGGTTTTCTGGAGGAACTTGTAACTAATGGGGCAGCCGCTCATGGATTAAAAAACAGTTTGGTAATGGATGGATTGTAATCCTGATATTTTGAGGATTTTCTTCGTTTACAATCTTAATTTCAGTGTCAAAATAGGGCTTTGTTTTATTGCTGCACTGGATTAGTTATAGTTCTTATGCTGACGCCAAATTATGAATGAACTCATTACGTTGTTGGTTAATCAACATTACCACAACTATGGCACCGCCAGCGCTAAAGCTCAATAATTTGAAATATGAACAATAAGAAGTCCATAGTATTAAACTGATTCTATGTTAAAATTTTCAACAAAGTTCAATAAATAAAATGTAGGTAGTATCAGCGTTGGAAACAGTTACCACAGACAAACAGACATAACACTCGTCAAATTTCCATCGTTCACTGATTTACTGGTCAAATCAAATAATGATTAGTTGGCCAATCGATCACTCGTGGCGCGCGCATCGGATTTGCTCGAGTTTGACGTTTGCTCACTACCGCCATCTGGTTCGTGATTTGTCCAACTAACTAAAATCAACAGATGTCGTTAGTGTTTGAACGACAATGAATCCGGTGAGTAAATGTTCAATGTGTTATGTCTGTTTGTCTGTGCAGTTACTGTCAAAAATATGTATAGCAACTGCCATTACGGCGAATGTGAAAATGTGTGTAGAGGGCACTATGCCTTGAATCTATTTCTGTTTGGTTTTTCATGAAAGTTAGGACACAGACAAACCGACGTAACACTGATGAAATTCCTATCGACCATGTGCTCAACGGTCGTTTCAAATTCAACTGATGACGAATTTCACAACCAGAGGCGCACGCATCGTATATCTTTGTATTTGACATCTCACACTAGCGCCTTCTGTTGACATTGTTGTACTAAACTTCATTTCATGCAGCATGCTCGTAAGGTGATGGTAAGGTAATTGTGCAATGTTTGTATGTGGTTAGAATATAACAAGACCAGTAACTATAAATTTTGGACGGTTAGTTGTTATTTCTATGCATTGAGAAAAATTAGAGATCTGTCCTGTGATGTTTTCCCGAGCAGCACAAGTCAAACAAAAATGGTTGCAGCAACTTGATTGTGACTAAATTTGGTCACATAACTTACTGCAACTGTTATGTGACAAGGTGAAACATGTGTGCTGCTAGGGTTGTATAATAGGATTGTGGAGGAGCGCCGAAATAGCGACAGCCAAAATTTTTTAGCGAATCTACGGAATTGATGTTGAAGCAATCTGGCATCGCTGATCGCGACCTCCAAACCTCCAACACGAAGAGTAACAATTGCGAGAAGTGTGGTGAAATAACGGGAATCTTTTCTCGGATGAATAAACGCTGTTCAGAAGGATTATAAACGCGGCTGAGGATCAAGGTGCATTAAGAATGTCATGAAACACTTCAACAATGTGATAAAGACATCCCAAGTAACATCGCCGGTTCAAAAGGAGTTTCAAAAGAGCATAATAAAACCTTCAATATTATTGGGATAAAGAAAAAACAATCTTGCTCTGATCTGCAAAAAATATTGAATTAGAAACTGTTTAAACAAGAGGGTCTCGTAGGCTGCGTTGGTTACACGTTCGCCTTACAAGCGAATGGTCATGGGTTCGATTCCCAGCCCCTCCACCAAACCCTCGTCAGTCGCCGAATGCGCAGCCTATGCGGTGGTGTATTGGGGAACGCCCTTACCGATACGACTACCTGGTGACGACTGACAAATTGTTCTTCTCGGAGGCATCCCTCCAACGTACTAGGATAAATGGCAAACGAACAATGGAACTATATAATTGGATTCACGACACGGACAAATTGACACAATGGACTCACGGTGATATGGACCAGCAACGACAACAACAATGAATAATGGAAAAATCTAAAAATGATTTTGTGTGGATTCTGGCAGCAGAATGCCACAGTAGATCTCGGCACAGTAGCGGTTAAGTAACACAGAGTGCCTACCAAATAAAGACAGGGATAAAAAAAACGGTTTAAACTTACTTTTTTTGTAATTTCGATGAAGCATCAAGATGCGGTATGTACCTAAATCGTTAAATAATATTTTGAGTATCTATTTTGCTACAATCCATATAAAAGTGGTGAAGAGTGCTGGAGCTCACGTAGTGCACAGAATATTATCTTATCTCAAAGACTGGCAAGCAAAGTTGTTAAATCACAAACTAGACTAATGTTTCACGCTATCGATATCGTTTCACGTCCATCAGATTTCTTTAAGTTAAAGAAATGTTAATTTCGATAATGTAAAGGTAAAGAAATTGAAGAATAAAATCAACTATAACTTGTTCGATAAATTCCTTTTTATGCCTAGTTTACTAGAAGAACCCTATGATACATAATACAAAAGTGACAAAAAATTGAAAGTTACCATTCCAGCCTTCCAGAGCAACCTTCGAAAGTCCAACTATAGAACTAGTCATAAACCTGCTCCACCACAAAAGATTCGCGCGACCCAGTCCCCTGCCACACACCACATATGCAATGCATCCATCACCAGTTACCACCACCTGAGCAAACCCATAATGCTGTTCCGATTCCAACATATGCTACGTTGCAGCCCCAGCTCCCAGCATCAACGAAGGCACCTCACGAGCCGGTATCTTGTGTTGCTCTCAGGGCTCCAACACGCTGAATATCGGACAATCTTAAAAGGAATCCGACCAATGATGAGGACGACGACGACGACGGTGACGACAACGGCGGACGAGTTGCAACAAAGCGCGAAAGCAAAAATTCACTTGCTATACGTGCAATCAATGACGATGCGATGATGGTGGAAGCCGGGGGGCGATGTCCCTTCGTTTCATTCCGTCCGCCACTACTCTGCCGGACCTTTGGAAAGGCAGAGTAGTGAACCTGTCTCTTCTTTACGTAGCCCAATAGCAGCAGCAAGATCAACAACTTCAACAGCCACTAACGAACGCCGCGCCGTGGTCGTCGTATTGGGAACAGAAGTTAATGTTTTTGAAGCGGATCGCGCCGAGTGTGAGGAGCTCTGTGGAGCAATTTAATGTTTTCTAAGCTGTAGATTCGAGTTATTTCTTGTATTTCAGATATTAAATGAATTTCCGTACAATTGGTCAAAACATATCTTTTGCATACAGGACAATACTGCTTAAATATGTTTAAAAATAAGAGATTGGCACCGAATCTTTCGTTTTTTTACACAGCACAATAGTTTTGAGCGAAACTCAACACCCTGGGGTACATCCAGTTCAAAAACTACAAGCAGAACTCCACAATCGAAAGTTGACCTTAAAAAAAATTTAAGAATCGATGAAGCGTACAAAAGTTTTACGGAAAAGGTTGCATTATATTGTGCATCTGTCAATATTTAGCTTCTTTCATCTCCAACACTTTTATGTCATTCATTGCTTCTTTCTTGGTCTTTAATGATTTTCTCAATCTATTTTCAGTTCTTGAGACTTGTACCCTGACCAGGTGTCTCGAGTGTAGTGAATTGATTTGATTATATTCCAATTGTTACACAACCTGTTTTTTATGGCACCGTACTTTGTTTACTTTCCGTACTTTCCTTAATCCTTATGCTGATTTAGGACTAAACACTGTTCATTAATCTAAAACAGTTCTCCAGTACAGCGTGATAACACCAGTAACATGTTATATAATCAAAACGTTAGCAACGAATGACCAGAGACAGTTGTCTGCTTGGAATTAAATATAATTGCTCACACTCGACTACCGTCGACAAAAATTTTCAGACAAAACTTGAGTCACTTCCAAGGGAATATCGTTCAAGCATTTTCATTAGGAGATTTTTATGTTCTCAGAAAGCTTCCGTTGCTTTCCATCATAAATATCTAGAACACATCTAGGCGTCACATAAAAGAATTCTGGTTCCATTTCCTCTTTTCATTGTACATTTGACGAGGTTGGATAGTTCCAAAAGGGAAAATGATGTCATTGGTCATTCTTTTTGAAATTCACGTATAAATCGCTCTACTGATGCCGCCGATGCTGAAAAAAGGTCAGTTGTATACTGTTGAATTCAGTTGAAATAAACTGATGTAAGGAAAATTGTACATGTAGGCTTTAAGGCGATCTTTAAAATCTTCGTACACAAGCTTTACGTGAAAAGGCGTGCATTTAAAATAGTGACCCTCGCTCTCCCCCACACCAAAAAGCTCGAATTGAGCCCCCTGGTAATGGACACTCAATTCTCAGCCATACTGGTAACACATGAAAAAATAAAAAGGATACTTAATAAACTACTACGTGGCTGAGAATAAATAAGTAAATAAACACCAAATAAGGAGAAATACGAAGAAGAAAAAAATATCTTAGAAATGCTTCTAGTGGATCGAATATCCTTTTAAAGAAGCATTTATTTTATTATTATTATTAATTAATAAATGGGGGCCCTCCTTAGCCGTGCGGTAAGACGCGCGGCTACAAAGCAAGACCATGCTGAAGGTGGCTGGGTTCGATTCCCGGTGCCGGTCTAGACAATTTTCGGATTGGAAATTGTCTCGACTTCCCTGGGCATAAAAGTATCATCGTGTTAGCCTCATGATATACAAATGCAAAAATGGTAACTTGGCTTAGAAACCTCGCAGTTAATAACTGTGGAAGTGCTTAATGAACACTAAGCTGCGAGGCGGCTCTGTCCCAGTGTGCACTGAAAATTATGTTGCAGTATTTTTAACTATGCATCTGTTCTTGAAAATACTATTGTATTGTATTGTTAGATTGATTGCATTTGTTATTGAAATAACTGCACGGTATTCAAAACTGCGGTACTGATGCAGTTATTTTTACTATACGCATAGTTAAACTAAGCATGATGCAATGCAGAATATTTTGATCTTGCTGGCTGCCATATTGCCTGTTGTGATCGTGTTGTGAACGCTGCTCAAGATTCTTCCGACACGCCGATTTGTTATTTGAAAACCCAGATTAATCCACCTAGCGGTGATGGCGCCTTTCTCGCGGAAAAAAGTAATAAATGTAGCCTTTACGCTTACACCTCGATGATGTACAAGAAAGGCAAAACAGTTACACCGTCTAATGTTATGATAGAAAATTTACACTAGTAGACGACAGATGGCGCAGCCAAAAGTTTCTCGAATATCCTATGTTCGAATTTTGACTTTCGGACAATTTCATAGTACTATGAAACTCAACGAAGAGCATACTTACGCCTAAATGCGTGCAACACGAGCATCTTTATAGTACGATGAAACTCTTAATGGAAGCAAGCCACGGATAAACTTTAAAAATATTCATAGATGCAAGGCATTTTCATAACACATTATTGATTTATGTGACTATGTCTCATCACTATTTTAATATTATCTATTTTTTGCAATTTGCAATTATTATGAAATTCAATAGTGATCAACAGCGTTTTAGTCTCTGTCGGATGCAACTTGTTGCAAGAAAATCGGTTAAGAGTTTCTATGTGAAAATTTGGCTAATGTTTTTTATGGCATTTTGTGCACACACACACGCACACACATACACACACACACACGCACACACGGACAGACAGACATTTGTTCAGCTCATCGAGCTGAGTCGAATGGTATATAACACTATGGGTCTCCGTGACTTCTATCAAAAGTTCGAATTTGGAGTGAAATGATAGCCTTTCGGTACAACTTAGTTGTACGAGAAAGGCAAAAAGATAAATAATTCGAGAAAGAACTCGAACAAATAAATAATATTGTACTTCCTGGGTTAAAGGTTTGTATGCATTGTAATAGTCATTTTTCCACAACTCATGTTCATTATTTTTCTTCGATGCAGTAAATAAAAAGGACAACATCGCATAACTTAAATAACATTCGATGGCATACTTCAGAGCGAATTTATTCCGGAGTAAACAAGACGATCCGATGCCCAGAATATCATGCTGCTCCTAGCCGGATTAGAGAATGACTTCCATCACAAGGGAAACGACACAAAGTTTAAAAAAAACCGAAAAATCCAGAAAAAGACAACAAAACCTACATAAAATATTGCGTCTTTTCAGCTGGTGATGCAGTATTTTTCGGCTTTGGAAAACTTGTGTCGTTCCCTTTGTTCCATCATATAAGTGAATCATTTGTAAAACTAAAACATGCATAAATAAAATATCGATAATAAACTAAATGTTTCCGGTGCAAGCCAATTGACAAGCTACATTAGTACATTATGACAATAATGAGAAATTATCACAATTCCCCCGTCCAACAACTGCATCGAATTAGTTAATTTCACTAGAAAATTGTTTTCATTTTAAAAACATTCCATGGTTAAAAATTTCACCTAATATTGTAGTGGAGTTGACCATAAACCATGGTAGATTTTACGTTGTGCGTTCATGACAGTCCCATGGTAAAATTAAACGCACATTCTGTTCGAAACAAATGCGACATGTAGTCTGCACAAATCAAGTGGCGTTGTGCATTTAATTTAAACCATCAGAATGGTAATTTTTACTGCAGCGTTGTTCTTAGTGTGGGGATGTAATGCCAATAAGAAGAAGAAGATTAATTAATAAATATGACTATAAAATTAAATTTAAATTGGGAACAAAACTATCTAATTGTTTGCGACGGTTTACGAAAAAGGAAGACAAAACCCCAACTTAATTCACCGAGTGGTGATACTGCCTTTCTCGCATTTAGCCAAGACACCAACCTTATAGGGGCAGCAGGGACTATGTCCAAGGGCTTGACGACCCCTCCCCATGGCCACTGCGAGTTAGGGGGCCTGCCTAGGATGTGGTGGGGGTTTGACAGTGGGCTCTGTTAAACCTCTACAAAAAGCTGCATGTGTCTATAAGCAGGCCCTATCAAATCCAGTCAACACATGAACGTATATGGTGCCGTGTAGGATGCTGAAGTGCAGGCAATAGGAGTACTTCTCCACATTTATATATCGTCTCCAATTTAGCATCCTGTATTGCACCATGTGCGATTTTATGTAGACTGGGAAGCGACCGTGTGCCGCTCAAAGCGCACAAGCCCAACACGAGTGCCAACCGGCACATCAGGATTAATACCAGTGAGATCCTGATTACGGTATACTGGTCACGGCAAGCGACACACACACACGCGCGCGAAAGTAATGCAAAATAAATGGCATGTAAAATGAACGTAAATTTACATTCTTATTTAACCTCAAATAGAGATAAAATAAGGGTTGCTGAATGACATTAGCTTTCCGATTACTATCAATTATTTTCAATCTTAATCCCGTTTCTTTTTTATTTTTCTTACGTTAAAAAAATGATGACGCGGGCGCCTAATCCGAAATTCAAATGAACAATCGCTCACTTTGAGCGATTGATTGTTTATTCTCGCGAAGAATGAACAATTGAACAAGTTAGGGAAATGCTAATACTGCTGTGTAGGTTGCATAGGTCACATCACTTTCCATGGTGAATCCCGATCTATGTTACTGATTACCCCACCCAACTAACACTACTTCCTTCCCGTGGTAATTGTGGAGATGCAGAGGTATTCTCGGTTTCTAGTAGCAACAATTACCACACACTCACATTCCCTCCCTTTCCCAACTGACTGTAAGGACTTGGCCGGCGCCGTTATTGATCAACATTTTCGAGCTGCTGAAACGTGCACTTCGAGAATAGTTGGTTATTCCCAACCACTATTCACTTGGATCGTAGTGCAATTTGCACCAGTTCTGATCAATCACGGAGTAGCAACCATTGATATGTACAGTCAGTCTAAGCTAAGCTAAGTCTAAGCTTTAGCCAAGACACCAACCTTATATGACGCTTATATAGTTCGATTCCATTTTCTTAATAACTTTTAAACGCAATGGTTTAGCGTTATGAAATTTAATAGTGATCAACAAGGCGTTGTCCGCTGTCGAATACAACTTGTTGCGAGAAAATCGGTTAAGAATTACTATATGAAAAAGTGGCTAATGTTTTCCGTTTTTTATTGTACACACACACAAACACACACACATACATTAAATTTTTCATTATATTGATTTTAATAAATCCAATACAAATGCAAATCCAATCCGGATCTTATCCAATCCAGATTCAAATTTATTTTAAATTCAATCCAAATCCAATTCAGATTTAATACAATCGAAATCCAATCCTAAACTAATCCAAATACAATTCAAATGCATTCCAAATCAAATACAAAAGTAATTCCAATTCAGTCCAAATACAATAAAAAAAACAGTCCATATTCAATCCAATTCTAACTCAAATACAATCCACAATTAATTTGAATCCACTCTAATTAAAATTTAAATCCAAATCCAATACAGATCTATTTCATATCCAACCCAAATTAAATCCAAATCCAATCTGAATCGAATCCAAGTCCATTTCATTCATTTATTTAGTTAACATCTAAACAGATAACACTGAATCAACAATTTGACGCCACAATACACGGTTCGAGGCCGCATCTCTCCATCCTCGGATACGCCCCACGCTCGCCAAGTCGTTCTGCACCTGGTCTGCCCATCTAGCTCGCTGCGCTCCACGCCGTCTCGTACCTGCCGGATCGGAAGCGAACACCATCTTTGCAGGATTGCTGTCTGGCATTCTTGCAACATGTCCTGCTCATCGTACCCTTCCGGCTTTAGCTACCTTCTGGATACTGGGTTCGCCGTAGAGTTGGGCGAGCTCATGGTTCATTCTTCGCCGCCACACACCGTCTTCTTGTACACCGCCAAAGATGGTCCTAAGCACCCGTCTCTCGAATACTCCGAGTGCTTGCAAGTCCTCCTCGAGCATTGTCCATGTTTCATGTCCGTAGAGGACTACCGATCTTATTAACGTCTTGTACATGACACATTTGGTGCGGTGGCGAATCTTTTTCGACCGCAGTTTCTTCTGGAGCCCGTAGTAGGCCCGACTTCCACAGATGATGCGCCTTCGTATTTCACGACTAACGTTGTTGTCAGCCGTTAGCAAGGATCCGAGGTAGACGAATTCCTCGACCACCTCGAAGGTATCCCCGTCTATCGTAACACTGCTTCCCAGGCGGGCCCTGTCGCGCTCGGTTCCGCCCACAAGCATGTACTTTGTCTTTGAATCCAAGTCCAATACAAATTGAATTCCAATTCAGTTCAAATTCAATCCAAATTACAATACAAATCCAAATCCAATCCAGATCTATTCGAAAAACAATTCACATTCAACTCAAATCCAATCCAGATCTATTTCATATCCAATACAAATCCAGTCCATATCCAATCTGAATCAGGTCAGAAATCAATCTGAATCCAAATTCAATTGAAATCTATTCCAAATCCAATTTCAGTTCAAATCCAATCCAAATGCAATCCAAATCCAATAGAAATCGAACCCAAATACAAATCCAATCAATATTTGCCTTTCTCGTACAACTAAATTGTACCGAAAGGCTATCAATTCACTCCAAATTCGAATTTCTGATAGAAGTCCCGGAGACCCATAGTGTTATATACCATTCGACTCAGCTCGATGAGCTGAACAAATATCTGTCTGTCCGTGTGTGCGTGTGTGTGTGTGTGTGTGTGTGTGTGTGTGTGTGTGTGTGTGTGTGTGTGTGTGTGTGTGTGTGTGTGTGTGTGTGTGTGTGTGTGTGTGTGTGTGTGTGTGTGTGTGTGTGTGTGTGTGTGTGTGTGTGTGTGTGTGTGTGTGTGTGTGTGTGTGTGTGTGTGTGTGTGTGTGTGCACAAAATGCCATAAAAAACATTAGCCAAATTTTCACATAGAAACTCTTAACCGATTTTCTTGCAACAAGTTGCATCCGACAGGGACTAAACGCTGTGGATAACTATTGAATTTTATAATAATTGCGAATTGCAAAAAATAGATAATGTTAAAATAGTGATGAGACATAGTCACATAGGACTGTGTGTTATAAAAACCCAACTTAATTCACCGAGTGGTAAATGGTGAATTTTCTCGCATTTAGCCAAGACACCAACCTTATATGGCGCTTATATAGTTCGATTCCATTTTCTTAATAACCATTAAACGCAATAGTTGATCGTTATCAAATTTAATAGTGATCAACAAGGCTTTGTTCCCTGTCGAATGCAACTTGATGCGAGAAAATCGGTTAAGAATTACTATATGAAAAAGTGGCTAATGTTTTTCGGTTTTCGTGTGCACACACACAAACACACATACACACGGACAGACAGACATTTGTTCAGCTCGACGAGCTGAGCCGATTGGTATATAACATCGTGGGTCTCCGAAATTTCTATAAAAAAATCGATTTTGGAGTGAAATGATAGCCTTTCGGTACAACTTTGTTGTACGAGAAAGGCAAAAATGCCTTGCATCTATGAATATTTTTAAAGTTTATCCGCGGCTTGCTCCCATTACGAGTTTTATCATACAACAAAGATGCTCGTGTTGCACACATTTAGGCGTAAGTATGCCCTTCGTTCAGTTTCATAGTACTATGAAATTGTCCGAAAGTCAAAATTGGAACATAGAAAATTCGAGAGACTTTTGGCAGCGGCATCTGTCGTCTACTAGTGTAAATTTTCTATCATAACATTAGACTGTTTTACATTAGACTGGTGTAACTGTTTTGCCTTTCTTGTACATCATCGAGGTGTAAGCGTAAAGGCTATATTTTTTACCTTTTTGCGCGTTAGGTGGATTAATCTTTTTTTTAGATTGAAATCGAACACAAACCCAAATCAAATCCAATTCAAATCAAAAACCAATCCAAAAGCAAACCAAACCAAATCCCATTCAAATCCAAACGCAATCCAATCCAAATCAAATTCAAATTCAATTCAAATCTAATCTAAATCTAATCCAAATCCAATCCACATCTTAGCGAAATCCAATCAGAAACCAATCCAAATCCAATAAAAATCTAATCCAAATCCAATCCATATTCATTTCGAAATCAATCCAAATCCAAGCCATATCTAATCCAAATACGATCCACATTTAATCCAAATCCAATCCAGATCTGATTCATATCCAATCCAAATTCAGTCCAAATCCAAATCCAATCTGAATCCAACCCAAGTCCAATCCAAATTCAGTAAGAAAATTCCATCCGAATTTATTCCAAATCAAATTCAAATTTTGTTCAAATTCAATCCGATCAATTCTAATTCCAATCCGATCCAAATTTAATCCAAATCCAATCTGAATCGGATCTGAAACCAATCAAAACCAAAGCCAATCAAAATCTAATTCAAATCCAATCCAAATTCAATTAAAATTCAATCCAATCAAATCAATCAAAATGCATTCCAAATCCAATCCAAAAGAAATTCCAATTCAGTCCAAATGCAATCCAAATCTAATTGAAATTCAACCCAAATCCAATCCAAATCTAAATCAAATCCAATCAACTTTCTATACAAGTCCTATCCAATTTCAATCCAAATCCAATCAAAATACAATTCAAATCTAATTCCAATTCATACCTAATCCAAATCTAATCCAAGTACAAACCAAATCCAATCGCATTCAATATAAATCCAAACCTAATACAATACAAATACAATCCAAATGCATTTCAAATCCAACAAAATTTCAATCCAAATCCAATTTGAATCCAATCCAAATCCAATCGAAATACAACTCAATTCATAATCTGATCCAAATATAATCCAATCCAAACAATCCAGATCCAATTCAAATTCTAATTCAACTCGAATCCAATACCAATCTAAATTCAATCCAAATCGTAGTTTTCTTTTGTTCTCCTTTGAATTCTCTTGCGTGTGTAAACTATAAATTTTCAGCTCAATCATAGTTAATTGACTGTGTTCCGGGTATTAAACCGCACGACTTGGACATTAATTTACAATGTTCAAAAAACTCAGATGTGCATATGCACATTACGTGGAAGATTTTTGATTTGAAAAATATATATGAGGAAGCCACTTTCCCATCGAAGGGAAAGTGGTTAACTCTAAAGTCTAAAGACACTATAAACAAAGACGGGAAATGTTCCAATTGAAATTCCAAATTTACTGTCAGTGCCATTCCAATCGAGCATTCCAAAATATCGCGCACAACATTTGGCAAGAGTTCATTTGAACCAGCACGAATAAATATGTTTGTATTATTATTTGAATACTTTTTCATGGATTTAGGTAAAAAAGTGCTCGTACCGTCAACTGGGGGGGAAGATGAACATTTTTAAGACAAAACATGCAATAACAATGTGTGTTTACATTTTAAATCGAAACAAATATTTTCAAAACATGTACTGCTATACATTGCAATAATCAACAACTTTAGTTTTCTGAAATGCGTTCGCATTTATTAAAATAAATTAAATTATCACACATTTTTTGAGTAATCTGGTTTGGGGGGAAGTTGATCAAGACAGCTCTACTAAAATCATTATGACCTAGTAGTCAAAATACACTAGGTTATTTATATGAATGTTGAATTTACTACGTAAAGAAGTCTACGAAGTCAATATTTGAAACGAAAATAGCGTCATTTATGACTATCTCTCTCTTTCTTCCACAAAATTCATTTTCATGATTATAATCGAAAAACTCGGATTTCAACCTAGCGGTAACATTACTTGAACGGAGAATATTGTTGACTACCGTTTCATAAACAAATTTGGCACTTTTGACTGACACATCAAATGATCATCTTCACCTTAATGATCATCTTCCCCCCAGTTGACGGTATGTGGCTGAAAATCAATTAAACATGTTTATAGTGAATTGTGGCTTTTCATTGGGTGGTTGAACACGATACAAATCAAATATTTTTGAATTATGAAATTCGTATAGATCAATGTGGAAAGTATATCCAGCATCAGCAGTGTTGCGCACGCAGAGTTGCCTGGTGATCTATTTGTTCAGGGATCAGACTTCCCGTCTCTGTATATAGTGTCTTTAGTTACCTCCAATACATTTTTTAAATAAAAACATCTTCCACATACGATTTGACAGTTAGGTACCACACATGTTTCCGACAGAAGAACAAAGGGAACCGAAGCTACAATCTTTATCTTGTAACTAGAATATCTTTTGAACGAAACGACATAATCCTTTCGACGAAATGTCTTTCAACCAAACGTCATTTGACGAAATGTTTCTAAGCCGCCCGTAGCAAAACTTCAACAAACATCGTCGCCGAAGCCTTTCCGACACGACCGATCGCACACCTGACTGATAGTCAAAAACATATTTTCACGAGTTCACTGAAATTTTCAGGCTGATTTTTTTTCTGAAACATGGTTGCTTCTGCACTGTTCTGAAACTATTCTCCATGCTTTCACTCTGAATAAGCTGAAAGAGTAGACTCCCAGAATGGAGTGAAATAGTAGATGATTTTTGTTTTTAAATAATGCATTTCTTTGGTGCAGGACGCTTCCTAAAATTGGCCTTCGGAGTGAATTATTCCTCCTTTTGAAGGACACGTTTGTCCTGATTTTATCCGAAATATGGCTAAACCACGCGTCAGTCTTCAGGAAGTATTAACCGGAGCAAATGTGGATGACTTATTTTGAAGCCCTCATTTTTTTTGAATAGTGCACGATTCTTTCTTATGACGAAGACAAAAGATATTTTAGTTACTAAATAAAGATTGTCGCTTCGATTCCCTTTGTTCTGCTGTCCGAAACATGTGTGGTATCAAACTGTCAAATCGTATGTATTTTTCCTTCATTGACATTTAGATCAACTATCCTCGCCAGCAAAAGATGTTCCGGACAGCGACGACAGCGACAATCTTTATCTAGTAACTAAAATATCTTTTACGCAGACGTTTTCTCGGAATTGAAAAAAAAATCATTCTTTGCAAGCAAGTATATAACCGCTACGAAATGCTTTTTTATATCATTATTCAAGAGATTTTCGGCCCTTGACCGGTTCAACTCTAAACCGCGAAATGCTGTTGACTGCAAACTCGCCAAATCATCCAATCGGGTAGATTGGGTGATTCAGGCAAATCGAATAAATAGGAAAAATCGACATAATTGGAATGATTGAAAAAATATTTGGCAAAATTGGCCAATAGCAATTATTAAATAATGCCAGATTTGATCATTTTTTTTTTTTCAAAAATACTCTTTCCATGTTTTTTAAATATAATAAAATAGAATAATAGAAGTCACGTTTTTCTACGATTTGTTCTCCTATGTTTTGTTCTTTAACACTGAACTCGTATATTGTGAAATTGATGACAGTGACCTTTTTTAATTTCGAAAATCGGTAATATAAGAGATAGCAGTACTCGAGGTGTGTAATCCCCAAAGCTTCAATATCCCAATAAAGTTATTTCTTTGTCAATGCTATTATTTGTGGCTCATTTTTTTTGCAACTTGCCTACCGTTACTATTGCGAAACACAATCGTTTCCCCCAAATCGATTATCATATCCTACCCACCTCAGTTGGTAATCATCGATCGCGCATCGAAGGCACCAATTAAATTATCCGCCTCTCTCCGTACGCCTTATTTGCTTGCCAAATTATCCTCTTCTGTTGGGGAACGATAAAACCGGCACACTCGAAATCGATCGATTTTCTAATCCCATGTCGATGCCACCGCGTCTGTTTGCCGCCGTTGACACCCGTTGTTACCCTTTTGCCCCTTGTAATGGATCCACGTGGAAGACGGCCGTCCGGCGGGGCCCGGCGGTATCAGCACTAGACTAATCCGGTTCAGCCTGGCGAAGCCGAGCAGCCGGCAGCACCCGAAACGCATCCAATTAAAGCTGCATTCAGGGCGGATGGTTGCGGAGCGTGGTCGAAGCAGAAAGGGGGCCGTGCATCGATGGCGATGACCTATAGCCGTGGGGAATCGGCTCTCGAAGCAACAATGTTTTATGTACTCTCAAGTTGGAAGCCGAGGAAATAAGAGTGGAAGTGCTTTCGCGCACTCCACTTGTTGAGTTCCTTTTAATGGTTTTCCAGAGCTGCCTGCTGGCTATGAATGGAGGATGATGGTAACTTCGCATTTATCGAGTCGAGTAGTCTACGATTGTCATCGTCGTCGTTTGGTCCATAGAGTGTTCGGTTGAAGAAAGTGGTGCTCTTGTTGGAGCTATCCGCTAAATATGATCATCAAACCGGTGCAAAAATGCCTCAGTCAGCGAGCCGGAGTGACGAACGTATGGGGGCCTGCCGATGCGGTCTTCGCGGTCACATCGATAAATGTTTGGTTGCAAACTTAATAGGCGAATGGAATAATTTTTCTCGCGGTAGGATTGGTGAAGCTTACCAACGAGTCGCACTGGTCTCACATGACACCGTTCGATGGGTGGACTTTGATTCGAGATGGTTTCAAAAGTCCTCTCTCAGTTGAGTCTAGTCTAGAATAGTCTACAGCCAATTCCAAACTCAATATTGATTCATGCTCATGCTGGGTTCGATTCCTGGTACCGGTCTAGGCAATTTTCGGTTTGGAAATTGTCTCGCCTTCCCTGGGCATAAAAGTATCATCGTGTTAGCCTCATAATATACGAATGCAAAAATGGTAACTTGGCTTAAAAACCTCGCGGTTTATAACTGTGGAAGTGCTGAATGAACACTAAGCTGCGAGGCGGCAATGTCCCAATGGGGGATGTAATGCCAATAAGAAGAAGAAGATGACTCATGTAACTATTCTTTTGCTGTTGCATATCTTTCATTGATTTACGCACAAAAATATCGTTTCCGAAGGACTTGGATTGGATTTGAATTGGATTTGGATTGGCTTTAGATTCAATTTGAACTGGATTGGATTTTGATTGGATATGGATTAGATTTGGATTGATTTTGAATTGGATTAGATTGGATCTGAATTGGATTTGGATTGGATTTGGATTAGATTTGTATTTCATTTGGATCGGTTTTGAATTGGATTTGGCATGGATTGGATTGGATAGATATTAGATTTGGATTAGATTGGATTTGGATTGGATTTTGAATGTATTTTGATTGGTTTTGGATTTGATTTGAATTGGATTTGGATAGGAGTTGGATTGGATTTGGATTTAATTTGGACTGGATCTGAATTGGATTTGGATTGAATTTGGATTAGATTTGGATTGGATTTGGTTTGGATTCAGATTGGTTTCAGATCTGATTCAGATTGGATTTGGATTGGTTTCAGATCTGATTCAGATAGGATTTGGATTGGATTTGGAAGAGATTTGGATTGGATTGGATTTGGATTGAATTATGACTGGATTTGGATTGATTTTGAATAGGATTTGGATTTAATTACTACGTAAGGATTTGGATTGGATTGGATTTGGATTGGATTTCCATTGGTTTGGATTGGATTTGGATTTGATTTGGATTGGATTTGGATTTGTATTAGATTTGGCTTAGATTTAGATTGGATTTGGATTGGTTTTAGATTGGATTTGGATTGGATTAGATTTGGATTGAATTGGATTTGGATTGGAGTTGTATTGGATTTGGATTGGATTTGTATTGGATTTGGATTGGATTGGATTTTGATTGCTTTGGAATGGATTTTGATTGGAATTGTATTGGATATAGATTGGATTATGATTGGATTTGGATTGGATTTGGATTGGATTTGGATTGGATTTGGATTGGATTTGGATTGGATTTGGATTGGATTTGGATTGGATTTGGATTGGATTTGGATTGGATTTGGATGGGATTTGGATTGGATTTGGATTGGATTTGGATTGGATTTGGATTGGATTTGTTTCTCATGAAACATTACAGTTTTGGAAATTTCCAAAACTGTAAATGTTTTATGGGAAACAAAACAAATGTTGCATACTACATAAAAAATAGAAATTATTTGTAGCAACTATTTGAAGAAACTTGCATGTTTTATACAATTGTAAGAAATGTTGGCATTTGCCGAGTGTGTTTATAAACAAACAAGTGAACATGTTTTTTGACAGACATCAAGCCACCCGAACAATCGACACTTTACCACGGCTGATTCGGCCCCCAAAAATGAACCAATCCTTTAAAAAATAACTAATCAGCAAATCAAGACATAAACGCAATTAACGCCGCCGTGTCATGTGCGTAAAGCGCGATGACAAAAACCATTAATTCGAGGTATTTATATTTATGGGTTGAATAAATTTTCACGACCGAACCTCAAACTCGCGAATGCCAAGGCCACCTCGAACTCGAACCTACATCCTACATCTTCGGTGTGCACCGAAAGCTTCAAAGATTCCGCCCACCGTACCATGACGTGCGCCGAATGCTAGATTTTCGTCGTCATCGGTGGTCACACTGCGTGGTGCTGCTGCTCAGCAAACCGGAAAGCGAAGGTCACCGACATTTGGGTGCCCTCGGTGTAAGGAACTGGTCCACGTGTGCGACCGTTGACAGATAAGGCGGGTACGGTGGTGCATTCAATTTCCGGTTAGTTCGAATTTTACGCAATAGGAAAAATTAAATCCCCAACATCTGAAGCTGTATGGCTTACACGGTTTGGCGCTGGGGTCATAACTGCGTACATAAGTAAGTTAGTTTCCACGGTTTGAGCAATACGCAAAGCGAGTTGCGCGTGCGAAGATGTAACGCACAATCAAAGAAGAGCTTTTGCAATGCTAATGCTGCCTGAACGTGATCGCATTGCAAATCCGTCCATCCGAGGCTGTGGCGAAGCGGACATCATCATTCATGACGAAGCTTGCCGTGCCACCCGCCCGCTTGAAACAAACGACGACGACGACGACGACGACGATGAGAATCTGTTTTGTAGTCATTTGGCGAATTTTTCACTTGCCCGTGGCGTCCGTTGATCACCGGGTTATGCAACACGATCACCGTCCGACGCTGGACGGACGGGGGTGCTATCTGACAGAGCCCCGAGAAGCGAGCGATGAGCAATATTGAGCTTTGCATTTTACAACAGGTTGGGTTGCATAGCGGATGAGTTTACCAGTCATTGCATGTCTGTCATCGTCATCCTAATCCTAGAGCAGTCGTTAGTAAGTGCACTGCACACGATATGACTTTAGCTGCTACTGATCAATCGATTGATGAGGAAGGTAGAATGTGCTCAGTCAACGGATGATAATGTGAATTATAAATCGCAGAATTGTGGAAGGTGTTAAAACGACGTAGTTCCGGTCGTGGACAGTACAAGGTCAAACGACGTTAACTTGGACAATGATTGTGTGTGTTTCCTAGAAGGATGCAATTCTTTGATTAGAGTTGAAAGTCGTGAAAATTGATGCTTGAACGTGAAGGTTTTTTAAATTGTGAAATAGGAAACAACTTTGATTGATTTTAAGTAGCGTTAGGTAATCACACCAGATCTAAACTTTGAACCTAATTTATCTATTTTTTTTTTGCTTTCGAGCATCTCGAAAGAAGGTTTCGGACTTTGGAATGGAGGCTTCCTGGCCCCTTGAAAGAAGGCTTCCGGTCCTCTTGAAAAGAGGCTTCCCGGCCTCTTGAAAGGAGGCTTCCCGGCCTCTTGAAAGGAGGCTTCCCGGCCTCTTGGAAGGATGTTCCCCGGCTTCTTGAAAGGATGTTCCCCGGCTTCTTGAAAGGAGGCTTCCCGACCTCTTGAAAGGAGGCTTCCGGGCCTCTTGGAAGGAGGCTTCCGGGCCTCTTGCAAGGAGGCTTCCGGGCCTCTTGAAAGGAGGCTTCCGGGCCTCTTGAAAGTAGGCTTCCGGGCCTCTTGAAAGGAGGCTTCCGGGCCTCTTGAAAGGAGGCTTCCAGGCCTCTTGAAAGGAGGCTTCCGGGCCTCTTGAAAGGAGGCTTCCGGGCCTCTTGAAAGGAGGCTTCCGGGCCTCTTGAAAGGAGGCTTCCGGGCCTCTTGAAAGGAGGCTTCCGGGCCTCTTGAAAGGAGGCTTCCGGGCCTCTTGAAAGGAGGCTTCCGGGCCTCTTGAAAGGAGGCTTCCGGGCCTCTTGAAAGGAGGCTTCCGGGCCTCTTGAAAGGAGGGTTTCGGGCCTCTTGAAAGGAGGCTTCCGGGCCTCTTGAAAGGAGGCTTCCGGGCCTCTTGAAAGGAGGCTTCCGGGCCTCTTGAAAGGAGGCTTCCGGGCCTCTTGAAAGGAGGCTTCCGGGCCTCTTGAAAGGAGGCTTCCGGGCCTCTTGAAAGGAGGCTTCCGGGCCTCTTGAAAGGAGGCTTCCGGGCCTCTTGAAAGGAGGCTTCCAGGCCTCTTGAAAGGAGGCTTCCGGGCCTCTTGAAAGGAGGCTTCCAGGCCTCTTGAAAGGAGGCTTCCGGGCCTCTTGAAAGGAGGAGTGCGGGCTTCTTGAAAGGAGGCTTCCAGGCCTCTTGAAAGGAGGCTTCCGGGCCTCTTGAAAGGAGGCTTCCGGGCCTCTTGAAAGGAGGCTTCCGGGCCTCTTGAAAGGAGGCTTCCGGGCCTCTTGAAAGGAGGCTTCCGGGCCTCTTGAAAGGAGGCTTCGGGGCCTCTTGAAAGGAGGCTTCCTGGCCTCTTGAAAGGAGGCTTCCGGGCCTCTTGAAAGGAGGCTTCCGGGCCTCTTGAAAGGAGGCTTCCGGGCCTCTTGAAAGGAGGCTTCCAGGCCTCTTGAAAGGAGGCTTCCGGGCCTCTTGAAAGGAGGCTTCCGGGCCTCTTGAAAGGAGGCTTCCGGGCCTCTTGAAAGGAGGCTTCCGGGCCTCTTGAAAGGAGGCTTCCAGGCCTCTTGAAAGGAGGCTTCCGGGCCTCTTGAAAGGAGGCTTCCGGGCCTCTTGAAAGGAGGCTTCCGGGCCTCTTGAAAGGAGGCTTCCGGGCCTCTTGAAAGGAGGCTTCCGGGCCTCTTGAAAGGAGGCTTCCGGGCCTCTTGAAAGGAGGCTTCCGGGCCTCTTGAAAGGAGGCTTCCGGGCCTCTTGAAAGGAGGCTTCCGGGCCTCTTGAAAGGAGGCTTCCGGGCCTCTTGAAAGGAGGCTTCGGGCCTCTTGAAAGGAGGCTTCCGGGCCTCTTGAAAGGAGGCTTCCGGGCCTCTTGAAAGAAGGCTTCCGGGCCTCTTGAAAGGAGGCTTCCAGGCCTCTTGAAAGGAGGCTTCCAGGCCTCTTGAAAGGAGGCTTCGTGGCCTCTTGAAAGGAGGCTTCCTGGCCTCTTGAAAGGAGGCTTCCGGGCCTCTTGAAAGGAGGCTTCCGGGCCTCTTGAAAGGAGGCTTCCGGGCCTCTTGAAAGGAGGCTTCCGGGCCTCTTGAAAGGAGGCTTCCGGGCCTCTTGAAAGGAGGCTTCCGGGCCTCTTGAAAGGAGGCTTCCGGGCCTCTTGAAAGGAGGCTTCCGGGCCTCTTGAAAGGAGGCTTCCGGGCCTCTTGAAAGGAGGCTTCCGGGCCTCTTGAAAGGAGGCTTCCGGGCCTCTTGAAAGGAGGCTGCGGGCCACTTGAAAAGAGGCTTCCGGGCCTCTTGAAAGGAGGCTTCCTGGCCTCTTGAAAGGAGGCTTCCGGGCCTCTTGAAAGGAGGCTTCCGGGCCTCTTGAAAGGAGGCTTCCGGGCCTCTTGAAAGGAGGCTTCCGGGCCTCTTGAAAGGAGGCTTCCGGGCCTCTTGAAAGGAGGCTTCCGGGCCTCTTGAAAGGAGGCTTCCGGGCCTCTTGAAAGGAGGCTTCCGGGCCTCTCGAAGGGAGGCTTCCGGGCCTCTTGAAAGGAGGCTTCCGGGCCTCTTGAAAGGAGGCTTCCGGGCCTCTTGAAAGGAGGCTTCCGGGCCTCTTGAAAGGAGGCTTCCGGGCCTCTTGAAAGGAGGCTTCCGGCCTCTTGAAAGGAGGCTTCCGGGCCTCTTGAAAGGAGGCTTCCGGGCCTCTTGAAAGGAGGCTTCCGGGCCTCTGGAAGAAGTTTTTCGGACCATTTAAAAGGAGGCTTTCAGGCCACTTTAAAGGAGGCTTTCAGGCCACTTGAAAGGAGGCTTCCGGGCCTCTTGAAAGGAGGCTTCCGGGCCTCTTGAAAGGAGGCTTCCGGGCCTCTTGAAAGGAGGCTTCCGGGCCTCTTGAAAGGAGGCTTCCGGGCCTCTTGAAAGGAGGCTTCCGGGCCTCTTGAAAGGAGGCTTCCGGGCCGCTTGAAAGGAGGCTTCCGGGCCTCTTGAAAGGAGGCTTCCGGGCCGCTTGAAAGGAGGCTTCCGGGCCTCTTGAAAGGAGGCTTCCGGGCCTCTTGAAAGGAGGCTTCCGGGCCTCTTGAAAGGAGGCTTCCGGGCCTCTTGAAAGGAGGCTTCCGGGCCTCTTGAAAGGAGGCTTCCGGGCCTCTTGAAAGGAGGCTTCCGGACCTCTTGAAAGGAGGCTTCCGGGCCTCTTGAAAGGAGGCTTCCAGACCTCTTGAAAGGAGGCTTCCGGGCCTCTTGAAAGGAGGCTTCCGGGCCTCTTGAAAGGAGGCTTCCGGGCCTCTTGAAAGGAGGCTTCCGGGCCTCTTGAAAGGAGGCTTCCGGGCCTCTTGAAAGGAGACTTCCGGACCTCTTGAAAGGAGACTTCCGGGCCTCTTGAAAAGAGGCTTCCGGGCCTCTTGAAAGGAGGCTTCCGGGCCTCTTGAAAGGAGGCTTCCGGGCCTCTTGAAAGGTGGCTTCCGGGCCTCTTGAAAGGAGGCTTCCGGGCCTCTTGAAAGGTGGCTTCCGGACCTCTTGAAAGGAAGCATCCGGACCTCTTGAAAGGAGGCTTCCGGGCCTCTTGAAAGGAGGCTTCCAGACCTCTTGAAAGGAGGCTTCCGGGCCTCTTGAAAGGAGGCTTCCGGGCCTCTTGAAAGGAGGCTTCCGGGCCTCTTGGAAGGAGGCTTCCGGGCCTCTTGGAAGGAGGCTTCCGGGCCTCTTGAAAGGAGGCTTCCGGACCTCTTGAAAGGAGGCTTCCGGGCCTCTTGAAAGGAGGCTTCCGGGCCTCTTGAAAGAAGGCTTCCGGGCCTCTTGAAAGAAGGCTTCCGGGCCTCTTGAAAGGAGACTTCCGGACCTCTTGAAAGGAGACTTCCGGACCTCTTGAAAGGAGGCTTCCGGGCCTCTTGAAAGGAGGCTTCCGGGCCTCTTGAAAGGTGGCTTCCGGGCCTCTTGAAAGGAGGCTTCCGGGCCTCTTGAAAGGTGGCTTCCGGGCCTCTTGAAAGGAGGCTTCCGGGCCTCTTGGAAGGAGGCTTCCGGGCCTCTTGAAAGGAGGCTTCCGGGCCTCTTGAAAGGAGGCTTCCGGGCCTCTTGAAAGGAGGCTTCCGGGCCTCTTGAAGGGGGCTTTCGGGCCTCTTGAAAGAAGGCTTCCGGACCTCTTGAAAGGAGGCTTCCGGGCCTCTTGAAAGGAGGCTTCCGGGCCTCTTGAAAGGAGGCTTCCGGGCCTCTTGAAAGGAGGCTTCCGGGCCTCTTGAAAGGAGGCTTCCGGGCCTCTTGAAAGGAGGCTTCCGGGCCTCTTGAAAGGAGGCTTCCGGGCCTCTTGAAAGGAGGCTTCCGGACCTCTTGAAAGGAGGCTTCCGGGCCTCTTGAAAGGAGGCTTCCGGGCCTCTTGAAAGGAGGCTTCCGGACCTCTTGAAAGGAGGCTTCCGGACCTCTTGAAAGGAGGCTTTCGGACCTCTTGAAAGGAGACTTCCGGGCCTTCCGGGTGAAGCGGAGCCCATCCGAACGGTGTTTTTTTAGATTCCAATCTCGTGTTCGGATGGTCGGGCCTCTTGAAAGGAGGCTTCCGGGCCTCTTGAAAGGAGGCTTCCGGGCCTCTTGAAAGGAGGCTTCCGGGCGTCTTGAAAGGAGGCTTCCGGGCCTCTTGAAAGGAGGCTTCCGGGCCTCTTGAAAGGAGGCTTCCGGGCCTCTTGAAAGGAGGCTTCAGAGCCTCTTGAAAGGAGGCTTCCGGGCCTCTTGAAAGGAGGCTTCCGGGCCTCTTGAAAGGAGGCTTCCGGGCCTCTTGAAAGGAGGCTTCCGGGCCTCTTGAAAGGAGGCTTCCGGGCCTCTTGAAAGGAGGCTTCCGGGCCTCTTGAAAGGAGGCTTCCGGGCCTCTTGAAAGGAGGCTTCCGGGCTCTTGAAACTTGAAACCGAGCCGCTTGAAAAGAGGTTTCCGAGCTTATTTAAAGTAGGCTTCCCAGCCCTATTGAAAGGAGGCTTCTGAGGCTTTTGAAAGGAGGTTTTGCGGGCTTCTAAAAAAGGGGCTACCGGACCTCTTGCAACGAGGGCTCAGAAACTCTTGAAAGTAGGTTTCCGAAGCTTTTGAAAGGAATCCTCCGTTCTGCTTAGAAGGAGGCTTTCGAGAAGCGTAAAAGGATGCTTTCAATCTTCTTTTTCTAGAAAAGCTTTCATGCGTCTCAAATGAAAGCTTCAGAATGTGTAAACTAAAAATTTTTGTTCAGAAGCATATTCTTAACATATCTTTCAAATTTCGTTTCGATCAAGTAGATTGCACAGAAGATTTTTAAAATTTGTTCATTCGTAGTTCTGTACTTTTGATCTTTTGTCCCAGAGCCCTGCATCCACTGTGCTGGTAGTGGAAGAGAGGATTCAATAGTCTTTGAGTCACGGATCGCCATGCATATTATTTACAATATTTTGAAATAAAAGTCATTATACATATATCAAAACTTTATCAATAATTCCACGAGCTGAGTCGGATGGTATATAATATCATGGGTTCCGAGTCCTCTACAAAAAGTCCGATTCTGGATTAAAATGATACCATTTTGGTACAACTTTATTGTACGACAACGAGGAAAATAGATTGATCACGACGATATACGGGCTCTCCGTAAACTGCGTCACTGACAACGTGCGGTTATGGACCAAGGGGACATAATTCGATCAGTTAAGATTGGCCAAATAATTATTTAATAAACACTTCAATTCTGTTACGATCTCACCACAAATATCGCGATCTACGTCGTGAATCCGAAGACAAAGCGTTGTCCTCAGATTCTTCTGCAAGAATCTATTCGCCAATTGATTCAAAAATTGGGTAAAAAACCCGAAACATATTTTGTATTCCAGCATTATAAAAAAACTAATAATATTAGTGGTGAGATCACCGCACGAAAGATTATCGCCGGCGACTGATATACGGCGCGGTCGTAAATGTGAGCAAGTCGACCGCATGCAAATTTGTTGATAAAATCTTGGCTCGCCGGAACGGGTTGCTTTCCAGAAACGAAACGATCCACAACAAATCACCAACCACACCTGTTCGACAAGATATCGACTCTTTTGCCTCCTTTTTCGAAAGGCGAAATCATTAACAAGTATAATGTGAATATATTTGCCCCAAATGAATTGATCGATTTTTTTTTCAGATGCAAATTGGTTTCTAATGAATTTGATGACAGAATAAGCATGTCCCTATGATAACCATCAGAATTCTTTGAAAACCCTCCTCCAATCCTAATTAGGATCTCCATTCCTATAATAGGCTGTGAACCGAAACGGCTATATGTAGAAATTGTTTCCCTCGTCTACTGTTCCTTCCAGCAGGCTAAACGATCGTGAAATGAACAATCGCTACCGCATTTTCTGATGTCGTAAATTATGCAAATTTGTGCATAAATCACCTCGCTTGCGAATTGTCACTTTCCGACAGAGAAGAAATACGACACCTTAGAGTACCAGCACACGACCATCCGAACACGAGATTGGAATCTAAAAAAACACCGTTCGGATGGGCTCCGCTTCACATACCGATACCAAATTACTAAACTTCTCGGATTATTTCTCCAGCGGCGGATTAAGGTGCAAATCATGGTGACTATAATAATGGTGATCTCAGAGTCTCAGTCTTACGTGATCGGTCGACCGTCAAACGACGACGGACGCCGGTGGTAGCCGGATGGAAGAATTTCGGACGTACATAGATCGCAGATCATAGACGGTGGGAAGTGAATGAACAACAATGCCCGGCTCGGTTACACAGAGCAGTGGTCCGAATTCGTGTAACAGTTCGAATTAGCAACAAACAGTCCGCTGGAATGTGGCGTTCGTTGTCACTTTCACTGCGATGTTGGCGTAATTATGGTCAGCACTTGGATGCGCTAAGCCGTAAATCCCAAGTTTGGATAAGATTAAAAAAAAGGCACTTGCTACCGTTTGTTGCCTCACTCTGTTTCGCTGCAACGACTAAAAGAATGCGACAGATGACGCAATTACTCGGGCAATTTGGGCTATCATTTGTCTACTTACGTCAAATAATTACGATGATTGTGAGTTGTGACCTTTCCAAGCCATATTCACGCAAGCGAGCCAGTGAAGTTTCTGGTCTAGAAGAATGTCGTTGAGATATAGAAAGATGACAATAAATGAATGATTTTTTTATGAAAACAACTAGGAAGGGATTTGTTCGTTTTAAACTTTCTCAAATCAATTGCAATCAATTCGAAATATTGTATCGGAATGGTACAACGCGCCAAAAACTCGTAGCTTTTCACAAATAAATCATTCTAAAAACAGAATGATTTGCTCTTCAAAACACCTGTTTCCGCCTTTCCGCCAGACGTGGGAAATCATTTCACAAAAAAATGTGGTAGAATGAATTGATCATAAATTTACTAAATTGTGTTGTTGTGGGTCAATTTGAAAGAAATTCCAATTCGGTATAAAAAATTGAAATAACTGTTTTGAGCACTATCATGTTTATAATCCACTTGCAAACACGTTCATTGCTCATAATCTGTGAAACGTGTTTTTTTTTTTGTTCAAAATCATGTGTTCCGAGTCACGACACAATGCCACTTCAATCTAATATTGTTGTGCCATTTATTGCGTATGATAAAACAGCGCGAAATGAAAATACTGTTAAAGAAAAAGTATCGCGATACATATTCAATATAAACCGTTAACTGATAAAGATGAAATAAAAATAGCTTCGGACATACTCATTTTTCTTTTTTTTATGTAACCCGTTGGCAGTCTCTGGACTAAACCTTCACTCCAGGTCCATCTCTGTTTTTCACACGCTATTATGTATATGTATGTATATTATTTTTAGACCATCATTTAAAAAGGATGATGAAATTAAAAATTTAAAATAATCGAAGATGAACAACACTCTCAAGCGATCACATATCCAAATTATCAATTAATAAATCTCGCTAGAGAGTAAGTATCGTTCGATTCGAAGCATTGGTAAATGCTACTCTATGAACTTATTTTCCTACATAACACCAAAGCCAAACATCCGTTTGAACTCATTGTTGACATTAAATAAATTGGTATTAGTTAGGTTTACATTTAAATGATAATCGATTCCAAAATTTGAAAAGGTGTCACCGATGACAACTCGCTTACTTTTCACACCTGAGAAGTTATCAAATGATATCTATATAAATAAAAATTAATTTTTGTGACGAACGTGTTAACCAATTTGCAAAATTTTCTCCCTTTTCGATTCGTCTTGGGATCCGTATGGTTTGTATGTACAAAAAGTTGGGTAATTTAACGGAAAAAGGTAAAAAATCAATAGAATGCAACTTAGGGTCAGTGGTTGAGGTAAACATAACAATAGCACGGAAATTGTTCTAGAGTGCGGTGCTGCAAATAGTTCAGTATAAGACTTTTTCAGCACAAACACCCAGGCAAAGCTGGGTATTTTTCGCTAGTTTCCAATAATTATCATATGAGAATGATTTAACACAACCCTGGCTAATAGTGTGCAGCCATCACCGACGCAAACTGGAACAGGGACTAAGCACCCGCCACTAAGTCAGTCTAAGCCCCCCTGGCCCAGAAAAGCCCATCGTTAAAGCTGGGCTGTCAACTTCGTTTGGTGGCCATCCTATGGCGGAAGTCAGAGTAGACGCGATGCAGCACGATGCGACTAGACCTGTGCGCCGCCGCGCCACGCCGCCGCCGCCGATACTTATTGACGTACGCCGACGCCGGTCAAGGTGTCGGCGGCGCGCCATACGCCGGTTGGCTCGACGCCGCCGAATTTCGTATTTCACGCCGATGATTGGCCAACACAAAAATCACAGTATGCAGATCGTTTGCATCTGTCGAACCAAGGCAACCTATCAGGCATTAATTAAATAGCTGTTATACCTTTAGCAGATTTGTTTGCTTCTATCTCTGTCACTTTTATCCGCATTGGCGTGTTAAGTGTTATTGGCTACAGAAAACAATAATGTTAACTTAGCTTCTGAAGCTGGAACACGATGAGGCACGTGACCCACCAAATTGAACATTTCCTTTACTCTCCTTGTACTTTAATAGCCAAAATTGTTCTAAAAATAACGGTTTTAATTTATTTTGATAAACAATTCCCTAAGAAATTTCTTGGTTTCCCTGAAATAATTTCCGAAGCAAATCCTGGAGGAAGTTCTGAAGGAATATTTGAAGAAAATTCTTAGAGTCTTGGGGAATTTTGGAATTAATCTCCGTGTGGAAGATTTTCTGAAGGAATTCCTGGAGAAAATTCCGAAGAAATTCTTGGATGAATGTCCAAAGAAATTCTTTAAGAAATTTAAGCATGTCGGTAATTCCTTTAGAAGTTCCTTTGAAATTGCTCATTGTCAGAATTAATCGTAGGAGAGTTTTTTTTTTAAGAATCTCCAGAAAAATTGGTTTCATTTGTGGAGGTTTTTGAAGGAATTCCTGGAGAAATTCCCGATCGAATTTCTGACGGAATTTTTGTAGATGTACCAGAATGAGTTTCTTGGTGACTTACCGAATAAATTTCCTAAAGAATTATTAAAGGTATTTACGAAAAAAAATATGTAGAAATTTTCGAAGGATCTCCTGCAGTAAGTTCCCAAGGAATTCGTGAGAATATTCGAATATTTGCAATCTCAGGCGTGGTAGCGGGTCACTTTTTAGTGATTTGGTCACTTTTTTGAGCAAGTCACTAAAAAGTCTCTTTTTTTGCAAGTCACTATTTTTTGCTAGTCACTATTTTCAACTATTTTGAAGCTCTTGGCTAATTTTAATTTTAACCAATTCCTAGAGTTCAAGGCGGAAATTGAATGACGAATCGGAAAAAGAATGACCGCTAAATGTCTTTTGGTCTGAAAGTTGCTCTTAACTTCTTCGTGACTTAATATTCGCTTTGAAACTTGGCCAACCGTTTAACTTGGTGTTCTTATAGGATTTTCGACAATAATTTATTGAAAGGGTTTTATGTCATAGTTTATACTAACTTTGATAGTGTTTATGATGATGGAAACAGAATGCGCACAGGGATTTGTTGATTTTATAAGTTTTTTTTTTCAAAAACTATTAAATTTCATTTCGTATCAATTGAACTGTTTACGTTCAGTTTAATATTTTCAATTTTAGATATACTTTCCAGTGTTTCGAGGAAACCGAAAGTGAGCAAGGGGTTGGTCAAAAGGTCATTAATGCATTCCTTAAGCAAACGCTTTCCATTTTTTGTAACAAGTAAATATATCAATTTTGTAACATAAAATGAATCGAAATATTAAAATCTGCATCTGTGTTTGATAATGTAATGGGATTTGAGGCGGTTTATTGATTACGTATCAATACTTGTGAATTTTTAAAAGTATCATTATATTATAAAAAAGTTTTGTTCTTACTTGCTTTTTTCTTTTGCATAACAATGCATAACATAAACGATTTTAGTTTCAATATATTTGACCATGAAAAAAAGTCTTTAGCGATAAAATATAAATGCTTGATAAGATTTTTTAACATTCCCATTTTTTTCATTGATTCAATGAATTTGCCTGTAAGAGGGCAAACCCTTAATTGAGGGTCAAACTCAAAGGGGTTAAGTGACAAAATCTGTTATATTTTTCAATATTTTTTCATGCAAATCGTATGAAGATTTTAAAAATAGCTAATATACTGGAAATTTTTAAAAATTTTACAAAAGCAAAGTTCTAAAAACAAAGCATTTTTTGCTATAGTCAATTCAAAGTTGACCAAAATGTCACTTACATCCTTTTGCTTCTAACCCACTCAATTGTTTACCCAGCTAACTAACAAGTTTCGTACAATGGAGTCGTTTTTTTACGCAGGTGATTGGTATTTCTCGTAAACTTTGTAAACTTATGTGGAATTTAACCCGCGTAAAAACTAGTCTAGCAAAGCTTGTAGGAAACATGCGCGCGTAGTTTTATTTTATCGGAATTGCTTAATTTTCCTCGGACACTTTCTTATAATGCTTACTAGTAAGTTGTCCATTTATGTTCGTAAAATTCATGATTTCATAATGTATATTTACTGCTTCTCGACTATGTTCATCCCAAGAAAAACAAAGCAATAAAAATGAATTCAATTTGTTTCTCA
The DNA here is from genome assembly GCF_024139115.2 of Armigeres subalbatus. Lineage (NCBI taxonomy): Eukaryota > Metazoa > Arthropoda > Insecta > Diptera > Culicidae > Armigeres > Armigeres subalbatus. Next base: position 93,700,487 of record NC_085141.1, read on the forward strand.
TTCTTGTAATTTTTTAAACAGTGATACATGTTACATGTTTGTGAAAATTTACAATAAAGAATGTGCTGCATTTGTTTGTTTCGCGATGAGATGAATATATGTTTAGTGAAATATAAAAAAGGAACAGTTCCCTTTATGAATAAACTTCAAAATGGAATGCATTTTAACATGTTTTATAAAGAAAGTTAGTTTCTAAGATTCTTTATATCGTTGCTATATTTTTGCTAACAACAGAGATTCCGACCGCAGACTTATAAACTTGATGAGTCGAAATAATTCTATGCCTGAGAAATAATTAAATAAGTACCATTGCCACATAAAGTCAACTGAAAGTGACTATTTGGTCACTCTTTCTGGAACTGAAAGTCACTATTTCGCTACCAGCCCTGCAATCTCGATTTTTTTGGGAGTTTTTCTTGGCATGTAATTTTGATTCTAGAGTCAAAACTGAATTTGTTTTACTACTGTCCGGGTTTTTCAAAAAATTCCAGGAGAAATATTCCTATATTTCTCCGGAAATTCCAATAGCTGTTTGGAAAATCCATTTTAAATTCCTTCGTAAATTACTTTCTTCGTAAATTCCTAAAAATCCATTTTAAATTCCTTCGTAAATTACTTTCAGAATTCCTTCGAATATTCCTTCAGAAACTCATTTTAAAATTCTATTAGAAAATCTTTTCAGGTTCTTTTTCGGTTATTCCTTCGACAATTTCTTCGAAAATCACTTTAGAAAAGCCACCAAGAATTAATTTGGAGATTTATCCAGGGATTCCTTCAGAAACCCCTCCGGAAAAGCATTTGTAATATTTTCAGAAATTCTTTTGGAACTTTCTCCAGGAAGTCTTTAGAAAATTACTTCAGTAAACCATACCAAAATACTGCAGAAATAGTTCCAGAAAGAATTCGAATTTGGAGAAATTTCTGAAGGTACTTGAGAGTTAAACTTATTTTCAAATAAAAAAACACCTAAAAACGTTGGAAAATGTATTGACCCTACAGTACACTAGATGTAATGACCCTACATACAGTACACTAGACATGACTCTACAGTCATGGGTTGAGTCCCATCGAAGGGAAAGTGGTTACCTCCAATACATTTTCCAAATCAATATCTTCCACATAACGTACATATTCACATATGAGTTTTCATAACATTGTAAATTAAGTCGGGTGGTTTAATCCCCGGAAATAGGCAATTAACTTTGATTGAACTTAAAAAAACGTTTTATAAAAATAAAGGAAATTACAAAGAATATTTCCGAAGGTTTTCCAATAGAAATCCTGAAGAGATTCCCGAAACAATGGGTAAAGTTATTTAAAGGGAAATTTTCGAAGGTCTACAGGAATTTCTGGAAGAGTTGGTAAAGGAATATCCAAAGGGATTCCTGTAAGAAATTTGAAAAGAAGTCCTGAAGAATTCCAGAGTGAAATTTCTAAAGAATACCAAAAATATCTTCCTAGAGTTTCCGAAGAAATGTTTTAAGGAATTACTGGAAGATTTTCTTCTAGAAATTTCTGAAGGATTTCTCCCAAATGGATTTTCGAATGTATTCCTAAAACAGTGTCCGTAGGTATTCTCATAGAACTTCTTGAAGGATTTTCCATGGATATCTAATTCTTAAAGGAATTTTCAAAAGAATCCCTAAAAATAGTTTCGAATGAATTACTGAAGAAATTCCCAAAAGACTCCGTAAAGGAATTTCCGAAGAAATCCCTCAAGTAGAAGGAAATTCCTGATTTAACTTTTGAAGAAATTTCGGAAAGAATTTCCGAAGAAATACCCTAATAAATTTTCAAGGTAATTCTTGGTGGAAGTTCTGAAGGAATTCATTAGGGAAATTTTAAATTAATTCTTAGAATTCCTTTCTCGAATTTTCTGAGGAATATCTTGATGAATTTCCACACGAATTTCTGGAAAGTACCAATAAACTCATGTGCTGTGATGCGGAAATTCCCTAGTGGAGGATGTAATGTAAACTTTTGCTGTGGAGATACAAGCTATAGCTATTAGGATGTTCCCCCCATCAGTCTGACTGAGGCTAGCAATTGTACAAAAAACCCCAAAATTCATAAAAAAACATGAAATGCCTGATTTGCGTAATTTTTTTTTCTCAGCTCAAAACCCTTTACGCCGATTCACGCCGCCGCCGCCGCCGCCGAACATTGCTTACGGCGTGACGCCGCCGACGCCGCCGCCGCCGGTGTAAAAATGGCCTTACGCCGCCGCCGTTCACAAATACTTCGGCGCACAGGTCTAGATGCGACAAAAAAGGTTGACAGTTTATTGATAATAATTATTATTCCTTCACGTTAGTTGCGTCGGACTTTGTGTCCACTCCGATAGATATCTAGGAATCAGCAAAAACATGCCAAAGAAAGTTTCCCAGAACGCTGTAGTATTCAGAGTAAGCGGCTAATGATTTTAGTTTGTATAAGTGATTCTAGACTATGAATTGATTCTGCTATTGCGGATAGTACATTAAACATAAGCAATCATATATTCCAATCGTGAAATCACATATTTCGCGTGCCCCAATTTACCGTACAATGTTACAAGTTTTACATTAGACTTGATTCGAACTCTCAATTTTGCATCTGCACTAATCACGATAGAGAAAGAATCTGTACATGACTGAGTGCATGATTGTGCAGTGTGAGATGGTGTTTGTAGCGCCATCGGGTTGAGTAGCAACGACGAAGGTTGCACCGTCAGTTTGTTGTCGAATTTTAAAACGAACAGTCGCTCCGCTCTTCAACGGCGGATTCCATTCAGCCGTTTTCGGCTGGAATACGACATGTCGCAGTCGGTAGTGTTTGGTTTTATATTTGTAACTAGCGCATGAAAATGGTGCTTGCCACATCCATTAATGTGCTAGTTACTAAATGGTAAGTATGCTCTCATGTTGTGGATTTCGGAGCGAGCAGGTCTCCGAAATCATAGAAAAAAAAAATACCGAAGCGAGCAGGTCTTCGAGTGTTGAATAAAACATGATCCCGGAGCGAGCAGGTCTCCTGAGGATAGAATAAAATATACCGGATCAAGCAGGTCTCCGAGGCATTTTTTTTTGTTTATTCCGGAACGAGCAGGTTTCCGAGGCATTTTTTTTTTTGTTTATTCCGGAGCGAGCAGGTCTCCGAGGCATTTTTTTTGTTTATTCCGGAGCGAGCAGGTCTCCGAGACATTTTTTGACATTCTGGAACGAGCAGGTTTCCGAGGCATTTTTTTTGTTTATTCCGGAGCGAGCAGGTCTCCGAGGCATTTTTGTTTATTCCGGAGCGAGCAGGTCTCCGAGGCATTTTTTTTTGTTTATTCCGGAACGAGCAGGTTTCCGAGGCATTTTTTTTGTTTATTCCGGAGCGAGCAGGTCTCCGAGGCATTTTTTTTTGTTTATTCCGGAACGAGCAGGTTTCCGAGGCATTTTTTTTTTGTTTATTCCGGAGCGATCAGGTCTCCGAGGCATTTTATTTTGTGAATGCGATTAGAACTCCGAGGCATTTTTTTTGTTTATTCCGGAACGAGCAGGTTTCCGAGGCATTTTTTTGTTTATTCCGGAGCAAGCAGGTCTCCGAGGCATTTTATTTTGTGAATGCGATTAGAACTCCGAGGCATTTTTTTGTGAATGTGAGTAAAGGCATTTTTTTTGTTTATTCCGGAGCGAGCAGGTCTCCGAGGCATTTTTGTTTATTCCGGAGCGAGCAGGTCTCCGAGGCATTTTTTTTTGTTTATTCCGGAACGAGCAGGTTTCCGAGGCATTTTTTTGTTTATTCCGGAGCGAGCAGGTCTCCGAGGCATTTTTTGTTTATTCCGGAACGAGCAGGTTTCCGAGGCATTTTTTTTTGTTTATTCCGGAGCGAGCAGGTCTCCGAGGCATTTTATTTTGTGAATGCGATTAGAACTCCGAGGCATTTTTTTTGTTTATTCCGGAACGAGCAGGTTTCCGAGGCATTTTTTTGTTTATTTCGGAGCAAGCAGGTATCCGAGGCATTTTATTTTGTGAATGCGATTAGAACTCCGAGGCATTTTTTTGTGAATGTGAGTAAAACTCCGAGGCATGTTGACGTCGAACTACGTCTGTGACCACTTTGCAAATGCGAAGCTGGATTCCGAGACATTTTGTGTTCATTCCGTAGACATAGGACTTCGGCTGTGTATTCTATAGAGGAGTACACTTTGCGAATGTGAAGGACTCCGAGGCAATTTTTTGTTGATTCCGGAGCGAGTGGAAATCCGAGGCATTTTTACGTAGGACTACGGCTGGGTTTTCTATAGAGGACCACACTTTGCGAATACAGAGCAGGTGTCCGAGACTTTTTTGTTCATTCCGGAGCGAGTAGAACTCCGAGGCATGTTGACGTAGGATTACGTCTGTAGAGTACATTTTGTGAATGCGAAACAGACCGTCGAGGAATTTTCGTGTTTATTCCGGAGCGAGTAAAACATCGATGCATGTTGAAGTAGGGCTACGTCTGTGTATTCTACAAAAAAAAGTTTACTTTGAAAATGCAAAGCAGGATTCCAAGGCATTTTGTGTTCATTCCGGAGCGAGTAAACATCAGAGACATTTTGACGTATTACTGCATCTGGGTAGTCTATAGAGGAGTACACTTTGCGAATGCATTGCAAGATCCCGAGACATTTTTTGTTTCTTTTTCGGAGCGAGTAGAACTTCGAGACATGTTGACGCTGGACTACGTCTGTGTATTATGTGGAGTACACTTTGTGAATGCGAGCCGACCTTCGAGGCATTTTCGTGTTTATTCTGAAGCGAGTAGAACGCCGAAGCATATTGACGTAGGACTACGTCTGTGTATTCTACACAAGAGTACACTTTGTGAATGTGAAGCACTCCGAGGCATTTTTGTTTATTCCGGAGCGAGCAGAACTCCGAGGCATGTTGACGTAGGACTACGTCTGGGTATGCTATAGAGGACCTCTGCGAATACAGAGCACGACTCCGAGAAAATTTGTGTTTATTTCATTTTGTGTTCATTCCGAAGTGATTAAAAAATCCGAGGCATTTCGACATAGGAATACGTCTGTGTATTCTATGGAAGAGTACACTTTGCGAATGTGAAGGACTCCAAAGCATTTTTGGTTATTCTGGAGCGAGTAGAACTCCAAGGCATTTTGAGGTAGGACATCGTTTGTGTATCCTATAGAAGAGTATACTTTGCGAATGCAGAGCAGGACTCCGATGCAACTCCAAGACATGTTCGTCTGGGTATTCTATAGAAGACCACAAGAATGCAGAGCAGGACTCCGAGACAATTTAGTTCGTTCCGGAGCAAGTAGAACTCCGAGACATGTTGACGTAGGATTCCGTCTGTGGCTTCTTTGAAGGAATACATTTTGCAAATGGACTCCGAGGCGTTTTTTTATTTATTCCAGAGTGAGTAAAACCCCAAAGAATGTTGACGTAGGACTACGTTTGCAAGTTCTATAGAGGATTGCTCTTTGCGAGTACCAAGCAGGACTCCGGGCATTTTTTGTGTATTCCGAATTGTGCAAGAGCAAGTAGAATTCCGAAAAAAAAATTAAAATGTGACCCACAATCATTATTAGTTTTAGCAAAAATATGACGGTACTTAACATATCAAGTTTGTTCTTCTTTGCATTAGATGTTGATGGTACTACAATATTAAGAATTGTTTTAATTTATTTTGAAGCAATTTGGATATGATTTTTCTTTATAATGAAATATTTATAAAATTGAAATCATATTCTTACAAAGTTCAAAGAGTAGGGAAGGAGAAAGATGTAGTATTCAGAGTAAGCGGCTAATGATTTTAGTTTGTATAAGTGATTCTAGACTATGAATTGATTCTGCTATTGCGGATAGTACATTAAACATAAGCAATCATATATTCCAATCGTGAAATCACATATTTCGCGTGCCCCAATTTACCGTACAATGTTACAAGTTTTACATTAGACTTGATTCGAACTCTCAATTTTGCATCTGCACTAATCACGATAGAGAAAGAATCTGTACATGACTGAGTGCATGATTGTGTAGTGTGAGGTGGTGTTTGTAGCGCCATCGGGTTGAGTAGCAACGACGAAGGTTGCACCGTCAGTTTGTTGTCGAATTTTAAAACGAACAGTCGCTCCGCTCTTCAACGGCGGATTCCATTCAGCCGTTTTCGGCTGGAATACGACAAACGCGTCCATTGCAACAGCGAAGAAGATTCCGAGCCTCTCTGGCTCAATAGACGCAAACGAGAAACTGCGTCAAACGCCCCCAAGCTTGCGAGAGAAAATGCATGTGTAAGTTAGTAGAAATGCACTGCACCAGCTAAAAGCCTTATAAGTTGCATTAATTTGACGTCTATGCTGACTTCAGGTTTCCAGTTAGCCTTACGTACAAAGGCGCAGAATCCGGAGAAGGTGAGATCATAGCTATGAGTAGTCCCGCTTTTGGCGGAAAATGAGTAAAATTTCCATGAGATAAAAAGAGATGGCAATACAATTTTACCCAGTTTCTGAGTAAGTGAAAGTTAGAGTGTCGATTCCTTATCCCATCTAGGATGTTTCGGGTGAGAAACATTATTGAACTCCTGGGCATAGTGTATCCATTGACTTTGCCACACAAGGTACAAACCAATGCAAAGGCGGGCACATAAAGCTTTTTACTAATAACTAAAGAAATGCTAATAGTTGAAAAGCAAGCCAAGTTCCAGTTGGAATGTAGTGCTACGGAAGAAGAAGCTTGCGATGCACTTACGGGATTGACAGATTCACCGAAACCGATTGCTAAACTGTTAGTATGTTTTCAATAGTAAATAATCATACATAAATATTGTAACACACTGGAGTCGGTTTTCATGCGGATATGGGCCTCGTAAATTTAAACAACGTAAAAAACCGAGTAAGTCCCAAAACATGTCTGAATAAACTGCGTAAATCCCGAACCTCGAGTGAACAAAAATGGCATAAAAAGCGATTTGTGTCAAAAAAAACCACGTAAAAAACGGCTTCAGTGTACATCAGGTATAAAGCGTTGACTCTTTCTTGATCGAATAGTCCAAGAAAATTGAAAATCCATTGAGAAACGTCTGAGATATTAACGATCAAAGTCTATCATATTTTCGTACTTGTACATTGAAGCAAACTTCTGTTGGTTCTCTGTACAAGAACAGCTGATCTGGTCATAATGGAGTAGCAACTATGGGCAGTCAATCAAGATCAAGCCGAAACTCAAGGTAAATAAAGTTGCTTCTATGAGCCTATATTTTAGATCAATAACAGACGTTCCTAAGCCACGTTGCTCAAATGGTTACTGTTTTAGGCCTGATATTAATAGTTTTATTGAATACAGGCATACCTCGATAGTACGTACCCTCCAGTGTACGTGCATTTTACCTCGATAGTAGTAAAAAGTTTGTCATAAATGCTTGAAAGTCTTACTAATTTGTGTTAACTATACTATTATTTACAGTTCAGGAGGGGCAAAATGTCCACAGTTCATACAAATTTTTGAATGTTTATATGAGCAATTGTCTACGTTTGGGAAGGCGGGTATCTTAAACTGACCAAAACCTGTCCACGTGGTATATGGACAGCCTCTTAGAGAGTTAATAGGAATGATTGAAATTGTATGGGTATGTATAGATGATTTTTTTTTGAACGCAGAATAACTATGCATTAAATTGAACAAATAATAAGTTTATGAATTATTTCAACACGGTTGTTTCATAAGGGCCAATGTCGCAAACGTAAACAATGCATTTTCCTGCAAATTTCTCCACAACTAGGACCGCTCCCAGCTAAGAACCACTTGGAACTAGTGGCGCTCCGCGCCTTCTATCGAACGGAAGTGGAAAATACCGCCAGAAGTCTCTAATCTTCCTGAAATCAGCAGAAGTCAATGTTTACGTTTGCGACTTTCGCTTTTTTGAAACAACAATGACGATTTTATCTATCAAGGAATTTAGCTCTGTAGTTCTAGAACCCGTCCCCATGCGTCAACTCACTTAATAGACCAAATGATATTTCTCAGAGGAGTAAATTATTTCGATTATGGGAGTAGTGTTTCTAACATTTAATTTGCGACAAGATGTTTAATTAATTAATTCAGTTTACAGTAAGTTTACCCACTTGTCGGTGACAAAAAACGAGAATAAATTTATATAATTGAATAGTTATTTAAATTTGATTATTTTGTTATTTTTCTCAGTTAATTATTCATTCGATTTAACAGTTATAGTCTATTCCCAGGATTCAGGAATTCATTCAAAAAATCATCCCTGGAATCCACTAGAGATTTAATCAGGTGTTCCTTCGAAAAATTCCTCTAAGACGTCTTATTGGAATTCCCGGGGAAGTTTATCCTGGAACAGCAGTTTCTCCCAAGGGTTCTTCCTGGGATTCCTTAGAAGTTTATTCGAAAATTCCACACAGGATTTCAATCTAGACCTGTGCGCCGATTGCAGGGCTGGTAGCGATAAATTCCGTTAAAAATAGTGACTTTAGTGACCAACGATGACGAAAAAGTGACCAAATAGTGACTTTTTATTGTAGAAAATGTGACCAAATAGTGACTTTTGTATAAAGTTTTGAAATAGGTATAGAGCTACAAGTGGCATTAGCATTGTTGGGGTATAATTCGTAGACTGCAAACGAGTGTATTATTTTTTAAATCTTTATCTTAAGTGCTATCAGAAATCAGGAACAGGCAAAAACAACAAAAGCATGAGGATTACTGCTACTGGCCACGCCCATCAAATATGAATATGTTTAGAAGTGAAGTGACAAAGAAGGCCGATGGGCTTCATAAAAAATAATCGAATATTTATACTGCCGCTAACCGCAAGTCGAGCACATCTGTAAATAAGCCTCAATAAACAGATGTGCTCGACTTGCGGTTAGCGGCAGTATAGCTCTGGTTTTTCCTATGCAAACTTTAAACTGCACGTGCTCAGTCAAATTACAAACAAATTATTTAAAAAAAATTTAGAGGATTATTTAAACACCAAACGTCATCGTTTAAGCTATTGTTGTTGTTAAAACAAAAAGGTCAAAATTTGAATCACTCTAGCAACCATGGTACCTTATATTAAGTAACACACCACGAGAAAGTATCTACCCGCTCCCCCCTCAAATCTTGGACGTAAATTTTAAACGGCCCCTCATTAGAAATCCAGAAGATTTAATAAACTATAATTTCTAAATGGCAGACTTTAGTATCAAAGTTAATAAAAAATGGGCCACATTAACTCGAGTTAAAACAAAACTTTTCAATCTGATTCATTTCCGTTTTATTTTAGATTTAAAAAATCCAACCAATTTATTCACCTCCACATTGGGTTTCTATTTTTAATTGATAAAATTTCTGAAATAATTTCAATCAAAAAGTTTTAATTCAGTGACATGTGCCAGAATCACTTCTAATATAAGCCGCCCTTATTTTTGAGGCTTTTCTCTAAAGGTCGCAAGGCGGATTTAACAATCATAATGAAACTTATTCTGATCATTATCTTTGTCACCGAAGGGTATTAACGCTCACCAATAGACGTGGTTCTGGTTCCAATACTCCTCAATTCTGTACTCTATACTCGAGGTCAGCCTTTCGCATTTTAACAATTTCCACTCGTGAAGAAAAAGATCATAGTTGACATGAAAGGCAAATAACCTAACGATTTTCACAAGAGGTCGTACACTAAATACGTAAGCATATTTTCCGGGTTTTTCGAACCCCCCTCCCCCATGTAAGATTTTTCCCATAAGGTATTTTATGAGACGTTTCGCGGCGGCCCGATTATTTACATTTAATGTTTAATCAAAGTTAATTGCCTATTTCCGGGAATTAAACCACCCGACTTGGACGTTAATTTACAATGTTATGAAAACTCATATGTGCGAATATGTACGTTATGTGGAAGATATTGATTTGGAAAATGTATTGGAGGTAACCACTTTCCCTTCGATGGGACTCGAACCCATGACCCTACAGTAGAGTCATGGGGCTCTCCTTAGCCGTGCGGTAAGACGCGCGGCTACAAAGCAAGACCATGCTGAGGGTGGCTGGGTTCGATTCCCGGTGCCAGTCTAGACCATTTTCGGATTGGAAATTGTCTCGACTTCTCTGGGCATAAAAGTATCATCGTGTTAGCCTCATGATATACGAATGCAAAAATGGTAACCTGGCTTAGAAATCTCGCAGTTAATAACTGTGGAAGTGCTGAATGAACACTAAGCTGCGAGGCGGCTCTGTCCCAGTGTGGGGATGTAATGCCAATGAGAAGAAGAAGAAGCACCATTTCGCTACCACCACCACTAATGAACCCACGTTGATTGCCAGCGACCATGTACTTCGTTTTGCTGGTTTTGATCGTGAGTCCAATCCTCGCTGTCTCCTTCTTAAAAGGCACAAAAGCCTCTTCCATGCCGAGGCGATCAATCCCAATAATATCGATATCGTCCGCAAATCCCAGGAGCATATGCAATCTTGTGATAATGGTACCGCTTCTTTGCACACCAGCTCTCCTAATCGCTCCCTCGAGCGCTATATCGAACAGTAGATTCGATCGTGCATCACCCTGCTTTAATCCATCTAAGGTAACAAATGATGTCGATATTTCATCCGCAACCCTTACACTTGATTTCGATCCGTCCAACGTTATAAGAATTAGCCGTATCAGTTTCGCCGGAAAACCATGTTCAAGCATAATTTACCATAATTCAATCCGTTTCATTCAAGCCTTGAAATCAATAAACAGATGATGTGTCTGCAAGTTGTACTCCCGGAATTTATCAAGGATTTGTCTCAGGGTAAACATCTGATCCGTCGTTGATCGGTCCTCACGAAAACCTGCTTGGTATTCGCCGACGAAGGACTCTTCAAGCGTTCTCAATCTGTTGAACAGAATAAGGGACATAATTTTGTACGCCGAATTAAGGAGGGTTATTCCTCGGTAATTGGCGCACTCTAGTCTGTGCCCCTTCTTAAAGAGAGGGTAAATGAGGCCGTCCAACCAGCTAGCAGGCATTTCCTAGTCTTCCCATATTTTCGACATAATATGGTGCAGAACTTCATAAAGCTGCTCACTGCCATGTTTGAGAAGTTCAGCCTGGAGCTGGTCCTTCCCCGCAGCCTTATTGTTTTTCAGTTCTTTAACAGCTTTTTTAACCTCATCTAGTGTGGGCGACTCCACAGCTTGTCCATCGTCGATAATATTTATTCTATTCACCAATGCACCGTCACTTCCACTATTCAACAAAGTCTCGAAGTGTTGCTTCCACCTGCCACTCCGCAGCCACTTCGGTTTTATCTGTCAGAAAATTCCCTTGTTGGTCGTTGCACATGACGGGAGATGGCGCTGTTTTTCTCCGCACGCCATTGACTTGACAGGCTCCTCTGGTAGGTTCTCGTCACCTCAAAGCAATTACAATGAGAAAAACAGGACATGTACAGTAGGCAAGGTCCGCTTGGTTACGAACAGAGACTAACATATAAAGTCACGAGACGCAAAGTTGTAAAATTTTGAACAGTAGAAGTTGAAGCCAATTATTTATTTGGATGCCTCCAAAAATAAAGCCCTGTATATGGACAAGGCGCTAAAAAGTCCACACAATTGTAGAAATCCATGTAAGTAAATGTTTTTATGAACAATCAATGTAAACACAATGATCGAATAATGAATATAAATGTTATCGGTAGGGACACGGCAGGTATTTCCGACCATCGTCGTAGTGGCTAAAACCAACAAAAGCAAAGTCCATTAGCTAGAACTCCACTATAGCAGAACGTTTCTCCTGAGCTTACGATTTGGTACGAATGAGTTTGAAAAATAAGTGTCTCTTTTACTGGTTTTCAAGACCATGACGAAAAGACGAAAATTCTTGACTTAACCCTACTCTGCCGTAATCTGAAAAAGTGACGTATACGCCATTTTCCAAAAATGGTGTTCACGAGTACTACTCCTCGAGCTCTTTAACAGAAAAATGGAAAACATGCATGTTGTAAAATGGCTGTTACGTCACTTTTCCAAATTACGGCAGTACTGGTTGTAATATACTGGAAAATGTGTTTATTCTTGATTGATTTTGAATTTTGAATAATTTGATCACGAAATACTCTATTTATATTGATTTCATAATGCAGAGTTCAGATTACAGAATAAATCTCCTGAAATATTTCAAGCACGCTGCCCAAACGGTTAACTACACTTTGTTGCAAAAAGCATCAGCCAATAATATAGGATAATTTTAAATTACGCGTTATTTAATGGTATGTACTATAATTTCAAAACTTATGAATACAACATGCCTGCGATTCACTTCTAGATAATTATAAGGTACAATCATAAAACTGTTCATTTATGACCTCGTTCGAAGAATACGTCCAACAGGTTTCTCTTCAGATCAATGCCCTGCATCACAATTTCAAGCGGAAAAAGGTTTTACACTCACCTGCAAAAAACGACTGCACTGCCTATTCAGCGAAAACGTCTTTCTCCAACTCGTCAGCAACAATTCCTTCACACGAAAATTAAAACACTTCAACTTGACTGAGCAGTCTGGTTCCAGGAGCAAACACAGCACAACAGCGAAACACTAAAATCTCAACCGCGACCCAAAACTCGTTCCTTCAAGAGCAGTATTTAGCGGCGACTTACAGCTATGTACATATGTGGCTGTTACATATCAGTAGCACCACCAGCAACAGCAGCAGCATCAACCTGATGCAGTTTTTCACTTCTGGTCAAAACAGTTGCAACAACGGCAAAAACTAAAATCACAAACTCAGCAGTGCGACGATGAAGGCGTAGGAACGTCAAAATTCAACCTTCTCAACCGGAGACCCAAAAAACTCCAAAACAACGCTCACTCGTTTCACTTCGGTTGTTCTACATGTACTTTATAAGGCCTATTACGTGGGCTCTAAGCTTAATCCACTTGCGTTTCTTTCTTTCTCCGGACACACACGCACCTAAAAACAGATCGTTCGTTCTTCTGTTCGCGGCGCGCACCTCACGTAATATTATAATGCTACTTAACAGCCACTTTTCCGATGACGGACGGAACCCCTAATCCAACGGGGCACCCCACAGTTAGCACTGCAGCACTTTTGGAGACACTGATTTTCGGGCTTTTCGCAACCGACGGTTTCGGAGCCCAACCAAAAGCCCACAAACTGGAATTTGCTGTTCCGATTTCAGATTACTTTTTAATCACACGCCTCCGGGCGACGACGACGACGACGACGTTGACCACACGGCCCCCAGAAACCAGCACCGAAAATCTCTGTCAGTGCAAATTACTGCGCCGGCCGCGGTGATAGTAATAAACTTTTTTTTCTGTTAATGGTCCTTTCCTGCACTCCACACTGCCACTACTGCTCCACGCTGACCCAGGTTTGTTTCTTTTCGTTTTGTTGCTGAGTCTTTTGGGCGGCGGCAATCGGGGAATAAAAACCACTGGAACTGGTATTTCCTGCCAAGCAGCCAAATTCGGTATCGGTTTCGAATTTCAGCTCATGGGTTAATTTCGTTGTCGAGCGCGCACTCACTTTTGACCAGTTTTGTCAGATTTTCAGGGAGGCCTATAAGGCAAGTAAATTGCTCAGCTTTTGTTGTTCGCGTTAAGATGGACGCAAAACTGGACAAAGTTTAGATAATTAGGCTCGAAAGGGTGATCTGTGGATGAGAAGAAAAATATAAGAAATATATTAGAAGTTAATTATATGAAACGTAAGAAAATTACATTCCCTCGCTAGCTTTCTGATTTGAAGAATCCACTGATTTGCATCGAAGATCATGCCTTATTATACTGCCGTGAATCGCATATCTGTCCCATCTTTGCTGGATTTCCTATTCATATGGAACAAATATGCGATTCACGGCAGTATAGCTGCCGATAATCTTTCTGAAGTAAATGTTAGGAAGTTCATTTCATGTTTTTGTAATTTTTCTAAAAATGGATCTATCATATAGTTCTGAACGTATCGTACATCAATCAAATTTTAATTAAATTTTGTCTAGAATTTATTATAAGCAGTTTAAAATTATCCTTCCATGCTGCGCTGAAGGATTTGTCAAATTTAACATTTTAACACCGTCGGTTGTCTTCTTATTATTTTTACTTGAATTCGTCTGAGAGACAAAAAGAGATCAGGAAGTAAGATACAAGTCAGGCGCTTTTCAACAGTTTCTAGAGATTTTGGTATTAATCGATCAGTGAGACCATCAGACCAGCGGTAAGATGTCCGGCCTCAAAGCAAGACCATGCTGAGGGTGGCTGGGTTCGATTCCCGGTTCGGTCTAGGAAATTTTCGGGTTGGATATTGTCTCGACTTCCCTGGGCATAAAAGTACCATCGTGTTGACTCATGATATACAAATGCAAAAATGGTGACTTGGCTGCTTAAAATAATGACATAAGTGACCAATTTTGACGAAAAAAGATACCAAAATTATTTAATAGTGACTTTCAGTTGCAGAAAAAGTGAGCAAATAGTGACTTATCAGTCAGAGTTGAGAAAAACTAAAAATCCTAAAACTTATGAACCAATCGTGTGCGAAATCCTGCAGTTTCCGAATCATCCAATTGACTCACCGCAATCATTTCGATAAATTTTAACTCAGGTGAATTTGTATAAAAAAAACTTGAGCTTGAGGCTACCCGCAAATGAGATGCAAAAAATATTATTAAGCATAAAAATATTATTTAGAAAATAAACCGGGTCCAAACAATATTGAATAATACTTCCTTCTGCAAAGTTTCTGAACAGGGCTGCGAATATATTTGGGTTTTCGATCAATTTTTCCCCTTCCCCATTCTGCTTATCTAACAATATGAGAATCATGAACAGTGACAATTAACCTCTCCAAAAAACCACTGTCGAAAAGCTAAAAAATCCAACGGGTTTGAAATACTGGCCAAATTGTGGAGGGGTTATTCGGTGGAAGCCGATAAGCGACCGCATTTGCGTGTTGAGAATGAAGGGCATATTCTTCAACAATAGCCTGATCAGCATCTATTCCCCAACGAACGATAAGCCTGATGACACAGTGCCCAACACACGATGTAAAGATTGTCATCGGGGATGCAAATGCGCAGATCGGAAGAGCCTTCATTCCGCTACCAACGATACTGGTCTGCAACTTGTAACCTTTGCTGCTGCTAGAGGGATGACAATCAGTACCCACTTCGCACGTAAGAATATCCGCAAACACACCTGGCAACATCCGAGTGGAGACACTTGCTCACAGCAGAGCATTAGTGATTAATCATAGATTTAATCATGATTAATGAATAATGGGTTATTTAATCATTATTCATTAATCATAATCATATAAAAATACGATTCAATCATTGATCACTAATCGTTAATCATAGCTTTATACATTTAATGATTAATCACTAACCATATTCATGATTGTTTTGAGTTTATTCATTAATCATCAATTTTAATCATTGAATACATCGCTTTTATTCAATAATCTCTAATCATAATCATACATTTTTTTACCTTTAAATAACACAATTTGGTAGAAAGGTTATTTGATTATTGATCACTATGCAAATCATTTAATTTGATTATTCATAATCATTAATCATCAATCATACCGATCGTTAATCATTATTCATACACATATTTTGTCAACATTTAATCACGATCGGTAATCGTTAATCATACTCCAAACGTTTCATTCATCATTCATAATCGTTAATCATTGTCAAAAATTAAATTAATCGTTAATCATATTGATTAATCATTGTTAAAAATGAAAAAATCATTATTCATAATCTTAAATCATAGAGTTGAATGATTTAATCATAACAAATTTAATCATTCATTGGAAGCTTTATTCATTAACGCTCTGGCTCACAGATAGACCATGTGCTGGTCCACGGACGACATTTCTCTGATGTTTTAGATGTGAGGTCCTTCATAGGTCCGAACATTGACTAGGGTCACTATCTTGTAGTTGCAAAAATTCGGGCGCGACTTTCCAGCGTAACGAATTCATAAAACAACAGAACGATGCGTTTCAATATCCAACGCTTGTCAGTTGAAGGAGTTGCTGAACAGTACCACCAGAAGCTGGACGAGCGGATAGGAGATGCCACCGGATCTGGCGACGTCAACAGATTGTAGGAAAATATCCACGAACCTGTGACCACAATAGCGCAGGAAGTGTTAGGCATTGCACAGCGATGCCAACGAAATGGTTGGTTTGATGAGGAGTGCCAGCGAGTGACGGACGAGAAAAATGTTGCTAGGAGTCGAATGCTAGTGGCTCGTACGCGTTCCAACAGACAGCAGTACAGTGTAGCAAAGGCAGAAGAGAAACGAATTCACCGCAGAAGACAAAGGCAACATGAAGAGAGTGTGATAGCTGAAGCGCAGGAGAACATCGATAGAAACGATATGCGGAGGTTTTACGCAACTGTTAATGGCGCGCGGCATAAGACTGCGCCAGTGCCCGCCATGTGCAATGACCGAGAGGGGAATTTGCTGACAGACAAGACTATAGTGGCAGCGAGATGGAAGAAGCACTTCGAAGATTTGTTGAATGGTGAAAATGGAGGTGTATTCAGGAGCAGAATGGACATAGTTGGCGACGGTAAAGCTGTGGAACCATCAACGCTGGACAAGGTTAGGATGGCTCTAAATAAGCTGAAAAACGGTAAAGCTGCTGGGAAGGACGAGATCCCGGTCGAGCTTCTCAAACACGGAAGTGAGTGGCTGCATCAATCAATCCACCACATTATCCAGAAAATATGGAAGAATGAAAAATTACCTGCCGGCTGGTTGGATGGCCTCGTATGCCCAATCTAAAAGAAAGGGCACAGATTAGAGTGTTCCAATTTCAGAGGGTTCACCCTTTTGGACTCGGCGTACAAAATCCTGTCGCGTATCCTGTTTAACAGACTGATACCGCTTGAGGAGTCCTTCGTCGGCGAATACCAGGCAAGTTTTCGTGAGGGCCGATCAAAAACGGATAAGATGTTTAGCCTGCGGATGATCCTTGATAAATTCCGAGAGTACAACTCGCAGACGTGTAACCGTTCGGTTTCAAATAAATAGCTTGCTGGCTCCACCGCAAGTCGATATCTCATGTCCCACCCTAATCTTAGAAACTGACAGCATCGAATGAATGTGAGCACTGTTGGTCATTTGACAAACAGAGTTCTCATTCAAATTTCCAATCCATTCCTTCACATGAACACTTCGCACAGCGGATTCAAAGTGAGAAACACTGAAACAAAAATAATAATAAATTTGACAAAGCCATCTTTAAGAAGCTCTTTTACTGTGACAACCTGAGAAGAAGTGAAGTGCGCGTCGTGTAATAATCAAAATTGTAAGGCTGAAATTATAGCCTATATTCCTTATTATTCTAAATGTTGTGTCTTTTTAGAAGAATCTCAGGGTCGCAAGTTAAAAGTATTAGACCAGCAAGTAAAGAGTCTAAGAAATGAAATCACAGAAAGTGAAAAAAGTAAAATCTATAGTACGGTTAGTGAGGTAGTCATTATTGAAGATAAAACCTAACCTAATTTAAAACAATTGTATTACAGGCTTTTTATGAGTCAATGTAAAAAGTGTTAAAATAGTGCGCGGATAAACGAATAGACAAGAAAAAGGTAAAGAAAAGAACATAAATGTTAAAACTAAATGAGAAAGCATAAATACGTCACATGGTAGATGTACTAATGCCCAATGGCAGGTCCACAATCAGGGCCTTTTTCTTATCATTCGGAACAGGTTCCGACTATTTCGTTCGACCGTGTAAGGTACAACCAAAGCCAGTGGTTCCACAGCGTCGACGCAAGGACTATGATTCCGATGGAATAACTCTCGGTCTAGTGGAAGTGTAGTGATGATTTCCATTGTGGTGGTAAACGGCTGGGCGAAACAAAGTGTCCCGAAGAAACGGTCTGAAAACTCGCCGACCTTAATTTCGTTCTGGCCATGTTCGAATTTGGCGATAAGCAAAGGACCATCCGAGCAGAGTCACTGTTAGAAGCTTCGTTAGCCGACGCCTGCGGAGGCCATTTTGTTTCGGCCATGTTTGAATTCGACGATCATCCAAGTACCATTCCAGCGGCGTTCTATTCCGCCGTGGTAGGAGCGTTAACCCACCATCGGCCGTCGGTCATGTTCTTGCCCACCCAAAATAAGACCACCATCGCTACCACCTCATCGACAAGCTCCATCGCTACCACCTCATCAACAAACACCATCGAGGCCACCTCATCGACAAGCTCCATCGCTACCACCTCATCGACAAGCTCCATCGCTACCACCTCATCGACAAACACCATCGCGACCACCTCATCGACAAGCTCTATCGCTACCACCGCATCGACAATCTACCAAGCCATTCCGGATACAGGGCATGACGATGCCCTGCAAGCAAGTACCCTACCATTTGTGACGTCAGGTCAAGACTAGTCTAAGAGAGAACCCCCCCCCTATGTGTAATAAAATTAAGATAAGAATAAGTTGAAATTATGATGGTAGATGTTTCTTTTAAAAACTACGCATCCTTGGAACAATAAGGGTTTTGATTTTCCGTCTTTTCGTGCTTCAAGAGCAACCAAGGCTCGTCCTCTTCGGTAAAACAGAGCTCAGCTTCTTTAAGGCTATTGAGCCAGTTATGCGTGAAGGCTTTGCATGAACGTCCATTCATATTGATGTCACCTCACTGGGTAAGTGTTCATTTTCTTTGAGTTCCCTGGAGTGAATGAGTGATTCATGGAAATAATGGAAGTGAAAGGGTTTATGCCGATTAATCGACCCTGTGTCTCCTTTCCTATCCGCGAGCAGCGAGTCAGTTTCAGACGCATCATCTGTTCATCGATTTCAAAGCAGCGTACGATTCAGTGAAAAGAAATGAGCTGTGGCAGATAATGTTCGAACATGGTTTTCCGGCGAAACTGATTAGACTGATACGTGCAACGAAATCAAGTATTCGGATTTCAGACGAAGTGTCAACCTCGTTTGGGACCTTAGATGGATTGAAGCCGGATGATGCACTTTCGAATTTATTGTTCAACATTGCACTCAAAAGTGCTATTAGGAGATCTGGCGTGCAGAGGAACGGCACTATCATCACACGGTCGCATATGCTCATTGGCTTTGCGGACGACATCGACCTTATTGCAATCGATCGCAGAGCAGTAGTGGAGGCTTTTGTCCCACTGAAGAGGGAGACGGCGAGGATAGGCTTATCCATTGCAGGTAGAAATAAAGGAAAGCCTAGTGATGTTGGTGCTGAGGTAGTGCTTAATAGGGATGTGTTTGAAGTTGTTGAAGAATTTGTTTACCTTGGAACGCTAGTGACATGTGACATTGACGTTTCCATGATTTTTTGCTGCGAATAGGGCCTTTTACGGATTACGTAACCAGCTTAGATCCCGCAACATGCAGACGGAAACGGAAACACAAAGCTCTGATTCTATCAGTGGCCCTTTATGGGCATGAAGCATGGACGTTAAAAGAGGCGGACCGGAGAGCTTTCGGGGTTTTCGAGCGAAAAGTGCTGCGTACAATACTCGGAGGGAAACTAAGAAAATGGTGTGTGGCGCAGACGCATGAATCATGAGCTGTATCAAGTATACAAAGGAGAAACTATTGTGAATCGTATAAAATACGGCAGACTTCGAAGGGCTGGTCACTTAGTGCGAATGTCGGAAGAAAGAATAGTGAAAACAACCCTGAACACTGAACGTTCGGGGAAACTGGGGGAACATCGCCCAAGACCGACGATTATGGAGCTCTCCAATACGCCAGGCATAGGTGTATCGACGCTGTAGCTAACCAGGTAGATACTCCGACGGAATCCCTTGAATATTGCCAGAAGATTGAAAAATCGAAACGGGGTTCGAAGGTCAACTGTCGGAAACTTGTTCCGCAAACGTCAAATCACTTGATGCACGGTAAAAAATGTTGGTTTATTTTATCGGTGTGAATGATGATTATTAAAATTAACGAGAATATATTACTTTAAACGAGTGTTATATGCCGCTATATTTAACAAAAAAAGTTTTATGGTACTTTCAAGGCATTTAGTCATATATTTATGTGATTTTAAAACATTTTAGAATACTTGAATATTATTGATATCAAGAAATATCAACACTTTTTGTATAGTGTATGCCATTTGAAGTTTCCGACACTCAGTATGCTTCTTCTTTTTGCTCCGCAAAATTAGAAGTTTTCTCTTTTCTCGCAATATTTAATTCGGAGTCTTTCGACGTTTTGCTTCGGAATCCCTCAATGGCTTACTTCGGAAACCCTCGACGATCGGGATCTCTCTGACGATTTGCTTCGAAATCCCTCGACGAATTGCTTCGGAATTGTTCGACGATTCGCTTCGGAATTTTTCGAAGATTTAGTTCGGACTCCCTCGACAATTTACTTCGGAATCCCTCAACGATTTGCTTCAACATCCCTTCGGAATCACTGGAGGATTCTTTACGGAATCCTTGGAGGATTAATTCGGGGTCCCTCAACGATTTGCTTCAGGATTCCTCGATAGATTGCTTAGAAATCCTTCGACGATTTGCTTCTACATTTGCATTGACCATTCAGGTTGGAATTCCTGGAGGATTTGAGACGGAATCTCTGGAACATTTCCGTTGGAGCTCCTGGAACATTTCCATCGGAATTCCTGGAATATTCCCGTCGGCATTCCTGGAGAATTCCATTTGGAAACTCTAAAAGATTCTCATTGGAATGTCTGAAACATTTCCTTTGCATTCTCTGGAACATTCCCATCCGAAATCCTTGAGGATGGAGGATATCTAGAACATTCTCACTGGAATCTCTTAAACAATCCCGTCGGAATCCCTGGAGGATTCCCGTCGACATCCCGGGAGGATTTGGAATCCCTGGAACATTTCCTTCGGACTCACTTGAACATTCCTGTCGGAATCCTTGGTAGATTGCTTCGAAATCCTTCGGCTCGCTTCGGTATGCTTGGAAAATTACCGTTGAATTCTATGGAGATTGCCGTCGGAATCTCTGAAACATTCCCGTCAGAATCACTAAAGGATTCTCATTGAAATGCTTGGAGGATTTCCGTCGGAATCTTTGTAGATAGATAGAATATACATGAAATATGAAAAAAAAAATCTACTGCCTACTGGTGGGAATATGACAGCGATCCGTCACAGTATGCGGGACCAAGCCGAGCGCTACTACACTTAGACGCAATAGCAATAGCTATCAATTTGAGTCGCTGTAGCAATCATCGGCTGGTAAACAAACACACTTCGATACTGTGGACTACAACAGAAAGCACGTGCTTGAGAAAAAAGAATATGGATGAGTGTGATTGATCCGCAATTGCCTTAGGAGGTTGGACCGTATTTATCACTTTACCACTAAGATAGCTTAATGAGGTGTTATATTATTGAGAATTTTCGAAAAGAAGCTCAAAATAGAGAAAATAGATGAAGGGGGTATAGCCCTCCCTAGGCATCGGGGCTAGTTACGCCAATGTCAAAGGGTACAGTAGTTTCAACAAAACGTTACACTTCGTCACCGTCTTGTCAACCTGTTGCCGGAAAATAAGCTTACTGTCGAGAGTCACGCCAAGGTAGTCGGCCTGATTGGCCCATTCTACAGTCTTCAAGCGGAAAATGTTTTGGGAATTTAGAGTGGGGGAAATTGATGACCTGGGTCTCCACCGCGTTGATACAGAGACAGAGACACAGACAGAATGTCACCTTCTGGAGGTTCAGACATGTCGGAGGTAAACATATTGAAAAGCAGGGGCCCGAGGATACTGCCCTGGAAGAACCCTGCGATGATGTTATGCGCATTTGGAACTCGCTCCGCTGGTTGAGACCCGGAATGTCCTTGCCGACAGGTAATTGTTGATGATTTTCAACAGGTAGCTGGGAAGGTTGTATCGTTTATCGTAGTTTGTATACCAGGCCATCATGCCAAACATTGTCGAATGCCAATTCAAAAAATGTTATTTTTTGTACATCAATTTTCAATTTTTAAGTCGATTTTTAACATTTTTATTCGAAAATTTGAAGAATTTTTGAAAATTTTAGTTGTTTTTTTATTTTTGTAAATTATAACATATAGGCATCTTTGCCGTGGAATGTGGTCCTTCCATGATTTTGAAACGCTAAGGAACCTAGCGGTGGAAGTTAAGCTTTACTGAACAACGCGCATAAGATAGAGGAGTATTGCATGTTTTGCTGTCTTTTTTTTCGCCCTGGATATACGGGAGAGCCATTAGTCGATTGATTAAACACAAAGAGCCTGTGGTTTATTATGAATCATTTTTGAGTACTAAAGAATTCGATTACTCAGACGATTTGTTTGCCTTTTTATACATTTTTTTAAAGTTTGAAGTTTAAACTTCTTTGTTTCGATAATTTTTGCTTGAATATGATATTTGGTGATCTCATTAAAAACTAGGAATTTCCCTTTCCCACAGATTTAAAATGTTTGTTTTCGGTCATACATCATATATTATGTAACCCTGCTTTAAAGTTTTATGAAAATATGAGATCTTTTGACTGAATTTGTTGTTTAATTAAATCAGTAGCAGTGTTGAAATAAATTCAAACTCTCACTCCTCATGCCCGACTCAAATCAAGCGCGAGTTAAAATCCGCCAGAATCACTGTACGCGATTCAGAAAAAATATGGAGATGTTGTAAGTAAGGTATTTTAATCACCTTATGGGTTTTCACTTGTTCTTTTTTACACACTTAGTTTTTATTTCTGCAGCTCGGCAAAAATCCGCACAGCCGTGCGCCAGCAAAATAAAAAGCTGATATCCCTGCAAAATGACGTTTGTTAGCTTATTTTCGGCAAATTAATTGCTGATTTTCAGCTATTTTGACAGAAATCTCGGCAAAAAACATGTTTGCTGGGGAACGGTTGTGCGAATCTCGGTAAAAGTTGAACATTTCGCTGAGATCCCGGTAAAAACAAATTAAATGTGTATCGCTTTTATGTCTTTTTTCTCGTTTTAGAGGGCGAGTAATGACGCTTGAACCTAGACTTATGTGTACACTGATGGACATAAGTAATCGTCATGTTTTCATAGTAAGTTCATACAAATGTAACTGTCCATCAGAGTATAAGCCAGAGCATTAGACTAAAAACTGTGTCCCATCCCGAGACGTCGAGGACCCAAGGAGTGACAATCATCGTCTTAGCTTAAGTCACTCCCAACGATTCAAACACGGAGCGATTGATACGAGATGTCCCCGTCCTAAGTTAAGAATTGATTCTTACAGGTATTTTCAACAACGCTGCATTGTAGGCCTGGTCGCTTTTATGTTTGAGCTACATTTATGATGTGCTTCAAGCATAAATAATGACAAGAAAAGTGATAGATGTAGTCGAATCTATCACTTTCCAGGATTCTACCAAGTGATGACTGTGCATGTGTAGACTAGACTAGACTAAACTAGATAAAATGGCTTTTTGTAATAAAGTCTATGTGGCAGAATGTTTCTGTTTTGGAATCTGAGAGGGTTTGTTCGAGTTGGCGCCAAGACGATGGTGGCGGTTGTGATTCGCGATCCGGAACATTCGGGTTAGAGTTTTCCTTGTTTTTTCGCATTGAGTACTATCGTACCTACTACAGGTAAACTTCGATATAACGTATATATCGATTTCAAGTTTGTACGTTATATCGAATTGTACATTATATCGAAGCATGAGTAATCATCCTTATTTTACACTACATAAATGTTGTACTATCATGTACTTCATGGGCGATTTTTTTTATAAAAGTAATGCTCAGCTAGCAGTGTGAAACAGCTTTTCTTGTGAACAATTCCTACAAACTTGTTTGTTGCTAAGAAGAATGACCCGAAGAATTGTATTCGTCTTTTTATTTCTATATAAAGTACAGAAAATAAGAGGCTAAGAGGTACTGGAAACACAAGGCTTGCTTTTCGTTGCACCGTTTGTTTTATTTATTGAGTATCCGCGATCTTTAGTGGATTCAAACTAGGGTTCAAACTAGACTCGACAAATTGAATATTTTCATAAATATTCAATATAATACGAAAAAATTATTCTGAAAAAAGCTGATATCACGGTAATTTTTAACAATTTTATTCGAAATTTCGATGGAACTTTTAAAGAAGTTCCTGAATAAAAGTTTGGAGAATTTTATGATTTTTTCATCGGAAATTCCTTTGATATTTTTTTCAGAGATTCCTGTAGGAATTCTTTTATTCAATTAAATCATACAAAATAGCTGAATTCTATATGATATGATGTTTTCCTCCAGAAATTTTAATACTTCCTTGAAGGAATTTTCAACAAAATGTTTGAAGGAATTTTTGATGGAATTTTCAACGAAAAAGTCAAAGATTTCCTAAAGGTATATGCCAAGAAATTCCAAACGGCATTTCCAAACTATTTCCCAAAGGAATGCCTAAAAAATCAAAAGAATTCTCCGAAGCATTTTTCGCTGGTATTACCGAAAAACATTCTAAAGGAATTTCCTGAGAAATGTTTAAAGAAATTCTGGAAATTCTGAAGAAAATTCCAGAGGAATTTCCGAAGAAATTTCTGAAAGAGTTGCTGAAAAAACTGAGGAATATGCAAAGTAATTTCCTGCAGAAAGATCTGAAATATTTTCTGAAGAAAGTTCTAAACGAATTTCTGGAGGACTTTTTAGAAAATCCTGATTTTTTTTAAATTTTTATCAACGTCTTTTTTTAATTTAGAAATTAAGTTCGACGCTAACAGAAATTTCTGAAGAAATTTCCTAAGGTATTTGCGAAAGAATCTCCATAGGGATTTCCGGTGGAGTTCCTGAAGGAACTCTTAAATGAATTCCTAAAAACAATCTAAAGCAACTTCCGAAGAAATTCTTGAGCGAATTTTCAAAACCTTAATAATTTTCCGAAGGAATTTGTAAAGCAATTCCAGAACGAATCTCCAAAGGAATATCCGAAAGAATTTCCAAAATATTTTCCGTAGATCTTTCTAAAGGAGTTTCGGAAGGTTTTTCCGGATAATGTTTAAAAGGAATTCGTGAATATATTTCTAAATGAATGATTCGAAGAATTTCCTAAAGAATTCCAGGAAGACGTTTTGAATTCCGAAGGAACTCATTAGGTAGATTCTGAAGTAATTCTTAAAATTCATTCTTTTCTAAGAAACATTGAGGAGGAATTTCAAAATGGTTTTAAGATTTATTTCCGAAGTTGTCTTCGGATGATTTTCCAAAGAAATCCCAGCTACCTAACCTGTCTTTAGAGCCCTGGCCTTCCTCGCAGCACTGCACCACTCTTTCCTTCCTCTTCTTCCTTCCTTCCTTCTGTGGCTGTGCGGGCTTACCGGTGGTATCGCTGGGCGGCTTGGAGATCTTCCTCGCTTCTTGCTTCGACCAATAAGAAGGGCGATCGGCTATCAGCGGAAACAATTCCGGATTGGGCCGACTACGGAACCAGGGAATTACGGCGGTTCTTGCTGGGGTTTTCAACGTAAAAACCGTGGGGTTGTCCTCAACACCTTCTCTTGTCCCAAGTACTTTCTCTCTACTCTTCAACTTTGGTAACTTTGTAACATCCGTTCGCTACACAATACTTTAGAATAGTGACCGAATCCCAGGGTCATGACCTCCTTTTTCAAGTCAGTGACCTCGTCTCATAGCATCGACCCAATTACGCCACCCCTTAATGGCTACTTAACGAAGATACTTCTGGCCTTCTGGTGTTGGGTTTGAGGATTATTGTGAGTGGTTGGATGCGGTCTTATAGGGTGGTGGAGGCTAATCATGCCCTGCTCTACTGCAGTTGCTAAAGTACTGGGAAAACCTACGAGACGAGTTCTACCTGCCATTCACAAACAATTAGACTACATTTTAAAGAATTTCTCGGAAACACTCATCACTTTTGTTCTAGATTTTTTTGAGAAATTCCTGGGATGATTTCTAAAAGTGTTGCTCAAGGAATTTCCGAAGGGGGTCCGGATGTTCTTGAAAGAAATTAAAGAAAGAATACGATGTGAAAGTATTGACCTAATGTCTAAGGGAAATTTCGACAGAATTCCTGGAAGAATTTTCGAAGGAATTACTGGATTCATTTCGGGATGATGTTTTGAAAAAATCCCTCCGGGAATTGCCAGAGTTCCTGAAGGAATTTCCGAAGGAATTCTGTAAAAAATTATGAATTTCTTCCCAAGTCCTATTTCGAGTTCCTTCCTTAATTCCTTTAGGAGTTGCATAAAAATATATTCAGGAAACTCCTTCGGAGATTCTTTTAAGAATTCCTTCAAAAATACCATTGAACATCCTTTAAAATATTCTTCCAGAAATTACTTTACGAATTCGTTTCGGAAATTTATTCAGTTTCTTCTAATCCCTTCATAAATTCAATCAGATTTTTTTTAAAGAATCGATTCGGAGATTCTTTTTGAAACTATTTTAGAATTTACTACAGGAACTATTTTAGAATTCCTCTTCAAAATTCACTAGAAATTATTTTGGGAGCTTCTCCAGGAATCCTCTAGGATTAATTTTAAAATAATCTGGTACACATTTCAAGCCTGGATCTACAATACCATTACTTCACTCGACATTAGCTGACTTAGACCTGAAAACAACCCGTCATCAATTCTGACTTTGACTAATATCAACTAGACATGCCTAAAACCTCATTAACTCAATATCATCCAATACCTCGGGAGAATTCTGAGGATTGTGCAATTTGGGGAAACCAGTAATAAATGCCTCTAGCTGATAAAATTAGACTCCATACAATAATGCCATCCCTACATGAATGATCATAACGATTTAGTAAATTATTTTGCAATAACTACCAAAATTAAAATTATTTTTCAAAGTGTACGTTATAACGGGGAAAAATGTACGCTATATCGAGTGACGTTATATCGAGTGTACGTTATATCGGGGGTACGTTATATCGAAGATTACCTGTACTAGTATACATGTAAAACAAAATTACATCGGTTGGCAACCAATAGTTGATAAATACAAAAGTGCATTTAGAATTTGTTATTGAACCCTAAATATGTAAGAACTATGACTAACTTCATTGCAACATGTATCCTAAAGAAATTATAGAACAAGTTTTTAATATTTCTTTTGCCCTTGAATTACGAAATAGCGTTCTTGCGCTGTTATCAAACCAAACAAAGGGTAGAGTAGCAGATAGATTAGATTGTAATTGTTAGAGTAATTGTAATTAAATAATGTAATAAATATGTTGTTAATGAACAACTGTTCATCCGGACAAGGAAGCTTACGACAGCACAAAAATTTGGTTATTTTTTCTAGACGCTCAGACACTACGACCGATAGACAGAAACTGCATTCTCATTGGAACAATCTCTGCTTTCACTACTCACAAGATCAATCAATGCTTGGATCAATCATCTCTCCAGCGACCATCAACTCCAACCCTTCTTCATTCATTCACTTACCCACCGAGGCACTTTACGCGGACTGCTTCGTACCAACGCAAATAAATGTAGACTTGTATTATCTATGTTGGTATGTTCGACGGACGTCTATTCTCTAATAGTGATGCATGCTATTCATTCAAAAGTATAAGAAAGGTATAAGCGCTCTCAGCATATGATGGTGATCATCAGCATCATCTCCCATGTTCGCATGAATGTGTATACATGCACAATTTTTGCCTTCGTTATGTATGTCAACCACCTTGCAACACACGTATGCAAAATCTTAGATACAAACAACTGTCATACTCCTATAGATTTTTCTAATGTAACTGAAAGTTCACTAAGTTATTATAATCCTAACGTATTTTATCAGAAATGCACAAATCGATATTCACCTGTATAAAACTAAATTGAGTTTTTTCAATCTGCAATACAAAACACTGACTTTTGTTGTCTATTCTGTTTCGGTAGAAAAGTTTTATAAAAGCACAATCTCGTACTGATCAAAATTATTCGTTGTAAATAATAATGTCACCACACTGATTAGTTTCACGAATATCACTCTGATAATCAATCAGTTCGCAGAAAAAAAAAACATCCAAAATCACAACCCTGTAGGCACTTGGATAAACACAACGACCGAACGGAATGGGACACTGGTCTCTCTCCGATCACTAAACAATCATCCGAATCGCAGTAGGTAACCTCAAACGACGATGACGACGGTTGGAAGAAAACTGAATGAAAAACTTTCGCGGTGAGCTTTGGCTATTGGAGCGCGCGCGTTCGTGTGTGCTTACTCGGATCGCGATCGTGGTGACCCGAACGACGAAGCGAAAACCGCTGCTTGGCACTTGGCTCTGTTGCGTATACACAAACAACAGCTACTCAGCACTGCTTCACCAACACAACCGAATGTAGGAAGATGTAGAAGGCGCCAGGTCAAGCTTTGCGTGGTTGCATGCGTGTAAACAAAACGAAAGCTCCACGGAAGTTCGACATGGCAAAGGTGTATAGGTATTTTGCGCAATCACTCAATCGCCGTAGTGTGTTCGGTGTGTCAGTCTACAGGTGACGGCTAGCTGCCCGCTTGTTACAGCGCCAGCGGGATTTTATATTGGCGATCTAAAGTAAAAATTTGGAAAATGCAAATTATTAGCAGTGACTGGTTTTCTACCCGTCACGTTTATGCACGAATAGCCAGTATGAGTTAACCACCAGAAATTTGTATGGCGAAAGGCAACTAACGCGGTTTTTCTCGAAAGTAGGAACTTTTCACAAAAAAAACTAGGTATTTGGTACCAGAAAATATATTTTAGTTACAAGCCGAGCTTTAAATATTCGATTATTTTGACCTAGAATGATGTCCTTCGGTAAGATAGGGGGTCATTCCAAAGTTTCAAATTTGGGACCGTCACGAAAAGTGGTCAGGAAGTACGAGGCAATAACTCTTTCAACGGATTCTGGAGATTTTGGTATGAGTCGATCAGTAAACTCTCTAAGATTCTATACAACTATTGTAAACAATTGATTCAATGCATTTAACTATTGAAAAATTCAATTTCGCCAACCAATGTTGAAATTGCACTTCATCAGTAAATTGCCTACATTTCGGCTACTGTTACAACCCCACGTTACTACTATTTTATACAACACACTCTATACATGTAACAAACAACAAATTAAAATAATGCACGTTCTCTTATGGTGCCGTGAGAAAGATGGCTAGGTGGTGCCCACTACGGGATATGATGAGGTTTCATATGAGATTTCGGTCGATCGGTCAAATCCCGCATGTATATTTTCATTGCGAATTGCACATTTTGTCTACAGCAATTAGTTTGCTGTATTCATAGCTGAGGTTTTTCTCATCCTATATGGGCACCCCGAATCAATTAATGCCATTTGGCATCAACGATTCGATGTCTGTGATTCGATGTCTAGAACAAGCTTGGGACAAATCACAACTTAACATTTTATTGCCTACTTTCAGACTTTTCTCTTGGGTCCAGAAACAGAATCAACAAATTAAACAGACACAATATAGCACAAACGATATAGACTCGATCGAATATTTACAACTATTCGAACAAAATAGAACCAACCGTAACACTACATGCATAAAATGTTGATGATAAAATTTCGCATCCACTATCGCACTATACGTAATTCTACGTTTTATTTGCGGTCTTCAATACAAGGGTGCAAGTTGCCCTTCATAGTAAACTTACTGAAATTTTTAGTTATTCCTAATATCCTACTATTTACTGCCCACGGCTCCTGGATGAATGCGACATCCAGTTTGCTCTCCGTGAACTTTTTGCAATGTACGGCTGATAGCCGCTTTGCATGATGGAGGTTCACTTGAATGAACTTGATGATTTTATTGAAGGTCTTTTTTATGCTTACCGCTTGCATGGGGATTTAGTATCCCCCTGTCTTTGATTTCGCGGCCTCCTTTAATTGGTTTTTGTCTACTCGTACTTTTATAACTTGGTGCAAATCCGCTTGTTTGGCGTTCGAGGCTTGCTCTGATTATCAACTTTGGTGTTTGTAATATGGACAAAAGCATTATGGTTTGTTTTTGTCTTTTCTATTCCACTCGGTCCTGGGATCTGGACAGATTGATCGAGGATCATTCTGTCATCTCCAGTTCTTTCACGTGTCATATGAGAGTCATTTGCATCCCTATGCTTTGGTCGTTCACTACCTTCTTGTTGATTCTTCCTGCGGAATTTCTTCCTCAGGGTAGCATTCCCAAACTTGTAGTCAAGTGAGAATTCACATTGTTTGATTGAGTTCAATGAAGCTCCGTCGACTGTGAATACTAGGTAGTTCGATGTCTTTGGCTAATGGTGGTGCGCTGTATAGTATTCTCCATGCATCAACTGCTAGCCCATTGTTCTGACTTTCCAGGAGTGCCAGAATATCTTCATTCTTATCTTCTGAACTGAATGAAGCCGATCAATATTTCAGGTTGCGGGATATTTTTTTCATCAACCGCTGTGAGTTCTGCCCCAGGCCAGGGAGTTATTGTAGAAACTATTTATGCTTTTCAGCCAGTCTGCTGTTTCTTTCATTTTGCAAACTATTACATAATAGCCAGATCTGAACACGCAGTCACCAAATTTTGGTTTCAGTTGTTCCTTCTTTTGTCCAACTACTTTCGCGGCTTTTTGGGTAGTTTTCAACGGTTGTGAGCTCTGTTTCAGGGTATCCCGTCGAGATTATCGCTAACTTCACATAATTCGCAACATCTCTATACGACAGCTTGACTTTACACTCGCGACGGCTTATACGCTTGATTTGCTTGTAGATGCCACCGTTCCGATGATCAATATGTATATAATAAGGTGCTGATGTAAGGGAAGATCCATTCATTACGTAACGCAAAAATGGATCATTTTCAACCCTCTCTCGTAATTTATGGATACTCCCTAGTGGATTCACGTCTTCTTATTTACCACATTGATCAAAATCTGGGAGTCAAAATTCTCGGAACGATGGGTGCAGTTGGCCTCCACAAACGTCAAATCAGAGACTAACCCACAGGCAAGCTGGCGGCCATTACCACTCGCGGAAAACTGGACATTCTTATCAAGGTAAAAAAAAACAAAGGTGAGATATTGACAACGACTTGTCACGTGAGGATGTGTCGAGCATGTATGGGTCGCATCCAGGCATCCAGCTTTCCCATAGTTCGGTGCTCCTGTGTTTACTTTACGAACTTCCTGGTCGTGTTCGAGACGATACACTGATTGGAAAGCAGACATAAACAGTCTTGTTAGTGATAAAAATGACGGATGCTTGGAACGAAATTATCATTATCGGGGATTTCAATTTGCCAGGAATTTCGTGGAGTATCTCCTGCAATGGAGATATAGAACGTTCTTCATTACATAGTCACGCTTCCAAACTTCTCGATTACTACAGCACAGCCACTTTACGTCAAATCACCTACATTACCAACAAAAATAATCGCAGCCTGGACCTGTGTTTTTCTAGCGCTAATGACGCTACATCACCGCTAGTTAAAGTAGTTAACCATCATCCTTCGTTGATACTCAACAAGCTGAACAACATGTAAGTTTATGTTGTTGCATCGTTCAAGCCCGTAATTTACAATTTCCATAACGCCGATCATCATAGCTATGTTGAGTTCTTCGTTACACTGGACTAGGTTGACATTCTTGACGACCTAAGGGGCGACCGATTAAGGTTACTTCGTCTGGTAAAAGGATCCACCTTCATATTTTTGTATTACCACATCTGCGTCAGCTGAAAATGAGAACAAAGCCTTCTTGATGTATAGAATAAACGTAGTGTCGATATCACATCTGATCATCACCTCCTCATCGGAGAACGAACAAAAGCCAGAGGACCCAAAGTATTTGCCCGTCAACGATACTCGGCTCTGGAGAAGGAAGTGAGGCGCTCATGTCGACGGAACAAGCGAGCGTGGGCGGACTCTCTGGCCGACGAAAGAGAAGTTTTAGGCTTATAAGTGAACGCACCAAAATAAGAATTTTCAACTCTAACGTGAAATCTGTGCTGTTATACGCTAGCGAAACATGGTGCGTATCAGTGTAGAGCACTCAACGGCTGCAGGTGTTCATCAGCAGATGGATACGGTATATAATTCGGGCCTGGTTGCCCCACAACATGATCTCAAACAACGAGCTCCATCGTCGTTACCAAGTAGCACGTGTTGAACCAATACATACAGGGATGAGGATGGGAGCATCTTGACAGACGCAAGTGTGGTGATCGGAAGGTGGAAGCAGCACTTCAAGGAACACTTGAATGGCGGTGACAGCATATGCAGTGAAAGTCAAGACAATGGACGCGACAACTACGTCAGTTCTACGGACAAAGATCACCAACTAGCCCACACTTTGAGGGAGGTTAAGGACGCCAAACATCAGTTCAAAAACAATAATGCAGCTGGTAAGGATGGCTCTACATTCCAACTGGAACTTGCTCTGCTTTTCAACTTAGTATTCTATTAAGGAAACTTAGATTTATTAACTGAAGGCTTTCATATGCCCGCCATTGCATGAGTATATAACTTGTGTGGCAAAGCACAATGAATACACTATGCCCAATGTGTCGAGAAAGTTTCCAACCTCAAAAACATCCTAGACCGGACCGAGAATTGAACTCGCCATCTTCGGATTGGTCACTTGACTTCACAGACTGATAGTCATAATCTACGAAACTGAGCAGCATCCATTCGCTAACTGGGCTAAAACATCAATCCAGTAAACGAGCGCCGCTTTTTAACTGGGCTGTCGAGGGGATTTACGATGCATTGTAATGATCAATGTTTTACATGGAACGACAACAAATTTTTGACGGATAACTGCTTTTAAACTGGGCTTTGGCCCAGTTAGCGAACGCCCAATTAAAAAGCGCCCAGTTAGCGAACTGTTGCTGTACTTCAAAAATACCTTTTGAAAAAAAAAATGGTTTCATCGCACCATCTGTTTATCGATTTCAAATCGTCGTTTTTCAAGAACTATTCGACTACATAACGCGGTCAAAATATAGATTTCAGTATATTGTAGATATAAACCTAAACCCAAATGGAGAAACCCTAAGGTTGTGATACATCATTTAAAAAATAACGTTTTACATTACAACCTTCTCCATACGACTAAAATTTATTAAGAATTATCTTTTCAGTTCTCATAGAATAATGTTTAGTTTATCATCTTAATGAAAATATGATTTACCTTCGAGCGATATCGCCTAATTCTTACATAATCTTCTATGTAAAGCCATCGGGGACCCGGTGGCACAACTTCAATAGTAGTTGTTTCCGTATTGCTGCTGTTGTTGATACGCTGGCGGCCCTGGTGGAGGCTGTCGCTGGCCGGAATTCTGCTGCCAGGGGAAGGTACTTTGCATTTGTGGTCGACCTCCGCCGTAACTGTTCATGTGCTGTTGTTGCTGCTGCTGCTGATGCTGCGGCATCCGCGGGTTCATTGGCGGCTGCTGGGCCCGCATCTGTTGCTGGTAGTAGTACGGCATGCTGTTGACGCTGGTGTTGGCGGTTTGGATTGGGGCAAACTGCGGTCGGTTTTGTTGGTTCATGAAGCCACCCTGTGCCGCACCCGGTCCGGGCGGGTGATTGGAATTGTTCCCGTACGGGTTGCTACCGTATGCGGGATTTGAACCGTCGTAAATGCTGGGATTTTGCCTGGGTTTCTCCTGTTGGCCAATGGTCGAAATAGGTGAACCGTAGCTGCCTTGCTGGCTTTGAGACGAGCCAGGTTTAGGCAGAGATCCCATTAAGTTGGCAATTATGTTCTGAGTATCGAGCTGACTACTCTGTTCGTTGCTGTTTCGCGAGAAGTTTGAGTTCCCATCAAAGTTATCCTCGGCGAAGTCGTTTCCGCGGGCTGGAGGTTTTTTGCTGTTGGTGTTCATTGGAGGGACTACTACGTTTTTGGAAGCTGCTCGAACTACATCGTCGTAGGTGTAGTCGTCTTCGTCTTCCGAATCAATCAGTTTCTTCTGAGCGAATGGATCTGGCGAGTCGTCACCATAACTGCCAGATACCAACGATTTTATTTGACTGCTTTGATTCACTGAAAAGTTGTAGTTTTGCCTGTCATCGTTAAAGTCTTCGCCATTATCATCGTCGTTGTAATTCTGATCATCTTCTTCGTAATACTCTTCTCTCTGACGATCGTTCGAAGACTTTTCGTCTAAGTTGACATACCTGCGCAGTTTTTCCACTCGCACAGGATCAGTTTTTTCCAACTTCTTGAGATGAGAAATTAAATGCAACTGTTCTTCGTTTGAGAGATCCTTGAAGTTTTGAAGCAGAGTTTGCAGATCTGAATCTGTGAGACCTTCCAAAGCATTGCCGTCGTCAGCAGGTTCCGGTTCCGAACGACGCGTTGAACTTTCTTGTCGTTTCTCTGGTTCATTCTTTTCCGGAGCACTACTTGTCTCATTGATAAAACTGCTAGCCGTTACTGGTTTAGCTTTTTCCTTTGAGGCCTCCGCCATGGCAACGTATACATTGATCAGCTCTTCCAACTCATCACTAGTGAAGTCAGTCTTGCCTTGTGCTACCAAGGCAGCAGCCAACTTTTGAGCAATTGCGGCCTTGTCCACTGACCCATCTGGACCGAACGCGATCTGCGCCGAACTTGTTGATGCTTCTGGTTGCGGTTCTATCTTCTCCTTCTTAGATGCTTCATGGATTAGACTGGCAATGTTCTTAATCGCTTTCTTGATTGGGGCTATTTTTGGCAGTTCAACCATATCGGCCATCAGATGACCTTTGAGCTTTTCTTTTACAGTTTCAAGGAACATGCAGTTATCTTCGTTAAGAAGCAACTCATCTGCCGAGTTTGCTTTGACCTTCTCCAAAGCCAACGATTTCGAAAGTAGGTCAATCACTTTCGGCCCTAAACTACCTAAATAATCTTCCAAAGCGGTCAGCAACCGACACACTGCAACAAAGTTGAGCGGACTGGTGTCTTCGGCGTCAAGTTCGGTGCGAACAAACACTTTCTTGTTCGGGCCGTAATAGTTACTAGCCCAATCATCATAGCCCTGCTGATGTTGCATATATGATGGACCTCGGTGGTAACTTCTGGCTCTATCACGCTCCCGATCCTTGCTGTAATGTCTGCTGTGGCTACCGCTATGACGAGACGTCTCTTCGAAGTCATCGTCGCTGATTGGACTTCTTGAACGCTTCACACGACTGCTTTTTTGTTTTACAGAACTCTTGGACTTCACACTCATTCTTTCGTCTTCACTCGACTCGATTGGCTCTGTAGCTATGGGTTTCTTTTTCGCCACCTTCACCTTGTACTGCTCCTTCAAATTCTTCACCTTCTCTGCATCCTCATCTGGCAAGTTGAATTTTTTCTTAATCTCAGATTTCTTCTTGTCAATCGCTTCGTCATGTAGTTCCTTCATCCTCTTAGTCCAGTATCCGATCCACTCTGGTTTAAAGTCATGCTTCGACGGGTCTTTCTTTTCTGCCTGAAGCTCCTTGTAGCGTTTGTTCCAGAACTTTTTCCATTCGTCTGGATAAAGCGGATGTTTCTCTGGATTTTTTTCATGCTCTTTGAATGCCTTATCCAACTGCGCAACGGCAATCTCTAGGGAGCATCGATACTTTTCCCATTTGTAACGCTCGTGAGCAATTTCCGATGCTTGCAATGACAGCTCTTTGGGTGTCGGCAGAGCCTTGCGTTTCTCGGGTACGGGTGAACGGGATTTCCTATCCCCGAAACGCAACGGAGAACGATCATGGCGGCTAACAGGGCTACGCCTTCGCACAGGACTCCGCGATGTTCGCCTCCGTGGTGGAGGACTACGCGATCGGCGCCTTGGTGGTGGGCTTCGGCTATGACGTCCACGTAGCGGACTGCGCCTGAATGGCAACGGACTGCGGCGTCGAAGGGGGCTTCGTCGAGGGGGACTTCGACGTCTGTCAGGACTGCGACGACGATCGCGAGATGGCGAGGTGTTGGACGCATGACGGCGTCTCTCCGTTGATCGGTTGCCTACGGTTCGCGGTACTCCTGAACGTGTTTTGCCGGGAGAATCACTGGAATAAATTGGAGAAAAAAAGCAAAAGTTAGAGTACTGAACTGCGAACAGATTTATACAATCGGCAAGTCCGGAAACAGATACCGGCATGTAAAAAGCCGAAACCCGGAAACAGATTACAACAAGTCCGGAATAAGGTTCCGGCAAGTCCGTAACAAGGTTCCGGCAAGTTCTTAACAAGGTTCCGGCAAGTCCGGAACAAGGTTCCGGCAAGGCCGTTACAAGGCTCCGGCAAGGCCGTTACAAGGCTCCGGCAAGTCCGTATCAAGGCTCCGGCAAGTCCGTAACAAAGTTCCGGCAAGGCCGTAACAAAGTTCCGGCAAGTCCGATACAAGGTTCCGGCAAGTCTGGAACAAGGTACCGGCAAGTCCGGAACAAGGTTCCGGCAAGTCCGGAAGAAGGTTCCGGCTAGTCCGGAACAAGGTTCCGGCAAGTCCGGAACAAGGTTCCGGCAAGTCCGGAACAAGGTTCCGGCAAGTCCGGAACAAGGTTCCGGCAAGTCCGGAACAAGGTTCCGGCAAGTCCGGAACAAGGTTCCGGCAAGTCCGGAACAAGGTTCCGGCAAGTCCGGAACAAGGTTCCGGCAAGTCCGGAACAAGGTTCCGGCAAGTCCGGAACAAGGTTCCGGCAAGTCCGGAACAAGGTTCCGGCAAGTCCGGAACAAGGTTCCGGCAAGTCCGGAACAAGGTTCTGGCAAGTCCGGAACAAGGTTCCGGCAAGTCCGAAACAAGGTTCCGGCAAGTTCGGACCAAGGTTCCGGCAAGTTCGGACCAAGGTTCCGGCAAGTCCGGAACAAGGTTTCGGCAAGTCCGGAACAAGGTTCCGGCAAGTCCGGAACAAGGTTCCGGCAAGTCCGGAACAAGGTTCCGGCAAGTCCAAAACAAGGTTCCGGCAAGTCCAAAACAAGGTTCCGGCAAGTCCGGAACAAGGTTCCGGCAAGTCCGGAACAAGGTTCCGGCAAGTCCGGTTCAAGGTTCCGGCAAGTCCGGTTCAAGGTTCCGGCAAGTCCGGTACAAGGTTCCGGCAAGTCCGGTACAAGGTTCCGGCAAGTTCGGAACAAGGTTCCGGCAAGTCCGGAACAAGGTTCCAGCAAGTCCAGAACAAGGTTCCGGCAAGTCCGGAACAAGGTTCCGGCAAGTCCGGAACGAGGTTCCGGCATGTCCGGAACAAGGTTCCGGAAAGTCCAAAACAAGGTTTCGGCAAGTCCGAAACAAGGTTTCGGCAAGCCCGAAACAAGGTTCCGGAAAGTCCGAAACAAGGTTCCGGAAAGTCCGAAACAAAATTTCGAAAACAAGTCCGAGGTAAGATTCCGGGGTCCGGGGTAAGATTCCTGCAAGTCCGAAACAAAATTCCAGAAATTCCGGAACAAGATTCCAGCAAGTCCGCAACAAGATTCCGACCAGTTCAACAAGGTTCCAGCAATTCTAGAACAAGTATCCGGTTCGAAACAAGGTTCCGGAAAATTTGGAATAAGATTCCGACATGTTCGAAACGAGGTTCCGACAAGTCCAGAAGAAAGTTCCGGAAAGTTCTAAATGAGTTCTAGCATGTGTAACAAGGTTCCAACAAGTATGGAATCAGAATTTGACAAAACCGGAATCAGGCATTGGCAAGTCCGGAATCAAATTTGTCATGACCGAAATCGGGTTCCGGCATGTCAGGAATCAGGTTTCAGCAAGGTCTGGAATAAGATTACGACAAATTCTAAATAAGTTATGGCAAATCGGAAACAAGGTTATGGCAAGTCAGGAACAAGGTCAGGAAAAAGTTCCAAGTCAGGAAGAAGTTCAGAACAAGATTTCGGCAACACCGGAATAAGGTCGTTCTGCAATAAGTTCCGACAAGTTCTGAATAAGTTCCAAAAAAGCTTCGGCAATTTCTAGATATGTTCTGGCATGTCCAAAACAAAGTTCCGGAAAGTGCGGAACAAGATTTCGACAAAGTTTCGGCAGGTTCTAAATATGTTCCGACAAGTCAGGAGCAAGGTTATGGTAAGTCCGGAAGAAGGTTCCGGGAAGTACGGAACAAGATTCAGAGAAGTACGGAACCAGATACATGCATGTCAAAAGCCAAATTCCTACTAGTCCGAATACATGTTTCGACAAGTCTCGATCCAGACTCTGGTAAATCCATAATCAGATTCCGGCAACTCAGGAACCAGATTTTGGCAAGTCTGTAACAAGTTTCCAGCAAGTCCGGAATAAGATTCCGACAAATCTGAAACAATGTTTTCGACAAAATCTGAATAAGTTCCGACAAGTCTTGAACAAGATTCCAACAAGTCCGGAACAAGGTTAAGGCAAGTCCAAAACATGGTTCCGGCAAGTCCAGAACAAGGTTACGGCAAGTCCAAAAAATGGTTCCGGCAAGTCCAGAACAAGGTTACGGCAATTTTTAAATAAGTTTTGACATGTTCCGACAGGTTCTAAATAAGTAGCTACATGTCCTGAACAAGTTTTCACCAAGTTTAGATTACAACAATTCCGGAATCAGTTATTGGCAAGGACGAAATCGAATTCCGGCAAGTCAGGAATTAGATGTTAGCATGGTTTGGAAAAATTCTCCGGCAAGATCTAAACAAGTTCCGGCAAGTCCGCAACAACATTACGGCAAGTGCGAAACAAGTTACCGAGAAGTTCGAAACAAGGTTCCAAGAAGTCCGGAACGAGGTTCCGACAATACCGGAATAAGTTTGCCAAAAGTTCTAAATAAGTTCTGGTATTTCCGGCAAGTCCAGAACATGATTTCGGCAAATTCTAAATAAGTTCCGAAAAGTCTGGAACAAGGCTCTGGTTAGTCCGGAACAAGGTGTTCTGGAACAAAGTTACGACAAGTTCTAAATAAATTCCAAAATATAGGTTCCAGCAACTCCGGAACAAGATTTCGTCAAGTTTGGAACAAGGTACAAAAAAAAAGTTTTCGGTGAGTCCAGATCTAGGTTCACGCAAGATTTGAATAAGTTCAGAATAAGCTTTCAGTAAGCCCGGAACAAAGCTCCGCCAAGTCCAACAAAGAGATCGAGACGAGCCTAAATCTAAATAAACCCAGTAGAAAATATGCAATGCAAATATGAAATTCGGTCAAGATCGGGAGCAGTTCTGGTGAATCTAGAACAAGCTTCCAAAAAGCTGGATATGGTTCAAGAGCTGTAGATCATCACACACTCACTCATGGCCCCAGAGCACCCTGAGAGGTATAAAGAGCCAACGTAAGTAACACCCTAAAGTAATACAGTCAAACCTCCATGAGTCGATATTGAAGGGACCATCGACTCATGGAAAAATCGAGATGTGGAGTAACAAAACCTTGGAAAGCTCTTTGAAGGGACCATCACAGTAACCCAGAAAATATTTTTTAGTATGGAATAATTTGCTTCCATGAGTCGATATCGAGTCATAGAACATCGACTCATGGAGGTTTGACTGTATGAATAAATAATTATATAACGTTTTGCGAGTTTCGATTAGTAGAAATTTGGATGATTCCAACAATAGACAAAATATTTTTTCTGGTGGGTATAACACTTAACTGCTACAAATCTAAAACACAGTTTCGATAGATTTGAAAAAAAAAATCTGCCCGGTTTATACAGTTTAGATAAAAATAAAGTCCCGACAAGAATCTTATGCCGATAAGTATCCAGTTCAGAACATCAATTCAATGTGTTCTTGCTCTTGTAAGGTCAGTTTTTTGTGTGAAATAAAACTTTATATGAATACTATTCATTTTCTGGTCTTCCAACCTTACTTACTCCGAGGAAATACTCTGCACCGAAGCGGCACTGGAAATCGAATCCAAACTCTTGCGATCGGCCCGCGTCGGACGCACTTTCTTCTGCGGAGCTTGCACAACCGGCGGGGAGGGATCGCGTACCAGCTCGGCCGTCAGTGTGCCATTCGCCGCGGCAATCTGCTCCTGTAGCATCTTTTTGTCGATAACTTCGACAAACTTGGGTCCCGTACGCTCGTCAAAGTGCTTCTCAAAGAATACCTCCTGCTGATACTTCATCTTGTTGCGGGAATAGTCGCCACTTTCGTGCACGTTCGGCGTCAGGCGCCCATGGTGATCCTCGATCGCTTCACAAACAGTTTGGACGACACGGGCGATAATCTCCTTGGTGGCACCCCGTTGGCCACGATAGGGCACTAACTCATTGACCACCGTCGGATAGTGCTTTTCCTACGGAAGTAGTAGAATTTGAAAAATGCTAAATTTCTAAAATTTTGGTTTCCAATCTCACCAGAAATTTCATTCGGTGAATGAAGCTAGTGATGTGTACTACAATGGTTCTAGGGTCGCCTTTCTTATCGCACAAAACACAATGGTAGCTAGGTTCCTTTGCTCCGGAAGAGCTTAGTTCCATGATGTACTCCAGCCCAATCATCGGGCCTTCTTTGAAGCGGTCTATGGTGGCCTGAAGTTCCGCCACCGGTTTCACCTCATTCTCCATCCCTGGTGGAACCGGCTCACCCGGCGCAATGTGCATATGGACTATAAAAATGAATACAAAAAATTCCTTAGTGGTGATGCTATTTTAAATGAGTATTAGAGGGTACTGAATGTTACATAAAAGAGAAAGCAATACTGTTAGGTGAATGACTGCTCATTCAATTGCTGAACTGAGGCCACATACTTGCCACATACAAGCAGATGCTAAACTAAGAGTGATGTTCAAATTTAGTTTGGTTGAGCGAAAAAAAACTGAGTTAGTGAGATGATTGAACAACGAATATTCAATTCTATCGTTCAAAAGCTAAACAATGCGAAATCTAGAAATGTTACGTCTGATTTGTCTTTGCACACTCAGTTTCAGAATTACATTTTCACCAAATTCCATTGATTGCCATAGTAAACAACGGGAAAGAATTTTCTCTCCAGAGCAAATTGTTGTAAACTTGGATATAGGAAAATCGGATACACACGGATGCGCACACACAAACATACATATACACCACTTCAAATCGTGAAACTGAGATGATTGGTGCATACTAGTAACGCTGCTTTCGAATAATTTCATGGCCTTTCGATACACCTTTGTGTATAACAAAACCATAAACAAAATAACATTAGACTTATTTTCGTGATCAGGCGTTAATATTGACTTACTCTTATTGGCTTTCGGAGCAGTTGAATTACGGAAGTGTTCCGCATCGATCGTCGGCAGATTCATCCGGCTTTGATGCTTCCGACCAGCGATATGAGTTTGAAAGACGCGTTCCCCCGGCAGGTTGGTAACGCCGCAAAGGTGACACGAATAAATAAGCTGGTTCTCCTTGTTTCGCCCATTTCGACTGAAGACCTTTCCGTCCGTATTGTCGGAAAGCCTGACCGTGGTATTGAGCACATGCTTTTCGATATCGATCTCGGTCTGTGAAAAGAAATGGAAGGAAAGGGTTTCCAGTTACAAAGTGTTGCATGAGTTGCACTAAATTAATCCGTTGTTATGAAGAAACACTTATAGAAACACTTGCACTGTTCACTGACTCACTCAACACTGGTTTTAAGCACTATGACAAAAGAAACGAAACCGAATGTTCGAAAGATTTGGAACACAAATTTGAAACCAAGATTCCGACAAACCGTAAAATATAAATCGACACAGTTTTTCTTCCACAGAGATGTTCCCGATGCGGCCTTCTTCCTTATTTCCGGCATTGAACTTACCGTCTCAGTCCAACCAATGCCCGTCTCTCAAAATATGTAAGCAAACAAAAGAAATGGTGACCGATCGTGATCAAAAATATTTTAAATTGAACGATAGTTACCTGAGTCCTCGCTTCATTGTCGTTATTTCCTCCACCGATCCGGGCTATGTCCTCGTCCATGTCGCTGCGACGAATTCGGTACTGCCCAACAGATACGGCAGCCCTGTACCTCCTGACTAATGGTGTTCCTCCGCTTCACGCGACAACACTGATTCCGCTTGGGTTCGTTACACTTTCCAGCACTTCACTTCCGTCCACACTTCTGCATGCGAATGTTATTTTAGCGAAGCAATGCGCAACCGTGCTAATTCTTGTACGAGTCCAGAACCGGATAGCAGTCAGGTTCTGAATCGGAGGATTAGCCACAAACCGTTGCACTTCGCAGCACTTCAGCTGTGATCTACACAGGCACTAACACAAATACTGGAAACACTATTTCTACACTCGAAACACAGACGCAAAGGATCTCGCAATGCGCGAGTGCGCGACTGCAACGCTTGACTGGTTTAGTTAATTTTTGGGTGATGTTTAATATTGTTCAATCATTCAATGCGCGGGAAGGACTATCATTCATGAATTTTCAATAATCTGTAGGGAATAGAAGCAAAAAGAATGATAAACTGTTATAAAGCGAAATATATAGTTTTTATTAAGGTATATAACTGTACATTTTATTTGAAAGTAAATATTGGTTTAGAAAATTTACACTGCTTGCAGTTCTCATACTTACCAAAACGGCTCCCAATTTGGTACCAACTATAAATCGAGAAAATTCACTGAATGTGAAACGACTACGAATTACCTGAACCTTGAACGCCGACACGATTCGAAATATTTTGATGACTTCGATAGATTATTGCTGTGTTTAATAATCAGCAGAATGATACCAATTCCAAATACTCACTCTCAGGACCGTGTCAGACTTACGTAACAAAGTCCTGAAAGCTATTTCTTTTTAAGTTGATAAGGTCTATTA
Organism: Armigeres subalbatus; assembly: GCF_024139115.2. Taxonomy (NCBI): domain Eukaryota; kingdom Metazoa; phylum Arthropoda; class Insecta; order Diptera; family Culicidae; genus Armigeres; species Armigeres subalbatus. The sequence goes on from NC_085141.1 coordinate 93,743,129, forward strand.
AATTTAAGCACGTAATTGAAGGCATGCGACTAAGTCATTATTGTATTTTACACACCTGTCAGATTCAGACAAATAATATTGCCATTCTGAACACTGCACGGTTCCGGTATGTCAACAGTCAACACTCAACTTTTCAATTTAGTATTCTATTAGCTTTCCCACCGTTCAAGGTTTAATTGAAAGTTTTTCTAAGTCCACCATTTCATGATTATACATTTTGTGTGGCAAGCACAACATGGATTCACTATGCTCAGGAAGTCGAGAATGTTTCCAACCCGAAAACCTAGACCGGACCGAGAATCGATCTCGCCATCTCCGGAATGACAATACTATGCCTTTACTTGCAAGGTCAACTGGAGACCTATCTTCCAGCTAAGGTTCTTGTTGAAATTTTGCTGAGCTGTTCATCATTCGATAGATTACCGTGAAACAATTTAGTATGATTGAAACATTGTTTAGTTTAGCAATGAGGTCAACAAATTTTTAATAGGTACTTTCAATATGAGACACACATGACATGTGTAGGTATTTTTTCATACAACGACATGAGAAATCGTAATTTTTACTATTAGCAGGGCAGCAGGGACTATGTCCAAGGGCTTGACGACCCCTCCCATGGCCACTGCGAGTTAGGGTGCCTAGGATGGCTGACTGAACTTTCTTATTTAACCTCAAAGAGAGATAAAATAAGGGTTGGCGATTGACATTAGCTTTCCGATTACTATCAATGTGGTTGACTTTATTTTCAATTTTAATCCCGTTTCTTTTTTACTTTTCGTAAGTTAGAGAAAAAGACGCAGACGCCTAATCCGAAGTTCAAATGACCAATCGCTCACTTAGAGCAATTGATTGTTCATTCTCGCGAAGGATGAACAATTGAACAAAATATTAAGGAAATGCAAATCCTGTAGTGTAGAAGTTGCATGGGTCACATAACTTTCCATGGTGAATCCCGATCTATGTTACTGATTACCCCACCCAACTAACACAACTTCCTTCCCGTGGTATTTGTGGAGATGCAGAGGTATTCTCGGTCTCTAGTAGCGACAATAACCACACACTAACATTCCCTCCCTTTCCCAACTGACTGTAAGGACTTGGCCGGCGCCGTTATTGATCAACATTTGTGACATCAACAACATCAGTTCTGATCAATCACGGAGTAGCAACCATTGATATGTACAGTCAGTCTAAGCTAAGCTAAGCTAACAAGGACATGAGAAATCGTAATTTCCACTATGATTTCTCTAAGTAGGGTAAATCACTACTTGGGCCTATGGACCCGATTCCCGGCTCACTGCACAGAAAACTAAGGATTTATACTTTTTGGAAGCCATAGGTTTATGATTGATAATTTTTAAAAAGTCTCCCATTTATTTCGCACAATACTCAATATTTTCCAACTATTTATTTCACTCCTAATTCCTAGAAGTGCGCGTTTTTTTTCAAAGCTTTTCATTATCGTACTTTGAGTAACAAATGATTGTGGTGACCCATTTTGGTGGACCTGGGTGGCCACTGGTGGTCCTTCAGAAGACCCGGAACGTCCGTAAAAATGGCCAATTCATGAAACTTGTCATAAAAGGGAGCGGTTTTTCCAAAGCTTTTCCTCATAGTACTTTGAGAATCAAATGATTGTGGTGACCCATTTTGGTGGACCTGGGTGGCCACCGGAGGTCCTCCAGTAGATCCGGAACGTTATCGAACACTGAGTAACAAATGATTATGGTGAACCAGTGTGATGGACCTGAGTGGCCACCAGAGTTCCTCAAGAGGATCCTGAACATCCGTAGAAGTGGTCGATTCATAAAACTCACCATGGATTAGCTGAATCACCGAACGCTGAGTAATAAATGATTATGATGACCCTTTTTGAAGGACCTGGGTGGCCACCGAGGTCTTCCGGAAGATCCGGAAACGTCCGTTAAAGTGGTCAATTCATGAAACTCATCATGAAGTAATCGCGCGATTATCTAAATGTCCGGTTCTGTTGTGCGGGTGGATAAATTAATAAGAAATTGAAACAATCAGTGCAGGTTTGTTCGTGTTTTGTAGGACGTAGAACGATCGTAGATCGCGTCCATGTTTTTTCATTAAGCAGAACGATCAGCCGGCATCAAAATTGTGTTTAGCTTTGTGCGGTAAGCAGAACGATCGGCCGGTCACCGACATTTTGTTCTGCGTAGTGCGGGTGTGTAAATTAATTAGAAAGTTAAAGTTTATATCGCGTCCAGACATATTTTCTTCGGGAAGCAGAACGATCAGCCGGTCACCGAAATTTAGTTCTGCTTTGTGCGGCCTTAAATTAAAATTATTAGTTTTGTTTTCATCGATCAAACTACACGCTATACACGGCATACCGTTCACCAAAACGAACCCTGCCACACTCCCTACCCCATATATCCAACATCCCAGTGATTTCTCGTGGAAGTGCAGATGACTCGTCGGCTTCTATCAAAGCGAGAATCATGTCAACATTATCCTACCCATTCCTCAATTGACCTGCATTCGGACACGGCCGGCGCTGGTATTGCTTATTTTTGGGTCACCAGTTCTTATACATTGAGGATGATGTTAGTCCCAAACGTCATCTGTTGGTTCTCTGTGTAATTACAGCTGACCTGGCAATAACGGAGTAGCAACCGTGGGCGGTCAATCATGCTCATGCTCATGCTCATGCTCAATTCATAAACTCATCATGGAAGAGTGCGATTTTTACAAAGCTACTCTGAGTAACAAAAGATAGTGGTGACCCATTTAAATGTTCTTGAGTAGCTACCGGAGGTCCTTTCTAAGATCCGGAACATTCGTAGAAATGTTCATTCCATGCAACTCATCATAGAAGAACGCGGCTTTTCTAAAGCTTTTTATTAACATTCTCTGAGTTATAGAAAATTATCGTAACCCATTCTTTTGGACCTGAGTGGCCACTCCTTCATGAATAATGCCCGTAATATTCCTAAAAGCTGCAAACTAACGAATCTCGAATCATAGGAGCATGGTTTTACAAAAAATCTATTATCGAAATCTGAGCAAGATATTTTTGTCGTGACCCTCAGTTATGGACTTGAATGGCCAGTGGAGGCCCTCTCGTAATCCATACACATGACTCAAGTGATTACTGGATGTCCTTCTAAAGTTCCTACGGATTGGTCAACACTTGATACTCATCCTACTAGAACACGATCTTTTGAAAACTGTTTGTTATTCTACTTATTGATCATCCCATGAAGGTTGTTGTGATGCTTTCTGCGGGGCCCTCCTTTTCCGTGCCCCCGTGCGGTAAGATTCGCGGCTACAAAGCAAGATCATGCTGAGGGTGGCGGGGTTCGATTCCCGGTCCGGTCTAGGAAGTTTTTGGGTTGGAAATTTTCTCGACTTCTCTGGGCATAAAAGTTTCATCATGTTAGCCTAATAAAACAGTATCAACCCAGTTTTGTCACTTCGCGATTTTGTCTGCCCTCGATTTTCTCTCGTTTTCGACACGATTTTATCACGTTTTCGACCTGATATTGTCACCCTAAAAATTTAAGAAAATTTAAGGTGTTCTAGTATAGTTGAACCTCTTTGCTGCCATTATAGACCCCCTGTTAATAAAAATTTAAATTATAAGATAGGTTTTTTATGGTTCATCATCTTGCAAGAAATTTTTGACCATAAGTTGTCAAAAGATTCAACTAAAGTAAATTTTTATTTCAAGTCAAACTTTCATGAGTCGATGATTTATGACTGAATATCGATCATGGAAGCAAATTATGCTATACTTGAAAATATTTTCTGGGTTAATGTGATTGTCCTTTCAAAAAAAAATAGTGTCATCCTAATTTTTATGAATTGATCTTGCGGAGTTTCATTGATGACTACACACGTTCCTGAGAATGGGTTACAACGATCATTCATTACTCAGGATATGAAAATAGTAAAACTATGACAAGTTTCATGAATTGACCGATTTTACGGATGATCTGAATGTACCTGAAGACATACAGTGGGCAATTCATGCGAATTGGTTACGATCATTTGTTTCGAAAATTAGGAAAATAAAAAGATTTAGAAGAATAGTATGAATCATCTACTTCTTCTATGGATTATATGGCGTGTTTTTCGAAGATGGGTTTTATGAATTGATCTCTTTTACGTGTGATACGTATATTCCGGAGGGCCTTTGGTTGCTACTCACATCCGTGAGAAAAGGTCACGGCAATAATTTCATGTTCAGAGTACGACCAGGAAATAAAAAAAATAGGCTCTTCTAGTACGTATTACATCCATTAACCACTTTAACCGATGTTCCGTATCTTCCGTAAGACCTCCGATAATCACTTTGGTAAATAAGAACGGGTCACGACATTCCGTCGTGTCTTGCTCAGAGTTCGATAATAGAAATATTTTTTTTTATAATTCGATAATGAAAAGCTTTAGAAAAAACCGTGCTCTTTTATGATAAGTTTCATGAATTGACCATTTTTACGGACGTTCCGGATCTTCTGGGACACTTCCGGTGGCCACCCAGATCCACCAAAATAGGTCACCACAATCATTTGCTACCCAAAGTATTATAAGGAAAGCTTTAAAAAAAAAACCGCGCTCTTCTATGATGTATTTCATGAATTGACCACTTTTACGGACGTTCCGGATCTTCTGAAGGACATTCGGCCACACAGGTCCATCAAAATGGGTCACCACATTTATTTGTTACTCGTAGTTCGATAATGAAAATCGTTGAAAAAAAACCGCGCTCTTATATGATAAGTTTCATTAATTGACCATTTCATTTTTACGGATGTTCCTGATCTTCCGGAGGACTCCGGTGGACACCCAATTCCACCAAAATGGGTAACCACAATCATTTGTTACTCAAATTACAATAATCAAAAGTTTTGTGAAAACTGCATTCTTCTTGGATGAGTTCCATGAATTGACCACTTCACCGAATGTTCCGGATCCTTTGGAGGACCTCCGGTGGCCACGCAGGTCCATCAAAATGGGTCACCACAATCATTTGTTACTCAGCGTTCGATAATGAAAAGCTTTGGAAAAAACCGCGCTCTTCTAGGATGAGTTCAATGAACTGACCACTTCTACGGATGTTCCGGAGGGACACCGGACCGCGTAATAACCAGGAATTGTGTTGATCCATGGAAATGGACAATGGCTACATTCTATTGGAATTATTGCTACGCAAATTAATGAGCATTTCCAAAATCACCCTTCGAAAGGCAAGAAATCCCGCTAAAAATTTGCCTAAGAATCTATGTTCCTTCAACATCGATTCCTGGGAACCAGAATGGCCAAAGTGCAAAAATCTGTCCGTAACAACATCCGTGGAATCCATACCTTCAATTTGGTTCCAACAAATTGAGAATCGGTTCGAAAATGAACTTTTGGGAGCGAATTCAATTTGGGGTCATTTTTGACCCGCTAATGCACAATGTGTAACTTTTTTTTAATGCACTAGGAAGGTTAATTGCTTACTTCAAGCTTTATCTGGTAAAAGGGCGAATGTCGCAAGAGAGAATTCTCTTCGTCGACTTCCCCTCTTTTAAGGTGGTTATACAACAAAGCCACAAATCGGCCATCTTGGAAACCACGTGTTTTTTCTAGTGATTTTTCAAGAGCACGAATTGAGAGAACCACAACGCTCATGGGGATGAAACATCCGTAGATCGTTTGCTTGCTTATGCTAAACAATCGACTTTAATTTCAGCATTGTACGAAAATTATTGCGCTAGATTTGAACTATAGATAATAGGACTATAAAACCGTGTGGTGAATTTAAAATTCACCACATGGCTTGATTGTATAATCACCTTAAATAAAAGTGACAAGCAGAGGTGAGCCAGGTGAGCCAGCCTAGGGCTGAAAACCTCTCAAGCTGGGTGCTGCGGATAGAGCCGCTTTTGTGCTCTCAAGCGAGTAGCGGGATATTTTGAAATCAATCCCATAAGCAAAATTATTTTGCAGTTACTTGGCTGTCAAACATTTCCCGCTCTTCGAATTTCTCTTTCCATGCTGCATTAAGGCGCACAAATGCGCGAGACTCTACATGACTTTACGATGGTTTACATACATTCCGGCTCCAATAAGCTGCTGAATCTCGTGAAATCTCGTAACGAGTTCATTTTAGATGCATTCTTACTAATTTTCCACTCGAAATATAATGTGAATATATTTGTTAGAAAGAATGCAAAACTCAAACTAAGTTTATTTTTATTTTTTTCCCAAATAATAACAATACTTCTCAATATAAGATATAAAACGAACATAACCACAATCTTCAGTGTTTGGCTCCGGCACAATACTCCATTGCACAGTGACGTCACGCACGACTTTTGACAGGTACTGGTCCTGTTGTTTACAGACGACTTTATTTTAATTTTCAGATACTTCTATCATTCTTTGGATTTTCTGATCGATAATTACCTAAACTTATCGATAACTACCAATATTTCAATGCGGAATGTACGGAATGTCTTCAACATCGTGCAATATGCAGATTTAATTTGGATCAAAAAAATTCTAAGTCCGAAACGTAAACAACAGGACCAGTACCTGTCAAAACAGTGAGGTTAGGTTTGCCGCGCGCAATGACCTATAGAAAATTTTGGCTTCACTTTGACAACCAAATCGATTCTATCCGCACCACCCAGCTCTCAAGTAAAGACAAAAACAAAGTTACTTGTTGACGCAGTGTTGAATTCTGAGTACAAACATCAGCATAGCGGACGAAAAGTTCATCATCGCCAATATCCTAATGGCCATTCTCCTCGAGACACCTTTGGCTCAGTTATCTTCACCAAGTCTCACGTTATCGACTGCTACATTCCATTTAGTTCGAGATTGCAACGTTGATAAATATTCCTGGACCCAGCGGCTCCAAAACCGATCCAAAAGCAGTTGCGCGTACTGCCATTGCTTTCTCATAATTTCATCACTATCGTAAAACACACCTGGAGCACCATTTGTTGATTGATGAAATCCCAATAGAAGGTCATTTGGTATAATACTTCGGGGGTCCTCAGGATCAGTAGAAACATAAGTTAATGGGCAACTGTTGACTAAATGTTCAACTTCCACCAACAAAGTATGCAACGTGAAGATGTGAAAATCACCGCTGTCATTTTTTTTTTCGCTTTCTGAGGACTTCTTTCAATCCAAAAACTTAATCAATCATATTTACGCTAGTGAAACCCAAATAGATAAAGCGCGGTTGATTGTGACCGCCGTGAAGTGAAGTGGACTACTATTCAAAAATTGTACTCCGAGTATCAACGCGGTGATGACTGGCGTGCAGACTTGGTTTGACTTTGAAGGATTTGGACTCAAGACTCAAAATTGCAAGATTGCATACACACAACCATCCCATAAACTTGTTATTACTGAAGCACAATCAAATCATAAGCATCAACACAACCATCAAAGTCGTAATTACTGATTTTCAACTAGTTGGTAATTCGGTACATTCAAAGTTAATTGCCTATATGCCGGGTATTAAGCCACCCGGAGTGGAAATTGATTACTATGTCTGAAACTTGATTATGCATATGTACAACATGTGATAGATTTAGTTCGGAAAAGGTATTGGAGGGTAACCGCCCCTTCGGTGGGGTTTGATCCCACGACCCCAGTCGTTTTCCAGGGTGACCACTTAACTTCCACCGAAGGGGCGGTTACCCTCCAATACCTTTTCCGAACTAAATCTATCACATGTTGTACATATGCATAATCAAGTTTCAGACATAGTAATTAGTTGGTAATGTTACAACCGCCCCGCCCCTCTGCTCTTCCTGTTCCATCAAGAAAATTACTACAGAATAAACCGTTTATGAAGGATGACAGGCAACAGTTTTCATCGGGTCTCAGATGGATTATGGTGAGACCAAACCAATATTGTTCTACACTATCTTTTCTATCTATAAGGTTACGATATTTTGTGTTACTTTTCCAGGGTGACCACTTAACTTCCATTTTAAAATTCCCGCATATTTCCTGATATTTTTTGATAAATTCCCGATATAATTTTGAAGATTTTAAATAAAAATTTGTATTCAAATTCCGAAAAAAAATCGTGAATGATTATATTTTATTCTAAAATTTCTTTTAATAGACGTTCACTTAAAAAAAAACTTTATATTTAAAATAATGAGTCAACTAGAGTTCATTCTTTCCAGTTCTTTGTCTATATAGGGGAACTGTTCCATTTTTCATCTCACTGAACATATATTCATCTCATCGCAAAACAAAGAAATACAGCACCAATCTCGTCGCTTCTTTTTGCTAACACGCGTGGTCCGGTGAAAATAATCACAAAAATAAGAAAAAAAAACGAAATTCCCCTTTATTGCTTTGTTTTTGATGGGATGGGATTAGAAGTTATGTGATGAATTGCCGAACCGGAAAAAAGGGCCAAAGCGCCCTAAATGTTGGTATAAAGTTAACCTTAAATAAATAGAAGAATCCGCTGAGCGAATAAACATTTTTGATCCAAAACTTTAATTTTTCAGAGATGAGCCAACCTATTTGGCTGCAAATCTCTATAATAAAGATAATAATTGTAATAACCATCATGTTCTTTTATGCTTGTTACCTATCGCATTTTTTCCTCAATATATTTTTAATTTTAGAGACATATTTTACCTTGACCAGTAGTTCGGAGACGAGCCAGCCTCGGGCTGCAAGTCTCTTAAATAAAGACAAAAAAAAAACCTTGGCCAGTAAGCTATTATTGATTTGATTATTTCTACTATTGCTACATATCATGTTCTTATTATAACATTTGAGTTTGTCATTTATGCCAGTCTTTTCTTATGCTGGTTTACAACCAAACAAACACTGTGCATTAATCTAAAGCAATTCTCCTGTACAGCGTTACCATTTAATAAAATCAATATGTTAAGCATTATTGGATATACTCGACTAATTACGGTCGACAAGTCTCTAGACAAAACTCGAGTCCAATTCAAGAGAAAATCGATCAAGCATCTCCTCTCTTTTTCGGAGATTAACTTGGTCTTATTAACTTTTCGAAGCGTAGATGGTATGCTGCTTTCCATTCTCACTAACGAGAAGAGCCTAATCCATTAACATTGAAGAATTCTGGTTTCACTATACTTTCCATTGTATATTTTACAAAGCCGTATAATTCCTCAAATAGTTTCAAATGTTTCATGAAAAATCCTATGAATTTAAAATGAAATACGATATTTTTTCACGTTGTACACTAGAATAAGGCCGTTACAAATATTGAATTAAAATTATGTCCTACTGGTCTCCAAAAGGTCAAGAGGGATGATAAAAAATGAATATTAAAATTTAAAAATCAAAAACTCCTCGGATTTGTTAACTAATGTTTTGAAAATGATCAAAAATATTCGATTTTTTTCCCGTTACCCCCTCAAAATATTGTTTCTGGGAAAAATCCGAGGGGGGATACAACATTGTTTTCTAAAATTTGAATCGGTCTAATCACACATGGATTAAGGTGACACGGGAAGTACGAACCATCATCAAATCGTCATCATTTTCATCATTGAATGCTTAACTTTTTTTCTACAACAATGATTGATGAATGACATATGATTTTGAAAAAGTATCACCGGCGCGTACTTACTCGCAATCTACAAGCTGATACATTTACAGCTACATCAAACAACTGAAAACAGAAATACGCCGCTCCAAAATTACGAGGTGACAATGCTAGAAAGAGACAAAAGATAGGAAAAATAACACGGTGTATAGTGCCTCCCCGAGTCACCTTAACGAAATGAACACTTGATGACTTTTTTTTTTCCCGATTTTTTATGTAACTTCAAGAAATTCCCGACTTTTTCCCGCATTTCCCGCATGGACTTTGAATTCCCGCATATTTCCCGCATTTCCCGATTTCCCGACTCACTGGCCACCCTGCTTTTTGGAAGTGTTTCGCGTTGCGCCCGGGTTTCATTTTGAGATTATGCTGATACCATGTTCAATTAATTTACAATCGACGAATAGTCGGACTAGCTATATGATTCTACTATGCTTCGCGAATGTTGTTAAGTTATGTAAAAAGTTTCTTTCTGAAATTAAATCTACGGGGAGCATGTTTCTTAATGGTTTTATGGGTTTGAGCAGACTTTATGTACCATCCATGGCGACGATGTTTATGACTGTAATATTAGTATGCTTTTTTTTATTTGGCATCATTGAATGGTTTAGATGTTTACTGATTTTGTTGTCCCTGACCATTATTTTGCTAAAACTTTGAAAGTTAACATTGTATCTTATGGCTTCATATTGGAAGCTAATATCAGAGCCAATATCTTCCTTTTCTGTTGATGTTCTCTGTTTTCATTTTGTTCGAAGTCCATTAACGGCTAACAACAATTGTATGATTTTAACTCTTTACAATCCGTCGTAGCACTTCTGTACCATAATGAATGTTCAATTAAGATTTTCCATACGTTGACAATATTTATTGTTTGTTAGATTACCATTTCTATGCAGCATACTACTCATCAGTCTTGAATAAATAGCACAATTCATTGTATTCAAAACATTCATGATGCTTGAAATAGATTCTTTTTTTTTAAATTTATCATGAAAAAGATACATCTCAGTATGTAAAACCCACTAAATTTCACTCGATTCAAAGTTGAACGGAACATACTACACATGCTACATGGTTGACATCTGCACATCACATGTTCTTGCAGCTGTCGGATCATTACCAAAATTCAATTCAACTCATAGTTATTGTCGATTTCTGGCCAATTTCTGATCAATTTCTAGCTTCGGCTGGACATATACTAAAATTGGAACGATACAGAGAAGATTAGCATGCCCCTGCGCAAGGATGACACGCAAAATCGTGAAGCGTTCCACATTTTTAATTCATTTGTTGATCAAAATCATTATCATATCAAGGGGGAAATGGAATTTAATTTCTTTTTGTTCTTTTTTTGTTTCAGAGAGCGAGCAAAGGCGCTTAAACCTAGGCTATTAGCCAGGGCAAGGCTAATACCTTCGCCCCATCCGAGGAAAATCATCGGCAAGGATAATGGAGTGACATAAATTTCTTAGCAAAGTCACTCCCAACGTATTTCCACAAATTTTCTATCATTTGCTTATAATGATACCCCTAAACCACATACCCTACCCACCATCCAATTCCTTGACATCTATGAGGGCGTCGGTGAGTCGCTGGCCTCTCATTAAGTAGATGTCATATCATCATTTCCTTCCCTTTCCTAGTAACGGAGAAGATGGGCGTGGCCGGCAATGATAGCTTTCATGTTTTATCATTTTGGACCCCCAATTGGATTTCCATTGAATCCCAAATGGAAATCCATAAGCAATTGGGGTAAGAAAGGTAAAGAATATACATGACAACTATCTACGAAATACTCCGTTACAACGCAACGCAACGCAACTTCCACCAACAAAGTATGCAACGTCTCTCTCTTTGAGCACTGCATTTAATTCTGTTTTTACACTTCTTACAACACGTTCCCACGCTCCTCCATAGTGTGGATTAGCTGGAGGGATAAACTTCCAGTCAATGACCGTCTTGTTCGTCTTGTTACATTGAACGGATCCACAAATCCGTTTGTAGCTTCAGCAAGATGTTCGTGCTTTTTCGAAGAGTTCCATAAGAAACGCAATATCTATGCAGTAGTTTGGAGGAGTCGATTGATGTTCGAAAATCGTTCAGCATCGGGCAGTGCTTTAGAAAATGTGTAATTATTGTCTTCGATTATCGTAGCTACGAATCCAGTAGTTTACGTGATATTACAGCACTTTAGTTCTGGTGGCCAGTCATAATTACTTTGCTGAAAAAAGGTAGGCCCCGCTACCAGAGCTCGCATCGGATTGTCACGCGTTGCAGTCTGAAGGATTCGACGAAGATGGAACGTATTTCCAATCTGTCACATTTGTTTTCAAGATACTTTCGTTCACTCGAATAGGTACAAAAGGAACTAATCGCTTTTTGGAATTCAACCAGCACAACACCGTGCGTCGTCTAATCCGTCCAAAGACCAAAAGTAGAATGATGTATCAGTCAAACGATATTTTTCAACAACTGTCTGGCAAAGCTTTGCGCCGAGAACAGCCGGCTGAAGTGTTCGCTTTGAGTGGTGTCACGCGTGCTTTGTATGCCAAAAACGAAGTGCAATACTGGTCATGATACTTCACTCTCTCCGGTACATCACAACAGCGTATGCCAAGTGACTAGAACCACAAAAGGTGTGAATTTCGAGTGCAACAACTTTTTCAGCATGCATTAATAAGCAACGCGGAGTTTAAACTTTTTGCAGGTCATTCAGCCAGTCATGCCATTTTGCGATATGGTCACATCTCAATTCATCGTCCTACGAAATCTTTTCTTCCCAATTGTGTCGCATCAAGATACGGATTTTAATCCTTACTGGATTTACGAGCCCCAAGGGATCATAAAGGGACATGGCCACCTCTAAAATATCCATCTTGGTTGGATGTTCCATTCTAGTTATGGGCAATATTGTGAAACTCAAGAACAAATTCATCCGTTTCTGCATTCCAGCGTACAGTTAGAACGCGATCTACTGCTGTTCCGTCAACGTTCATTGATGACACTATATTACACGTTCCTCCGGTAGAGCGTCGAGCAAATCTTGACCACAGAGAAATAGACGTCTCACTGAGAACAAAATGCAATAAAAATCATCGTCACGAAAACATTACCGTTCAATGCTAAATGCACTGTAAGTGGACAAGCGGCAAACAGATGGCGGTAGTGTACAAACGTGAAATACAAGCATAATCGATGGAAGTGCCATCGGTGACCGATCGACCACCTACAAAAAAAAATGGAATCCACCGTTAAAAAGATGAACGATGTAACATGTGTACAGTGAGACGTTTGATGAACCCGTGAAGAAGTAAACCTCCAGCTTGCTGAATACGGATGACTTCGCTGCATATGTGGCTTGCATCTTGCACGTTGACGAACGATTGGTAACAATCGTCAACATAATGCTATCATGAACATGTACGTCCAAGTTTGGAAGATGATATTAGCATTTCCATATCAACATAATGTTGTTCTAGCTGCTTTAGGATACTCATGTTTGAGCAGTTCAGCGTTTTGGTATTCCAAAAAAAGTTCCAGGAATGGCGAATAATTTGCTCCGTATATCATAGCACTCATACGGAAAACTTGAGGTACTTGATAAAAAAATATTATGAGTGGTCGAACCAATGCAATAATATTCATGTTTGCTTCAAACATCAAGCTGGTTGAAACAACTTGAAACGCACATATCGTTCAATAAAAAGTTTTCGTTCGCTTCAAATGCAACAATATGTTTGATCCAAACATATTTATTTTTGATGCCAGAACAAACTGAATTTATGTTTGGATTTACCTAGAATATGTTTGTTTTTAACGTAGTTTTTTCTGCGTGAAACAAACCAGCAAAGAGAGCAGCCAGAAACCAGTTTTTCTGCACTGCTAAAAAAGTTTACACACAAAAGACTTTGAAGTATGCTCTTTTGACTATAAAGTATTCAATTATGACTGCAAAGTACGCTCTTTCGTGGGAGAATGGGACTACACACAAAAAGGAATAAATATTATGCACAATTATGACTATCTTTTGTTCACAAATGATTAACATTTATGCATAAAAACAGGAAAAGTGTGTAAAACTTATCCTTTTTATGCATAAAATTTTACTCCTTTTGTGGGTGTGCTGTGCGTGTGATACAAATAGACTGAGCAGAAGTTCAAATTAAAAATGAACCCCGTTAATTTGAATGAGGTATACCGTTCAAATTATCGGGGGTCCACGGTACTTGTACATACGGAAATTATATCCCACCTCACACTATTTTCATATTCATCTTATTTAAACAAATGCAAACATAAACCATCGATTGCGGTTGATTTGTTCGTAAATTGGATCTATACAACGGCATTTAGAATTGAAATCGTTTCCGGGATGTAAACAAACGCCAATATGACAACGTGGCAATCGTACTTTATCAGAAATCTGATAACGTTTCATCATATCGTTTTTGCAATTAATTTAGTGGTAAAGACGTAGAGATGTCCAGCTTTGAAATACTTTGTCAAAGTATATCATTACGTTGATATCATAATACTTTACTAGATAAAACATTATTATATAAAGAAATACCGATAAAATCATTTAATTTTATATAAATAACTTTTAAGGGTCTGTCTCAATTGGATAATTAAACTGAAATTAAACTTAAAAGTGACATTTCAATAATTATCAAATAACCCTGCTCGCAGAGCAAGATTACTTTTGACAGATATCGAATCATTTTCCATCGATGTCCTATTGGAATTGCTGGTTAGGACCAGCCATTCTTATAACGGGGTGATTTTTTAATTTTCGAACTGTCGCTTTTAAGTTTAATTCTCCAAATGAGACAGACCCTAAGAAGTTAGACGAATGGTTGGCCGGGCTCCACTGTCAAAAATAAGGTGATTTGATTTGCTCATACACTATCGTGGAAAGGGTTTCTATCAACGAGTACTCGCTCCAAAATTTCGAATACGATCTCGTCGAATAGGATTTTTAATGCGCAGTTCTGTTTTATATATGCGTTTGGCTCATAGATTTTATCGCATCTCAATTTTATCACGTAGCGAGATAAACCGGCCTAGGGCCGAAAATCTCGTAAGTAAAGATAATTAAATTCAATTTTGTCACGTTTTCGACCCGATTCTGTCAACCCATTTTTTTTTAGGAAATTTCAGTCTTTCTTCTTATTTTTGTAAATAATACTGCAAACAACCATAATTTCCTTAAAATAGGTTTCACCACCTGTGGTTTATAATGAATATTTTTTAAATACCTGTCAAGAAATTTATAAGCTTTTTCGACAAGAAAAGGGTTTCGTTCAAGTATATTGCCTTTCCAAGGTAAAAACTGATTCATATTTGTGAAACAAATTAAAAAATTCAAAACATTTTTTTCCGCTTTTAACACATTTTCTATTTTATCAACCATAAATTCACCAGGGGGTGAAAATTGGGACATTACTGTTTATAGACATTGTTTACATTGCTGGAAATAAGAAAGAAAGTCTTGAGGAAAATGATAGGGAAATACTTGAAGAAATTGAATCCAGAGTGTAGGATTGCGTTTAACAACACTAAAACCTAGTTCTACTTTCTTGATTTTAGCGCAATTAATTGCCAATTGCGATAAACTAGTTTCTATATAATAAAAATAAGTTAAGATTTCCTTCCTGATGTTTTAACTGGCAAACAGGTTGACCGATTTGCAAGATGTTTTCCCTAATCGATTCGTTTTGGGATCCGCAAGGTTTGTATACACAAAAAGTTGGGGAATTTACCGGGGAAATGAAAAAAAATCATTAGAATACAATTTTGGGTTAGCTGTTGAGGAAAACAAAACAATCGCTTGGAAATTGATCTAGAGTGCGGTGCTGCAAATAGTTCATTATGAAATTTGCAACACCCGGGCAAAGCTGGGCATCTTTCGCTAGTAATTCATTCAAAAAATATTTTTTCAGAATATTTTTAGGATTTTTTTAATCTTTATTAAAAAGATTCTCAGCCCACGACTGGCTCTTCTCTAAAAGGAATATTATTACGAATATCGAGGTAGAATTTTTGAGATAAAAGTTCAAACATGAACTGAACTGATAACAAAGACAAAAATGCCTCTTCTTCGAACCGGAATACTGTCGAGGAAACATTTTGAATCAAACATAAACATTAATGTTTTGTTTAAAATATCTCTAAAAAGTTAAAAAGCAATCAGTTTGTATAGTCAACTATTCCGAACTTTTTTACTCAAAGCCATACCCCATGGCATAACGCTAGCGCTATTCTTTTGCCACGACACGGCCGCCATTTCTGAAATCTATCTCTCGATCGAACACGGTACTTTTGATAACAATTTCCGTAAAAATCTGCGTTTAACCGAATGAATTTTTGCACTAGTTTTACAACGACGGAAGCACTTAATGAAATTATTCCATAATTACCTGTTTTCGACAGCTTTTCCGGCTATTTTCCGCAGATATTCACACCAACGAAACTGCTATGTCAGGAAAAACAACGCGAAGTGCAAATTTTTGACAGTTTCCACCACTTTGACAGTTCCTTAAAAGTCCAGAGTCGAATCGTACTTTACTTTGAATGGGAATTTGAAACAGAAAAACACAAAACAAAGCAACCGGCGAAAGAAAAGTACACAACAAAACCAAAAAAAAAACAAGAAAAATAGAACCGATTCATGAATACGCCGGGTGGCGGAATTTACTCCCGAATCGGTTCCTATTGGAATGTCCTGTCAAAGTCAAAGCGGTAGCCATTTTCTTCCGCTGGGAGATCCCTCGCCAATAAGAACAGAATTCCCTGCAAAAGCATCAGTGCCAAAAGTGAAAAATTTGTGCAAATCGTGAAGAAAATTGCAATTTTGTTGCTAAAATTTGAATTCGGTTGTGCTCAAGTGGTTTCAAGTTGCGGCGAAGATCGTGCTTCAGCTGAAGAAAGTGAAGGTTTCAACGGGGCAGTGAATTTCGGTGCGTTTCGCGGAATTTAATCTGCTACGAAAAGCTAACCTCCAAAGTCGCCCACTCTTCTCTCGGGTGGCGGAGGCTGTGTTTTTGTTTTGGTGTTTGGTTCGTTCGAACAAGAAGCGTCGCAAATAGAAAACGGATTCTTATCAGCAATGATGATGGGCAAGCAAGGACGATAGCCGGTGGTCAGCGAACGTTGCATTGAGAAGTGGCTTGGGAGCTAGAGAACAGAACGGAAGCAGCGGGGAGTTGGCGGCCGCCGCTGCGAGCATTATGCAGCAGCATTCTGGACCGAGCGGGGGCAGGAGCGCAGGAGGAATGAACAACGGCGACTCGGGAATCCTGCGGAAGCCGGGCATCGGCGGACACCACCACCACCATCATTTCTTCCACCAGGACAACTTTGCCGACCTGCTGGTGTTCGGGTACTCGTGCAAGGTCTTTCGGGACGACGAGAAGGCCCGCTTCATCGATCAGGGCCGGCACCTGATACCGTGGATGGGCGACAATCAGTTGAAGATAGACAGGTTAATAATTTCTTTTCTTTCCGCCAACAAATCAGAACAAAACCAACATTCCAATGTCACCTAATTGAAATGATTATTAAGCTTTTTCCTATCTAGCAGCGTAAATAATATTTAAACTTTTATTTAGCAAATGGGGTTTTGATATGGATTTCCTTTCAATCTCGAAAAATTTACAGAATGAAAATTGGGTTTTATTACTATTCACAGTATGAGAGCTCAAAAATACCAAAAGATATTATTTTCAAAAGTTGTGAAACAATCACTCAAGCCGTGAAACAAGATTTATTTGATTTTTAATCAGTTTATTTTCTAAATTATTTAATTGTAGAAAGCTTGTCTAGATTTTTAGGGCCAATAACGGTACATTAATTTGTTTATCTGTAGCAACTGGGAAAATTATTGTGTTTGTTAATTTGTAATTCAGTTAAATAAAGATTTGCCAAAGATATTCAGTTTCACGGTGAGTTTGAAGTTTCAAATAAAAATCTTTACAATGCTGAATAAACTTCGTCCAATTTGACAAAAGTACTGACCAACCCACGAGAGTCAGCATCAAACACATCATGTTGATAAGATCATAATCAGCCGAGTTATTTATATGTGATGTGGAGGTCAAAGGCTTCCACGGGACGAACAGGACCAAGGTGCAGTTTTTTCAAAGTTATCTTCGTTGAATTGCATCCCACATTTGTTATCGACTCAAAGACACGGATAGACAATTGTACTATCATCTGTATTTAGCTCTCCAGCCGCTTGTTTAATCACACAGATAGATCCTACTAAGGGAGAGAACAGTTTGATGCCGACATGACCATCAAGGAATGCGTATTGGGAAACGCACTTCATCTACGTATCTCGTTTTTTCGCTACAGAAATGCATATAATTTTCTTACACTAAAAAACAAGTATTACAATCGACAAAAATCGCAAAGGCAGGGCCTCTCTTTTTTAGCTCAGATATTCTCACTATAAACCGTTCCCAGACTCCAGCGCGGCTGTGGTATGTATAAGTGGTAATTTGATTTACTATTATTACAAAATGTTTATAATTTTTGTTTCCGAACAGAACAGAACTCCAGCTGGATGGCAGGCCATTCGTTACCAGTTCTCAAAGTGATCCAAAATTGCTTTGTCAAAATTTTGCTCGCCTTCCAGCTGGGGTAACCTTTCTTTCAGCTCGCCCCAAAGCACGCTGAACCACCAAACGCGCAAAGTTGGTTCCACTCCCAAGAGCGCTCTAATCTGGGTTGTCTTTTCTCTCTTTCCTCTCTTCTCTTCTCTCTCTGTGCATTTGCGCTCTGGATTCGCCTCCGGTGGGACACAGATACGACGCCCGGGGTGCCCTGCACGACCTGTCGCAGCATGAGCCTCCGCTCGGGGGCTACGGGAACCGGTTCGACTGTTTGCCACCGGCCGAGCAACGGGCAGAGCAGCTGTGCGAGGAGGAACGATACTACAGCCTCTACGCTAACGAAGTAGAGGAGGAGATCCAGCAGGGTAAGTTCTGGCAACGTGGACTTTTCATTTAAAAGATATGTTTTTATGTTTCAATGTTCTCAATTTATTTTCTTAATAAATCACAGAAGAGAAAGCCAAGCGCGAGGCTGAAGCTGGAGCTGAGATACCTTTTGATTATGATGCACCTCCAGCACCGGTGGTCGGCCCGGAACCGGCGGCAGTCGGCGACGACGATGAAAATAGCCTCGACCCACCCTTTGTCGCTCCGACCAACTTCGAAATCCCATCGGAATTGGACGTGCCGGAAACGATGAAAGAACATGCCATCATAGAAAAGACTGCCAAATTCATCGCCTCCCAGGATTCCCAAATGGAAATTCTGCTCAGGGCGAAACAAGCCGATAATCCGCAGTTTGGGTTTCTCAGCCCCGGTGGACGATTGTACCGATACTATCGGCACATGCTGATGGCCATCAAGACCAATCAGTACCCGGAGGAAGTCCCGGAAGAAGGTTAGATCTAAACGTGTACATTTTTTTGATGTTCATGAATAAATTTATCTTCTTACAGAACCAAACGGTGCGGATAATGCAGCGCAAGACGCCATAGAGACTGCCGAACCGTCCCCTGAGAAACCCGCTGTAGTAGTTCCCGCCATAAAATACAAACCATCGATAGATTGTGCCTACACACAGTTGATCAGCAAGATAACCGGGGCTCCAATACCCATCAAAGATACGCCTTCAGAAGATGATCTCAATATGGAATCTGCATCATCGAACTTACCCATCCAGCCAAGTGAGGTGGACCTGGTTCCGGAAACGGCAAAACCCATCGTAGAAGTAAGCAAAGTTTCCACCGGTTTAGCTGGGCTTGTGCAATACGACTCCGATAGTGACGAAAGTGGGGACGAACATGCCAGCGAAAAGAAGGAGAAGAAAGCGGATCCGGATATGGAGAAGAGGGAAATCACATTCAGTGGAAAGGTTCCGCCGGAAATCTTCCAGCATGTGATTGAGAAAACCGCAACGTACGTCGCTAAAAACGGTTACAGCTTCGAGGAAGCACTGCGAACGAAGAATGATCCTCGGTTTCTGTTTCTTCGGAAGGATCACGAGTTCTACCCTTTCTATGCCTTTCGGGTGCGATATTTGATCAACCCATTCGAAGAGGTACCGAAAAGTCCGGAAAAGGTGACCATAACGAGAGAAATTGAAAATGGCACAGTCGTGGAGACGCCCAGTATCGGTATCAAAACGGTCAATACGGCTCCGGTTCCAGTTCCTGCGCCGCAGACGCAAATACAGGCGAACAAGCCGGGTGGGGCGGTCTGCTTTTCGATCAAAAGCAAAGACGATGCTTCTGTTGCGTTGAAATCCAATGTTGCGCAGGAATTGGGAGGTGATGAAGAAGAAGTTGTGCCGCTGGTGGAGCAGAAAAGGGAAAACGAAAAGAGTAAATCTCCGGTATCTCGTGAAAAGACTCCAGAGGTTCCGGAGCAGACAAAACAACCGTCCGAAGAAAAGGATAAGGTCGAGGAGGACGTTAAAGTTGCTAGCAGTAGCAGCACACCGCCTCCGGTTGCTGTCACTCCTCCAGTGGAGGAGCTCAAAAGGTGAGTAGAGGGGTCGTACATCACCATTTAATTTAATTTTGAATGATGTAATTGGCCAATTAGTTTTTCTTTGATTGTTATCACTTGTTTAAAGTGCAAACATCTAATTTTTTTTCCAAACAGCTCAACCCCACCCTTGGAGGATTGCAAACCGGTGAATACCAGTTCCACATCGCCAGACAACAATGCCGGTGAAAATGCTTCCAAAGATCAAAAACGCCTAGAAGATCGCATCAAAGATAAACTGGCGGTGGCGGCTCGCGAAAAACTGGCATCACTCGCGAAAGAAAAACAACTCCAGCTGGAACGAAAAAAGAGGGCAAGCATGTTCGTTAGTTTAATCAACAAAACCGAATCGGATCAGCCCACCGATGAGCCTCCTGCCAAGAAGCAAACCCGCGAAACCACACCCGAAGAACCGCCACCCGCGGCCACACCATCTTCGAAAAATGGTCTCGAACTGCTGAAAAATCAATTCTCCGACCATGACGATGACGACGGCGAAGAGGACGACGACGGCGACGAACAGGAAGCGGACGGAGACGGAAGCAGCGACAGTTCGGAACTGTCGGTGCATTCGATCCCGTCCGGGAGCGATACTCCCGATTCGAAGCAAGCGCCCAGCAGTGCCGAAGACGATGTGGTTTTCGTGGCGGAAAACAACGGCGACAGACCGTCCCGATCACGGACCCGATCGAAGTCCGTTTCTCTGTCGAGCACCAGCAAACACAAGAAACGAAAGCACAAACACAAAAGCAAAAGTAAGAAATCTAAGAAGAAAAAGTCCGGCGGTACCAGTCGGAGCCGCAGCCGTTCGCCGAGTAAGAAGAAACGGAAACGCAGCAGGAGTAGGTCGAAGAGTTCGAGACGATCTAGGAGTAGGTCTCCGCTGGAGAAAGATGCAAAGAAGAAAAAGAAGAAGAGCAAAAAGAAGAGTCACAAACACAGCAAAACTCCCCGATCTTCTTCGTCGTCGCGGTACCATCACCGGAAGGAGCATAGGGAGAAAAATGATCGTTATTCGGATTATTAGGCACTAGATGGAGACGAGAAGACTTTTTTTGTGAATAATAATGAGCGATTAGTAAAAGAATAGTGTGCGAGAACTGAGGATCATCGATTTGTATCACAGCTCCTTTCTGGCGACCGGCAAGGTAAAGCCTCAGTGTGTTTTGTAAATAGTTCCAATTGAGTAGAGTACCTTTACATAATTTGCCGAAATCATCGAGTTTGTTTCATTCAATGAACGTAAGGTAAGTGGAAGGTATTTGATAATATGATCTTCGAAAACGAGCTTTGTTTCCGAATTGAATCATCCAATAGCAAAACAGACCCTCAATTCCAGTGAACATATCCTTGTAATTCATCGACTTCAAAGCCGCATATGATACAATCGATTGAAACCAGCTGTGGCAGCTGATGCACGAATACGGATTTTCGGATAAACTGATACACTTAGTCAAAGCGACGATGGATCGGGCGATGCGCGTAGTTCAAGTCTCAACTTTGAGAAGATATAAGAAGCCTACATCAGACTGAAAAGGGAAGCTATGCGGTACATCATACTGAAGAGAGAAGATGAATTGATTGAACTAGTCATCAACTTGTTGAAGCAAAATGCGTGACAGAGGCTCAAGAGAAGACAAAATACCCCAAGTTTGTATCGGTGGTGACGAAATTTGGTTGAAGAATTCGGGCACTTAGGCTCACTTGTGACCGCCGAAAACGATATCAGCACAGAAATCCGACGACGCATCGTGGCTGGAAAGTTGGAAAATAATGTGAAACAAAGAAAAGCAGTGTGGCGCCGTTCATCTGGTGAATCTGCGGACGAATCCTCCACACAAAGCGGATGAAAAAATCAATGCCTAGGGGGGGGGGGAGCAATCGTGTTTTCGTTTCTGATGCTCCCCGTGAAAAAGCAAAGTACAGACTCGCATCGTACGAGTGGATCAAGGACGAACGCGAACGACATTTAATTATAGAGGAGGATAAAATTCGGATAGCCGCTAGGTTGCGAAGGCCGACGGAGGTCCTTCGTAGCTTAGTTGGTTAAAGCACCAGTCTAGCGTACTGTAGGGTCATGGGTTAGTGTCCCATCGAAGGGAAAGTGGTTACCTACAATACATTTTCCAAATCAATATCTTCCACATAACGTACATATTCACGTATGAATTTTCATAACATTGTAAATTGACGTTCAAGTCGGTGGTTTAATCCCCGGAAATAGGCAATTAATTTTGATTGAACCGAAATTGACGAATAGATTTTTTTTTGTACAATTCATTATTAAAATATTATTTTGCGGCTCCGCAAAGTGTTAGACACGACTGAGCCTTATAAAAAACGAATTAAGAAAAAAAGACGCTTCGAACGAATAGAATGCGCTGCCTTCCCAAACTTGTGTGCCATGAATTTATAGTTATTTAAAATCTTGGTTGGCAGTGTGTAGTATGCATTATATATATAGGTGGTATCTACCTTATCGACCTTACGGTTTTCGTGATACGCCATACGCAACCGCGCCAACGCGGCATTATTTGAATTAAGCACAAGCAGGCCATGACTTACAACATGCTCGAGAAAGCAACGAGTTTTCCCTCGACCAGTTACGGATGACATGTGAGTACCATTCAATCTCTGACTAATATCTATCACGTTCGGCTGGTCCCTTTCCGATGATATGAGGCCACACAAAACTGACTATCTACAAAACGCTTATTAGACAGGTAGTTCTCTACGGACACGAGGACGATGCTCGTGGAGGACCAATGCGTTTGGAGTTTTCGAAAGGAAAGTGCTGCGTAGCATCTTTGGTGGGATGCAGATGACGGACGGTACGTGGAGAAGGCGAATGGACCACGAGTTCCAACCATCTATCGTTTACACCGCTAAAATCGGAAGACTGCGGTGTGCCGGGAACGCAGCCAGAATGTCGAAAAGTAACACGGTGAAAATGGTTCTCGACAACGATCCGACGGGCACAAGATGGTGAGTTGCGCAGCGAGCAAGGTGGATCTATTAGGTGGAAGGCGTTTGGCGGACCCTCCGTAGGTTGCGTGATTGGCGACGTGCTGCCATGGACCGAGCTAAATGAAGACGACTTTTATGTACTGCAAAGAAAGGCCACTCCGGCCTTAATTCAGATTAAATAAATAATTCTAGGACCTTTTTTCAAATAGGCGTAACTGTATTTGACCTTGAAATTTAAAACAACTCCCATCCTCTCTATTCAGCATGTTTCGTTCAACTGACGTTACTACCTGATAGATTGCAATCTATCCTATCTGTTGGGTACATTAGTTGACAAAAAAAACTTGAATTAAGAGTGCAATCGCCATTCCAGGAATCAAGGTCAGAATCAGTTACGCCCATTCGAAAAAAGTTCCTAAAATTACATGGTGATATTGAAAAGTTGAATGTCTCAACCCTCGCCAAAACGCGTGTCTTTCGGTTTCCCAAAACTAGCTTTAGTGTATAAGAACCATGGAAAACTGTATTGAAAAACATGATTCCGGCTTCGTAACGCTTCACGGCACATGAGCCTTCCACATAAATGATAGTTAAAAAGCTACTTTTTTAGCTGTAGAAGACTATTTTTGGTTAAATAAGTGCTCTGTAAGCTTTCAAATGTTTGTTAGGTATTACTTTGAGCTGCATTGGCAAGTGACAACGAAATGGTGATCAAAACGGTAACGATAATGTACCTAATAGGGGGAAAGACGGCTTTGGCAGGTTTTGTTCTATTATTGGCAGGCGGTTTTTGTCGTCCAAATTTTATGAAAGTTGGCCAAAATTTTTAGAATGTTTAGGCCAAATTTGAGCATAGTCAGACATAAAAAAACCCCCTGCCAATAATAGAACAAAACCTGCCAAAGCCGTCATTCCCCCTATGTTGATTGCCAAAACGAATGCAGTCAGAACAAATTTCGAGTTTTCGCATACAAGGCTACGATGGGGATTTCTAAACAACTACGACAGAAACAAGACGAAAAGATCCATGCATCTATCATGATTGCCTTCGCGCATAATGGATGCCTGTTGGGCAAATCATTAAACAAGATAGTTATCACCGGAGATTCCACATTTGAAGGAGAAAACTTTGAATTTGCTAACAAAATGCAATGCATCATGCGTGTTATCCACGCATACATGATCAGAGTGGGACAATCCAGTGCCAGAATGGTGGTGGCATTGGCCATCACGACTCGAGACCACCTATCCATCTGAACCATCATACAAATGTGTTGCACAATAAGGCATCGGCACTCATAATTGTGGGAGAATCTGAAACTAGAAAGACGTTGGAATTGTTTACTAGCAATTGGCGATTTGGCGTAGCAAGGAAAAAAACATAGGCAGAATGTCGCGCATTTAGAAAATTAGCACGGGAAAAGGTTGGAAGAAAATTTGAAAACACTAAACACAAATATTCTAGAAGTAATTTAAATCAAACGGTTATCAGTGCGGGGTTGGAATTCTTTTGCACTTCGTATTAGACGTATGATTTAGAAACCAGAATTTATTTTTTATGTTTCGTTTTATTCACAGTATTGAAAATTTCCAACCCCGTACTGATAACCGTTTTTTAATAAATTACTTCTAGAATTTTGAGGAAGTCTTTTAAAATTTTATTTCCATCCTTCCCCGTGCGAATTTTTCGAATGTTCGACATTTTGCTTCTTCTTTTTCTTGCAACGCCATATCGCCAATAGAATAAAGAATAGTTTGTTATCTGACTAAACGTCATTTTTTTTGGCAATTGACCCGGTAACGTGTTACCGACGTAATCGACAACAACCTGTGGCTATTTTAGATAAAAAAAAACACACTACTTTTCAGTTGCGTACTATAGCCTTAAGGTGGGTTAACATCAAGGAAGGAGCGCCCAGCATAGCTCTGGTCCCCACAAATTCCATCGCTATTCCTACGCTCCCACGGGTCGTCCGATGACAAAAGACCGCTAGCTAAGGGTTGTGTACTGTAATGGTCCTACTGTTCCACTTGTTGGGTTGATCTTCTTGGCATCACGAGGACGAAGGATGGTGTGATAATCACTAGTCACATTTAAAGACCGGGTTAACACTTGGTCCGAAGACCAAAACTGAATTGATTTATTCTGGCTGGACGGACCTTATTTATAGGGCGATCCAGGCCTCAAGAATGCTTAGTTTACAAACTGTCATTGGCGTAACTACAGGGGGGCTAGGGGGGGGCTATAGCCCAACCTAGAACCAAGTTAGCCCCCCCTAGAATTCCTACGACTTTGCATTAGTATGGCACATATCTAGCGCTCTGATCATATCTGGGCGTAACTGCAAATAATGAATTCTTATCATCTCTCTCATCTTATCAGTGAGTTGAATATATTTTATCATGTTTTCTAACTTCGAAAAATTGATATATCTTGGGTTAGGAATGCTAAACACGAAGGATATTACGCTCCCTTTATTCTCAGCTACACATATAATTGCTTAATGTGAATTGCGTACGAATCTAATTTCTAAAGTAAATTACACTTTCGGAGGCACATTTAGATGTGCTTATCTCCTATGCATTGACATTTGTGTTGCCAAAATGAGAAATGAGCCAAGGTAGAGATAGGACGGGCATGGTTACAGTTATTTTGGGACTCTGTCGAGATAAATGTTGGAGTTGGTACAGTATTTTCATGCTGATTCAATGCTGATTGAATAAATAATAGAAGTAACAAGCTAACAGAACAAATACAATATTTAGCTGAGATTTTGATTGAATAAAGAAAATTCATGTAAAATAAGAAACTACCTGTAAAATTTAGACAACATGAAAAAGACAATTGTTTAACTTGAGCAGGAGACACAGGATGCTTAGGTTACCGAAAAATTTCTAACAAATCTCGCTTAACTTTTCAAAAGGACCTAAGTAACATTTTTTCATGAATTAATTTGAATAGCGCAATCAACAGAAAAATATGAAAGCTTTTGATTGCAGTACTCAAATTAATTCATGAAAAAAATGTTACTTAGGTCCTTTTGAAAAGTTAAGCGAGAAATCTTGACTTTTATTTATCAGCAAATCATCAACTCTTCATAATTTTTATGGTTACATTGCGTTGCATTGCACTGCGAGTATTTTTTTAAAAGTATGCCTATGACCTCTAGCTTTCCAACATAACCCCTAAAGATGCATGGCATTTCTGAAAGGATTGTCAAGAGAAACCTTTCGATATTGTGATAGCTGGGTACAACGTATCGCATGTCTGTAATAGCACACATTTTGAAGGCATTTCTTTCTGCAGATTTCTCTGATAAAGTATTCAAGCTATGTTGCTGCTATTTCCCAAAAACTTTGAATTTTCAATTATCTTGATAATCGAAAAAAACCCAGATCAATCCACCTAGCGTTGGTGGTGCCTTTCTCGCATTTAGTTGAGACACCAACCTTATATGGGGTTTATATGGTCCGATGCACAATTTTCTTCATAACTTTTAAACGCAATGACCGATCGTTATAAAATTCAATAGTGATCAACGAGGCTTTGTCCCCTGTCGAATAAAACTTGTTGCGAGAAAATCGGTTAAGGATTACTATACGAAAAGTTGTCTAATGTTTTTTATAGCTTTTGTGCACACACATACGCACACACATACACACACACACATACACACATACATACACACGGACAGACAGACATGTGCTCAGCTCGTCGAGCTGAGTTGATTGGTATATAATACTATGGGTCTCAGAGGCTTCTATAAAAAGTTCGTTTTCGGAGTGAAATGATAGCCTTTCGGTACAACTTTGTTGTACGAGAAAGGCAAAAATGCATAGTCCTTGAAATCCGAAAAAAGCTCGGTAAACCCTGAAGTTTCAAAGAGAGATAACTAAAATGTAAAATGACAGGAACACCGTCTTCGACCATGACCATGATAGACTGAGCATTTAACACTTAGCATGAGACAACGGACAGGACACATAACACCCAGGACCAGTGGAGAATTTTTCGATCACGAAAAGTTTCCTCCTTAGCGGGAGGAATCGAACTCATACTCCCTAGCACATGCGTCTAGACGATTGACGTCGCTAACAGCACGGTCATGAAGCCCCGAAAGTCTGATGTATCTAAAGCTCTTTAGTTTTTTACGTATCAAACTTATTGGGAATCCCACGACATTTCTAGATTTTTATGTCAGAGCTGTTCAAGTCGTCACTGGATGTATTGAAATAGCTGTTTAGTAGGTCAACTTGCGCACAGTTGCGCATAACTTTTTTGTGTTTGACTGTAAGAATAAGAAAAAATTAGCCCCCCTAGCATTTTTCCTTAGTTACGCCAATGCAAACTGTTAATATAGAACCTAATGGAAGGTTCCTGGAGTGACTTTTGCTAAGACCAGCATATGCTCGTCAGTGGTCGCATCGATCGATTCGTAATTCGAGCCGAAAGCTTTACATCGTTGCAATCGATTTGCGAACGTAAGCGATGCGATGTAAACGATCGCACGTTTTTCGCGGTTCTAGAATTGGCTCGTCTTTTGCATTACAGTACTTAGCTGGTACATAGTACAGCCTCGACACTGTTGTCCTTCTGACATCAGTTAGAGTGAGAAGGTCCCAACTAACAATGTTGGTGCTAAAAGCTTCAACTTCTAGCCTTTGGCTGTATAATATTTGAATAAAAGCAGCCAATGCTGAATAAAAGAAAAGCCTCCGCAAATAATCCCTTAAACTTCAACTCGACTATTACCCAAATATCTATCAGCTAGTCAGTTTGTGCCGAATATATTTCATCTTTTATCGTTTATGCAGCTTTCATATAGTCATAAAACAGCTCTGTCTGAATTAGCAACAAAGCTTATCGGTTAAGAGCTCATGCATGTAATTAAGTTGCTTGTTAGCAACTTCCTATATTACGGTTAGTAGCATTCACAATGAAAATGTTTTCGCTGTTGTTATAGCACTAACAATATAGCATAATGGCGCTATAAATGAACTAACGAAGCTTTTAGGCAACTTCTGTATCTTTGAAGATTACACAACGTTTAAGTAAACCTTATACTGCTCCTTTTAATAGCTTATCAGTATGGAACGTCAAAACCGCAATGTTTACATTTGATTTTTGTTGCCGGAGCTGTGTATGAGCTATTGATTTCTGTAACGCAGCTACAAAGGTATTCACCTGCTTTTATAGCAACTGACAAAGCGCTGTCATTAATGCTAGCAGATAGTGTAAGAAAACAAGCCATTTAGAAGCGATATTGCTGTTGACGGCTACTGTTAAACGATTAGCAGCAGAGTAACATCTATACAGATCGAGAAAATGTTGCCTAAAAACAATTTCAGCGATTGATGATGCATAAAAGTTAGCCCACAGAACATGCTGACAGATGCTCGGACAGATGTTTGAATAATAGTTGAAATAATGCTGAAAGCATACTTTTTAAGCTTATGTGCTGAAAGCAGCATGTATGCCTCTTTCTAACGTTTATACAGCATGAATCTGAAAATTGCGTTAGTAAAACAACCTATAGGGTATGCGAAGAAGCACATCCATAATTTTCTTTGTTATTTACATATGTCAAAGTGACGGTGATGACAGAGCAGCGGCCATTGAATCAGGAGACCAGGAGTTCGAATCTAGGTAGCAACAAAATTGATATTTGAGTTTTCACAAAAAAAAACGATGAATAAACTCCGAAATTTACTCTCCTCTCAAATAATATTTAATCAAAATGAATTCAGTGGCTGTATAAAACTTATTTAACAGATTTAAAAAATCTGAATAAGCGCCATTGAAGCGAATTATATTACTAAATGGTTTAATAAAGATT
This sequence comes from Armigeres subalbatus, assembly GCF_024139115.2. Taxonomy (NCBI): domain Eukaryota; kingdom Metazoa; phylum Arthropoda; class Insecta; order Diptera; family Culicidae; genus Armigeres; species Armigeres subalbatus. Next base: position 93,772,084 of record NC_085141.1, read on the forward strand.
GAGAAAAAATTGTGTAACATGCTGTAAAGTATTTGTGCAGGCACGCCAAAAACAGCTGAATAGATTCGCCAGATTTGCTGGTAAAAGCATTGAATAGAAGTACTTGATCATATGTATAGCACACATATTCAGCTTGAAGCCGTATAGACGAGTTGAAATAACATTTACATTGACATTAAATGTTAGTTGGGGTACGCCTTGAGCGTCTGTTCACCAGGAGGTGCGGCTCAAACAGCTTCTGCCTGGTACCCAGCGGCCGATTAATGAAATGCTGTATCGCGTCAGTTATACCTAAGGTGCCCGCCAGAGTAAACGCGACGTGCGATGCGACGCGACTCACGTAAAAGAATAACAATCATTATCAACAGGCTGTCAAATTGCACTGTCGCGTCGCGTCGCATCGCACGTCGCGTTTACTCTGGCTTCACCCTAAGGTGGCAGCCCCACCAGCGCGATGTAGGTAACACGACCCCGGTGAGGTAGCTTACCGAAAACTCAAATACCACGAAAAATGGAGATATGACAAAAGGAGAACGTTATTTTTGGCAACCGACCCGGCAACGAAATAAGGACTAAATTAACATGGACGAGTGAGCCTTCTGGATCGTGAACTGCAGAAGGTTGGAGTGAACGTTCCCGCTATTCAAGAAGGCCGATGGCCTAGATCCGGAGAACGTGAATTTCGAGCCGTTGACCCCACGCTCAACACTGCATTCAAGTATAACATCTATCACAGCGGTTGCGGAAAAGCAGAGCATGGAGTAGGTTTCGTAGTGATGGGCAAGCAGATGATGCGAGTGATGCGGTGGAAGCCCATTTGCGAACGAATCTGTGTGTTAATACGGGGCAAATTCTTCAATTTGTAGCCGGCACTGGTGATCTTATTAAAATGTGCGGCTTAAGCGCCACTCCAATAAAGGAGACCGCACACCAAGTTTGTTTGCCCGGATGAGACTCAATCAAGGCGAGTCCAAGTATAATCTTCAAAGAAGAATGAGATCGATCCAGTGCGACTACTTTCCCAAAATGGAACAAGTAGAAACCTCTATTGACGGATCAGCATAACTCTACGCAACATCAATCAAATCTCGAAATCAACAGTAAGAGGTCACGCATACTTAGGACGACGCAACAAGGCGTCATTTCATCATCATTGGAAGTTTCCACTACCTTCCACCAGAGTCGCGATGGTAGCTGAAGGGTCGCGCAACATAAATTCAAACTCCAAAAATAATCAAACTAAAACGATTGCGAAGCAACGTAGAAACACTCAAAACATGTATTTAACGAATTGAATAATATAATAACATTTATTACAGTACTGAGGGTCTAGCAAATAATGGTTTATTCCACATTTTAACGGTAAGTGTTTATTTAACAAGGCATGCTTATAATTTTGTAGATTTTTTCCTCTCCTCTTTAACCTATCCTATTCTATCTGTGTGCGTTTTAACTACTCTATCTGTGCTGTTGTGCTTGATTCTTCATTCCCAGCGATGTGACATCGATGCAGCAACGAAACGGCTAATGCTGTTGCATCCAGGTGTCTAATCTGATTGGGTTGGGTGGGCGGCCATAAATTACGGTACGTGCGCACGTTCTAGTTTCTCGCCGACACCCAACCTCAATTCATCCAACGTTTGAACTTTTTAGCAAGTCATGCTCTTCAACCTACGGTTGGCACAAAAAACTTCTCCGTGGCGTCCTCAGCGGACGCCACACTTCACTCAAAGAACAATTGGGCCGGACTCTGGGTTACTGCTGAAGTATCCTGCACTGCTGTTACCGCTGATGCCGGTTGGCGATTGATGATCGCAACGTGGGACAATGAATGGTGGTTGGCGACTTCCACGTGTCGGCTTGGTCGATGGTGGCAATTGACGACCACAACTCCCCGCTGAAGCGATTTGCTGATGGATCGCTTCCCACTGGACAAGTTGAAGGCTGCCGGGGTCTCTCGTCCCGGGGTTTCCGCTGACCTGGCGCTTGGAAGAGATATAGCCGTCGGCTGGCCTAGATTGATTTTAGACGCACAAATCTAGCCTACGACGCACACTATATTTACTTGCACTACTTGAACTAAACGAGGAGAAATAAATTAAATACAAATATCAAGTTCAACCACGTTGCTTTTTAACTTACAAATTAAATTACGAAACACGAACAAAGCAAGACACTTCCACTATTATCTGCGGTTCGGACGAAAGTGAGCGAAACCGTGATCCTAAGATTGAGGAACGTGACCTCGCCGAATTCAATTCGGATTTCCCGCGAACATTTCGACCGATTGGATGATTGCGAGACGATAATTTGACCACTGGCTCTTCGTGCAATTTCGGGTGCAGCCACGACTCTCTCTTTCCCAATCTTCCCGAAGACTTCCTTGGACCCGACCTTGATCTCGCGAAATCGAGCGCGGCGGAAATCGCGACCTATCGTTTTATGGTAATCGATCAGTATCGTTTCGCTTTTGCTGGCCTACCATTTGGCGTACGTGAAACAAATTAGCGTATGGAGAAAGCTATTTGTTATAATTATGTATTTTGTTATCTATCCTAAGAGTGAAATCAGTAGTGATTCAGTTTGGTTGCAAATTTTCGAATACTATTCTAGTTTGAATATGAGCCAAAATAGAACAAACTCACAGGTTTCCTCAACAGTGTTCTATTCATGTTTGATTTTTTTCCATTAAATGAAATGATTATGTTGCTGTTGAGGAAGGCGCGGTAAATGCAAAGTGGATCGATCCGTACATAAAATGACACATTCATGCATTCAAAACAATTGAAAAATATTTGAATCTCGTGATTCATTCGTGGTTCAAATCTGCAGAAAATAGAACTGGGCGGTATAACAGTTTTAAGCTTTTGAATCTCGACTGTTATAAAAAATGAATCTTGAGCCACTGCTGGGAAAGTGCATGATTCAGATTCATATTTAAACTGACAGCCCCGAACGATTTGAATCACTGCTGATTTTACTCTAAGTTTTTCGCAGATTGTAGCAAACGCTACAAATTACAGCCTAATCAACGTTTACGCACCGACAAACGATAAATTCGACGACGTGTAGGACACGTTTTATGAATGTCTTGACAAAGCCTATGAAGAGTGCCCAAAGCATGGCGTGAAAATTGTTATCTAAACGTTATCGCTCAGGTCGATAGAGAGGACTTTTTCCGTCCCATATTCGGGAGGGAGAGCCTTCACTCTGCTACCAATGACAACGGCCTACGGCTAGTAAATTTTGCTGCTACTAGAGTAGGACCTACTTTGCACGAAAGAACATTCGAAAGCACACCTGGAGACACCCAAATGGCAACCAGATAGACCATGTTCTGGTGGATGGGCGCCATTTCTCGGATGTTATCGATGTGCAGACATTCAGAGGCCCAAACATTGACTCTGATCACTACCTCGTTGTCAGTAAAATTCAATCACGGTTGTCAACTGTATCGAACGAAAGATCACAGCGAACGATGCGTTACAATATCCAGCGATTATCGACAGAAGGAGTATCGGCTGAGTACCGCCAGAAGCTCGACGGTGGTGGCTGGCTCAATTATTACTTCCGGTCTTTTACTATACTTAGTATAGTAATAGTCAATCATTCGTTCTACATATTACTAATATGGGGGTAAGCGTGGTCAATTGTTATAGAATTTAAAAAGAAAACGAATGCTAAGACCAAGTGCCACTGGATGACTCCAAACGGGCCAGTATAATGTGGGGTAGTCAGGATTTAACTAAATTAGCTAATAGTATAACTTATTTTGCCACGCACCAATTTCAGTATAATTTGTTTCTACGAATCAAATTCCTAGAAGTTAGGTTTTCAGCATTACTTAGCGCAAGAGAGGGTTTAAACTCTGCGTTAAACTGCATTTTATTCGCCGATTCGGGGCGTTATCATGAGTGATCAGCACTCATGGAACACATTGTTTAACGCAAAAGTTAGCCGGGTTCGATCACAAGTGTAAGTTTAGTGTAATTAGTTTAATTATTTTTATTTTTTAGGCATCAAACGTTAGGAGCATGTTTTCAGCGTCGCACAGCCCAGGAGAGGGTGTAAGCTCACAACGGTATAGTGTAGGCCGTCCTCGATTGGGGTCCTGTGGGTCGCATGTAGTGGCTGTGCTCGAGGCAGTTATGTGTTGAAAGCGGTTTCGGGGCAGTTAGGATTGAGTTTTAATATAAACAGATGTAGGATTGAACAAGTTATAACCTTCAGGGTTCATATTGTGGAGACTATTGACAGCCAAAGCGTTGAGGATAAGCTTTTAGTTAGGAACTGAATCAATTTATCCGTTTTGGAATCCTAGATTGAATAGTAGGTATATATGGACAATAATAGAAACTATATACAGTTATCGTTTTATTAAGTATTAAGGATATGTTTTTAGTTAGGTTAAATATCAGATATGCATGTATGATAACCATTAATAAGACAGAATTATTAGAACTGTATTTTTGTCTTTTAGTAAGATTAATTACTTACTAATGTTTTGCGGGCCGGCGAGTGAAAGCGGCCCAATTCTTTTATCTACCTCTTTCCAGATGACCAATGATGAAGATCTCATAGTTCCGGTATCAGCAGTGGTATTCATATTCATAACAACCACCGTCAATACAGGAAGTCTGTGTTCACAACGTGATTACTTCAAGGACAATCCTAACATCTTCTGTGAATTGCAGATAGGAATTGCGTTTATATTTTAATTGCACTGAGCTCGTTCTAATCTGATCGATGAATGAATTTACTTGTCACATATTTAGATACATCGTGAATAATCAATATCATTAGTAAATTTAAATATTCCCGTAGATTAGAAAAGCAAGTGCAAAATTACTATTTTATGGCAACATATCACTGCGAAACGGGACCCTTCGGAGCCTTAAGTAAGATCTCGGTCCGGTTGCATCTAAGGAGATCTTAGTGCAGTGCACACCGGACGTGTTGCCCCGTAGACGTATCGCTCAGCGGTATTTAAATACAACGCAGATAGGCTATGGTCAGAGGGTGCGTTGATATTACAAGATTACAAGTACCGGAATCAACGTTAGCGACAACATCAACGATCTATGGGAGTCGATCCATGGAGCGGTGAACACAACAGCAAGAGAAGTGGTAAGCACTGTACGGAGGCGACCCAGGCCGGGTTGGTTCGATGTGGAGTGTCAGAGAGTAACAACGAGAATAACGTTACCAGAAGCCGGATGTTAGTGTCCCGATAACCGATCGGTACAAGGAAGCAAGAGCAGCCGAAAAACGAACCCACCGCAGGAAGAAAAAATAATACGAAGAACAAGTGATTAGCGAGGTGCAGGAAAAAATGGAGCAAAATGATATGCGGAGGTTTTATGAGACTGTCAATGGCGTGCGAAGAAAAACAGCGCCATCTTCCGTCATGTGCAACGACCAACAAGAGAATTTGCTGACAGATAAAACCGAAGTGGCTGCCAGGTGGAAGCAACACTTCGAGACTTTGTTAAATAGTGGAAGTGACGGTGCATCGGTGAGCAGAATAAATATTAGCGACGATGGACAAGCTGTGGAGTTGCCTACACTAGATGAGCTTAGGAAAGCCTCCGGCTGAACTTCTCGAACATGGCAGTGAGCAGCTATGTCTCGCATTCCAAGCAGGTTTTGTCAGGGCCGCTCAACGACGGATCAAATGTTTACCCTGAGACAAATCCTTGATAAATTCCGGGAGTACTGTTTATTGATTTCAAGGCTTTATCGACCTCATTTGTTACCTTAGATGGATTGAAGCACTCGCGATGCACTCTCGAATCTACTGTTCAATATAGCGCTCGAGGGAGCCTTTAGGAGAGCTGGTGTGCAAAGAAGCGGTACCATTATCACAAGATCGCATATGGTCCATGGATTTGCGAACGATATCGATATTATCGGGATTGATTGCCGTGCCGTGGAAGAGGCTTTTGTGGCTTTTAAGAAGGAGGCAGCGAGGATTGGAATAACGATCTGTACCAGCAAAACAAAATACATGGTCGCTGGCATTCAACATGGGTTCATTAGTGGTGGTGGTAGTGAAATGGTGCTGAATGGTGGAAAATTTGTAGAAGAATTTGTGCTGGGATTTCCTATGTACATGGGACGCATATAACGGCAGTGTAGCCCATCAAGTATCAAGTAAGTAAGTACTAGCCTTTTACCGCAACTCTCAGCTGGTGGTCAATTCGGAAGATCGGAAGACCCGTGGAAGCGTGAGTATTGGAACTTGTGAGGACCAGAGCTATGCTTCTTCCCGGATGTCAACTCACCATTTCGTAGCCCGATTATTGTCAATTATTATGTGTTTGGGTGCTTATTGAGATGGATATGAGGACAGATACCCTATAAAAAATATCAAATGATTTTCCTTTGCTTTTGTGCACACACATACAACACGGACAGACAACTTCGTTGTACGAGAAAGAAACAGAAAGGTTTTTTTTAATGTTTTCCGCAGAAATTGTAGCAATGCATTCAATTGAACGCAAAATGATGTGAATTGGTGGAAATAGTGGAATTTATTCTCCAAAAGTAATATTTTGACATCTCCAATGTGTTTTCTCTCATTTTTTAATGGGCCGTAATGGCTAGGAGGATCAATATGGTTTTTTATGTCTTTATTTGAAAGGTTTTCAACCGTTGGCTGGCTCACCTCTTAAATATGGTTTTTCTTGTAATGGTCGGTGAATTGAAACTTGCGGTGCTTATAGGATATTTTATAATGTTTTTATTGTTATTGTAATTATATTTAATTATTAAATTTTTGGGGTAAGAATCAACAACAGGAGCCTTTATAATGCCCATTACAGTAGATAATATATAATATAAGTAAAATATAAGTCTTTGATGAGGTAAACATCCTCTTGTCCCTAACATTTATAAACTAGTTGAGTACATATTGGCTTTTCAAGTAGCATCCGATTTAGATAAATTCTTAATAAATTTCGAAGCTCATCACCATTCCAGTTCACCCGGACAATACTTGTCGATCAGTCCTTGATAGTAGGGCCACAGTGATTCCATGTCGGGCAATTTCGTGCTCTTTGTGTACAAATCGTATCGACTGCGAATGTTATAAAGATTTTTATCAGCATCAATGATTTCTTAGAATGTCCCGTTTGCTACTTACTTGAACAAAAGCACCCAATTTTTGGTTTGTTCGTCTTTTTCAACGGTCAAATGGCTGTAGTCTCCACCGGAATGCCACGGATAGAACGAGTGGTAACGGATCATGTAGAGTGCCTGTTCCGGCAGGGTACTCTTGTTGTGCTTCAGCACCCGATACAGATACTCGTCGTGACCCCAGGACATGGTTAAATTCTCCAGTCCGCACTTGGGTTGGTACATTCCACATTCAGTGCTAGAAAAGAATCAGACAAAAGAAAACTATAAGCTATACAGAGTCGTCCAACTGATGGTCGCATCTTACTTGTACTTCGGATTCACCCCGTCCACATTGTCGACGAAGCTGTCCTCCCGGTAGACGATGCTGGGTCCCCATTTGCACCCGACCGGGAAGGTATCTCCCACCACGGCCCACTGCGGCTCCCCGTAGAATGCCATCACTTTGCCGAGGTCGTGTATCAATCCCGTCAGATGTAGCCAATCCCACTCCGGATACTCCTCGCGGGCGCGTTCCGCCGTCTGAAAAGCGTGCACAATGTTCGGCAGGTCCAGATCCGGATCGGACTCATCGACCAGGTCGTTCAACTTCTCCAACGCATCTCTGATGTTCGCCGTAAAGTGATCGAACTTGAGCCACTCTTCATGGCGACCTAGAATTAGAAGAAGTTGTTTTGTCAGATAGCTTCTTTTGCGCTTCGTAACCCAATTTCAATGGATTGTTGCCTATCAGAGTGATAAGGTTGAAGGTGTGTGCTGAGCACTTGATAGCATGCGTTATCTAAGCTACGATCTACGCGTTGGGCAGGCTTGTTTTGATTGAGAAGAAATTGCGCGCAATCAATATTTCCGCAAAACTCTCAGTGGAGGCTATCACGTGGGTTAGCACATTGTTACCTCACTGATGGGTGAGCAATGACGCTCATTGAGAACCAGCATTGAAAGGTCAAACAACATACGGCCGCGTACCGTACATGGATTTGACGAGTTTGTCGATTCCGTTATCAGTGCATCGTAGTCGATTGGTCTTGGACAATTTAGATTGGTGCGCGTTGTTGACACAGATAACCCCATCATCTAGACTACCAAAACAATCGTTTATGTGGGGGGTTATTAAGTGGCTCCCGGCTATCAGTTAGCGAAAATAAATCGCAAAAAACAGAAAATTTTCGTTGCTGATGGGAATATCTTGATTATACGATTTAATTCGTGACAATATGGGACTTACCCTTAACGAAGTCCACTGTCTGATGGGTATGCATCAGTTTATAGGTCCTGCGGACACGCTCCTTCAATGGGTCCTCATCGTTTACGGTGTAGTCCCGAAATTTGGATACATGCTTGTCTGCGAAAGCCTTCTCCGGCCTAAGTAGTTCGGAAACGTCCAATATGTTGGGATGCTGAGAGAGTTTTGCGTTCGTTAGTTCATATTGAAGAGTTTTCGAAACTATAGTTAGTAACTATATATAGTTTCTAAACTAGCCTAGGCACCCGATATATTGTATATGTAAATCCATCACGACAACTTTTTGATAAACATTTGTTTATACAGGGTGGACCATCTACAGGTGACTCATGTGATCCTTAAATGATTGTGAAGGAAAAGAATTGTTGACATAATATGATATGATATGAATATCATTCACCTTTTATTGCATTTGTAAAGGCTATATGATCGCTCCAAAAATGAACTTTTAATTGAGGTGATGTCTGTGTGTGTGTATGTCTGTGCGCAAAATCCGCAAAAAAACTCACTCATTTTTTAGGCACTTATCCTTAACCGATTTGCTCGTAACAAGTTGACGCAGAATCCTGTCCCATTGTTTCCTATTGAAAATTGGCCAGATCGTTATGGCCAAAATACTATTTTTATAACACACGAGAAAGGCTCCATCACCGCTAGATTGATTAAGTTGGGTTTTCTTTATATATTGAGGTTTTCAGCCCTGGGTAGGTTCACCTCAGAATCAATAACTTTTTCAATATATTTTGCTCGAGTACTTTTTATTAACCGTGATAACAAAATGATACTTTTTTAAGGCATTTTCCATCACTTTTTCGAACGTAGCTCTCGGTATCACCGCTACTTGACGTTTTCGACTTTTTAGTGTACATTTTCAATTTCAAAATATGTAACCATAAATAAAAATCGGGTGGTGTTAGATCTGGTGAATAATGTGGTTTTTTAAAACAGTCATTTTAGATACTCAGTGACCATGGAAGTATGACCTTAATCAAACCATCGTAGCGGCTACATATTGTTAAGTTGCCCCACTGTTTTTTTCTTTTGCCATTCTCGTACAACAAAGTTGTACCCAAAGGCGGCTATCATTTCACTCCAAAAACGAACTTTTTATGGAAGGCTCAGATACCCATGGTGTTATATATCACTCGACTGACTAACTCCAGAGGTTACAGTTTGCTGGAGTCGTTGGCAAAGCTGGACGTCAAACTGTGCAACGAAGGTACCGTTAGTACATTCGACAAGAATCTTTTTATCGAAGCACTTCTAGCAGACAGCAGCGCTACAAATCTCGATGAAGACGATGGGCATGCGATTCGACGATGCCAAGGAGACTTGAGCCGAGGAAAAGCCGGCGGCTAAATTACTGGTGGAACGAAACTCTTGCTAGTCTTCGTGCTGCGTGTCTCAGAGCCAGAAGACGCTTTCAGAGAGCAAGGTCTGAAACAGTCAGAGAGGAGCGTAAGATAATCTTCCGTGAAGCTAGATCGGTCTACAAACGGGAGATAAAAGTCAGTTAATCCAACTGCTTCAAGGAGTTGTGCCGGGAAGCTGACGACGATCCTTGGGGCAACGCTCATCGGGTCGTAACAGCAAGGATCAGGGGTCCAGCGACGCCAGCGGAAATGTGTCCGGACAAACTGAAGATCTTCGTTGACGGTCTCTTCCCGCAGCATGATTCTACGATGTGGCCACCTACACCGTACGCAGATGAAGACGGAGTAACCATTGCAGGTATGAAGTCTCCAACGACGAGCTGTCATCAGTGGCGAAAAGTCTGAAGAAGAAAGCTCCGGGTCCGGTGTTCAGGATGGTGCTGCAGAGATGCCTAGCAGATGATAACTTTCCTGATAGGTGGAAGATCCAGAAACTAGTGCTGCTGCAGAAACCAAGAAAACCGCCGGGGAATCCAGCATCGTATAGGCCCATATGCCTGCTGGATACACTGTGGAAGCTTCTGGAAAGTATTATCCTGAATCGGCTGACGTAGTTCACGGAGGGCGAGATCGGCTTATCGGAAAAGTAGTTCGGATTCCGAAATGGCAGATCGACTGTGGATGCAATCAGGACGTTCATTGACGTTTCAGAGAGGCGCGGCAATCGATTCTGCGGTGTAGTAACGATTGACGTCAAAAACGCTTTAAGCAGTGCCAGCTGGGAGGCCATCGCCGCAGCGCTGCACGGTATGCGGGTCCCTGACTACCTGTGTAGAATCCTTAAGAGTTACTTCCTGAACCGGATTCTGGTTTACGAAACGAATTCGGGGCAGAAGTCAATTAGGGTTACGGCGGGTGTTCCGCAAGGTTCCATACAAGGCCCAACGCTGCGGAACATTATGTACGAAGGAGTTCTAAAACTGAAGTTGCCCAAAGGCGTGAAGATCTTCGGATTCGTGGACGATGTCGTCCTTACGATAACCGGAGAGTCGTTGGAAGAAGTAGAAATGCTGGTGGCGGAAAAGACCGACGCAGTTGAAAATTGGATGAATGGAGTCAAGCTGCAGCTTGCTCACCACAAAACAGAAGTGATGCTGGTTAGCAACTGCCGAGAAATCCAGCGGATGCAAATTACCGGGCACAACATACTTTCCGTGCGGGCTTTGAGGTATCTAGGAGTGTTGATCGACAACCGGTTGAATATCAACACCCATGTGGACTATTCCTGCGAAAATGCGGCTAAAATGGTCAGTGCATTTGCAAGGAACATGGGTGGTCCAAAAAGCAGCAGTAGACGTCTTCTGGCAGCAGTAGCATCCTCGATACTGAGGTACGAAGCTCCAGCCTGGGGAGCTGCGCTCAAGACGAAACGTAACCGCAGAAAGTTAAACAGCGTGTTTCGCCTAATGGCCATTCGAGTCGCGAGAGCGTACTGAACCATTTCGTCGGAGGCAGTTTGCGTTATCGCACGGATGATTCCAATCTGCATAACCCTTGCAGAGGATATCGAGGGTTACCAACAAAAAGATACCAGAAATGTGAGGAAGACGGTGAGACTGGACTCTATGGTGAAGTGGTAGCAGGATTGGGACAATGCGGATAATGGAAGGTGGACTCACCGGCTCATCCCCAACGTGTAGACGTAGGTGAATAGGCAGCATAGAGAGGTGAACTTTTACCTCACACAGTTCCTGTCCGGACATAGCTGTTTCCGCCACTATCTGCACACCGATGCGTCATCGCCATTCTGCCCGGCGTGTATCAACATAGAGAAGACTCCAAAACACGTGGTATTCGATTGCCCAAGGTTTGCGGAAGTACGTAGAGGAATGCCTGCCCTACGGGCGGACAACATCGCAGAGCGAATGCGTAACGAAGAAGACACGTGGAATGTGGAAAGCAGAGTCGTGACGCAAATACTGTCACAGCTGCAGCGTCGATGGAGAAGGGAACCAGCAAATAGAGGAAATCCAGCACAGTGAGCAGTGTTTGGTCTCGGGTCATCAGGGCGCCAGCGAATCGGAAGTCTACTACCACCAACCGGAATCGTCGGACCGACCTCGGCACTTGAACCGCCAACCTGCTGAAGAAGGAAGAAAGAAGAAGAAAGTGCTTCGGGTATGTAGGGCCCCGGCAGTGCGGACGTCATCCACCACCGGAACTGTCGGACCACCTCTGTAACCCGAAGAAGTTGGCGCAATGCGCAAAGCGTCCCCTTCGATAGCCGCCGGTAGTCGAGGCACCATCAGTGTGGAAGTTTCGTTCACCGGAAATGGTGAACCACCCTCGACGCCGGGGAAAGTCAGGAGGATTCGAGTGAGGAAGTTTGTGGCACGACCGCCGAGAGATCGAGATAACATAGCAGTGGATATGACCAAACCAGTCAGCGAACTAGCCTAAGCTAGGGGCCGGAATTTTAGAAAAAGTGCATGAGCTCAGCCCCCCCCCCCCTCGATCTATGCATTATTAGCAATAAACTCTGTACGGATTGCACAGTTTAACAAGTCCCATCGCTGCTTGTTAAAATCATCAGATACCATCCTCCTGCTATGATAAGTTTGAATAATACTCAAGTACAGTGTAGTAGGGACAGAAAAGAAACGAATCCACCGCAGAAGAAAAATGCGAACGAAGACAGGATCGGAACGACATGCAGAGGTTTTAGCGATTATCTGTGCCCGAAACTGTACACGTATTGACAGGTGAGATAATGGTGGCAGCTAGATGAAGGAAATACTTCGAGGATGTGTTCAACGGTGGAAACGATTGTGTACAGTAGCCGTTCGATAACTGCAAAATGTTTACTTTTCAGTTAACGAATGCCGTTCGGTAACTGCAATGCATTCTAGACGTCAAACGGTTGTCAATCGACGTCAGATAAAATAAAAGTGCATCTAAATGTGCAGCGCAATGCAGCTGTCATTGAGTTTGACATCAGTTTGAAGTTTAGCGGTCCGATAACTGCAAAACTGTTGCAACTATCGAATTGCAGTTGAAAAGCATTGCAGTTAAATGACTTGTAGTTATCGAGCGTCTACTGTATTTAGAAACACAATAAAGAGCGGGGCAGAATGGATACGTTTGCGTGCGTTTTGACAGTTTTCCCATAGCAAAACTGTCAAAACGCACGCAAACGTATCCATTCTGCTCAGCTCTTAAAAATAGTCGACGACGACTAAGGTGTCAAACCACAAACGTTGAATAAGCTTAAGAAGGTAATAAATAAGCTGCTGGGATGGACGAAAGACCGGCCGAACTTTTCAATCTTGGTGGTGAATAGCTGCATCAATCGACCCACCACATTATCCATAAAAACTGGTAGGGGGCCATCCACAAAGTACGTCACGCTCCTAGGGGGAGGGGGGGGGGGCGTAACGAGCAGCATGACGACTCATACAAAAATTTTAGTGGTGCAATACAAAAAGTGTGACGAAGGGGGGAGGGGGGTCGAAAATCGCCAATTTTTGCGTGACGTACTTTATGGATCTTCATTAGGATAAAAAACTGTCTACCGGCCGTTTAGATGATTGCATATGCCCGTTTAATGAGAGAGCACAGACTGCGCCAATTACAAAGGAACTAAGCGTCTTAAGGCCGCTCGAAGAACCCTAGGAATACTAGGCAGGTTATGGTGACCGCCGATCCATGACGGAAGAAATGTTTAACCTGCGGATGATCTTTGATAAATTTCGAGTGTACAACTGACAGATTCATAATCTGTTAATTGATTTCAAACCAGCGTACGATTCAGGAAAAAGAAGTGTTGTAGATAATGTCTGAACATGATTTTCCGGCAAAACTGATAAGGCTGGTACGTAGAACTATTGCTAGCTTAAAATCAAGTATTCTAATTGCAGATGAAGTGTCCGGCCCTTTCGTGGCCTTAGGAGAGACCGTACTGTCATCAAACGGTCGCACATAGATACTTCTGGGATTTGCGGACGACATCAACTACATTGGAATCGATGACAGAACATTAGTAAATGCTTTTGTCTGTGTTGCAAGAGAACGCAGGGACTTCGAACGTTCGCGGAAACTGAAAGAACATCGGTCAAGACTAACGAAAATTGAGTTCTACACGCCCGATAGTTAAAGCAACGCTTTACCAGTCAAGGTGTCGATTATGGTATAATGAACAAAAAACTAATCTGCGTATTTAACATTTAGTTCACATTTTATCACTCGTTTACGATTTCGAATAATCCTCAGATTTTGTATTCATGAAACGCCACATTTTTAATAACGATGATGATTATGATACTACCATCTATTGTAGCAAGGCACCTGCCGATAGCACTGGACGTATCCGACAAACGATTTGATCATGATTATACTATTGTTTGTATTTCATCAGACTTCTGTATGAAGGGCCAAAAATGAGTGGGGTGGTTTCATAACCAGAGACACTTATGCGAATCCACGGGATGAATAGAGAATCTCCTTCCAGAAGAAAGTTCAAACATACAATATTATAATCGCCACATTTTTAATAAACACTAATAATAGTACAAATCTATAGATAATGATTACCCAGTTGACCAAAATTCAATTAACTATTGAAAACTGTACTTAATGTTATTTAAAACCAACCTCTTCCACAATAATTCGCATGATCGATAGTCAACTGTCTAATAAACACTTATAAAAAAACACAACTCCGTTCAACTGCCGTTCGAACAAATAATCCAGATTAAGGCAGGGAGCAGCGATTGATGTGCACTTGCTCCGCGTGTGAAATCAGAACTTGTTATGTCGCTTGCACTTGATTTCTCCGTCGCTTTTATAAGAACGGTGTGCGCGCTTTCCGGTTGATGTATGGCCACGGGCGCGTGCTTCGGCACCAACAAAATTATGGGCGCAATCTTTCGAGTGATAACGTGGGATTATTGTAGGAGAATAAAAAATCGAAACACATTCAGATGCATGGTGATATTCTTTATACTAATTTAATGAAGTGATTAGAATTTGAAGTGCGATGAATAACCACACGTGACTATAGTTTCGTTGACAAATTTGTCAATTTCATTTTCATATCTCGTGCATCATATGTTGTATATAGAAGAGGTTCCCAAGGGCAACGCAGCTCGTCAATTTTCGGTAATGTCTGTATGTGTGTGTACGAATATAGTAGATACTTTTGTTCCGACACATTGTGTTAATTCTAAATGAATCGCCGCAGATTGAATTCAGTGAAAAAATTCGGTCCTATTTTTCTTGTTAAAGTGAGCGAGATGGAAATCTTTGCTTTGGTAATAGCACACACCCAATCCTATTTGTATTGAAAAGCATGTCAGGTGAGAACTAAATAAACGTCTTTTGAAAAAAAAAACTCCATGCTTACGGTTAAGTCTAATCATTCATGTACCCATTATCATTATTATGGTATGATTAAGGTCATGATTTGAAATGTTTTAAATCTATCCAGAATTATCAGGAAAAAGTGGTATTTGAAGTTTAAGATCCCGATGCCATAGTACATGTAATTAACTTTTAATCTCATAATGGGCTTTTAATAAATGAGCAATTAGGAACAATAAATAATTGCTTCATCATTACCTTATCAGAATGGCTCGTAATAGTCTCATTGCGGTAGACCGAAAAATTCGGCGAAGCATCCGCTTAACCTACACTGATTCATCCCATTTTTTTCATAAACTCCCGAAGTGAGATGCTTCTTTGGGTCATAGTACCATACGTTCCGGCTGATAATGCAGAAGCGAGCACACAAGCGAACTTTAGCAATTTAGCTAAAGTGTCCGTAATGTCTGTTTCAATCAATCGTGAATGTAAGCATGATAATGAGCTGCCTAGTGGTGAACGTTGGGGCTTTGATTTATGGGCTACTGGAATCAACGGTAGATTAGGGCGCTCAATTATGTTTCGACTAAGCTTCGAAATAGTATTATCATTCCAAGTAGGCTCCACCCTAACATCCAGCACGTGAATGTAAAAAAATCTTGAGTGCACGAGATATTTGTGTGCACAGTTCGTTAAAACTGGCTAATTTTGGTGATGACTTTCACAATTATAACTCATCGCAACAGGCTTGTGACCGATGATAGTTCCGCTCGAAGAACTCTGTGGTCAACGGGCTAAACAGGGTTTGATTGTTCCGGTTATGCAGCGACTTAAACGTTCAATTTGCCCTCCAGACTCTTAGCTATATATTTTCATGTAGAGTAACTTTATGTTAATATTCGTACGTCTCGTTTTAACTGAAAATATTATGCATATGACGTCTTATGTCAAGATTCGCACAAAAGTTTACCAAACCGTATTTGGATTCCCGATGCGTCTTATGTGAAAAATAAAATATTATAACTGCTGATAGACTTATATTTAAGACAACGGAAATTTTCCTAAATTAGAATACGCCGATACGGAATGCAGTACGCAAATAAATCCGATTACAAGGGATAATATAATTTCTTGTAAATAATATTTAGGTTTAATATACAATCATATTCATTGAATGTTTGCTAAATGTTTGTGTTCATATCATAAATCGTGTGAATTTCGAGATAAGATGCGAGATCCCCTGAAACTTTTTTTTTCAATACGTTTATTTTGTAGGATTAGGCGTGCAATATGACGAAGCCGCAGTTTAGGATAATGATATTTATAATAGATATCTTATTATTCACAGTTAGTAAGACGTAGAACAACGTACTTATGGTTCTTCGCTACAACATCAACTGTCGCGTGCTACCAAGTGTCTAGCTGAGAGCCATCGAGACCATCAGTTTCAAAGTTATCACTTCTGTCAGCACAATCACGCTCATCGCGTCGTATTGCCCAACTCAAGCCTAAGCCGGCGATGGATCATCAGCCGCCCTTTGGAGGGACATCGTCAACCTAACATGGAGACAAGGTCAGTATATCATTGCCGGAGATCTGAACGCGAAGCATCAATCATGGAGCAATATTGGTGACAATCGAAACGGAACCATCTGGAACAACGATATGGAGGAAAGCCACTATACTATCCTGAGCCTAAAGCCCTCCACTCGGCTACGACGGTCCAGGGTCCATTCAACATCTCGCAGCCGGTCGTCTGCCAGAAGCTCAGCTCGAATCACTATCCGGTGGTGGCGGAAGTGGGCTCCTCGGTTAATCGTCTTCAGTTGTCCTGGCGAAATTATCATCGAGTCGACTGGGGCCAGTTCCAAAGGCGCGTCGTACCAGCGACCCCGTCGACCACACCCAAAGAAATTGACGAGCAGCTCCACGCCATTCAAGAGGTGCTAGGTCCGTGAACAGCATATGCCAACGGCTAGGCAAGTAAACAACACCCTAACATCCCGAATACCATAACATCAACATCCCTTTAACTCCCAACGACTTTTCGGGAATCTCAGTTGGCGAATTGATGTCCTATATAAAAGATATTTTAGTTACAAGATGAAGGTTGTCGCTGTCCGGAACATCTTTTACTGGCGAGGATAAGGTTCTAACTGTCGAAAAAAGGAAAAATACATACGATTTTACAATATGTTCTGGACAGAGGGAACCGAATCGACAATTTTTATCTTGTAACCATCATCCTGGAAGTCGGCAAGTCATCCCCATCCGGAAGCCTGGGAAGGATCCCTTTTCTCCAAAAAGTTATCTTCTCTTCAGGGTTATCCAACATATTCCAAAAGGCTATTCACAGCCGGCTATATTTGAGTCTTCCTCGTGATTCATGCGACGCCGCCACGGCGTTTACCGCCGAGGATCAGAGTATTATACAGCGAGAATTTTGACTTCGTTTGCAGACTACGGGACTTCAACTGGTTACGAAATCCGTAATACGCCTTATTAGCAGCTGCAATACGCCTTTTCACCTCGCAGGTAACATCATTATCGCACGTCACTAATGTTCCAAGAAACACAAATTCTTCTACCACTTCAAATTTTCCACCATTCAGTACCATTTCGCTACCACCACCACTAATGAACCTACGTTGATTGCCAGCGACCATGTACTTCGTTTTGCTGGTATTGATCATGAGTCCAATCCTCGCTGTCTCTCTCTCTTAAAAGGCACAAAAGCCTCTTCCACGGCACGACGATCAATCCCGATAAAATCGATATCGTCCCAGGAGCATATGCGATCTTGTGATAATGGCACCGCTTCTTTGCAGCTCTCCTAATCGCTACTTCGAGCGCTATATTGAACAGTAGATTCGAGAGTGCATCATCCTGCTTTAATCCATCTAAGGATACAAATGACGTCGATATTTCATCCGCAACCCTTACACTTGATTTCGATTCGTCCAACGTTAAACGAATCAGCCGTATCAGTTTCGCCGGAAACCCATGTTCCAGAATAGTTTGCCATAATTCATTCCGTTTCACTGAATCGTACGCCGCCTTGAAATCAATAAATAGATGATGTGTCTGCAAGTTGTACTCCCGGAATTTATCAGGGTAAACATTTGATCCGTCGTTGATCGGCCCTCACGAGAACCTGCTTGGTATTCGCCGACGAAGGACTCTTCAAGCGGTCTCAATATGTTGAACAGAATACGTGACATCATTTTCGAGATAATTTTGTACGCCGAATTAAGGAGGGTTATTCCTCGCTAATTGGCGCACTCCACTCTGTGTCCTTTCATAGAGATATGGCAAATGAGGCCGTCCAACCAGCTAGCAGGCATTGACATCAAAGTTCACATTTCTTATTTTCACTGCAAATAATGCATATGACATCTCATGTCTGAACGTGGCCTAAAGCTGCTCACTGCCATGTTTGAGAAGTTCAGCCTGGGAACTAGTCCTTCCCCGCAGCCTTATTGTTGTTCAGCTTTTTTAACCTCATCTAGTGTAGGCGACTCCACAGCTTGTCCATCGTCGCTAATATTTATTCTGTTCACCGATACTCCGTCACTTCCACTATTCAACAAAGTCTCGAAAGTGTTGTTCCACCTGACAGCCACTCCGGTTTAATCTGTCAGCAAATTCCCTTCTCGGCCGTTGCACATGATGGGAGATGGCGCTGTCTTTTTCCGCACCCCATTGACAGACTCATGAAACCTTCGCATACCATTCTGCTCCATTTTTTCCTGCGCCTCGCTAATCACTAGTTCGTCATATTCTATCTTCTTCCTGCGGTGGGTTCGTTTTTCGATTGCTCTTGCGTCCTTGTACCGATCTCTATTCGGTCGGTTATCGGGACACCAACATCCGGCTTCTGGTAACATTATTCTCGTCTGTTACTCTCTGATACTCCACATCTAACCAACTCGGCCTGGGTCGCCTCTGTGCAGTGCCTACCACTTCTCGTGCTGTTGTGCTCACCGCTCCATGGATCGACTCCCATAGATAGTTGATGTTGTTGCTATCGTTGATTGCACTTATTCGTTCGTCGAGCTTATGGCGGTACCCAGCCGATACTCCTTCCGCCGACAATCGCTGGATATTGTAACGCATCGTTCGCTGTAATCTCTCCTTAGATACAGTTGACCTGGTGAATAAATGGCTGAATATTATTAAGCTTATACAACTCGGCAGATTACTGTAGGCTGGACACGTTGTTCGTATGCCGGAAGAACGTCAAGTGAAGATAATATTTAGTAGAGAACCCGGAAGAGGCTGCAGGCTTCGTGAAAAGCCGCGTACACGATGGCTTTTTGCAGTTGCAGAGGATCTGAGGGCGCTCAATGTACAGGGCGACTGGAAGCGATTGGCCCAGGATCGAGTCCAGCACTCAGCGAACTGGATTAATGGATTAATGAAGATCATAACTGGCACCTTATGAATCTTCGACTGTTTCTTCCACCAACAGTTCTTATTACACGCAGTTAACTTCCCGAGTATCCAAGCGTCGATGGGCGTGTGATCTACATACCAGCCTCCCGACCCCGACGTCCATGGTTCGAACCCAGTCTGCCGAACTTTACTTTTTTTTAAATGAAAATCATCATTCATAAGGCAATCACGAATACAAACTTCATCCATTTGCTTCAAAAATATACATGTTGGTTTCCAAAATGGTAATATGTTTGAATCAAACATCCCAAGCAACCAAAATTTCGTCATTGCTTAATAAAATCCCCTTTGAAGTTTCTAAGAGTTCATGTAAAGTTCCGACAGCACTTTCTAGCTGATTAAGAGGCTAAATAAGTCTTGAAGCTACTTATGGATCCCAAAAGTTCCAATGTGAACTTTAGGCAACTTCAAGTTCTAAAGAAGTTCTAAAAGCACTTTGAAAAGCACTCTCTAGCAACTACAAAGTAGAATAAAGGCTTCTTAATAGCGTCATAAAAACTTCGAACACAAAAGTTCCAAACAAGTTCACCTTTCAAGCGATTTCAATGTTTCCCAAAGTTTAGGCTAAAATTGATTCTTCATATTATATTTATTTAACGCATTCATAAAAAATACGAATGAAGTGGGATTCGAACCCGCATACTTTGCATTAGAGCCGCAATTGCTAACCACTACACTCCCGAGGTGTTGTGATCTTTAGATGATATGACTACAATTTAAATTTAATCATGTTGGCATAGAAGATTATTTACACTTAATCAGTAAAGCCCCAAACGCAATACAACGGAACGGCGACGGAAACGGAAAATTTGACAGTTAGCCCATATATTTTCTGTCAAATTTGCCGTTTCCGTCGCCGTTCCGTTGTATTGCGTTTGGGGCTTAAGTGACTCACTCGTTTCAAATATGTCCGCTGGCGCATCGGATCATGCAGGGACTTGCACGCAGAGACATCGAGTTCAATACCACCATCAGGAGGAGCAGGAGCAAGAAAAAGACAAACATCTGTTAACAAATAAATAAAAATTGACTTTGAAATTTCCATTTCCAACACTCAGAAAAAATATAGGGTATCTGTTCCTATATCAATAACAATAAGGCAATGCGCATATAAAATGCATTGATTTCTCACCCAATAATCAAGAAACATGTGAATAATTATGCTCGGCTCATGTAATTTTTAATTGAAAACAATTTGGTAACTTCAAAAATGAAATTTTCATCATATTATAGAAGTATTTAGCTAAAAAACATCATTACCGCCATGCACCTATTTCAATAACATTCAAAAACAGTTAATCCTATGCCTGTACCTATATCAATAATACTGTTTCCAACATAAAATACGCACACTATTGCATGTGTGTATACGTAACGATATGATTGCAGTGCCCGAATAAAAAATACAGTAGAATAACAATACAATTTATTGTAACACTACTATTAATAACAATAAATTGGCAATAGATTATATTGTAAATAAAACCATAGAAATACATTAGAATGCATTGTTATGAACCATTTGCTGAAATGTAAATGAAGTTTTCGCAATAGAATGTACGGGTTGTTAAGTATCGTAACTATACAAAATCTGAGATTTTCCATACATTTTTTTCGTCACACAATAGAGTATATGGTTAATATATTGTTGAAATATCCGAACAAAACTGTTCAAAATACAATGGATTGTATTGTATTTGTATAGTAAAACAATACGATTTTTAATTTCTCAGTTGTGACAGCTTTACTGTTCAACAATGCAATTTAAATATTTGTAAATAGTTTATATGCAATTTAAATAAACGTTTCAAAAGTTATCAATGTATTAAACTTATGTACGAAAACGTTTCAAAAACAATTGCAAGTATAGTTACTTTAGAGAAATATGTTGATGTATTGTATCCTCAGTGTTGATACAATCCGTGCAACCATCAAGAAACAATGTATCCTATTGTATACCGTACATGTTATGGTAATTCAATTGTTTACACTATTGCACCAATAGTACATTTTTATCCGGGTGATGCCGAATTCTTCAATATTTTGTATTTGAGTTGAAATATAATTACAAAATTTCTGTTTTTGTTGCAGTTTTCCATCTTATCAGTTAAATTTTGTGTTTGTCATAATTTATCTTTTCGATATAATTTATTTCACAAACATAAGAGTTGAAATTCAATGAAAGTTTTTTTTAACTAAAAATGTTGGTCGGCAACCCTTGCAGATACTGCCAGCCATGTAAACAGTTTGGAATACGGACAAGGATAATTGAGACGTTGTTCGACAGAAACCTATATCAAACTATAGGAAATCGCGTTGGTTTTTAAAATATAATTATATTCATAGTGAAAATGTGATGTGCTTTATGTGCTGTGAAGTGAATTTTGAAGGGATAGAATTGTTTTAGCCCGAAATTGAGTGGAAAACACCGGTTTGAAAACAGATGAATCTGCTAGTAGCAATCGAGCAGTGCATCAAACCACAGACAAACAGACGTAACACTAGAGAAATTACCATCGACCATGACTTCAACGATCAATTTGAATTTGATTGGTTACGCATTTCACAACTAGAGGCGCTAGCGTCGTAATCCTTCGAGTTTGACAGATCACTCAAGCGCCTTCTGGTTACAATGTTTTACGAAACATTGTTTTGTGTAACATGCTTGCAAGATGGTGGTAGAGGAGTTGGGCGATGGATTTTTCAGAAAAATATTCAAGCTGTTACGTCTGTTTGTCTGTGATCAAACCATCAGTTCAAAGGTAGGAAAATGCAAATAAAAGTGCTTTCTTATTTTATATTTTAATAATTTGATTCTTGTGAATTAAAACATTACTCAAACAAAATCTTGAATAATATTCCAAACATTCAAGAACGTGTTCCATCCATTATTGTGTATACACACAAAAAAAAAATCGTTGGTAAAAGTCAAAGAAACGTTGGTAAAATTAAGAAAATCAGTTAGTGATTTTCAGTAGAAAGTATAGGATTGTTAAATCTACAATTTCAAAAATGTCACTTCGGGATGAACTTTGACAAGAGAAATCTTTTTAAAACAACATTTTCCATTCAAAACTAAATGTGTATTTAGTTATTAAGGCAAGAGCTTCCTCTTAAAATTAAATGTGTATTTTACATTGAAATCAACAATTACACTTTCAAAACAATAAGTATTGTGTGTTTTTATTTCAATTAAGCGAAAATAAAGAATAAAAAAATGAACGACGACGTAAATTTTACACAATTATTGGATGTTTATTGTTTCTTTTATGGATAGCGACTGGATGGCCGTGTTTGTTACTTAACGTTTAGTGGATCATTTCGTACCGCAGAATTGTATCGTTCCGGGAATCCATGGCGATGGACATCGGAATCGAAACCGTGGACAATGTTGCACGGTTCATGTTCAAATCGTCGAAGCACCTCGAAGTGTATGTGAGTCGTTTCGTTGATAGTCACCCATTGCATCGAGGAAATCGGTCAACGCGGGACTTTGCTGCAGTCCACTTGGCGTTTCCCATTCCAAATACTTCCGAACAATGCGCTCAGTTTCCGTCGAAGGTTTCCATCGTTTCCGTCGAAGGTATCACCTTACAGCAATCTAAAAAAGGGGTTATCACAATATATTGTAGGCAAACATTTTCAAACCAAATTACAGCTACCTGTTCATCTCGAAGATGGTTTTCGATCCTTTCGTCCATTCCGTGGTTGATGGCGACGTATAGGATCATTTGAATTTTGATGAATTTGGTGCCGAAACTCCGAATAAAATAGTTCCGACAAAGAATTTTCCAATCGGTACTTTTTTTTCAAGCGCGCTTTTCAATTTCTTTTTTGTCACTGACAGATAGTAGGTAGCTGCCAGTTTATATCATTATTTCCAGTCAATGTTGCCAAAAATGCGAAATGTTGCAGTTTGGTTGATTATTTTATAAATATTGTTTTGAAATTTTTCACTGTGAAAATCACAGTTCCAACCTGAGTAAAAATTTTGCATTTCACTGCAAAGTTTTAGCATGTTGGAATCCCAACTTTTTTTTGCTCTGTGTAGAGGGTAGCCCCTCGTTCGCTCTTGCAAAAGTAAACATAAACTCAGGGGGAGAAGGTGGAGCACTGAATCCCTACCCCAACATGTGCGACATCTGGATTTGGTTCTAAACTGTAAACAACAGTGTTAATTCTCTACCACCTTTTTGTTATGGCGAGGCAATTTTTATGCACACTTTTGTTTTCGATATTTTAACAAAATTAAACACTCAATCATGCAGCATTATAACGATGTGGTATGCTTAAGATACCTGCTTGATTATAGGGACTCGAAAAAGAATTTATTTGCAGTAACTAACCGAATATAAAAATGTTCGCATTAACGATTGCGCCCTAACACCGGTTCTAAGCTTCGATGCAGAGTACACGAGCTTTGTTCGCCAGTGACAGGCGTATGAGGCCCTTGCATATAGAGATGTCGCAAATTAATCGATTACTTCGATTAATCGATTCATCGTTGTGATAATCGATTAATTTTGAATCGATTATTACCCAACGATTAATCGATTCAATAATCGAGATGAATCGTGAGTAATCGATTAGTTACTAATCGATTAATCAGAATTTTACGACATCATAAGGATGTCGAAAATTAATTGATTATTTCGATTAATCGATTCATCGTTGTGATAATCGATTAATTTTGAATCGATTACTATACAATGTTTAATCGATTCAATAATCGACAAGAATCAAGAGTAATCGATTAGTAACTAATCGATTAATCGAGATTTTACGACATCTCTACTTGCATAAACTCGAGTTCGGATTAGAGATGTCGTAAAATCCCGATTAATCGATTAGTTACTAATCGATTACTCTTGATTCTTGTCGATTATTGAAGCGATTAATCATTGTATCCAGTTTTCCGCGAGCGGTAATGGCCGCCAGCTTGGCTGCGGGTCAGTCTCTGATTTGACGTTTCTGGAGGTCAACTGCACCCACCGCTCCGAGCATTCTGACCAATGTGGCATATAAAAAGGTGCTGATTCAGTGAATTCAAGCCTTCTCATATACCACATTGATCAAAATGCTCGAATGGTGGGTGCAGTTGACCTCCAGAAACGTCAAACCAGAGACTAACCTGCAGGCAAGCTGGCGGCCATTACCGCTCGCGGAAAACTGGATAGTAATCGATTCAAAATTAATCGATTATCACAACGATGAAACGATTAATCGAAATAATCAATTAATTTTCGACATCCTTATGATGTCGTAAAATTCTGATTAATCGATTAGTAACTCCCGCATAATTACAAACTGTACATGGATATTTTCCCGTGCGGTCGACAACAGTATCCTTTACTGTTGACAACTGTAAATGAACAATCTCATATAAAGTTTTAACAGTTTGTGGTACGGTTATTTGACAAATAACAATATGTTGAATGGGTTGTTAAGTTATGTCACCATAAAAAATCGCCTGTTTTCGCGTGCAAAATTTTCTGTCAACAGTATGATAAAATGTTGACATATAATGCAGGAAATAAAGAACATTTTAGAGACAGCATGTTATATGTTGACATTTAGTGATGATGTCGAGCAGTTATGGTAGAATCGGTCGAAAAGTATTCGATAACCGCAACGTAAACTGTGAAGCTATATCTTACATCGTAATAATGATTCTGACCATATAACATGTTGTTTTTTATTATGCGGGTAATCGATTACTCAAGATTCCTCTCGATTATTGAATCGATTAATCGTTGGGTAATAATAGATTCAAAATTAATCGATTATCACAACGATGAATCGATTAATCGAAGTAACCGATTAATTTGCGACATCTCTAGTTCGGATCGAATCCGATCGGAAGTCAGCAGAGGAGCAGGAGCAAGAGTGGAAGCATACGTTTTCTTGCTTCCAAATTGATAATTAGGATGTTTTACAGGTACAGAAAGGTAAGTAAATGAAATGTGAACGTTTGGAATTGTGAAATCTGGTAGTCAAATGCTACACACGTAAAATAAATCACCGAATTCGGTAAAATTTTACCGAAATCTCAACAGCAGAACTGTTCGGTAAATAATTTTACTGATTTTCAGTGATTTTGACAGTTGGACAATGCAAAAAATTACAAAAAATCTGTATAATAATTACCGAACAGATCTGCTGTTGAGATTTCGGTAAAATTTACCGACTACAGTGATCGTTCGCTAATTGGGGCACGACCTCACCCCAACTATAGCGAATTCCGTTCGCTAATTGGGGCGCTTTGACAAGCGTCAATGTTGTTTACTTTTTGCTTTGAACAAAGGAAAATTTTACGTGCCAGAAAATATCGATCCCGCCAAACACGGAAACAAAACGTCAACGCGTTTTTGACATCACATTCTGACGTTTAGCTGTTTTTAAATTGGGTTTCGCCCCAATTAGCTAACCCCCAACTAAAAAGCGCCCCAACTATTATTTATTTATCTTTATTAAAGAGATTTTCAGCCCTAGGCTGGCTCATCTCTCGCCCCAACTAGAAAAACCCCAATTAGCGAACGTTCACTGTATATATATATATATATATATATATATATATATATATATATATATACTAGTCGACCCGGCAGACGTTGTCCTGCATAGTAGGCGAGAATGTGCGTTCCGAACTGCCCATGCAAAGTTCGCATAGGAATCACAATTTTAGTTTTTCACGATTTGCTCAACTGTACTCGTAATTTTCGCATTAGGAAATATCATATAAACCCGTCGGAAACTATAACGAATGTTTCAGCTGAAGAAATGAAAAAAATCCATCCAGCCGTTTTCGAGTTATGCGGATACGAACACAGACCATTTCATTTTTATATATAAGAAGATATATATAACTGAAACTTGTATTTGACATAAAATATATTATATTTTATGTCAAATACAAGTTTCAGATTCAAAATGAATGCACCGGCAGTTGGATCACTGTTGATTTAACTCTTAACAACACAGTCGCTGCACTTAAAAATGCCACATGGGTAATCAACCGATTCGGAGTATAGAGACTATAAACTATAGTCTGCCGTTTTGATTTTCGTTTTAGCAGAGTGAAAAAAATGCGGATATCTGCAACTAAAATCTGAGAGCTTCCAGGCTAGAGATTTATAAATATTCATACCCAACCCATCGAAACCAATTTTTTACGCAAGTTCTGATCCCACCGCCCCGGAATTATGCAAAATATTTCACGCGAGAAAACTCAATGACGGTTGACGGATCTAAAATCAGATTTGAGAATGCACAATATTTAATAATCAATAAATTGGAAATATTTTTGTAGTTTTGATACAAAATTCACATATGTACGAAACTGTTTGATGTGTAGATAGCAAACATATTTACATAGCATGCGTTGATTGATTTTTTTTGTAAATTCGATTGATTTCGAATATGTAAAAGCCATCGGTTATAACATTTTGCCGCAATTGTAATGTTTGTTTTGAATGATTTTGCTAAAGGTGTGTTGTTCAACACAGTGAGGAACTAGTCAGTTTCAGATAATCTATAAAATTCACAAAAAAATCTTAATCGTAAAAAACACAAAAATTGTTATCTAAAAAACTTCATATAGTTGCATCCGCCAAACTACAGTCAAAACTCGATGAGCCGCGTAAATAAACCGCACTTGTGTTTGTGCGTATATTTTCCGACCAATCACAGAGATCTGTCAACAAAGTAAACATTCGATTCGTGGATGTTGATGTCGCCGTTGTCGCATCGGGTCTTGCTATCGTATCGTGCTGCACGTGTTGTGTTGTTTAGTCGTGAATATTTCGTGAACCTCGGCTTCATAATCTCGTGGTGGCCAGCATGTCCGACGACGAAGTTGACCAGGTCGATCCCGTCGCCCATCGAAACCTGCTAGCTGGTATCAACAGTCTCGTTCGGACACAAGATGTCCAGAAGGTAACTCGCACCGAGCCGACGATCAAAAAGTCCGAATTCAGTCTGGTCAAAGGAACGTTCAGCTCAGAGGATGGAAGGAAAAAGTTCAAACCATCGATAAAGGTGGACGAGTTGTTGGGTATTCTGAAGAAAAGTGATAAAAATACGGCATTAGAAAAGCAACTGAGTCACATCAAGACCAAAAGGCAAACATTGCGGAAGCCCTTGGAGAAACCTGTGGCAGATCGCATACAGCGGGACACGTTGTATGGCAAGGCGCAGACTAGTTTGGATTTATGGGAACCGGTGATTACGGCAAGCGATGTGGCGCCACAAACCGTGTTTCCGCTGCAGTACGGGAGCGTTGGAATGGCGAATGAAGCTCCTCAGAAATTGTCCCAGTACCGCATCAAGTCCGATTTAATGAAAGCAATGGAAGAGTTGGATCGGGAATATCAAAAGGAGGAGGCCGAGGAAGAACCGGAAGATAAATACACGTTGACGCTAAAAGAGTTGAAGCAAAAAAGAAAGGAGGCTGCGCGACAAAAGATGCGAGAGGCCTATAAAATTGCCAAAGGCCGGCGGATGAACAAGATTAAGAGCAAAAAGTTTCATAAGCTGATGAAGCGAGAGAGAATCCGAGATCAAATCAAACAGTTTGAAGAATTGCAGAAAACGGATCCGGAAGCAGCTTTGAAGCAATTGGAGTTGATAGAGAAACAGAGATACCAAGAAAGAGCCACCCTGCGACACAAGAACACCGGATCTTGGGCGAAGAATATGCAAATCAGAGCTAAGTATGATATGAATGTACGGAAAGAAATTGCGGAGCAATTGTCCATCGGAAAGGAACTGATGGCGAAGAAGCTGGCGGAGAATGAGTCGGAAGAATCGGGCGAAGAAGAGGTTATTGAAGAAGATGAAGGTGATGATAACCCTTGGGTACGCAAAAAGGGAAAGCATGAGGAGGAAGCCAATAAGGAGTTCACCAGTGGCTATCGAAAATACTGGGACCAGAGAAACAAGGTGGAACAAGCGATTAAGCAAAATGTTGGCGACAGTAAAGGCTACGGTAACGATGAAGAAGAAAATGATCAATGTTCCGATGACATCAAAGAGGATGAGGAAGACTCTGAAGAGGACCGTCAACTAGAAGTCTTCAAAACAAAGGTAATTGCAAAGCTACATTTGATAGTAATAATAGTTCCTTAATGCTCAATACTATTAGGTTCAAAAATCGAATGCCGTTGCTACTACCGCTTGGAATGAAGAAGATTTGAGTGAAGCTGATGAACTGCCGACAAAACAGAAGAAAAAGAATGGCAAAGCCAGAGAGTTTAATTTAGAAGAAATGTTCGATGATGCCCAGGAAGCTCTCCAGAAAAAGGTGCAGGAAAAATTGGCGAATGTCCAAAAATTGACACAAGCTCAGAAACAGACAGAACATAATGAAAAATCAAACAATAAACGAAAATCCAACGGGACATCCGAGCTAGCCTTCAAAAAGAAAGCTTCGCTGGCTGATGCTGATCTTGAACTAGATGAAACTGTTGGAAAAGACAAAGATGATGGAATACTCCCTAAAAATATCGCAACATTCTTCTCTGAGGACAAACTGCATCAACCAACGGAATCGCGTTTGGAAGTGACTATCAATCCAAAGCAATTTGTTCAGATGAAACCAAAGCATCTCCTGAATGCCATCCCAGACTTTACCACGGTCGGTGAGCTCTCCGGCGAAGACGAAGACGAACATGGCGACCCGGAGCGCAACCAGAAGCTCACCATAGCAGAAGCTTTCGAGGACGACGACATTGTGGTCGACTTCGAGAAGGAAAAGCAAGACGAGCGGGAGCGAAACAAACCGAAAGAAGTTGATCTGTCCCTTCCGGGCTGGGGTGCATGGGGTGGTGCTGGAATCAAAAAGCGTATGCCCAAGAAAACCCGTCGAAAAATGTTCAAGGCGGCACCGGTGCTGCCTCGCAGAGATGACAACAAGGAACGCGTCATCATCAACGAGGACGCAGCGAATCAAAAAATGTCCGCTCATCTGGTGAATGAGCTTCCGTTCCCCTTCGTTACTGTGAAGGACTACGAAGCGTCCTTGAGGGCCCCGGTGGGTCGGACGTTTATCCCGGAGACAGCGCATTCAACGCTGGTGGAACCACGGGTGGTGACTAAGATGGGTGCAATCATTGAACCCATGAAAAAGGACATTTTGCTGCAGGACGTGAAGAAGAGCTTCCGTGTCGGTGGAAAACAGTACAACAAGGCGATCAAGAAGTACGAGGAATTTT
Organism: Armigeres subalbatus; assembly: GCF_024139115.2. Lineage (NCBI taxonomy): Eukaryota > Metazoa > Arthropoda > Insecta > Diptera > Culicidae > Armigeres > Armigeres subalbatus. The sequence continues at coordinate 93,801,864 of NC_085141.1, forward strand.
TGGAAGAGGCCTAAGCTGCTGCGTAATTTTATGAATCCATGAAAAACAGAGATGATTGTTATAAAGGTAATAATAAAGTTCGAACGAGGCTTTATTTATTTCATATCTAATGTCCAACTATGACGTACGGGTCCGAAATCGAATGAAACCCTGATTAATCCACCTAGCGGTAATGGTGCCTTTCTCGTGATAAAATAGTATTATTATTTATTCAAACTTAAGGCCGAAGTGGCCTGTGCGGTATATAAGAGTCTACTCCATTCGGCTCGGTCCATGGCTACACGTCGCCAACCACGCAGTCTACGGAGGGTCCGCAAGTCATCTTCCACCTGATCGATCCACCTTGCCCGCTGCGCACCTCGCCTTCTTGTGCCCGTCGGATCGTTGTCGAGAACCATTTTCACCGGGTTACTGTCCGACATTCTGGCTACGTGCCCGGCCCATCGCAGTCGTCCGATTTTCGCGGTGTGAACGATGGATGGTTCTCCCAACAGCTGATGCAACTCGTGGTTAATTCGCCTCCTCCACGTACCATCCGCCATCTGCACCCCACCATAGATGGTACGCAGCACTTTTTTTTTTAAAAAACTCCCAGTGCGCGTTGGTCCTCCACGAGCATCGTCCAGGTCTCGTGTCCGTAGAGGACTACCGGTCTAATGAGCGTTTGGTAGATTGTCAGTTTGGTACGGCGGAAAACTCTATTCGATCGGAGCGTCTTGCGGAGTCCAATGTATGTACGATTTCCAGCCACTATGCGTCTCCAAATTTCTCTGCTGGTATCATTTTCGGCAGTCACCAGTGAGCCCAAGTACACAAATTCTTCTACCACCTCGATTTCGTCACCACCGATGCAAACTCGCGGTGGGTGGCTCACATTGCCTTCTCTTGAACCTCTTCCTATCATGTACTTCGTCTTGGACGTGTTGATGACTAGTCCGATCCGCTTGGCTTCCCTCTTCAGTCTGATGTAGGCTTCCTCCATCTTCTCAATGTTACGTGGCATAATATCTATGTCGTACGCGAAGCCAAATAGCTGGACGGACTTATTGAAAATTGTACCACTCGTGTTAATCCCTGCCCTTCGTATTACCCCCTCCAAAGTGATGTTGAATATCAGACACGAAAGACCATCACCTTGCCGTAACCCTCTGCGGGTTTCGAAGGGACTCGAGAATGCCCCTGAAACTCGAACTACGCACATCACCCGATCCATCGTCGCTTTGACCAACCGTGTCAGTTTATCCGGAAAACCGTGTTCGTGCATTAGCTGCCATAGCTGGTCCCGATCGATTGTATCATATGCGGCTTTGAAGTCGATGAATAGATGATGTGTGGGCACGATGTATTCGCGGCATTTCTGCAGTACTTGGCGAATGGCGAACACCTGGTCCGTGGTGGAGCGTTCGCCCATAAAATTCGCCTGGTACTGCCCCACGAACTCCCTTGCAGTTGGTGCTAGTCGACGGCATAAAATTTGGGAGAGTACCTTGTAGGCGGCGTTCAGCAATGTGATTGCGCGGTAGTTGCTACAATCCAGCTTATCGCCCTTTTTAAAGATGGGACACACCCAGTAAACCATATATCGTATAACAAACAGCAAATAAAGTCGTATTTGATTCCATTAAAAATCAAAATCGCACTGCATACAGTAAACGTTCGCTAATTGGGGTTTTTCTAGTTGGGGCGCTTTTTAGTTGGGGGTTCGCTATTGTACTTCCAGTTGAAAACCGAAGTGAGCTCTCGCGACAATCGAGTTTTCTCCCGTTTCCTTTTGTCGCAACTACGTCGCGACTAGTGCGCATCATGGCGCACGACGGTGGCATAGATGCGCACTAGTCGCGATGCAGTTGCGACATCAGGAAATAAGGAAAAACTCAATTGTCGCGAGAGCTCACTTCGGTTTTCAACTGGAAGCACAATAAATTGTGTAGTTTATGTTGGACAAAAATCCGACTCACTTCAAGATGTGCAGTATGGTGCAGTGGTGGAGTATCCGCCTGCAGATCCAAAGATCGCATGTTCGAGACTTGGTGCTGGTAAGATTTATTTTTTATTTTTAATATTCTAATGCTGTTCGTATGATGTCGGGAAAAATCGTAAAATAAAACTCGTATGTACCTATACCGCCTCCACTTTGGTACGTATATAGCCAATCTGTGGATTATATACGATTTAGTTGGTTCTTATATAATAACCTATATCAAGAGTTATAGGTACCAAAATGTTGACTGGGCACGACACCTTCCATCCACTCCTGCGGCAGAACCTCATCCTCCCAAACCTTGGTAATTACCCAGTGCTGCGCTCTAGCCAGTGCCTCACCACCGTGTTTAAATAGCTCTCCTGGTAGTTGGTCAACCCCAGGGGCTTTGTTGTTCTTCAGCCGGCCAATCTCCTCCTGGATTTCCTGGAGATCCGGAGCCGGTAAAATTATGTCCTGCGCGCGTTCTCCATCACCATACCGCCATCTTCGTCTGCCACATCGCCATTCAGGTGCTCTTCGCAGTGCTGTCGCCACCTTTGGATCACCTCACGCTCGTTCGTAAGAAGGTTCCCGTTTATGTCCTTACACATATCAGGCTGTGGCACGTGGCCCTTACGTGAACGGTTTAACTTCTCATAGAACTTTCGTGTGTTATTAGCGCGGTACAGTTGTGTCCGTCTCTTCACGGTCTCGATCTTCCTGCTGGCGCTTTTTCCTCCGGAAAATCGAGTTTTGTCTGTTCCGCGCCTGTTTATACCGTGCCTCGTTCGCCCTCGTGCGGTGTTGCAGCAATGTCGCCCATGCTGCATTTTTCTCTTCCACTAACTGCTCACATTCGCCGTCATACCAGTCGTTTCTCTGATCCGGGGGCACCATGCCAAGTGCAGCGGTTGCGGTGCTACCAATGGCGGATCGTCTCTAGCCATCTTTAAGAGACGCTGCGCCTAGCTGCTGTTCCGTTGGGAGTGCCACTTCCAGCTGCTGCACGTATTCTTGGGCTAGTCTACCGTCTTATAGCCGCCCAATGTTAAGCCGCGGCGTCCGACTTCGACGCGTGTTGTACACCGTCGAGAGTTTTGAGCGCAGGCATACTGCAACGAGGTAGTGGTCGGATTCAATATTCGCACTATGAGGTGAACCGGTCAAGGGCCGAAAACCTCATTAATAAAGACAATAAAAAAAAATATTCGCAATGCGGTAAGTGCGGACGTTCGTGATGTCGGAGAAGAATTTACCGTCGATTAGAACGCGGTCGATTTGGTTTTCCGTTTCTTGGTTAGGTGATCTCCATGTGGCCTTGTGGATATTTTTGCGGGGAAAGAAGGTGCTTCGGACTGCCATTCCGCGGGAGGCTGCGAAGTTTATGCATCGTTGGCCATTGTCATTCGATACGGTGTGCAGACTATCCGGTCCGATGACCGGTCTATACATTTCCTCCCTTCCTACCTGTGCGTTCATGTCACCGATAACGATTTTGACGTCCCGCAGTGGGCATCCATCGTATGTCTGCTCCAGCTGTGCGTAGAACGCTTCTTCCTCGACGTCGGGTCTCCCTTCGTGTGGGCAGTGCACGTTGATGATGCTATAGTTGAAGAAACGGCCTTTAATCCTCAGCTTGCACATCTTTGCGTTGATTGGCTGCCACCCAATCACGCGTTGGCGCATCTTACCCAGCACTATGAAGCCGGTTCCCAGCTCGTTGGTGGTGCCACAGCTTTGGTAGAAGGTAGCCGCTCGATGCCCGCTTTTCCACACTTTCTGTCCTGTCCAGTAATCTCCTGCAGCGCCACGAAGTTGCGGGGATTTAATTCATCGTAGATCATCCTGTCGCAACTTGCGAAACCTAGCGACTTACAGTTCCATGTTCCAAGCTTCCAATCGTGATCCTTTATTCGTCGCCTAGGTCTTTGCCGATTATATCGAGTCGAATTATCTCTTATATTGTTCGTAATTATTGGTTTTCCAGGCGGCTTATTGGGCTTGCGCAAACCTCCTGTCTCGTCGGAGGGCCGTCGTGTCAGGGCTGTTTAGCGTCCCACCTAACACCAGGACTTGGACTTGTGCGCTTTGAGCGGCACACGGTCGCTTTGGCGGAGCCTACTTGCGGATACATGCAGCTTTTTATAGAGGTTTAACAGGGCCCACTGTCAAACCCCACCACATCCTAGGCAGGCGCCACAACTCGCAGATGCCCTGGGAGGGATCGTCAAGCCCTTGGGCATAGTCCCTGTTGTGTGGCGTTGGACAGGCCTATAAACATGAACAAGTCTAATATACTGTTCTTCAGTCACATGACAGATCGTAGCAGCCATCGCATGCAAGAGACACATTCGCGGTCAGTCAATTCTTCCTTCATCACGAGGTCAGTCGCGAGTGCAAGCAATGTAAACATGATGGGCGATTCGTATGTGCGATGTTGAATTGCACATTTGGCGATCCTGCCAGGAGTGTGTGCTGGCGTTGCTTGTGGAATCACCCATCATGTTGTGTAAAAATTTGTGCTTAGCAGTTTTGAACGAACTTCACGGGAAGCCGAAAAAGCGGCGAAGTTTTTTTTTGCAAAGGTAAGGAGTAATGGTTTCGTTATATTTGTATGGATGCCGCTCTCGGGCTGGGAGCTGCGGACTCGAGAGATTCTAATTTTCAAAATGTTTTGCTACAGACCCGCAACTCTCCTCTCAGTGCACACATTGCGATTTTTTCACGTGGAATTGTCATTGTGTTGTTTTTTAATTAGTTACAACTATTTCTTCGATTTGCCGCATTGCACAAGTGATTGCGCCGAATGTAAAATTAATTCATACCGTTCACTTATTGAGTTTTGTTGGTAGTTAGCTATAAGATATTTTATGAGACGTATAGCGGCAGCCCGATTATTTACATTTAAGGTTTTGTCTTGATATGATTCCGCTTGAACATTCCGGTAGAACCGAACACAAAATGATGTTTGTAACGTTTTACTTTTTGTTAATGTTTTCTTCAGCATTGTATGCCTAGAATGTAATGACATGAATAATCTAGCAGCAAACAGGCAAGACTGACATTTCTAACAGAAAACAAAGAAATGTTTTGTAAACAATGATAATGATAAAAACCTCAATAGTATGAGTTTATTTTCACGTGTACTGTCTCAACTGCGCTCAGAATGCACACATCTATGCGAAAAATACATTTTTACAGCTTATTATGGAGATTTTCTGACAATGATTTTTGATGTTTTGATTTTATCCACCGACCCAGCCGTTGGGTGCTGTTCTTGGACATTTGGAAAACATCGGATGTTTGGGACGTTTATGTGCTGGCATTTTATGGTTCATACTCTTTGATTGGTATGTAAAACAGAGTAACTTTCGTAAGGTTTTCTTCAGATTAGTTAAATAGAGTAGTAGAAGAGTAGAGTAGGATTTGTTTGTTGATGGATTATTCCAAGTGTGCGATGGGTGAAAGATGATTAACTTCGGAGCAAGGTGATATGAATTGGTTTTAGTAAGGTTTTTTAAATTAAAGTACTGTAGCCGTTCGATAGCTGCAAAATGTTTACTTTTCAGTTAACGAATGCCGTTCGATAACTGCAATGCATTCTAGACGTCAAACGGTTGTCAATCGACGTCAGATGCAATAAAAGTGCATCTAAATGTGCAGCGCAATGCAGCTGTCATTGAGTTTGACATCAGTTTGAAGTTTAGAGGTCCGATAACTGCAACACTGTTGCAAGTTAAAAAGCTTTGCAGTTAAATGACTTGCAGTTATCGAACGTCTACTGTATGATTATCAATACACAGACAATAAAATTATTGATAAAATTGAAAGTACCGTTGAAAAAGTATAGGAGTGATTTTCAGTAAGACGAATGAAAATTTGAAATTTACTTATGAGAAAGAGTTGTTCCATAAATTACTATTTACAAGTTCCATTTTCAAAACTATGTGTTATGTTCAATGTTGTTGTTTTCAGAATTTTCTTCTTGAAAATACGCAATCGCAATGCTCCTTGTATTTGAGTGTAGTGAAATCGAATGATACTGTGATATAAAATATCTGCAATGCCGCGTGAATTAGATGTATTGTGCTTAGAAAGCAATATTTCGATTAGGTGAATTTTGTTGGTGGCCTGTGTTGCCAAAAATTCGTTAAAATATTTTTTGAATTTTGTTGATCTTTCTGTTGAAAAATTTAAGGATGTTAGTTCAGCGAGGAGTGTAATAAAGAGAATTTTATTGTTTTAGTTAAGCGTGAAAAGACACCCGCGTTCAAGTGTTTTTTCTTCTGCGTTGGTGGGACGCCCGCAAGAAGAATGGTGTTATTGTGGATTGGAATGATCACAATTCAGCGTGGTGGAACGCCCGCATTCAGTAGATTCTTCCTCTGCGTTGGTGGGACGCCCGCAAGAAGAATAGTATTACTACAGACCGAAATGGTGAGAACTTTGTAGTAGAACGTCCGCAGGCAAGATTTTAATTTCTCCACAATGGTAGAATTAGAATTTATGAAAGTTGAATCCACAAGAATTCAGATTTTATCGTGGATTCGTAAGGTGCTCGTGGAGATTGATTGCATTGAGAAAAGATATCCGCCTATAGTTAAGAACAGTTTATCGATACTTTTCCGGATGGGTTTGTAGTTTTTGTTGCTGGTTGTTTGACATTTATAGTTACATATTGAAATAGACGTGTGCTCAAAGAAAGTAAAGGTAGTACTAGTACTGATGATTTTTACTAGAAGCAAAAAAGGATTATTAAAAATAGTTTTCCATTGCGAGTTAACACTGCACGGGAATGGTTCAAAATGCCTTTTTTTTTTTATCATTGTGAGAGAGTATTCCCATCATTAATAATATGTCGGTAAAGTTATTTTTTCTTCAAACATAGATACCAGTCGTTATTTTTTTAGAGAAGAGGGGAGATGTGTGGCGTTGGACAGGCCTATAAACATGAACAAGTCTAATATATTGTTCTTCAGTCACATGACAGATCGTAGCAGCCATCGCATGCAAGAGACACATTCGCGGTCAGTCAATTCTTCTTTCATCACGAGGTCAGTCGCGAGTGCAAGCAATGTAAACATGATGGGTGATTCGTATGTGCGATGTTGAATTGCACACCTGCTGCCCCCAAACCTTACCTCTCCTCTCCAAAACCTTACCTCTCCTCAATAATTCTGACGCTGAACATGTTTAATAGACCTCTTCATGTTTTCAAACAGTATCGAAAATTCAACCGGTCAGCCCAGAATCACAATTCTTATGCTAAAATAAGCCTCCTGTCAAATTTTCAGCTAATTTGGATAAAATTTCGAGATGGCTCAAGTCGATTTAGTGTTTTTGGGCCACTTTCAATTTTGAAAAAATCTATCTATCTAAAAAGAGATATAAACGCCGGAAAGCATCGCAACAACCTCTAAATGGAAGCTTTTGGTGTGCTCTACAAGTCTTGTGAACATTGCGATACGCTCCGTTCACGTTTTGACCATGTTAAAGTGACTTTCAAGCTTTTAAGTGCATATAAACACTGTTTCCCCTGAAGGTGGTTGTTCTACAAAATCCTTGAATTTATTACAAATCATTGCTAATTTATTATATTATTATTCCTCTACAGGCATGGGAAAAATCAAATTTTCGAAAAATCGAGGATGAGCAACACTCTCATGCGATCACAAATCCAAATTATCAATTGATAAAAACTCGCTAGCGAGTGAGAATCGTTCGACAATTGTATCTCGATTTAAGCACTTACCGTTACTTTTTGAACTTATTTCTCTACATAACAATAAAACACAATGCCAAGCATCAGAATGACCTTCATTTTTGACATTAAATTTGTATTGGAAAGGTTTAAATTTAATTGATAATTTTGTGTTTATTATCAATTGATTCCAAAATTTGAAAAGTTATCGCCAAGGAAAACTCGCCTACTTTTCACACCTGAGATGTTATCAAATGATAACTCCAATCATTATCGTGTGAGAATGATTCAACACAACCCTGTTCCTCTATTTTCCCAGCATATTTGAATAATATAATTGTTAATGTACGACTTTCCGTTAAATTCTTAAAAATCAGAAGCTGAACCTTTGTCATAAATTTACACGTTAGGGTTTCTTCAAACAAGTTATTCGAACAAAGAAGCTTTGATTTCACTTGTTACTACGCTGCACTCAATGGTAAAAACATACAGACATATGATGCAATGACCCAAATGTGGAAGTCGTTTGTTGTAAGCATCAAATATCATATGATTTGATTTAGGTTTTGTTCGAATAACTTGTTTGAAATAATCCTAACGTGTAAATTTATGACAAAGGTTCAGCTTCTGATTTTTAAGAATTTAACGAAAAGTCGTATATCAGCAATTATATTACTCAAATGTCCAGGAAAAATAGAGGAATAATAATATAATAAATCAGCAATGATTTGTAATAATAATAAATTCAAGAATTTTGTAGAACAACCACTTTCAGGGGAATCAGTGTTTTAATGCACTTAAAAGTTCGAAATCACTTTAACATGGTCAAAACGTGAACGGAACGTAACGGAGTGTTCACAAGACTTGTAGAGCACGCCAAAAGCTTTCGTTCAGAGGTTGTTGGGATGATTTTTGGGGTTTATATCTCTTGTTAGATTTTTTTCAAAATTGAAAATGGCCCAAAATCGCTAAATCGACTTGAGCCATCTCGAAATTTTATCCGAATTTGCTGAAAATTTGACAGGAGGCTTGTTTTAGCATAAAAATTGTGATTCTGGGCTGACCGGTTGAATTTTCGATACTTTTTGAAAACATGAAGAGGTCTAATGTTAAAGCATTTACATAGGCTTGATCGTAATATTAGAAAGGGCATTGCCTTTTAAAACAATCGATCAGCCCTAGCAAGCACGAACATGCGCACGTATTCAAGATCAGCAGCACTTTTTATACACTACACATTTGTTTCGACCGCGGTCACTGCACTGGTTCTATTGTTCTACTTTTAGGCGAATCTCCGCACAAAAGTGAGCGCAAAAACCAACTGCATTACTATTCAACTATTCAAATCTGAGCTATCATTCAATTTGATTCTAAAGCATATTCAAATAAAATTGCGCCAACCGATTAGCATGGCGATCGGAGGCATGACGCCTGTTTGCCGCCAATTTGCAGCTCACATGCGTGCCATAATGAGTTGAGCTTTTATAACAAATACTATAAACTTGAAATTAATACAGGAACGAACAGATTTACGAACGCAAACGAAACACGACACATGATCATAAATTAAAACAAAATTCAAAATTTATTTTTGTTTTATCGGTTCTAATCGAATATTGTTATTTAAATTTTAATCAAAATAAACGTAAAACGTTACAGGGGTTACCCGCGCCTCCAAGAGCAGTGCGCTTAGGCACTTTTCCAGCGACCGAATCGGCCACCGAGTCTCCCATGACGGGTCCGGGAGAAAATAACGTCAACGCGACGAAGCGTAAACGTAAACAGCAAACGAACGAGAGAAAAAAAAACACTTGGAAAAAATGCGCGAGCAAAAAACACGTGCTGCTGTCTCGAACTGGAATGATGAGGATTAGATCCATACCCGTTAGTTTCTTTGTTTTTGATGTCTGCGTTTGTAACGCATGTACGTGATTGGTTGGTTTACCTATTTCTCAACTTTTTATCAATTACCGTTAATAAAAAGTTAAAAATTAGTATTTTCAAATAAATACAAAGAAACGTTGACTCTTCCTTGATCGAATGGTCAAAAAAAATTGGAAATCCATCGAGAAACGGCTGAGATATTAAAGTTTAAAATCTATCATATTTTCGTGACATCCGGGAAGGGGCGCCTAACATAGTTCTGGTCCTCACAAGTTCCAATACTCACGCTTCCACGGGTCTTCCGATGACAATTGACCGCCAGCTAAGAGTTGCGTACTTAGCTGGTAGTGCAGCCTGGGCACTTTTGTCCTTCTGACATTAGCTAGAGTGAGAGGGTGCGTCCTGTGGGGTCTGCCTAGGATGTGGTGGGGTTCGACAGTGGGCTCTGTTGAACTTCTATAAAAAGCTGCATGTGTCCCCAAGCAGGCCCTATCAAAGCGACCGTGTGCCACTCAAAGCGCACTAGCCTAGTCCTGTTGTTGGTTGGGACTTTAAACAAATTTGACCCGACTGATCGAGCGTCTGTCCACCAAGGAGGTGCGGCTCCAACAGTGTCTGTTCTGGCATCCAACGACTGAGTATGAAATGCTATTCCCCGGAAGCTATACCTAAGATGGCAGCCCCATCCCGGTGGATAGGGAACCTTGGGCCAACAACCTACTGTTCCCGAAACATCAATTTGTTCGAGAATCCGATAATGAAAGAATACGGACTGATTTTACGGCGACGACTCTTAGCGCGAAACAACGGACACGAATAGAAATATGGAACGTTTTAACCATAGCCCAGCAGGGTAAATTGGCACAACTTGCCAATGAGGCACGCCGCATGAAGCTTGAGATCCTGGGACTGAGTGAAGTCCGTTGGCCAAACTTTGGAGAACACAGAACGCCGTCAGGACAAGTTCTGCTATACTCTGGTTTACGAGGTGAACACGCTCCCTGGCATCGCGGAGTTGGCTTCCTACTAAGCGCTCAGGCACACTCTGCACTTATGAAGTGGGAACCTATAAGTGAAAGGATAATCGTTGCCAGATTTAGAACACGGGTCCGAAACCTTCTTCTTCTTCTTCTTCTTGGCATTACATCCCCACAATGGGATAGAGCCGCCTCGCAGCTTAGTGTTCATTAAGCACTTCCACAGTTATTAACCGCGAGGTTTCTAAGCCAGGTTACCATTTTTGCATTCGTATATCATGACCGAAACCTTACTATAATCCAATGTTATGCGCCAACCGATGCTGCCGATCTGCAAGACAAAGAGAACTTCTACAGTCAACTCAATGCCGTCGTAGATAGAATTCCGAAGGGTGATATCAAGATCTGTTTGGGCGACTTCAATGCGAAGATCGGATCCGACAACTCGAACCATGAGCGCATTATGGGACGCCATGGTCTCGGAGAAATGAGCGAAAACGGAGAGCTGTTCGCAGAATTTTGTGGTAATAACGACATGGTGATCGGGGGATCGCTCTTCCCTCATCGACCGGTTCACAAGGTCACGTGGGTCTCCCGTGACGGCTTTACAGAAAATCAAATCGACCACATCTGCATCAGCCAAAAATGGAAACGGAGCCTTCTTGATGTACGGAATAAACGTAGTGCCGATATCGCGTCTGATAGTTGGACGACGGTTCAACACACGCCGACTGGAAGATGCCACGGTGAAACGGTCCTTCGTTGAAGAACTGGAGACGCGTGCTGCAGATATTCCGGAAGGTGGCAGCGTGGAAGACCAATGGACCATCATCAAGAATGCCTTCATCGTCACCAGCGAGAACAATCTGGGCGAACTGCGCACCCAGAGAAAATAATGGATCACCGATGAGACTTGGAGGAAGATAGAGGGGCGAAGAGAAGTCAAAGCCGTGATAGAGCGATCGAAAACCAGAGGAGCCAAAGTCTTAGCCCGTCAACGATACGCGGCTCTTGAGAAGGAAGTAAAACGCTCATGTCGACGGGAAAAGCGAGCGTGGGCAGACTCTCTGGCCGACGAAGGAGAGAGAGCCGCCGCAACCGGGGACATTCGCCTTCTCTACGATATCTCACGACACTTAAGCGGGGCGAAGATGAATGCAACGATGCCTGTGAAAGACGCGAATGATCAGTTATTCACCGACCCAACTGACCAGCTGAAACGCTGGTTCGAGCACTTCGAACAACTTTTTCAAGTGCCAGCCAGGCCATCACCACCTCGGAATGATCTGCCTAGGATCCGACGTATAACAAGCGTCAATACCGAAGCTCCATCACTGCTAGAGATTACAACAGCCATCCAAAGCATGAAATCGAATAAAGCCCCAGGGGTCGACCGCATATCAGCCGAGATGCTCAAAGCTGACCCCATGACATCCGCTCAACTACTGCATCATTTATTTCGTAATATCTGGGACACCGCAACTTCCCCGGTCGACTGGATGCAAAGTATCTTAGTGAAGGTGCAAAAAAAAGGGCGACCTGACGTTATGCGATAACTAACGAGGGATTATGTTGCTGTGTACCGTTCTCAAAGTTCTGTGCAAAATTATCGTAGCGCGGATTCAGGAGAAGATCGATGCGACTCTCCGGCGGCAGCTAGCCGGATTCCAAGCCGGAAAATCCTGTGTGGACCATATTGTCACGCTCCGCATAATTCTGGAGCAGGTCAACAAATTCCAAGAGTCCCTTTACTTGGTTTTCATTGACTATGAAAAAGCTTTCGACCGTCTCAATCACGAGAATATGTGGGGCGCCCTGAGACGCAAGGGGGTTCCTGAGAAAAGCATCGTCCTCATCGAAGTACAGTACGATGCCTTTTCGTGTAGAGTGCTGCACAATGGGGTCCTGTCCGACCCTATCCGGGTCGTAGCTGGTGTGAGGCAAGGATGTATTCTATCACCGTTACTGTTCCTCATCGTAATCGATGAGATTCTGGTAGATGCGATTGACCATGAACCAAACCGCGGGCTGTTACGGCAGCCTATAACCATGGAGCACCTAAACGACTTCGAATTGGCGGATGACGTTGCACTCCTCGCGCAACGGCGCTCTGATATGCAGAGTAAACTCAACGACCTTGCTGAGCGCTCCTTCTCGGCAGGTTTATTCATCAACGTCAACAAAACCAAATCGTTGGATGTAAACACGGTGACTCCCTCCAGTTTCACAGTAGCCGGGCAACCAGTGGAGAATGTTGAAAGTTTCCAATATCTTGGTAGCCAATTGGCGTCAGAAGGCGGTACCAAGATCGACATAGGCGCAAGGATCAAGAAAGCAAGGGCTATCTTTGCGAGTTTAAGAAAGATCTGGAAAAACAGGCAGATAAGTGAACGCACCAAAATACGAATTTTCAACTCTAACGTGAAATCTGTGCTGTTATACGCCAGCCAAACATGGTGTGTATCAGTGAAGAACACTCAACGGCTGCAGGTATTCATTAACAGATGCCTGCGGTATATAATTCGGGCCTGGTGGCCTCACAACTGGATCTCAAACAATGAGCTCCATCGTCGTTGTCACCAGAGGCCGATAGCAACAAAAATTCGGGATCGGAAGTGGGGCTGGGTCGGCCACACTCTACGTAGGGGCGGAAACGAAATCTGTAAACAAGCATTAGACTGGAATACAGCGGGACATCGCAGCAGAGGCAGACCCAGAGGCAATTAAAATTAGTTTAATAACAAAAAAATGGAGAGATGTGGCCTCGAACAGTGTATTGTGGTGTCAAATTATTAATTCAGTGTTATCTGTTTAGATGTAAGCTAAATTGATGAAATGAAGTTTGGTACCATGCAAACATTGGTCGATTCGGTTAAAACTTTGTCCAGAGCATCAGCGCATCGAATATAAGGGAATAAGAGGGCGCCCAATAAACAATGAAAAGTGTTTTTCAAGTCACCTTTCAACATGCCGCTCTATCTGTTATATAGCTGCTCTGAATCCTCTGAATGAGTTGGTAGGCTTTAGAACTGTATTAAATCTTCTTAGCGCACTAAGAATGTTAAAAGGTCTTAATACTCCAATAATTGGATGACGATTGTACCTATGTTGATAAAAATATACATTTTCAGACTAAACATAAGTTTGATTTCAAACAATGTTTACTTAAAAGATTGCAATCACTTTTCAAGCTCAAAATTCTAAATCACGCACGCTCACGTGGTACGTACTTTTTATCAACAAGATTTTTCATATAAAATCAACTAGTATTGGAAAAATCTTTAGCTTTTTCGAAAGGTGATTCTTCAATAGACAATTTCTTTTGTAAAAGGTTTATTATTGCACCCAGTCTCAATACCTTGAGGCTATATGTACACAGGTGCCCTTTTCACTGAACAACGACCTGAAAGGTAAAATGAACTGTGGTTGAATTTATTAAACTTCGTTATTGAGCTGAACGTTGTTACGCCATTGCACAGTGGCTGAAAGCCATGTTTTAATGCAGAAACAATATTTTGTTGATTTCACTTTTAGGATGATTGATTAATGAATACCTCCAAAGAAGTGCATTACCTTATGTCTTGATGACACTTTTACGCTAAACTGCATAATAAAGGTATTATTAATTAAACGCACCTTAAACACAATTTCAGCTACTGTGCAGTGTGCATTGGGAGCTCTTCAATTAACTTCAACAACATGAACTTGACTAGCACCCACTCTGTATGTTGCTTAGCTCCTATTCCTCATAAAAACTTCGCCATCAATTAAGGGTAAATAATTGTATATGCATCTATCTATGATGATCCTACTCCATTATAAATAATAAAAGCGAGATATGTTTTAGAAGTTCTTGCGATTTTTCCTAATCAATAACCTGGCCAACGAAAAGAAGCTAACAAAATTGACTTCCGAATCGTGTGTTTATGTATACCAACATCGGTGTGTGTCATTGATACTGGGACAAATACCCTATCTAAATAGGCGGTCCAATTGGCAAAGCGGTAGGTACTCGCCATTATTTCCTCGAGAGCAACACCAGACTCGGACAAGTGGGTGGCAATAAAGCGATATAACGGATAATTAAATACAAATAGGTAGCTAGTCGCGTGCTGCGAGTGCTTGTGTCCTACACACAATTAGATGCCTGCGGCCAGCTGCCGAGCCATCCATTTCGGTAATGAGGGAGGATAAAAGCTCTTGTAGTGAACATCAGTTCAAACATCTTACCGCCGATACTGCCCGTTATCCTGCGTGCAAGCTGTGACGGAAGACAAACACTTGACAATTTGGGGTATCCGTGTGGGGAATGAGGCCCCACAACGCCACCGGTGCCCATGTGCCAATTTCGGTGCCCCCTCATATTTATTGTATGTAACTAGGACACATGTCACGGAGCTAGTCCTTAAATTATGTACGCTTGGTGGAAAAAAGTATTAAAATAACAGACAGGAAGGTATGATGAAACATCTGACGATGTTGCGAAGCAAACACCTTCGCACCACTACAACGTACCACGCGCCTCCACGAACAGTCCATAATGAAATTTAGCAAAAACGTTGCTTTCTTTAAACTGCCACCTTAGAAGCGTTTTGCCTCATAAATCTGCCGGCAACTAAACGTTATCGCTTTTTAAGAGCAAATGTAATTCATATTTTTGAGATTTGCTGCTATTGCACTTGGGGTCAGCTACAGTACAGTATAGAGGGGAACTACTCCTTACATTCATACCATGTACCCAAATCAATACCATTTATCAGCAGTAAGCACGCAGGATAACAACAAAACACGACACAAATTGAGCCTAAATTGCCTGTTTTGCGAATGTTATTGGTATAAGAGCATGTTAATAATAATGGAATAGATACCCTATGAGGTCATGTGGCAATTCCGGGTATTTTGTTCTACGTTGTAAACGTTTGTGCATTGATAAAAATTTAATAACCCCATTTGAATACATTTATTTATTTAATTATAATTCATCTGACATCTGAGGGGCCCTCCTTAGCCGTGCGGTAAGATGCGCGGCTACAAAGCAAGACCATGCTGAGGGTGGGTGGGTTCGATTCCCGGTGCCAGTCTAGGCAATTTTCGGAGTATCATCGTGCTAGCCTCATGATATACGAATGCCAAATTGGTACCATGGCTTAGAAACCTCGCAGTTAATAACTGTGGAAGTGCTTTACGAACACTAAGCTGCGAGGCGGCAATGTCCCAGTGGGAGATGTAATGCCAATGAAGAAGAAGTCATTTGACAACTTAGTCTTAACGAATGAAACTAAAACTGATCATTGCTGAGACTGGTTCGTTGTGTTCCGAACGTACGGTGAAATCAGGTGAAATCTATCCTGCAGCAGCGATCGTTGTCGAAGAGGTCGTTGAATGGCACGAATATCCAGTAGCCCGAGTAACCGAGGTGAGTCGATTTCTCCGCACAGAAGCCTAGCCACGAATGTCACTTGCTGCAGCTTTCGCCTTCTTTCGAGGGTATTCATGTTGAGTAATATGCACCGCGTAGAGTATGGAGAAAGATTCAGTGGATCTCAGACCGCATTGTGCTTTCGTGTTGTGCGGTTCTTTTCTCTCTTTGCTGAAGGAAGTTTTTAATACTACCCGAAGCTATTTTAATTTCAACAGTGCTTCTCAGTGCTTTTTGTACCTACCGCCTTCGTTTTACGTTGGACCCGTTTGCGGAAGTAAAATTCTGACAAGCGGTGGTAATCCTGCAGAGACACCATTCTGGGAAAAAACCTCTTAGAAGGTCTGCTGTTATACTGATCTTTCAGCATTTCAATATATTGGAGGTCATCCAAAACGTTCTGGGGCACGCAGCAAAATTTCCCATAGCTTCCATGTGAAACAACCATTGCGCTTCTACTTGATTGTAGATCTGACGACCTGAACTCAAGAACGTTTTGGATGGCCTCCAGTATATTAAAATGCAGAAACATCGGTATCACGTTTCTTTACAGGTATCCAAGGATCTGTTGGGAAAGGTTTTGATAGCTGCCGAAAACATTTTCGAGGCCATT
Source organism: Armigeres subalbatus (assembly GCF_024139115.2). Taxonomy (NCBI): domain Eukaryota; kingdom Metazoa; phylum Arthropoda; class Insecta; order Diptera; family Culicidae; genus Armigeres; species Armigeres subalbatus. Next base: position 93,818,421 of record NC_085141.1, read on the forward strand.
GTTGCGTAGGTCTTACGAGCCGAGCTTCAGAACATTTTGCGCATTTTAGAATGGCATTCTGGGGCACGCAGAAAATATTTCAATAAGTCGTTTGATTTCTTTAAACTGTGCCGGATGACTTGAGCTTGATTTGAAACAACAATTGCGCTTCTATTTGATTGTAGATCTGACGACCTGAACTCAAGAACGTTTTGGATGGCCTCATTGGATCCACATTTTTTTGAAAACTTTAAAATGGAGTTTAAAAATCTCTTGTAATAAAAGAAATTCTCGAAGAGATTGTCTTATTTTGGAATTCCGACGAAAGTGTAGAAGAAACTTTTTGACAGATGAAAAAGAAAACGAGAATTTTAATTTCTTCTAGATTTTTGTGAGAGAAATTCGATCAGAGATTTTTTGGGGATGTAATTTGAAGGAATAATTGTGTCTTCACTTCCCAGAATGAGTGTAAAATAATGTGGGAAATATTCTCGGCTCATGTGGCATGTATCCGCTGTACTTAGTTGCCAATCAAGATACATACTCATGCAATGCCGGGCAATGAAAAGGCTTTAATTAACAACTGTGAAAATGGTTATAGAACGCCAAGTTGAAATGCTGGCCAAGTTCCAATTGGAATATGGAGCCATTGAAGAAGAGAAAGAATCGTGGTTGATTGATTATTTGATTAATTTTTTTTCAAGGCAAACATTCCAAAACATCTTAATAATTGTGCACAATCAGCTTTAATAGTTAGATAAGTACGCAAATTTTTAAATAAATATCAAGGAAATATGTTCTATTTGCCAAGCTTTGCTGACTGTGACATATCACATTTCTCAGAACAATTATAAAGAGAATGATTACTCCTTCCTTGTCTGCATTTTATATGAATTAGAAATTAAATTACATAGGGCGTAGCTAAAGCTAAGCTAAAGCTAAGCTAAAGCTAAGCTAAAGCTAAGCTAAAGCTAAGCTAAAGCTAAGCTAAAGCTAAGCTAAAGCTAAGCTAAAGCTAAGCTAAAGCTAAGCTAAAGCTAAGCTAAAGCTAAGCTAAAGCTAAGCTAAAGTTAAGCAAAAGCTTGTTAAAGCTTGCTAAAGCTAAAGCTAAGCTTAAAGTTAAGCTAAAGTTAAAGTTGCTTAAAGCTAAGCTAAAGCTAAGCTAAAGCTAAGCTAAAGATAAGCTAAAGCTAAGCTAAAGCTAAGCTAGTTAAGCTAGCTTAAGTTAAAGCTAAGTTGTTTAAAGCTAAGCTTAAAGCTAAGCCTAAGCTAAGCTAAAGCTAAGCTAAAGTTAAGCTAAAGCTAAGCTTAAAGCTTAAGCTAAAGCTAAGCTGGTTGTGCCCAGCTAAGCCCAGCCCTGTCCAGCCCTGGCCCCAGCCAGCCTGCCCAGCCCCAGCCCAGCCCCAGCCCCAGCCCCTGGCCCAGCCCCAGCCCAGCCCTGGCCCAGCCCCCAGCCTGGCCCCAGCCCGCCGGCCCAGCCCCAGCTCCGGCCCGCCCCCAGCCCCGCCCAGCTCCAGCCCGTGCCTGGCCCAGCTCTGGCTCCCAGCTCCGCCCCAGCTCCTGGGCCCCAGCCCCTCTGCCCGCCCCAGCCTGGCCCCAGCCCCGCTCCAGTGCCCCAACTCAGCCTCCAGCCCAGCCTGCCCAGCCCGGGCCTCAGCCCTGGCCTCCAGCCTGCCTGCCTGGCCCAGCCCTGGCTCCCAGCCCCAGCCTCAGCCTGCCCCAGCCTGCCCAGCCTGGGCTCCAGCCTGGCCCAGCCTGGGCTCAGCCCGCCCGCTCAGCCTGGCCTCAGCCTGCCCAGCCTGCCCAGCCTGCTCAGCCTGGCCCCAGCCTCAGCCCAGCCTGTGCCTGCTCAGCTCACTCAGCCTGGCTCAGCCTGCCTCAGCCCTGCCTCAGCCTGCCCAGCTCAGCCAGCCTGCCTGTGCCTGCCTCAGCCTGGGCTCAGCCTGCTCAGCCCCCCCAGCCCTGGCCCCCAGCCCCGCCCTCAGCCCCTGCCCCAGCTCAGCCTGCCCCAGCCTGGGCCCAGCCCCAGCCCCAGCCCTGCCAGCCCAGCCCCAGCCTGGCTCAGCCCCGCCCCAGCCCCGGCTCAGCCCAGCCAGCCTGGCCCCAGCCCCAGCCCCGGGCCTCAGCCCAGCAGCCTGGGCCCAGCCCGCCCAGCCTCCGCCCAGCCCCCTGGCTCCAGCCCTGGGCTCAGCCTGGGCTCCAGCCCTGGCTGCCCGCCCGCCCAGCCTGGGCCCAGCCCAGCCCCAGCCCTGGGCTCCAGCCCACCAGCCCTGGCCCAGCCCCGCCCCAGCCCCCCAGCCTCAGCCTGGCTCAGCCTGGCCCAGCCCGCTCAGCTGCCCAGCCTGCTCAGCCCTGGCTCAGCCCTGCTCAGCCCCAGCCTGGCTCAGCCTGCCTGCCTGGGCCTCAGCTCCGCCTCAGCCCGCCTGCCTGGCCTGTGCCCGCTCAGCCCTGCCCAGCCTGCTCAGCCTGGGCTCAGCCTGCCTCAGCCTGCCTGGGCTCAGCCTGCCCAGCCTGCCCCAGCCTGGGCCTCAGCCTGCCAGCCCTGGCTCAGCCTGGCTCAGCCTGCCCAGCCTGCTCAAAGCCTGGCCCCCAGCCTGGCTCAGCTCAGCCCCCTGGCTCAGCCCCAGCTTGCTTCAGCTCTGTGCCGTCAGCCCCACCAGCCTGCTTCAAAGCTCTGTTTCAGCCCCGCTCAGCGCCAGCCTGGCTCAGCCTGCTCAAAGCCTGCCCAGCTGCTTTAAAGCTGCCCAAACAGCCTGTCAGCTCCCAGTTGCCCAGTGCTTAAAGCCTGTCAGCTGGGTGCTGCCTCGCTCAGCTAAGCCTAAAGCTGTTTGCTAAGCCCGTTTCAGCTTGCTTAAAGTTTTGCTAAAGGCTTGCTAAGCTAAGCTCTAAGCTGCTTGCTTAAAGCCTGCCTGTAAAGCTCGTTTCAGTTTGCTTAAAGCTGCTTAAAGTTGCTCAGCTGTTCGCTGTTAAAGCTCAGCTCGCTTCAGTTTCCTGCTGGCTTTAAAGCTGTGTCAGCTAAGCTAAAGCTAAGCTAAAGCTAAGCTAAAGCTAAGCTAAAGCTAAGCTAAAGCTAAGCTAAAGCTAAGCTAAAGCTGTTGTTTGCAATTGTTTGTTGATTATTTTCGGATGGATCTCAATAATGTGGTCGGATTGGAGCTGAGTTCTGATCTCAGGATTTGAAAACCAAATTATAGTAGGTACCACTAAATTAACTTTTTTTTTGTTCTAGGTTTTTAACTGAAGATTTTTTTTCACTGGACTTAATTTAATTAATTTAATATTGTTTTCTAAGAAATTTGTGAGGAGCAAACCAATTCCTTCGCCCTCGTAGTTTATAGTTCCGATGAAAATTTGTATATGATCTGCTTTCATATCAGAGTTTGGTGTTTATATCACAGAAACTGTAATTATGCTAGCGTAACAATTCGCTATTTACGCTCCAAATAGGTATGACTGCTCTGGACGCGTCGCTTGCTCCCACTGGCTGCTGGCTGATGCCGGGTCGGGCGATGCCGGCCGGCGACATGGTTTTCCTCAGCTTGCTCGTGATCGACTTGCGACAGTCAGTGATACCAACAGAATGAAGATGACATTGTGTTGTATCAACAAGGGTAAGGAAACTGAGGTAATAAGACTGGTATGCACCTCACATTCTCCTTCTCCTCTATAAAAAAATATCCGCGGTTCAATTTATTGACATAATATTAATATCAAACGTCTAAAAAAAATCCCGCGACGTGCAAACATTGATTAATTAAATATTAGGATGAGTAAATGCTTATTTAGGACCTTTTTGCGTTTCTAAGGACAACCCATTAGTTATCTTTCAATCAACGAATCCGATATTTTATTTTCGTAGTTGTTCATTGCTGTTCTTATTTAAAGACATTCGTCTGCTTATGCGATGTGTTGAACTTGAAGGTTTCAGAGCATTCTTTGTCCGAGCATCATCCCTTTACAAGACAGTCACGCATCTAAGGCCAATATTTCGCCAATTTCTAGATGTCTGGCTTAACATCACAAGTACGGACACATTTCATTAATTGATTGGCAACCTCATTCCAACTAATGTATAAAATTCTTTGGCAATTATCTGCTAGCAACCCTATAACCAGAAAACAGCAAAGTAAAAGCTGTCGAACTTTAAGTTTACTCACGCTAAACCGAAATAACTCAGTCGCTGGGTCATTTGTACCCGGATTTTTATGATATTAGCAGTTGTTAAAATCTGGGTATGTCAACAAAATGGATATGATTCCGACGGACCCGTAATCTGGGTAACTGAGGACTTAAATATTTTCGGATATAGCAACATGGCGCCGACGTTGCAGCCGGAGAAAATGTTGTAACTTTTTTCGTTAAATGCAGCAAATATAAGGTAGGAATGGTTAAATTTATCTTGGCGGAGCATTGTCAGCACAGCCGGAAAATGACATACATTGCGGGAAACTGTATTTTTTTAAACATTTTTTTATGCAATAACAATATTCTGAAGCGAAAAGAGCTGGGTACCGGTTACCCAGATTTTTTCGCTGGTACTGTTAACCAGATTTGAGTTAAGATACCCGAACCCAAACTAGAGTAACCACGGTTTTGCTGAATCTGGGTAACTTTGATGTAATTCAGGGTAGGTTCAGGTTAGCGTGCTTCTTGTGCTTAAGTTACAAATGTCAACAAGCCGGATTGCAACCGCTTTTGACGTTTCGATTGGAAACAAGATGTCGTCTCTACCTACTTCTTAATCTAGTGTTTCTACTATCAGCCATTTAAATGCAAGCTTTTGTGTTATGTTATCGTGTTATATCTGAAGCTTCAACGCACCATGGACTTAACAATTTGGAGCTGAATGAACTATGTAAATGGTTTCCACAGGAGGGTGAAACGCCTCTCATCCGCGGTACAATGTCATTCCACTCAACATCATTTTTGGTACCCGCTTTCTGTATGGTATACCCCACCCAGGTATACCCTAATTCATCTGCTTATTTTGGGCGATTGGCTTGTATGTAGTAAGTGCTAATTATCGGCAATTAACATTTCCAGATACAAATTTGCAATTAGCTAAGTTTTATCGAGCCTTTTTGTGTTTCTTTTCAGTACCTTGGGTTTCCATAACCAACAAAATAGTTCTTCCTACCATTTAATAAAAGTGGCTTCAGCTACACAATACCATACTTTAAGAGATTATTTTCGCTTGGTGCTGGCATTGCCGTAGTAAAAAAAAATGGAGGAGAACAAAAAAAAAGCACTCATTGCCCGTCATTTTGTTTTTGCATGTATATAAAAATTATTCATTGATTTTCATCACCGATCGAGAGGATTTCCTTTGAATGGTTCTCACTAAAAACACTTTTTTTTTAATTTTTACCGGTTGTATCATCCTACTGGCATCGCAAATCCCTCCAATGGGAACGAGTGTAGGCCAACATCTCTGGGGTGTTCCGGGTCTAATTTTCTGGGATGCTATGTGCTACGTATTTCATGGCAAAAAATATGTTTGATTCCCAATCCTCAAACCATCTATCAATACCACATTGTTGGTACAGTGTGAAATAAACTGAATTTTTGGTAATAGTAGTCTCAGAAATTTACGCCTACAGCAAAATAACATCGTGTATTTTATGCTGGGACCAGAAGCATAGCAGTGTGCCATCCATATAGTTTGTCTTTACCGATCAAAAGGTTTTCTATATTTCCCAAATGGTTTTTATTACCATACAAAATGTTTTTTTCCTCCGGTTTTCATTACCGATCAGGAGGCCTTCTTCATTTCCAGATTAGTTTTCATTGCCATATAAATGTTTTTTCCGTCTACTTAAGATTCTATAACTGAGTCAGTAGTTAATGCCGCATGTATGGTTTTCACGACAGTTCTAAATGTTTCCTTTTTTAATAGGTTTTCATTCAACCGTCTAAAACGAGTTTAATACTTTCCATTTAATTCCACTAAGATTAGTTATCTTTACAGATACGTGTTTCGACCTCAACTGTGAGGTCGTCTTCAGTGTTTCGTACTTGACTTGATTTGGTTTTCAATACCGATGAGGAGGTTTTTGTTACCTCCTGAAAGGTTTTTGTTACCTCCTGAAAGGTTTTCCTTACCTTCCGAATGGTTTTCACTACCATTCGAAATGATTTTTTTTTCATCGGTTTTCATTACCGATGAAGAGGTTTTCATTACCTCCCAAATGGTTTTCATTACCATTTGAAATGTTTCTTTTCCATCGGTTTTCATTACCGATGAGGAGATTTTCTTTACCTCCCGAATGGTTTTCCTTACCATTCAAAATGATTTTTTTTCATCGGTTTTCATTACCGATGAAGAGGTTTTCATTACCTCCCAAATGGTTTTCCTTGCCATTCAAAATGATTTTTTTTTTCATCGGTTTTCATTACCGATGAAGAGGTTTTCATTACCTCCCAAATGGTTTTCATTACCATTTGAAATGTTTCTTTTCCATCGGTTTTCATTACCGATGAGGAGATTTTCTTTACCTCCCGAATGGTTTTCATTACCATTCAAAATGATGTTTTTCAAATTCGGGTTTTCACTCTTTTCCTATTCCACAAGAATCTTACCCCTCAGATCTTACCCAATTCCGCTTTTGACTCGCATAGAATAGAACCAGTTTTTTTTGCTCACACTCAAATTACACTTACAAATATTTTCATTCCTACATTTTCTACCTCAACTTACTCAAAAAATAAACTGGCAGGATCGCCAATGTAATTATGCTAGCGTAACAATTCGCTATTTACGCTCCAAATAGGTATGACTGCTCTGGACGCGTCGCTTGCTCCCACTGGCTGCTGGCTGATGCCGGGTCGGGCGATGCCGGCCGGCGACATGGTTTTCCTCAGCTTGCTCGTGATCGACTTGCGACAGTCAGTGATACCAACAGAATGAAGATGACATTATGTTGTATCAACAAGGGTAAGGAAACTGTGGTAATAAGACTGGTATGCACCTCACAGAAACTATGACCCGAGAAGTTCTACTTCGTCCCAGAACATGACGCACCTAAGTCTCAAGCTGCTATTTAACTGTCAATGGCCGCTTTCGATGGGCTCACACTTCGATGTTCGAACATACAACCTGTTAATAGTGTAGAAAAGACAAATCAAATGACTGACTGTAAAAAATGCGATACTTGCGTTCATAATGAAAGTTTTCATAAAACTAAAATAATCTCCAAACTCTCATCTTCTTATCATGATTATGACACGTAATAAATTGTTTGGTTTATATGTTGTAACACCGACAGTCTTACCGGGGACGCACTGACAGCTGTTCTGTCACGTGCATGCGATGCCAGCATGCAGAGGAGGGCATCACCGAGGAACGGTATCCCTCCAGCATACTGGTGGAGTGCAGCGATCGCATACCTTTGATCAACCTGCCTTAGGGCTAGGCGAAGGATGCAGAGAGCTCGCTCTGAGCAACTGAGGAATGAACGCCGCTTAACGTTCAAAGCTGCGAAGTTGGCCCTTAACAAGGCCATCCGTAGTAGTAAAAGTAAGTGTTTTGACAACCTATGCCAGAACGCCGATGATAATCCTTGGGGCGATGCCTACAGGATAAGTAAGACCAAAGGGGGGGCTTGGCGGTCGCCGGAAAGGTTGAATCGCATAATCGAGGTTCTCTTCCTGTCCCATGCCACAAGTCCTTGGCCACCTCCAGCGCCGCAGAACGCGAGTGGCAGCGGTGACTAACGAAGAGTTGCTTGCGGTGGCCCGAAACCTTGACACGAACAAAGCTCTGGGGCCCGACGGAGTGCCAAACCTCGCTCTGAAGGCAGCGATCATGGCTAACCCTGACATGTTCAGGACAGCTATGCAGAGATGCGTTGACGTTGACGCAGTTTCCCCGATAGGAGGAAGAGACAGAAGCTAGTGCTGTTGCCAAAGCCCTGGAAACCACCAGATGACCCATCGGCGTGTAGACCAATCTGCCTTCTGGACACCACGGGGAAGTTGCTTGAGAGGATCATCTTCAACAGGCTGACCCCGTACACCGAAGGTACGAACGGCTTGTCAAGCAATCAGTTTGGGTTTCGTAAGGGTAGGTCCACGGTGGATGCTATCAACACGATTGTGAAAACTGTGGAAGTAGCGGATTTGTAGCGAACTCGATTCTGTACGATTGTGACGCTCGACGTCAAGAATGCATTCAACAGCGCAAGCTGGGATACCATCGCGATCTCGTTACTCCGGTTGGGCATTCCGGTGGGCCTGTACAACATTTTAGAAAGCTATTTCGCGTACTCTTATACGAGTCCGGTGAGGGTAGTGCTTCTACCACCGCAGGAGTCCCTCAGGGATCTATCCTGGACCCGATGCTATGGAACACTATGTACGACAGTGTTTTAAGACTGAAGTTTCCCCCAGGTGTTAAGATCGTTGCCTTCGCTGACGACATAGGTACATAGGAGGTTCACGGAGAGTCGATTTTTGATTTGGAACTGCCGGCGGCCCACGCGATCGCTATAGTAGAGGAATGGATGAGCTCAAGGCAGCTGGGGCTAGCTCACGGAGTTGGTTGTTGTTAACAACCGTAAGTTGGTACAAGTGGCATTGTTCTCGTGGATGACTGTGCGATCAGTTCCAAGTGGGAGGTGAAGCTCCTCGGGGTGTTGATCGACGATAGACTGAACTTCGGCAGTCACGTCGATTACGCTTGCAGCTCTCGACAGCTATTGCGGTAGCCCATCGGTGTCTGGATGCAGATTCCCACCCTACTGGAAAAAAAAAGAGGATGGTACAAGAGGTAGAAATGTGGAATGCGGTCTGAAATGTTCAATTGGTGCGTCGAGCAGCACTCGGTAATCACTTTCGCTAAATTTTTTGATCAATATTAGGCCAATTCTTTATTTTTTTATTTGATTTTTGAAATATATACCTCGCGTTTTCAGAGGCCCAATCTCGATAAAGAAGCAATGAATTATTGTCATCTTTTTATTTTGGCTTTGCTGCGTCGCAGCAAGCGTAGAATAAAAAGATGACAGCTGCTCATTGCTTCAGTATGGATAGTGGTGCCCTTGCAAACGTGACGTGGAACAAAGTTGGAATCCGAAAAGTTCGTCCTTAAGAAATACACGATCTCAAATACATAACTGACTGAGATAATAAAATGAAATGTTTTTTGACAAAAAAGGTCAATTGCTTGTAGAATTCCTCAAAGAAATTTAGAAGAATTGTCCAGTAGGAATTCAGAAGAGATTTTTAGGAAATTTATTACAATTTTCCGCGGAAATTCTGTGCAAATTGCGTTTAAATTGAGAAAACATTTCCTAGGAAATTCAAAAAATCTCTCTTTGGAAATTGAAAAACGAAAGATAATACATAGGAATTTTTCGTGAAGATTCAAAAGATTTTTCCGAAAAGTTGAGATAACAGTCGACTCTCCACATCTCGATGTTCTATATCTCGATATATCTCCTTATGTCGATGGTTTTCCCAGTCCCTTCAATCTACATACATTTGGGCTTTCTATATCTCGATAACCTCCCTATCTCGATATCTCTCTATCTCGATGGGTTCTGATCATATTTTGTTCAGGATTCACTCTTCTTATGTCGATATGGTCAAATTTTTAGGCTACTAGACCATCTTTGGACAATAACAAACACATCAACAAAAGGAAACGACATTTGTTTTGTTGTCGTTTTTCATAGCAACGAGCTTTTTGGATCTAGTAACCATTTCAATTTTCCTTCCATTCCTCGATCTCTCCCTATCTCGATGGTCCCTTCAATATCGAGATGTGGAGAGGCGACTGTACAATGAATCAAATGAGAATCAAACGCAATAAAAATAACGCCACGCTGATTCAAGTCGCCGCCGAACTAAATTTTAACAAACGCCGCCGCTGACGATTATCGGACCGGCGCACATCTCTAATCGTAATCCACAATAAATTTGAGCATGACGATGTTGCTAAGCAAGTTACTGTTACCGGCGAAGGCAGACCTTTTACGATGATGATATTCGCAAATATGTTTTAATGTTGTTGAGTTGCATGTCTGCTCTCTTCTCTATTGAACTATTTCCTAGCTGGAGTTGGATGTCTCTTCTCTGTGCTTCTGATAAGAGATCGCACGTTTTTCAAATGAAATTACAATTTCAATGCGTTCTTCAGCCCGACCATGAGAAAAAAAATCACAACAGCCCTTTATCGGCGCTTATCAAATACCCAAGAGTACGATTCGAATCCATCCAACAATTAAATTAGATTCCGTTGCATACATAGAACAAAGTCAACCATTGCACCATGAAACGCCTTTTGCCAGAAATCCCCTTTCCATCAGGGTGGTGGGGTTGCCGCACAAATACGCGAGTTCGATTTGTGTGGAAGGCGTGAATCACCTTCCAGAGTAGATTTATCGATAAAGTGCGCCTTTAGTCTTATCTAAGATATGCACGCTGTCGGTCCCAAAGTCGATGAACGACAACGGCGGTAACAGCAGCAGAAAACAGCAGAGTGGTGTGCGGCACGTCAGAGTCAATCACATTTGCCGCACCTCAAGCGTCGTCAGTCTCAAACAAGTTAGAGTGCAGGTGCGATAGTGATTGTGACACGATCCCGGGCAGTTAGTGACCAAGATTGAACCTGGTGTTGGGAATCGGATACCTGATTGGATTAGGAAGATCTCCGGGGGATCGCGGTAACCACTAGAAGCTACTCTCTACAGATTCTAACAGAAGTGCTAATCCAGTCAGGATGGGATGTTGCTGCAGCAATTGTGAGTATATGATATCGGATGGGAAAGTTCAATGCGTGGTGTGTTGTTTATCCAAATTTTCCACTCTATACCAGCTGACATGGGCTAAGTCGTTCAGTGATAAGAGCGGAACAGAATTCGACATATCCAACATTGAGTTGTTACTCGAGTTACATAAATTATAATTTTAGTCACGATTTTCAGATTTACAGTTGATTATTGTCGGAATGATTTGGATTCTTATGGATGATTAGCGTTCTGCGAAAACCCGTTGATGCATGACAAAACAACATTTTTACTAATAATTTCTGCATTCGATCAGGCATTCGATCTATACCTGCGTGCGAGGTGCTAATTCTTGATTATATAAGATTCTATGAATCCATTCCATTTGGTACAAACTTTACGATTCTAGTCGACTTTCTTGTTTTTCTCATGCACCAAGTTGTACTGAGAGGCTTCATGATCACAACAAGTGCGCGATTTACCAATCGGTTTATCTGTAGCTCTGCTACTTTAGTGTGCGATGCCGTCGCCACTATTTTTGACCGGCGCGTCGTTGCAAGTTTTTGAACCATGCCGCTGGTGAATTTCCAAGAATTCTGGTCGAATAGGACTTACTTCTTCTTGTATCCTTCTTCTTCATTCTGCCTTTTTCATTTTTCCTTGTTTCTTTTTCTTTTCCTTTTTTTTCGTTTCATATATTTTACTTTTATTCTTTTTTTTTAATCCTTTTTCATCCTTCACTTTTCTTCCTTCTTCTTTTTCTTAGCCCTTCTTTATTCCACCTTCTACTTTCTTCCACCTTCTACTTTCTTCCGTCTTCCCTCTTTCTTCTTCCTTCCTCCTGTTTTCTTCCTTCTTCTTTACTTCTTCCTTCTTTCTTCTTCTATCTTTTTTCTTCCTCCTTCTTCCTCCTACTTCCTCCTTCTTCTTTCTTCTCCGTTTTACCTTTTGTCCTTTTCGACTTTTTGCTCCTTTCGACGACCTTTCTGTCTCTATAGATGTTTTATCTTTTCGGCATTTTGTCCTTTTGACCTTTTGTTTTTCAAACCTTGGTCTTGGCGCGGGAAAATTTAGGGAGTTTTCACGGGAAATTCTCTGGAATTTTCACTAGAGATGATCCGGAATTTTCACGGAAAATTCTTCGGTATTTCCGCGGAAAACTGTTCAGAAGTTTTTTCAATCGTACAAGATTCGTCTGAATTCGTATGAATAACTCTTCAAAATTTCCACGAGGAATTTTCTGTTGTTTCCACTAAACTTTTTTAGAACTTCAACATTCAATTTTCAAATTTTTAAGGAAAGCTGTTTGCTTTTTCGAAATTTTTAACTAACTTGTTTGGATTTTTACAGGAAATTATTTGTTTTGACTATAACAAATATAACTATAACAAGGAAAGGGTTGTTTGACCGAAAATTGTTCGACGTAAAGACATTTCGGGCGAAATGGTTGTTAAATGAAAAACGATTTGATCGAAAATTTCATTTCGCCAAAGCGACAATCGACCGGAAAGTCCGTTGTCTCTAACATGTTTGGCCGAAATGTTCGTTTGACCGAATGAGCCATTAGGCCAAAAATGCCGTTTGATCGTAATGGTCGTTCGACAGAAAGGGTCATTTGGCCGAATAAATCATACACCAAATGGCCAGCCAGACAGCCGTTTCGATAACTTTTTTTCGCCTAAAGGACCATTTCGGCAAACGATATTTTCGGTCAAATGACCTTTTCGGCCAAACGACTTTTTCGGCCAAATGACCAGTTTGACTGAACGGCTACTGCTTCTGCTTCATACGCAGGAGGTCGGGGTTCAATCCCAGATCCGTTCCATTCTCCTACTTTGTATCTTTCTCTATATTTCTCATGTTATAGCAATCGCTAGAACTGGAAATGGACTTCCATACCGTTTCCATTACTATTCCTATACCTTTAACTTGAGTATTCTAACAGTGGGGCCCTCCTTAGCCGTGCGGTAAGACGCGCGGCTACAAAACAAGACCATGCTGAGGGTGGCTGGGTTCGATTCCCGATGCCGGTCTAGGCAATTTTCGGATTGGAAATTGTCTCGACTTCCCTGGGCATAAAAGTATCATCGTGCTAGCCTCATGATATACGAATGCAAAAATGGTAACCTGGCTTAGAAACCTCGCAGTAAATAACTGTGGAAGTGCTTAGTGAACACTAAGCTGCGAGGCGGCTCTGTCCCAGTGTGGGGATGTAATGCCAATAAGAAGAAGAAGAAGATTCTAACAGTAATCTGCTAGAATTGGAAATGAACTATAGAGCTCGTTTCCTACATCCAATAAGAAATTCCATCAGTTGCTTTCTCCTATCTATCACATTGGCAGCTCGTTAACCAAGACGGACCTCTGCCTCTCGAACCTACCCAACAAATTCCAACAAATTCCGCATGAGCTCTTGGCAAGTGCAGAGGTATATTCGGCTTGCAGTGGGCGAGTGATTGCATCATCATTTCCTCCCCCTTCCTTACATTGACTTGCATTCTGACGTAGCAGGCGCCAGTATGACCTAACAATGAGATCACCAGTACTTGTACATTGAAGATGTGAGCTAGTCCCAAGCAAAACATCTGTTGGTTCCCTGTTGAAACCAGCAGAGACCCAGGGAGTGGAATTTAGGTCCTAGACGAGGACCAACAAAGCCCCAAGCTGCTGGTCTAGAGCCACGGCAGCTTCCGGGGTGGGCACTCAAGGCCTTCTTTTATTATTCTCCCTGGTCCTCAGGGTCGTTTTAATTTTTTCAGTTTTGGTTTTTGGAGATAATTCCTTTTTGACGGTTTTATGTTGTTGTGGTGAAAAGGCGGACAATTACAAAGTGGACTTTGACAACGGAAAACAAGATTTCTTTTAACTTAATCTTAAAGGACAGCTGTGGTTCGGAGGGCCATACAAACTTCGATAAAATAAATGCTTTTTTTTTCGTTTTATTTAAAGACTAAAGAGTGTGTAGGGGGAGGGAGGGGGTATTAACAAGGTGAGCTCACCGGTACGTTGCGGCCGTTTCTGCTGCTGCTGATACATGCGATGCTTTCCCGATGAGGTTCTGCATGCTTAGTCTCTCTTTCTCTCTGTCACAATTCTTCTCCCGTTGTCTTCACAGAGTTCACAATATTGTCGGTTAGGTCGAAATAGCGTAGGCCATTGCTCTATGTCCGGGGAATGGTACACACGCGCGAAATGTTCCAATGGTCCATCGAGCGAGCCGGCACCTTTATTGAGCAGGACAACTACAGATTCGACGAAACACAATTGTTCTTTGTATAATATGTCCGCTCGTCCACTTTTCACTGTAATTCATTTCCACACCACGGGCTCGCTTGGTATTGTTGCATGATTATGATTACCACGAGACTAACGCGACTAGAACTTACTTTAAACTTTTGGTGCATTTTTTCTAGCCGTTGTGGTGTATCTCGTTGGCAATCCATGCTATTTAAATTGATTTAGTTTTTTAAGATTCTAAAGTGTTTTAACTGTGGATTTAGTTGATAGTTTTCTTTAGGTAGTTTTTTAGGCTAAATCTACACAGGAACTGTGGCAGTTAATTGTCCATTAACACACCAACCGACATTGTCTTCACTCCTCCGGACGGTTCAAATTCTGCAACAACCCCTCTCTCTCGTTCATCCTTTTCTTTTATATCTTTCTACGCTTCCTAGAATATTCTAGAAAGTTTCTCTCCGATCTTCTCACGACAATGGTTCTTCAAGGTTCTTCAGGTTCAGGATTTCTCTCTATAACGATGTCTTACACGCTAAACAAATAATAATTATTTTTAGGTAGGTGTCAAACTAATAATATTTAAATTCCGATTGTTGGCTACATGCAAAGCCTTTACAATCCTAACCGGACACTTGTTTTCCTTTTTCTTATTTCTTGTGAATAAATTTTTAGATAAAGATTCAAATAACGCATCTCAATAAATTATTAAATAAATAGAATAATAATAAATAATGAATTAATAAATAAATAAACTATCTCAATAAATAGGAAATAAATAAATAATGCATCTGAATAAATAGTTCAATAAATAGATAAATAAATGTATAAATAAATAAGTAAATAAATAAAGCATCTAAATAAATAAAGAAAATCTACAATCGGAATACATAACAAAAATAAATAAATAATAAATAAAGACACCTTAAGCTACTAAGGGTCTGTCTCATTTAGAGAATTAAACTTAAAAATGACAGTTCGAAAATTAAAAAATCACCCCGTTATAAGAATGGCTGGTGCTACCCTGAGACGAGACCTGCAAAGACGCTGCTTCTTTTCTCTTGTTTTGACACTTGTTCTTCTTTTCATCACAGTTGACCATCGAGTTTCAACTGTTTACTTGACTGTTTCACCTAAGCCCCAGGTGGACCCTTCTGAGCACAATAAAAGTGTATCCAATTCACGAAATATGTTAATTCATTTTCATAAGGATTTTTATACCGGGAACAAAACACAGGTTTATTACTGATTATTAACAAGCTAAACGGAAGGTTTGGAATACTCGTTAAAGTAAAGTCCTGGTAAAGCAAAAATGATGTGGAATATTTTATTTGGGATACCAATACTTTCACTCAAAAAGCTGCTGGTTGCACCTGACAGTTCGTGACAGCAGTTGACTGGCAGCAGCTGAAGTTACATTTTTTCCTCTTTGCAGGTCTCGTCTCAGGTGCTACCCAGCAATTCCAATAGGACATCGATGGAAAATGAGTCGATATCTGTCAAAAGTAATCTTGCTCTGCTAGCAGGGTTATTCGATAATTATTGAAATGTCCCTTTTAAGTTTAATTTCAGTTTAATTATCCAATTGAGACAGACCCTAAGCGTAAAATAAACATCATAATCAAACACAAAAATGTGGAAACAGACGATTATTATACACTTAGACATTTAAATTAGAAATATAAACATACAATTTGAATAAAAAAAAATAACAATAAATATTCTCCGAACCGTCAGCTGGCCTTTCCAACACATAACAACATTGTTACCAAAAACGGTTAGTAACACTGTGCAAGAACAGCTGATCTGGTCATAATGGAGTAGCAACTACGAGCAGTCAATCAAGCTCAAGCTCAAGCTCAAATGACCAGTTTAACTGAACGACATTTTCGACCGCATGTCCATTTCAGCTAAATGACATTTTCGGCTGGATGGTTTTGGTCAAATGGTTTATTCGGCCAAAAATCTTTCGGCTAAATGGGCCTTCCCATCCCGTCGTTTGGTTGAAAGTCATTCAGCGAAAAGCCATGTGATCGAATGCCGTTTGGCCGAATTACATGGTGATCCGAATTTCATTTGGCAGAGTTGAACGCTAGTACGAAACGGTTCGAAAATGGTTTGGCCGAAAATGTTATTTGGCCAAAAGTGACATACAGCCGAAAGGGGCATTCGGTCGAGCTCGTAATCGCCACATTACCACAAAGTTGTTTGCTCTAGCAGGCCTTCAACTGCCGTTTGGCCGAAATAATCGTTTGGCCAAAAATGCAGTTTTGCCGAATAGATCATTTAGCCGAAAATACCGTTTATTTGAAATAGTCGTTTGATAGAAAGAGCCATTGGCCCGAAAATGACTTTTCTGCAAAACAGGGATGTTTTCAGCCAAAGGAACTGTTCAGCTGATCAACATTTTCGACCAATGTACCTTTCAGTCAAATAACATTTTCGGCGAAATAACTTCAGGCTAGATGGACTTCGGCTAAATGGTTTTTCGGTCGAATGACATATTTGGCCAAACAACATTTGGCTTTCTCCAGGAATTCCTCCGGAAGTTCCCCCGGAAGCTCCTCCGGAAGTTCCTCCGGAAGTTCCTCCGGAAGCTCCTCCGGAAGCTCCTCCGGAAGTTCCTCCAGGAATTCCTTCGGAAGATCCTCCAGGAATTTCTTCGGAAGTTCCTCCAGGAATTCCTTCGGAAGTTCCTCCAGGAATTCCTTCGGAAGTTCCTCCAGGAATTACTTTGGAAGTTCCTCCAGGAATTCCTTCGGAAGATCCTCCAGGAATTCCTTCGGAAGATCCTCCAGGAATTCCTTCGGAAGTTCCTCCAGGAATTCCTTCGGAAGTTCCTCCAGGAACTCCTTCGGAAGTTCCTCCAGGAACTCCTTCGGAAGTTCCTCCAGGAATTCATTCGGAAGTTCCTCCAGGAATTCCTTCGGAAGTTCCTCCAGGAATTCCTTCGGAAGTTCCTCCAGGAATTCCTTCGGAAGTTCCTCCAGGAATTCCTTCGGAAGTTCCTCCAGGAATTCCTTCGGAAGTTCCTTTAGGAATCTAATTGAATTAGTTCTTTCTATATACAAATTTGATCAAAATATATTTATTTTTAGCTTCTCATATAAGTAATCCACAAGTTGACTGGAAAATACCAAAATTAAGATGATTTTTTCTCAACGTGAAAACAAAACTCTATGCGCCCAACTTAGTGTCACCAAGTTGGAAAATCAAATATGTAAATTTGTTTGGCTTGATAGCAGTTCACAAGGGAGAACTAGCAATACATCGAACGTTGCTCTTTTATGTCAATGTGGATACCAAACCTCAACAAGGAAGAAAAGTTTATTGATTTTGTCAGCATGCAGGTGATGATGTTACCAATATGTGGCACGTTACAAGCTACTGATTCTTTCCATTGGCGTTGCAATGAGATGAACTTGACAAAAGTGCGACATTGTTTAGTTTATAGCTTTTAAGCATATAAGGTTTGGCATTCGATAGAACACAGATTTTGAGATGTTTTGACCATTGGAGACCTATTGAAATATAAAATATGTGAGTTTTTGAAGGTTGAACGAGGGTTTATTCTTCGATGTTTTTTTGGATTTACATATAAATTGACTCGGATACTCTCAAGCAATTTGCAATATGCATTGGAATAATTAATTATTAGAGGTAAACTATAAAAAAATTTAATTCTTTGTTAATATCAAAAAACTCCTCTGGATGTTCCTGGAGAAACCGCCAGAAGAGTTCCTGGGCAAACTTCCGGCAGAGCTTCTTGGAGAAACTTCCCGAGGAGTTCCTGGGGAAACTTTTTGAGGAGTTCCTGGTGGAAATTTCTGAGGAGTTCCTGGAGGCACTTCCTAAGGAGTTCTTGGGGATAGTTCCTGTGGAGTTCCTGGAGGAACCTCCTGAGAACTTCCTGGAGGAACTTTCGGAGGACTTCCTGGAGGAATCTCCGGACGACGGAATACCGCAGGACCGGAGGACGAATACCGAAGGAATTCCTGGATGAACTTCCGAAGGAATTCCTGGAAGAACTTCCGGAAGAATTCCCGGAGGAACTTCCGAAGGAATTCCTGGAGGAACTTCCGATGGAATTCCTGGAGGAACTTTCGAAGGAATTCCTGGAGGAACTTCCGAAGGAAATCTTGGAGAAACTTCCGAAGGAATTCCTGGAGGAACTTCCTAAGAAATTCCTGGAAGAACTTCCGAAGGAATTCCTGGAGGAACTTCCGAAGGAATTCCTGGAGGAACTTCCGAAGGAATTCCTGAAAGAACTTCCGAAGGAATTCCTGGAGGAATTTCCGAAGGAATTTCTGGAGGAACTTCCGAAGGAATTTCTGGAGGAACATCCGAAGGAATTTTTGGAGGAACTTCCGAAGGAATTTCTGGAAGAACTTCCGAAGGAATTCCTGGAGGAACTTCCGAAAAAAAATCTAAGGGAACTTCCGAAGGAATTCCTGGAGTAACTTCCGCTGGAATTCCTGGACGAACTTCCGCAGGAATTCCTGGAGGAACTTCCGAAGGAATTCCTAGAGGAACTTCCGAAGGAATTCCTGGAGGAACTTCCGAAGGAATTCCTGGAGGAACTTCCGGAGGAATTCCTGGAGGAACTTCCGGAGGAATTCCTGGAGGAACTTCCGAAGGAATTCCTGGAGGAACTTCCGAAGGAATTCCTGGAGGAACTTCCGAAGGAATTCCTGGAGGAACTTCCGAAGGAATTCCTGGAGGAACTTCCGAAGGAATTCCTGGAGGAACTTCGAAGGAATTCCTGGAGGAACTTCGAAGGAATTCCTGGAGGAACTTCGAAGGAATTCCTGGAGGAACTTCCGAAGAAATCCTGGATGAACTTTCGGAGGAATTCCTGGAGGAT
Organism: Armigeres subalbatus; assembly: GCF_024139115.2. NCBI lineage: Eukaryota > Metazoa > Arthropoda > Insecta > Diptera > Culicidae > Armigeres > Armigeres subalbatus. The sequence goes on from NC_085141.1 coordinate 93,837,225, forward strand.
TTTCGAAGGAATTCTTGGAGGAACTTTCGAAAAAATTCTGAAGGAACTTCCGAAGGAATTCCTGGAGGAACTTCGAAGGAATTCCTGGAGGAACTTCCGAAGGAATTCCTGGAGGAACTTCCGAAGGAATTCCTGGAGGAACTTCGAAGGAATTCCTGGAGGAACTTCCGAAGGAATTCCTGGAGGAACTTCCGAAGGAATTCCTGGAGGAACTTCGAAGGAATTCCTGGAGGAACTTCGAAGGAATTCCTGGAGGAACTTCGAAGGAACTCCTGGAGGAACTTTCGAAGGATTTCCTGGAGGAACTTCGAAGGAATTTCTGGAGGAACTTCCGGAGGAATTTCTGGATGAGCTGCCGGAGGAATTCCTGGAGGATTTTCGAAGGAATTCTTGGAGGAACTTCGAAAAAAATTCTGAAGGAACTTCGAAGGAATTCCTGGAGTAACCTTCGAAGGAATTCCTGGAGGAACTTCCGAAGGAATTCCTGGAGGAACTTCCGAAGGAATTCCTGGAGGAACTTCGAAGGAATTCCTGGAGGAACTTCGAAGAAATTCCTGGATGAACTTCCGAAGGAATTCCTGGAGGAACTTCCGAAGGAATTCCTGGAGGAACTTCCGAAGGAATTCCTGGAGGAACTTCCGAAGGAATTCCTGGAGGAACTTCCGAAGGAATTCCTGGAGGAACTTCCGAAGGAATTCCTGGAGGAACTTCCGAAGGAATTCCTGGAGGAACTTCCGAAGGAATTCCTGGAGGATTTTCCGAAGGAATTCTTGGAGGAACTTCCGAAAAAAAATTCTGAAGGAACTTCCGAAGGAATTCCTGGAGGAACTTCCGAAGGAATTCCTGGAGGAACTTCCGAAGGAATTCCTGGAGGAACTTCCTCCAGGAATTCCTTCGGAAGTTCCTCCAGGAATTCCTTCGGAAGTTCCTCCAGGAATTCTTTCGGAAGTTCCTCCAGGAATTCCTTCGGAAGTTCCTCCAGGAATTCCTTCGGAAGTTCCTCCAGGAATTCCTTCGGAAGTTACTCCAGGAATTCCTTCGGAAGTTCCTTTAGAATTTTTTTCGGAGGTTCTTTAGAATTTTTTACGGAAGTTCCTCCAAGAATTCCTTCGGAAAATCCTCCAGGAATTCCTTCGGAAGTTCCTCCAGGAATTCCTTCGGAAGTTCCTCCAGGAATTCCTTCCGAAGTTCCTCTAGGAATTCTTTCGGATGTTCCTCTAGGAATTCCTTCGGAAGTTCCTTTAGGAATTCCTACGGAAGATCCCCCAGGAATTCCTTCGGAAGTTCCTTCGGAAATTCCTTCGGAAGTTCCTCCAGAAATTCCTTCGGAAGTTCCTCCAGAAATTCCTTCGGAAGTTCCTTCAGGAAATCCTTCGGAAGTTCCTCCAGAAATTCCTTCGGAAGTTCCTCCAGAAATTCCTTCGGAAGTTCCTTCAAAAATTCCTTCGGAAGTTCCTCCAGAAATTCCTTCGGAAGTTCCTCCAGAAATTCCTTCGGAAGTTCCTCCAGAAATTCCTTCGGAAGTTCCTCCAGAAATTCCTTCGGAAATTCCTCCAGGATTTCCTTCGGAAGTTCCTTCAGGAATTCCTTCGGAAGTTCCTCCAGGAATTCCTTCGGAAGTTCCTCCAGGAATTCCTTCGGAAGTTCCTCCAGGAATTCCTTCGGAAGTTCCTCCAGGAATTTCTTCGGAAGTTCCTCCAGGAATTCCTTCGAGAGTTCCTCCAGGAATTCCTTCGGAAGTTCCTCCAGGAATTCCTTCGGAAGTTCCTCCAGGAATTCCTTCGGAAGTTCCTCCAGGAATTCCTTCGGAAGTTCCTCCAGGAATTCCTTCGGAAGTTCCTCCAGGAATTCCTTCGGAAGTTCCTCCAGGAATTCCTTCGGAAGTTCCTCCAGGAATTCCTTCGGAAGTTCCTCCAGGAATTCCTTCGGAAGTTCCTCCAGGAATTCCTTCGGAAGTTCCTCTAGGAATTCCTTCGGAAGTTCCTCTAGGAATTCCTTCGGAAGTTCCTCTAGGAATTCCTTCGGAAGTTCCTCCAGGAATTCCTTCGGAAGTTCCTCCAGGAATTCCTTCGGAAGTTCCTCCAGGAATTCCTTCGGAAGTTCCTCCAGGAATTCCTTCGGAAGTTCCTCCAGGAATTCCTTCAGAATTTTTCCAGGAATTCCTTCGGAAGTTCCTCCAGGAATTCCTTCGGAGTTCCTCCAGGAATTCCTTCGGAAGTTCCTCCAGGAATTCCTTCGAAGTTCCTCCAGGAATTCCTTCGGAAGTTCCTCCAGGAATTCCTTCGGAAGTTCCTCCAGGAATTCCTTCGGAAGTTCCTCCAGGAATTCCTTCGGCAGTTCTTCCAGAAATTCCTTCGGCAGTTCTTCCACAAATTCCTTCGGCAGTTCTTCCAGCAATTCCTTCGGCAGTTCTTCCAGGAATTTCTTCGGAAGTTCCTCCAGGAATTCCTTCGGAAGTTCCTCCAGGAATTCCTTTGGAAGTTCCTCCAGGAATTCCTTTGGAAGTTCCTCCAGGAATTCCTTCGGAAGTTCCTCCAGGAATTCCTTCGGAAGTTCCTCCAGGAATTCCTTCGGAAGTTCCTCCAGGAATTCCTTCGGTAGTTCCTCCAGGAATTCCTTCGGAAGTTCCTCCAGGAATTCCTTCGGAAGTTCCTCCAGGAATTCCTTCGGAAGTTCCTCCAGGAATTCCTTCGGAAGTTCCTCCAGGAATTCCTTCGGAAGTTCCTCCAGGAATTCCTTCGGAAGTTCCTCCAGGAATTCCTTCGGAAGTTCCTCTAGGAATTCCTTCGGATGTTCCTCCAGGAATTCCTTCGGAAGTTCCTCCAGGAATTACTTCGGAAGTTCCTCCAGGAATTACTTCGGAAGTTCCTCCAGGAATTACTTCGGAAGTTCCTCCAGGAATTACTTCGGAAGTTCCTCCAGGAATTCCTTCGGAAGTTCCTCCAGGAATTCCTTCGGAAGTTCCTCCAGGAATTCCTTCGGAAGTTCCTCCAGGAATTCCTTCGGAAGTTCCTCCAGGAATTCCTTCGGAAGTTCGTCCAGGAATTCCTGCGGAAGTTACTCCAGGAATTCCTTCGGAAGTTCCCTTAGATTTTTTTTCGGAAGTTCCTCCAGGAATTCCTTCGGAAGTTCTTCCAGAAATTCCTTCGGAAGTTCCTCCAAAAATTCCTTCGGATGTTCCTTCAGAAATTCCTTCGGATGTTCCTCCAGAAATTCCTTCGGAAGTTCCTCCAGAAATTCCTTCGGAAATTCCTCCAGGAATTCCTTCGGAAGTTCTTTCAGGAATTCCTTCGGAAGTTCCTCCAGGAATTCCTTCGGAAGTTCCTCCAGGAATTCCTTCGGAAGTTCTTCCAGGAATTCCTTAGGAAGTTCCTCCAGGAATTCCTTCGGAAGTTTCTCCAAGATTTCCTTCGGAAGTTCCTCCAGGAATTCCTTCGAAAGTTCCTCCAGGAATTCCATCGGAAGTTCCTCCAGGAATTCCTTCGGAAGTTCCTCCGGGAATTCTTCCGGAAGTTCTTCCAGGAATTCCTTCGGAAGTTCATCCAGGAATTCCTTCGGTATTCGTCCTCCGGTCCTGCGGTATTCCGTCGTCCGGAGATTCCTCCAGGAAGTCCTCCGAAAGTTCCTCCAGGAAGTTCTCAGGAGGTTCCTCCAGGAACTCCACAAGAGCTATCCCCAAGAACTCCTTAGGAAGTGCCTCCAGGAAATCCTCAAAAATTTCCTCCAGGAACTCCTCGGGAAGTTTCTCCAAGAAGCTCTGCCGGAAGTTTGCCCAGGAACTCTTCTGGCGGTTTCTCCATGAACATCCAGAGGAGTTTTTTGATATTATCAAAGAATTAAAATTTTTAATAGTTTACCTCTAATAATTAATTATTTCAATGCATATTGCAAATTGCTGGAGAGTATCCGAGTCAATTTATATGTAAATCCAAAAAAACATCGAAGAATAAACCCTCGTTCAACCTTCAAAAACTCACATATTTTATATTTCAATAGGTCTCCAATGGTCAAAACATCTCAAAATCTGTGTTCTATCGAATGCCAAACCTTATATGCTTAAAAGCTATAAACTAAACAATGTCGCACTTCTGTCGAGTTCATCTCATTGCAACGCCAATGGAAAGAATTAGTAGCTTGTAACGTGCCACATATTGGTAACATCATCACCTGCATGCTGACAAAATCAATAAACTTTTCTTCCTTGTTGAGGTTTGGTATCCACATTGACATAAAAGAGCAACGTTCGATGTTTTGCTAGTTCTCCCTTGTGAACTTCTATCAAGCCAAACAAATTTACATATTTGATTTTCCAACTTGGTGACACTAAGTTGGGCACATAGAGTTTTGTTTTCACGTTGAGAAAAAATCATCTTAATTTTGGTATTTTCCAGTCAACTTGTGGATTACTTATATGAGAAGCTAAAAATAAATATATTTTGATCAAATTTGTATATAGAAAGAACTAATTCAATTAGAATCTTTTCCAGCCGTGTAGGAAATATATCGTAAGAGTCGTCAGATAGGGGTTCATTTTAACTCTCTATCTGACATAGTGCACAGATTTCTGTTCATCGAGTCAAGTCGGATTGCAGGCGATAGCTGGTCTCAGAAAGCCTGGAAATATTCAATATTTGCATGCTAATGAAATTAAATGCAATCTCTTTTGCGTCCTGTCAGTTTTCTGCTATCTATGGAAAATTAGTTTGATAATCTTCCTGTTTTCAGTTGCTTTAAAATTTAATAGGTGGTGTTTTATACTGATGCCAAAAATAGATGGAAATTGAAAATAAAATGTAGAACGCTCGGTGCAAGTTTTCTTATTCCAATGAATTCCATCGACCATCATAATGCTTCGGTTGAGCAATTCAGTTGAATTGAAAGTCTAAACACTTGAAATGATAAAAATGTTGAGCTACTTTAAGTTCTGGCAAGTCAGATGATTCTACGACATTGGTTGACTCACCTGCCTAATCTATACATTTAGCATAGGTTATCTAAATTCGAATGAGTTTATGAGGCACAGTCATTTTCTTTACTTATATTAAAATAATCATACAACGTAATAACGGGCATACATTCAAAGTCAGAGCTATTCTGCGGAGCTTTGGAAAAATTTGAAGGTCTTCTTCTTTTACCTATTCCGCTTTTCCAGCAATCGATATCGCTCCGAAAGCAACAAGTAATTCATTGTCGCTGTAAGATTTTTTTAAGGCATTTTTTTTTGCTCATAAGGGTTTGTTGTAATGATGGAATGGTTTCCCGACGATAGAGGCAAAATAAATATTGTACATGCATTGTTAGGGCACAAGCGTTGTATAAGCACAGTATCTTCACTTGACATAACGACGAGTTAGTATTCGTTTGGACATTTATTTCAAAGAGAAAATACATTTCATTCGTGGGACACCCACAGACCCAATGAAACGATTAACCGGTTTACTTTATCCCTATGGCGTTTTATAACCCGATTCATTGAAAATGGCATCAAGCACACTCATTAACACAATTTCATCCCAATCCTTCCCATCCAGACGCACAATTTATCGATTCCCAATCTCATCCCTGCCCATTTTTTTTCTGTCTTCCCTGCAGCGGACTCGCAGGATATTACGCCGGTGCCACCGAGGCCGGGTCTACCCGAGGATGCCCCGGTCGCAACGCCGTACGGGCTGAGCGATAACAGCGGGGGCGACCAGGACCCCACCGGGTACAATGTGAACGGATGATGAAGATGACACCGGTGCGGGTAGCTCCGATGAGTTACGCCAGCAGCCGCCACGTGGATATTTACCAACACGCGGCAGTGGACATTGTCGACCTGAATTGATTCGGAAGGGGGAGGGGTGGGTGAAAAATGTAATTTATTTATACTATAAACAACAAAACGCTAGAAAACGTGATGGAAGTTGTTGACAGTTTTCGAAGTTGAATTCGATATGTTAGCGCGTGAACGTTATTTATGGGAAAAGAAAGCCTGATTGGAAACATGAGTTGACGTTTATCGGCGGTAGAGTGAGTGCGTTTCGTATTCGAGAGGATGATGACCCTTCTTCATTCGGCAGGAAATTAAATGATTTTTCAAATTTTGTTAAAATTCTTCCAGCATGACGACAATGTTCAATGGTTCCTAGCAGTTATCTTCATTTCGCTCCTGCCTTAGATACACGTCACCATCTACAGAGTCGAATTATTATTATATGTCTGATGCAATTTCTCACTTGTCAAGTGGCTCTAAGGCCAGATGGGCACTTGGCGAAGAGGAAGGGGTTTGAAATTGAAACGTAGGTTCAACACAGTCTCGGGAAAGTACTGCGTCCGATACGAAACATGTTTGATCACGCTCTGATAGATTTACTTTTCGACCGCACAAAACAGAACTAACCACTCGCATCTTGTCAACGTGCGGCGTCCGCTACAAAACACGTTTGATCACGCATTGATTGATTTAAATTCCGACTGTATAAAACAGAACTGATCATCCGGATCTTGCGAAAGATTTGCGTCCGATAAGAAACATGTTGGATTGTACTCTGATTTATTTACTTTCCAACTGCACTGTTCTCGGGAAAGTTCTGTGTCCGCTACGAAACACATTTGATTGCACACTGATTGATTTACTTCCAGACCGCACAAAACAGAGCTGCATTGATCGTTTGCTAACTGAGGCACGACTATCGAACGCCGATCGCTATTTGGAGCATTTTGATATCAATGTTGTTCACTTTTTGCATTGAACAAAGAAAAATTTTACGTTTATCTGCTTTTTGATTGGGTTTCGTAGACGGGCTTGGTAGTCATATGGCTACTGCTTCTGCCTCATACGCAGGAGGTCATGGGTTCAATCCCAAGAGCGTTCCATTCTCATACTTTGTATATTTCTCTATATTTGTCATGTTCTAGCAATCGCTAGAACTGGAAATGGATTTCCATACAGTTTCCATGTCTTGTCTATGCTATATACCTTCAATTTGACCATTCTAGTAGTAATTGCTAGAATTGGAAATGAACGAAAATCTATCCGTTGCTGTATCCTATCCGTCACATTAGCAGCTTATTAATCTAGACGAACCTCTTCCCCTTGAACCTAACCCAAAAAAATCCAACAAATTCCACATGAGCTCGTGTCAAGTGCAGAGGTATATTCGGCTTGCAGTGGGCGAGTGATTGCATCATCATTTCCTTCCCCTTCCCGACATTGACTTGCATTCTGACGTGGCAGGCGCCAGTGTGACCTAACAAATGAGATCACCAGTTCTTGTACATGTACATTTAAGATGAGTGCTAGTCCTAGTCTAGCAAACATCTGTTGGTTTTCTGTGCAAGAACTGCAAATCTGGTCATAATGGAGTAGCAACTACGGGCAGTCAATCAAGCTCAAGCTCAAGCTTTTTGATTGGGTTTCGCCCCAATTAGCAAACCCCCAACGATTGTGCGATTGATCGGTTTGATACTAGCAAAAATTTGTTTGTACAGTACGATCGATGAACCCAGTCCAGCGCTATAGCCAATGCATCACCACCAGGGAATCAATATTCGGGCAACGCCTAACAATATACTCTTTGTCATCAACAGAGTTTGTTACTGACAAACGCATCTAGCGACAAACCTTTATCCGAATCTGAACACAATATGACAAGAATCATGTGTCTTGCATGCTCTTATATTTCCGAGAATACGATGCTAATTTTGTAATCATTGTTCAATTCTCGAATATTTCCATAAAAGCTAAAACTATGATAGCATAAAACCGAATTTTGCTCTATAAATAATAAAGATTGTCATCTTTTTAGTTGCTGACAAAATTTTTCAGATCTTTGTCATTATTATCTCCGACAAAAACAAAGCTTAGTCGTTAGTTCGCTTTTGTCGCTTGTTTCGCACGAGCATTCCAGATAAATTGATTCCCTGATCACCACTGTATTTAAATAACTCTCCTGGTAGTTGGTCAACTCCAACAACCTTTGTTGTTTTTGGTCACTTTTGTATGGACGAAAATTGTACACGAATATCGCGCATGAACGATTTTATTGCTGTTTTTTTCTCAGGAATGTAGCCAATATCTACTAGTTTAGAGATGGCGAATCGTGAATGCAGACAATATTTCTACAGAAGTTCTAGGTTCTCCAAACCACTCTGGATTTCAGAGCCTACCAGGTCAACTACACGTGATACGAAACCAATAGCAACTCACAGTTCCCATACAGGCCCTAAGAGGCCATGTGCATGATTTACAATCTAGATATGTACAAACCGGATGTTCTAAGTTCTCCAACTGATTCTGCAGTTCAGACAAATTTGTCTACCAGGACTGAGATCGATAAAAAATCAATCCACCTTTTTATTCTGACCTATAACTTCTGAATCACCCCTTCTGACATTTGCGTTGTCCACCATAAATTTTCCTGATTTAACTATTAAAGTATGCTTTGCTATGATGTATTTTTTTTGTTTACACCAAACTTCAAAAGTTTTCATTATCAACTCCAAAGCTCCAAAGTTGCAAGTTTCAACCCCCAAATTATCAAATTCAATTTTTCTGATGTGTGGCAGAATATGTGGGGCATGTAGAAACAAGATCGTGAATTAGAATTTCAACCTTCTTTATTTGATAGTTTTGAGCTTTGTAATTTCAGCATGATTTTTCATTTACTTTTTCTTGGATGCAAAGACCAGAAAATATTTTTTTTAAAATAAAAAGCGCAAGGGTGCCAAGTAATAATCTAGTCAATCTAGTAAAGGTAATAAAATCGAAAGCACACTTGGGTTTTTAATTGAAGAAAGGGAATAATTGTGGCACATTCTACAAGTGTAAAGTATCTTTCTTTGTCCTAAATGTAAAAATATTATTCCAATTTTAGTGAGTTTGGTAACATACATAACAGAGGTCTAAAACAAGGCTATTATCATAGATATAATTATCAATGATGTTGGGGTCAGAGCAAATTAGTACTCATTTTATGGTTCCAGTGTACTAAGCTCACCAGAACGCAGCGGTACCCAGTAAAATTTAGCAACCCTATAACCAGAGACCGGCGGAGTGAAAAACTGTCGAAATGGCAACGTATGAAAATGCATGAAATCGTGACAATGATACTGGCAGCACTTGAACTTTTGCTTGCTTCTTATGGATGCAAAAAGTAAACAAGTCGAAATGGAACTGCTTTTGACGGTTCGATTGGAAACAAGATGGCGTCTTCGCCGATCTCTTATTCTAGTATTTCTAGTAAAACTAAGCAATCTTTCGCTTCGAATTTGAATTTGTTCTAATTTCCCATCGTTGTCATGGGTACAATTGCATTTGTTGTGTATATAATTTTTTGGTCGATGATAGCTGAGATGAGATAAGACATCTCACTGTCCCTTTTTGAAACCATTTGCCTGTCAGAAAAGGCCAGTTTTGATTGGGAGATTTGACAGACGCCGGCAAGCGCAGCGTTGCTTTATTTTGCTGGTGGGTGCTTTGTTATTACTTTCGCGGTGTTGCTAGGAGTCGGGGATTTTCCAAGATCAGTTTCTAAAGAAACAAGTAAACACGAATAAACGTTTCTTTCATTCATTTAAACGTAAAATAGAATTAATAAAAAAATATGTTGTAATCAGAGTCAGAAGTGCAATCATAAAGTACCAATGAACAGCTCAGCATTCGGTAATTATTGTTTGAAGTTTATTCGTCTGGTCTCGGCCTGGTTAATTTCCGACTAGTTAAAAAAGTTGGTCACACTGGACCCGTCCGTTGCATGGATTGTGGATAATTTGTGTGTGGGCATTCAGCTCCGAGATGTCTTATCTCATCTCAGGATGATAGTGATATGTAGGGGAAATGACGGCTTTGGCAGGTTTTGTTCTACAACCAATTATGCTTAAATTTATCATAAACATTCTTTGCATATCAAAGAATATTGTGGCCGAGTTTCATGAAATTTGGTCAACAAAAACCCTCCTGACAATAATAGAACAAAACCTGACAAAGCCGTCATTTCCTCTATTTCGGGAATTGGAGATAAAATTATTTATTTTTTCGTCTTTTAATACCTTTTTATTCTTCCAGGTTGGTTTATATACAGTACAGCAATAGCAGTAGTGCGTAATATCTTGGAAGCACAAACTTTCGTTCTGCTAATCACTTTGGCATTTTGGTAAAATAAAAAAGAACGTGGTTTTACCTGTACGGAATCATGCTTGAGTCATGGCCTCATGGGCGCTGTTCTCCATGCGGAAGCTGCTCTACCATCAGGCAATATAGTTTTTCGGCGCAAAATATGTGATCCGTTCTGTACGCGGACTAAGCAGCTTACAGATGGCTTCAAAGTCTGACGGGAGGAAGAATCCGATCGGGAGATCACCAAGAACTCCTGTTTAGTGACCGTTGGGTGCTGAAGCTCAGAAAGTCTCTTCTTTCCGGCGGGGTCGAATTGGGATGATCAACAGATCTGCACTTTTTCTGACCCCCCATTCAACGGCATACCAATTATTGGCTTGATCTGTTTTTCCAGTTCGATAGGCCGGGATTATTAGCTGTGGCCCACAGTTTGAAAAAGTCAAAGCAAACGCGGATGGACATCCACTTCTGGCTAGCCCTCTTGTGCTTCTTCTTCTTCTTATTGGCATTACATCCCCACACTGGGACAGAGCCGCCTCGCAGCTTAGTGTTCATTAAGCACTTTCACAGTTATTAACTGCGAGGTTTCTAAGCCAGGTTACCATTTTTGCATTCGTATATCATGAGGCTTACACGGTGATACTTTTATGCCCAGGGAAGTCGAGACAATTCCCAATCCGAAAATTGCCTAGACCGGCACCGGGAATCGAAACCAGCCACCCTCAGCATGGTCTTGCTTTGTAGCCGTGCGTCTTACCGCACGCCTAAGGGGGGCCCCAGCAGATCCCTATAGGTATGCAATTCTTTAACCCCATCAACCTTCAACAGATCGAAATGCGCGCCTATAAATTTCAACCTGAAATCTTCATGAATAGCACACACGCACACCGTGTGCGGGTTGTAATTCGGCAAATTTGGAGAATCCAATTAGTTGGTTGGGAAATTTTCCTTTGTAAAGGAATCTAAATCTCCTTTAAATTCGCCAAAATCAAACGCTTCTGCTTTAAAAAGCGATTACCCTCTTCCCGTACACTTATACACTCCTTCTTCACTGCTAGCTCTTTACTTTCATCAGATTCTGTATAGACCGCCTGCACCGTGTGCACAACTTCGTGTGACAACGGATTTCCTTTTTTCGGATTCGAGTTGCATAAAATCCCTTTTTTTCAACGGATCTTTTCATATTTCAAGCCATTCCGAACAGCGGAATTCATCTGTTAATTAAGAATAGCCGGAAAACTGTTAGGGCAAAGCTCAGGAAAGCCATATAGCCACCCGTATTCTTGTTTACGGACGACCGTACCTTCGAACGAAACCGATTTGATTCGAATATCTCCATTTGATTTTGCTAGCATAAACGAGAATGCGTATCAACCTTTAGCAGTAACCATCACGAAATGAGCGAAAACAAAGCGAAAATCACCATTTTTCTGTGGGGGCTGCCTATCCGATTCTGTTGTTTCATTTGATTCAAAAGTATAAGATTGCTAATGTCGTTACTGTTCGCGTGACTAACATGTAGGCTACTTCGACCTGGCAGCCAAAGTACCGGTACTACAAGTGTCAAACCGATGTTGGTGATGAAACAAAACATGCACTACAACATGATGCATACATTATGGCCAATTGTATCTTGTTGAAGCATAATTTGGTAAAATTATTTAAATGACTACATCGCCACTAGCGTTCTAGTACTTATGCTTCTACTGTTTTTTTTTTCGCACTTGTATACAAGTTTGATAAATTTGTTATCATGGCTTGTTATGATTCGAACAGTTTTTGCCTCTCTTTTATCGTTGTTCGTTATCTATTGAGAGCGATTTCTGCAAACCCTGGTTTTACACTTCACAATTTGGGCGCAGAACTGACAGGATACAAAGTTTTTCGCTCGATGTCTTGCAAGTTTTGAATTATTTCTTCAATTGATAAATCATTTCTACAATTAATTGCATATTATTCGGCAACTCGGCCGTACGAAAACCATTTTTTTGTTAAATATCTTGGCTGTGCATATGCACAGCATATGTTTCGAAATGGACAAATTGATATGAAATTTGCGAAAAAGAATCCACGTGTCTTGGAGGGGGACTCGAACCCTCAACCTCCTACTCTCTAGATAGGCATGATAACCCCTACACAACAAGACCACTTAAAGGTCACGTTTGCGGAAAAGCCATCAGAATCCGACTACCAAGTTCCACCGCGGTTAGCTGTTTTTTTGCAAATTGAATATCTTTCAGATGCTTGATTCGCCCAATCGCCACATTTGCTTTACTGTTGTATATCCACAGCCAAGCGAGTGCACATTGTTTATTAAACGAGAGGATCGCACTCCATGCCCCCCAGCAACGGACTGGGCGGGACGGTATAGAATGCGAATTCAATCGCACTCTGCTGTGCCAAAGGCTTGCTTGGCTAAAGCATTTGATGAGTTTGATTGCCTTTACGTAAACGGTCGCGTGTACTCAGACGACTAATGACGGTGAAAGACCGACACTTGATTACAATTAATTGCATATTATTCGGCAACTCGGCCGTACGAAAACCATTTTTTTGTTAAATATCTTGGCTGTGCATATGCACAGCATATGTTTCTGTATTTTTTCTGTATATTTTCTGTTTCTGTATATTTCTGCATATAGACCCAACATTATTCAATAACAGAAATGCATTATTATCAAATACTACAATAAATACGGAAATACACAACACAAAACATATGGGCATTATGAACTATTGAAACACAAACTAAATTGTTCTATTTAAGGGTCTCCAAACAGGTTTAGCGTGATTTCTAAATTCTCGGCATCGCACACCAGTTGGCCAGTTCGAAGTAATTAATGCATCTTTGCGATACCGTGCATCCACGACAACTTTGAAGGAGACATAATCAAGTGAGGAAACATCTCTCCAGGGTGGTACCAAACGAGTAACAGCTATAACGTCTTCGGCTCCAATTGCATTACAAACCATATATACTTTATTTCATCATCTGGCACGTCATTCGCAATGTTGGAAATGAAAAGTTGAGTGTTCGAGTTGGTCGTCGTATTGAGAGGTTGATCTATGGCTTTTTCTCTCGTAGCAGAAAACGAAGAAGATGCAATAGGAGACGAAACCAAAATTTGTTGTTGTTGCGTAGACTGTTTCGGTGATACAGTACACGAAGAATTGGAAAGTAGTTGAGCCACAAGCGTATTGATGCGTTCTACCTCGGTTTTCAAATGATGTACTTCATTCTTCGTAGCCAGTTCGTTGTTTTTCTTCTCATCCGTAGGTTTACTGAAGCGACCATTCTCAATAGAACGTGAACAGGAGTCACACATCCAAAAAATATTCGAATGTAGACAGGCACACCCTTCATCGTAAGTCAAACCTACGCATTTCGCATGAAAGTGATGCCGTTCTGCACAAAATCCTTCGCAGGACACGACAATATCCTCAGCCCGAAATGCAATTTTGCATGAATTGCAGTGGTCCATTATGAACCCAATTTGCTCGTTCAATAAGTCAAACACGGAACTCAAACGATGATTTTTGAACTGCAGTGGTGATGATGATGGTCCACCGAAGCGATGTAGTAGTAGGAATGTCGATGATTAGCAAACAATTCAATTTATTTAGAAAAATCGACGTTTTGCTTTCAATTCACTTCTCTTCTGATGCACTACAACGAAATAGCCCTCCAGGCGATATAGATATTGCAGGTTTGACGAATTTAACGTAAACAAATCCGAGAAAAATTACAAACAACGAAAGCGCAATGAAGGCGACAGCTAACAGAATAACATTTTCACACACAACTCTTGCTCTTGGAGCTCTTGCCAGTTTCTACGTTGGATATTTCTTGGCTCGCAAAATGTTACTTTTTTTTCAGGGATGATTGATCCAAGGGACTGAGTGTAGCATTCAAGCCACATGAAGCAGACTCTAGATTTGTGTAGTCAGCATCCACCTGGGAATCAACAGTATGATCGTCAGAGCTAACTTCATCGTGCTTCTCTGTGGTAACAAATTTTAATTTAAAAATTAAATCAAATAGTTAGAAATAAAAAATGTACCTGCTTTTTCGATAGCTCAATTTCCAACGGACGAAACCACAACCATCTTTTGCACATCTTGATAGCATCTTACGCACAGTTTCCGACCTTCAATTATTTTTGGAGCATACTGATTGAATTTATCGTGGAATTTAGCGGAAACGATTTTAATTTATTACGACGTATATTGCTATGAGCATTCAGTGTGTTGCAGCAAATCTTCTGTGATAACGCATACAAACGCCCGTACTGGTCAACATGGTAACCACAAACACTCTACAAATCTTCTACACCTGAGCGCAGCTTCATGAGCGTCCACTGGCCAATTGAAAACTGTTCTGAAGCGCGAAGTCCCTTATCAACGTAACATTTTCGTTCCGAAAATAATCCAATAGAACAGTTCATTTCGAAGAAATTTTTACGTAGCTGCAGAACACTTACTTCGTAGCTAGCGATTTGAGAAATAACTGAATGACCCAACGATGTCATCGCACTCGAATCGGTCAAAGTAGGCATGAATAACCCAATACTGAGTTCAATCCACGCAACTTCCACCTTGCGTGCGAATTTAGTCGAAATAGTTTCAAGTTCAGACAATAAATAAACTCAAGGTTGGCTTCTCCTAATGAACTTACGACATTGGACTGTTTGGATAGTTCAATTAAAGTTAATTGCCTATATTCCGGGGATTAAACCACCCAACTTGGACATTAATTCACAATGTTATGAAAACTCATATGTGAATATGTACATTATGTAGAAGATAATGATTTGAAAAATGTATTGGAGGTAACCATTTTCCCTTTGGTGGGACTCGAACCCACGACCCTACAGTACGCTAGACCGGTGCTTTAACCAACTAAGCTACGAAGGTCCTCCGTCGGCCTTCGCAACCTAGAGGCTACTGAATGAGTTCGAGATTCCCAAACTGGACGCATAGTCAAATCACTCGCAATCCATATATCAAGCCAACACTTCCACATGTGTATTGTACACGTTCACATTAGAGGAGCGTGAGTATTTAGAATGTCTGGCGGCTATACACATTCTTCATCAGTAAATTACGACGTAAACGGGGAACGGCAGTTTCATCATTAAGACTAATTTCCGGTGAGGGTTAGTAATGTCCAGGTCCAATTGAACGCCTTCGAGATGTCAAGGAATACCAAATCAGCATGTTTCCCTCCTCGAATGCGCTCTGAAGGACATCTCATAGCCCGGCGAAGTGAGTCCCGTTTTTGTTCACAGGACGGAAGGCATGCTGTTGGAAGCCGAATCTTCTGTCGGTCTCGAGTTTCTCGCGTAGACGACGCTTAACCTCAGAGAGGAGGCTCGTACAAAATTTGGTTGAAAACGTGTGTAAATCTCATGCATTGTCATTCTAGACTTTTCTTACATACAATTTACATTTCATATTGCAACGAGGGTCTCAGTAGCCTTGCAAGCAAAGGCGTAGGATTGCCAATCCGGAGATGGCGAGTTCGATTCTTGGTCCGGTCTAGGATGTTTTCGGGTTGGAAACTTTCTCGACACCCTGGGCATAGTGTATCCATTGTACTTGCCACACAAGATACTTACTCATGCAATGGCGATCATAGGAAAGCCTTCAATTAATAACTGAGGAAATGCTAATAGAATACAAAGTTGAAAAGCAAGTCAAGTTCCAGTCGGAATGTAGAGCTATTGAAGAAGAAGAAGGAGAAGATCGCAACGAGAAAGACACCAGAAGCAGCAAGAAAAAAAAATTAGCTACTAGTTGTTTTTGGACGTTACTCCTTGAGTTGCCATGTCACGCATGCTTCTAGTTCACTAGATTGTGGAATGAGACTTCTCAGACTGCTTATTAGCACGAAAATTTAAGCAGAAACATAATGAATATGTATAGCTCCACGAAACTAAAGTGTTGCAAATGCTGCTATAATGACCATTGCGTGTTCTTTGGGCATAAGCTCATCAGTTTTGTGTCAGCTCAGCCAAGAAACATAGTGATGTGTACAATTACATATATGATCAGTACAAGCGTTTGGGAACGTGCATACAATAAACCCAGATAAAATAGGAACATACAAATGTTCTCTCAAATATCAAATCTCATAAACATAATTGATTAGAATCTGGTCCAATCCTATCGATATAGACATACAGATGATTTTCTAGATGGAATTCATCGACACGAATACATCATCCTTTGAGCTATGGAAGGGCAGCCTTTTCATTTTAAGCCTTCCCATGTTCGCACTGCGAATTTTAATCCGTTATTCAACGTACCAATGCCACAGCATGTCGGAGATTCGTACTTTAGTATAACGCTGTGAATTTTATTAACCCGGAAGATTTTTTTTGCACTTGATGAATACGTCCCAATGAACATTGGTTCTATGATTTAATGCATCGTGACATCTTGTGGGTAATTTTGTTCGCCGATGCCAATCGTGACGTCCTTCTGCTTTCTGCCGTAGCTTTTCTCCATCATTCAGACTCCTTCTTGTTCGCATGTGACAAGTTTGAAGATAAATCATGTTTATTTTTATCTCGCTTTTTCGTGCCAAACTTCCACAGTAAATATTCTCAAGAAGTCCTGTCGTTCGCCACACAAATGCCATCATCAATTATGAAGCAGCATAAAGTCTAGCCCCTAATTAGAATGTACACATAGACTTAAATGGAATTCATAGAACTTCAAAGAGATATATGCCTGCGCTGAGGCACTGCCCTATTTCACAGTGTCAACATTTTCCCGCCTTTCAAACGGCTTATACACTTCCATAAAAGTTGAAGAACACCATACGAGCAATTGGATGTGCATCACCTAGCATTCTTTAACGCTTTTAACGAGGCTTTTCATTCAGAAAAGGATCCCCGCACAGAAACCATCGTCTCATTGACTTCTATTTACCAAGACCAAACAGTTCGTAGATGAAATCGCTTTTTCACGCAATTATGAAGGTAATGTGCTTTCTGGCTGTTGTGGAAATTCTCACTGGAGGTCGCCCACCTGCTTCGTCACTTCGACATGTCGTCGCACTGGTGGGATTTCGTGGGCGAAGGGATATAAAGTCATTCACTTCCTACCCGCCAGTCATCGAGAAAATCGGCGAAACGTGCCAACTTATCAAATATTGGACTTTATCAGTGGTTGTCAAACTGGGAGACTGCTTTTGACAATATGATCACGTTCCAAATTTTGTATTATTGTGTTTTAATATTTGTGTTTTGCACATCTTCTATAAAAGCTGACTGTTATTGGTAATTCATGAAATGAAAGAAAATGAGAAGGCTACCCTTGCTGTGTAATTTTTAATTAGGCATATCGCTGGATCGGGAGTCTAATCTGCATTCTTCATTCATTAAAACAAACATAAAAAAGGCCCTGTTGTGAAAGTTTAGAGTATCTTTATAATAATAACGATGGTCACTAAAAATATAGTGAATAGTTGAAAAAGTGAATACAAAAAATAGTGTTGATATAAATGTTTATTAGTAATCGTTTATAATCTCAAAACTATTACAATGTTAGTTCAAGATCTGGCTCATCCCATCCGCTGCAAACAACGAAATTAATAAACTTCAATCTAAGTTTGTGAACATCTGTTCGACTTCAGCCAACAATGCTGGTTCGTTTAGCGAACATAGCACCTCAGCTTCATACATATGCATATAAATTGGAAATCTTGACTCCTACTTCTTGGTCGGCGTTAAATTTGCGTAGGAAGGGCAGTTTCCAGCGCTTTTAGGTGCATCGAAGGACTTCCTCCACACATAGGGGTACTTTTTCAAGCTAACCGTTAATACATATTTCATTGAACTGTTTTATTTATCTTTTATCTACGTTACTGTAGCGATAAACGTGTTTAAGTAACAGTTCATGATTCAAGATGAGTTCGTAGCATGCATTCATTTCTATGCTTTTACTTGATTCAACTCGACTCAGGTTGCTTTACACACTCAAGTGGATATCGCCCACGTGCATTAGGAAGCTAAAGAAAATGACATTTTCGGATCCCAAAATACCGATTTTGTGCAAATGTTTCATAAGCTCAGAATATGCCAGTATGCCGAATTCTATTCTACCAAATTCTACCGAATATTTTTTTAAATTATTTCCATATACGTAATTGAAATATGCGTTTTGGAAGCATTCAGACTTGACTACGACATTTTTAACTACAACGATTTGTTTCCAGATCTATAGACTGAATACTACTACACACGCCGTCATTGGACCATGAAAAGTAACTTTTCTGCGTTATTTGTTGATTACCCGGAATTTGGAAATAGGCATTTCCTTCGAATATACACAGAGAAAAGATATACAAGCATGAGGAGGTTTTTTTTCAAACACCTTAGGGAATTTTATACACGTGTTTAAAAAAATCGAGAACCACACGATTAAATTTAGGTATAGAGAAACTGTTACATTTTCTACCTCACCCTCATATATTCATCTTATTTCGAAAAAATAGAGTAAAGCACAAAGTGAGAGTGAAACAAGTAGAAATGGCAGTCATGGGCTGACAAAACCCTCAATGAATGTTATGCAAATTTGCCTTTGGTAGTGACACAACTCAAAACTGAGTTAGGCATGGGATAAAATTGCGCTGTGTAAGTTTCGACGAGAATTTCCTTCGGGAATTCCTTTACGGGCGGTGTACAAACTTGAAATTTGGAAAGACAAAGCCAAACCTGTTGTTGGAACGAGACTTCTCCTCCTTTCCCGATTATGATCGCTGGTATCCAATCGCGCCCAAATCAAATAAGTTGAGATTTTGATCAGCATCAATATTTTAAGGCACTAACTTTGAGCATTGCGAAAAAAGTCCAAATTATATTCATGGTTTAGCACATGAATTTGTTTCCATTTAAGAGTATGAAATGTGAACATGAGGAAAAGGAGTTCTTTGGAAAACTTTACAATGTCGTTTGGTGGAGACCTAAGAACCCAAGTTTTGATGAAGTCGACTGCCTGCGATTTACTTTTCGGTGATTTTATTGGCGTTTCATTCTGTTTTTTGAATGAAAAACAATTATATTTTTCTTTTTCTAACGTTTGTATTTTCTACACACTTAACTCATTTCACCGTATTCGGTAAATTTTACCGAAATCTCAACAGCAGAACTGTTCGGTAATTTATTTTACAGATTTTTTGTAATTTTTTCCATTGTTTAACTGTCAAAATCACCGAAAATCAGTAAAATTATTTACCGAACAGTTCTGCTGTTGAGATTTCGGTAAAATTTTACCGAATTCGGTGATTTATTTTAAGTGTGTACGTTAATATTTTGGTCATAATTACTGATCCCATAGTCCAATCTATCCAATTTTCAATAGCAAACAATGGGACAGGATTCCCCGTCGAATGGAGTCAGTCGGCTAAGGCTAAGTTCCAGAAAGTGTGTCTACAAAATTTTTTACACAAGAAGAAGAATCGTTTGGCCGAAACCTATTCGCCCGAAAGCCATTTTGCAGAATGCCACTAGGCCGAATGTCATTTGGCCGAAAGGTTCATTTGGTCGAAAGGGTCGTTTGGTCGAAAGGGTCATTTGGTCGAATAGGACATTTGGCCAAATAGGTCATTTGACGGAATAGGTCATTTGGTTCTTCATTTTTCTCTTCTCACTGTTAAAAGAGAGAAGCGCGAAATGAGTAATTAGACGTTTCATTTCTCACTCCTCATTTCTCACTCCTCATTTCTCACTTCTCGCTGTCAGAAGTGAGAAGCGCGAAGTGAGTAGTGGGACGTCACACAACTCACTTTGCTTTCTTAATTTTTTACAATAGGAAATGAGAAATGGGGAATGAAAATTGAGACGTCTCTTTTCTTACTCCTAATTTCTCACTTTTCAAATGACCTATTCGGCCAAATGTCTTATTCGGTCAAATGACCCTTTCGGCCTAATGACCCGTTCGGCCAAATGACCATTTCGGTGAAACGATCCTTTCGGCCAAATGGCGCTTTCGGTCAAATGAACCTTTCGGACAAGCGACCCTTTCGGCCAAACGACCCTTTCGGTCAAATGACTTTCGACGTAATGCTCTGTTCTGCCAAATGGTATATTCGGTCAAACAACTTTCGGCCTAGTGGCATTCGGCCAAATGGCTTTCGGCCAAATGACCTCCCCCCCGCACATACTATACACACACACACACAACTGTAGCCGTTCGGTTCCAATATTTACTTGCTGGCTCCACCACAAGTCATTTTTACCCATACTCCCCTCTGAATATGACCAATAAAAAGAAACAATAATTCATCTCAAGTATTGTGTATATTTGTTCACTCATACCATTGACATTTGATCGGATTTGAGCAGTTTGAGTTTTTTCTAAGAACGAGCACAACCTTATATTGTCATGCTCGCCCACAGATGGTGCCACAATACAACAGTGTGCGCAAACAGAAAAGCATTAACATAAATGCAAATGGCCAATTTTATGCGAAACGGCATTATAAAAGAAGGCCGATTTCCAAAGAACTGCTCTTTTCTGACTGTGATCCTCCAAAGTAATTGTAGTGCGCGCGTGTGTAGATTCTAATTTGTGAGGTATAATTGTTATAAATCCTCAAATATGGTGTAGTTTCTAATTCTTTGTGGTGGTTTGTGGTTTTTGCCTTTCTCGTATTTTATTTATTATCAGACTAAGGCCGGAGTGGCTTGTACTGCACATAAAAGTCTTCTCCATTCAGCTCGGTCTATGGCTGCACTTCGCCAACCACGCAGTCTGCGGAGGGTCCGCAAATCGTCCCACACCTGATCGATCCACCTTACCCGCTGTGCACCTCGCCTTCTTGTTCCCGTCGGATCATTGTCGAGAACCATTTTCACCGGATTACTGTCCGACATTCTGGCTACGTGCCTGGCCCACCGCAGTCTTCCGATTTTCGCGGTGTGATCGATGATGGTTCTCCCAACAGCTGATGCATCTCGTGGTTCATTCGCCTCCTCCACGTACCGTCCGCCATCTGCACCCCACCAAAGATGGTAAGCAACACTTTCCTTTCAAAAACTCCCAGTGCGCGTTGGTCCTCCACGAGCATCGTCCAGGTCTCGTGTCCGTAGAGAACTACCGGTCTTATAAGCGTTTTGTAGATAGTCAGTTTGGTATGGCGGCGAACTCTATTCGATCGGAGCGTCTTGCGGAGTCCAAAGTACGTACGATTTCCAGCCACTATGCGCCTCCGAATTTCTCTGCTGGTATCGTTATCGGCGGTCACCAGTGAGCCCAAGTACACGAATTCTTCAACCACCTCGATTTCGTCACCACCGATAGAAACTCGTGGTGGGTGGCCTCTTCCTATCATGTACTTCGTCTTCGACGTGTTGATGACTAGTCCAATCCGATTAGCTTCGCTATTCAGTCTGATGTAGGCTTCCTCCATCCTCTCAAAGTTACGTGCCATGATATCAATGTCGTCGGCGAAACCAAATAACTGGACGGACTTCGTGAAAATCGTACCACTCGTGTCAATACCTGCCCTTCGTATTACTCCCTCCAAAGCGATGTTGAATAGCAGACACGAAAGACCATCACCTTGCCGTAACCCTCTACGCGTTTCGAAGGGACTCGAGAATGCCCCTGAAACTCGAACTACGCACATCACCTGATCCATCGTCGCCTTGATCAACCGTATCAGTTTATCCGGAAATCCGTTTTCGTGCATTAGCTGCCATAGCTGGTCCCGATCGATTGTATCATATGTGGCTTTGAAGTCGATAAACAGATGATGTGTGGGCACGTTGTATTCGCGGCATTTCTGCAATACCTGACGTATGGCGAACACCTGGTCTGTGGTAGAGCGTTCACCCATAAATCACGCCTGGTACTGCCCCACGTACTCTCTTGCAATTGGTGTTAGTCGGCGGCACAAAATTTGGGAGAGTACCTTGTAGGCGGCGTTCATCAATGTGATTGCGCGGTAGTTGCTACAATCCAGCTAATCGCCCTTTTTGTAGATGGGACACGCGACACCTTCCATCCACTCCTGCGGCAGAACCTCATCCTCCCAAACCTTGGTAATCACCCATTGCAGCGCTCTAGCCAGTGCTTCACCACCGTGTTTAAACAGCTCTCCTGGTAGTTGATCAACTCCAGGGGCTTTGTTGTTTTTCAGCCGGCCGATCTCCTCCTGGGATTTCCTGGAGATTTGGAGCCGGAAGTCGCATGTCCTGCGCGCGTGCTCCTAGGTTCATTACCATACCGCCACCGTTGTCTGCCATATCGCCATTCAGGTGCTCTTTGTAGTGCTGCCGCCACCTTTGGATCACCTCACGCTCGTTTGTAAGAAGGTTCCCGTTTATGACCTTGCACATATCGGGCTGTGGCACGTGGCCCTTACGTGAACGGTTCAACTTCTCATTGAACTTTCGTGCGTTGCGTTGCGGCGGTTGCGGTGCTTCCAATGGCGGGTCGAATATCTCTCCAGCCATCTTCAAGAGATGCTGCGCCTAGCTGCTCTTCCGTTGGGAGTGTCGCTTCCAGCTGCTGCGCGTAGTCTTGGGCTAGTCTACCGTCTTGCAGCCGCCCAATGTTTAGCCGCGGCGGACGACTCCGACGCGTGTTGATCACCGTCGAGAGTTTTGAGCGCAGACATACTGCAACGAGGTAGTGGTCGGATTCAATATTCGCACTGCGGTAAGTGCGTACGTTCGTGATGTCGGAGAAGAATTTACCATCGATTAGACCGTGGTCGATTTGGTTTTCCGTTACTTGATTAGGTGATTTCCATGTGGCCTTGTGGATATTCTTGCGGGGGAAGAAAGTGCTTCGGACTACCATTCCGCGGGAGGCTGCGAAGTTTATGCATCGTTGGCCGTTGTCGTTCGATTCGGTGTGCAGACTATCCGGTCCGATGACCGGTCTATACATTTCCTCCCTTCCTACCTGAGCGTTCATGTCACCGATGACGATTTTGACGTCCCGCAGTGGGCATCCATCGTATGTCTGCTCCAGCTGCGCATAGAACGCTTTTTTCTCGTCGTCGGATCTCCCTTCGTGTGGGCAGTGCACATTGATGATGCTATAGTTGAAGAAACGGCCTTTTATCCTCAGCTTGCACATCCTTGCGTTGATTGGCTGCCACCCAATCACGCGTTGGCACATCTTTCCCAGCACTATGAAGCCGGTTCCCAGCTCGTTGGTGGTGCCACAGCTTTGGTAGAAGGTAGCCGCTCGATGCCCGCTTTTCCACACTTTTTGTCCTGTCCAGCAGATTTCCTGCAGCGCTACGACATCGAAGTTGCGGGGATGTAATTCATCGTAGATTATCCTGTCGCAACCTGCGAAGCCTAGCGACTTGCAGTTCCATGTTCCAAGCTTCCAATCGTGATCCTTTATTCGTCGCCTAGGTCGTTGCCGATTGTATCGAGTCGTATTATCTTCTATGTCGTTCGTAATAGTTGTTTTTAAAGGCGGCTTATTGGGCCTGCGCAAACCTCCTGTCTCGTCGGAGGGCCGTCGTGTCAGGGCTGTTTAGCGTCCCACCTAACACCAGGACTTGGGCTTGTACGCTTTGAGCGGCACACGGTCGCTTTGGCGGAGCCTACTTGCGGATACATGCAGCTTTTTATAGAGGTTTAACACGGCCCACTGTCAAACCCCACCACATCCTAGGCAGGCGCCACAACTCGCAGATGGCCTGGTGAGGGATCGTGAAGCCCTAGGACATCCCTAGCAGCACACATGTTCCACATAAGTTACTGCTACTTATATGTGACCGGATTCAGTCACAATTAAGTTGCTGCAACCATTTTTGGCTGACTTGTGCTGCTCGGGATAGTCCCTGCTGCCTTTCTCGTATGCAAAGTATTTAATCTTAAGTTTTATCAATTTCAATAATGTCAAATAATTTCAAACAAAATGATAACCTAACAACCCAAAGTGTAACAAACAAACTCTCGCCAAGGCCTTCAACATGCACCCAAACACCCCACAGGCTGGCCACTTTACAGGTACGCAAATCCTGGGCCACTTTCCGGGTACAAGTCCGTCAATAAGTCCCAACAGACACAGCTTTCTAGGCTTACCAGATACTAGAACCTGGGTTATAAGTCTAATGGCTTCCTTCTTTTTCATCCAGCTCCTTCTTTCGGACCTGTCACCGGATCCAGGAAACACCCAGCAGCAGACATCACAAATTTCTCTCTTTGATCATAGCACCCCTCCGGATACATCTGGGGAAGACCATCCCAACACACAACCTGGCTTCTTACTTTTCTTCCCCTGTGAATGGAGAAGTCGACAAGCTGGCCACCCTGCCATCCAGCGATTGTGACAAGCTGTGATAACGTTTGACGTCTAGACATGTCGGCCATTCAGTGATAGACACGAGGCAGAAACACAAAGATAACTGCGAGAATTATATTGAATTTATCTTATTAAACTATAGTTAATTGTTAACATCTAAATTAATTGTTTGAACAAGTTCAAGTGAATTAGTGGGTTACGAAAAACAATTTATATCTGGTCAACAGGCGGATTTGAACTGAAAGTTGACCTGTAGTAACTGTTCAAGGTTAGTTGAGGTTATATCCGTAGAAGCCCAGGTAGCTCATGTGTCAATATTCCCGTAATTCACTCCGTACCATAGTCTGAGGTAGTATTCGTGTCCGTAGCCCGAGATCCAGTGAAGTGAGTTGATAGAGTACCTGAAAGAAGAAAGTAGTGAAATTTGTACTAATGTAAATCAATTAATAAGATTTCAATTAGGTCTCCCGTGGTGTGGAGGTTGTAATCCATCATTAGGGTACGAAGACAGGCCTACTAAATTGTAAGATTGCATTTGATGAATTCAAACACCTATAATTACTGTAAAATTTATTCTTACAGTTGAAGCACTTCAACAAACGAAAGCTATCAAACCAAGTTCGCCTTTTATTTGAGCCTGCAACTTCGCAACCGTCTTTGATGCCGTCGTTATCTGCATCCGATCCTGCAAACCAACACCCGGCCAGGAAGAGTTGAAGTGAGAGGTAAGGGTCATTCGAGCGCGATAAGGTAAGTGCCTTTCAGGCCTAACAAGAAAAGCATTATAAATGCACGTCAGTAATACTTGAAGCCAAGAAGAAACAGCGTGAGGATTTCCTCGATTCGATGAACCCGGCTTAATACGTTGCCGATCTCTGGGGTTAAAGTCAACGCTTTTAGTGACAAGCGAAGATCTTCCAACATCCACTCAACACACGCATCATTACCGATCCCCCACGAGGTATCCAATACGCTTGGGGAGTACTCTACCTAGCTATTGTCATTGAATGACAACTCGCGAGTTCCAGCGGACAATCACTGATCGCATTTCGTCTTTCACAACCTTTCAGGTTCCCCGGATCTACAAAATTCTGGCATCAATATACCGTTTTCTGCTGCTGAGTTGTCGTTCGCCCTTTTTCAACACTCACTCATGCATCCTGAGCACCTCTAGGGGTACATAGGGCCAACATGAAAGATCTCCATGCTGGGCGGCTGCTTGCTATATTCTTGACCTGGGCCCAGGTTAGATTTCTGTCGACTTCCTTTATTTCCTTGCTAAGGCTACACCGCCACGAGCTCATGGGTCTGCCTCTTCTGCGATGTCCTGCTGGATTCCAGTCCAGCGCTTGCTTGCAGATTTCGTCTCCCTCTTTTGTAATGTGTGGCCGACCCACCGCCATTTACACTCTAGAATTTCTGTCGATATTGGTTTTGATGGCATGGATGGAGCACAGCATTCGTGATCCAAATGTGATGGCACCATATCCGAATTATAAAACGTAGATATCGGTTGAAAAATACTTGCAGTTTTTGCGTAATCTCTGCTGATACACACCAAGTCTCACTGGCGTATAACAACACAGATTTTACGTTTGAGTTGAGTACATATTCAAAATTTGGTACATTGACTAATCTGATTGGATCTCCCTTTGGATTAACCCGTTTCAACAGCAATATGAAATTCTCCGGCTCCGACGAGGTTGCTTGAAAGCATCCCTCTTTCTGCCGAGATCCGTTTCCTAGACAAACATGGGCAAACATGGGCTAACCAAACCTTCCCGGATGAATGGCGGGAACAGCTCAGTGAGTTTTACCACGACTACCAGCAATATCCTATCACAACAAAAAAATCGCAACGGTTCTTGGAGTGTCTATCGACCGGAACATCTCCTTCCTTCCGCGGAATCAAAGTCAGCTGTAAGACCTTAAGTAAGGATGCTTCGGTTAAGAATCCAGCAGGCTATCATTCATAGCCGCCTTCTGTATGGCTTGGAACTTACCTGTATCGCCCAATGTAATTTTATCGAAACTCTATCGACAACCTTCAACGCGATGTCCACGTTATATGGCCTAATTTCAAAATCAAGCTAGAATTGATTATCACAGAACTTTTCCAACAACGCTGCACAGTAGGCCTGACCGCTTGTTTAAATTACATTTCCAATGTGTTTCAAACTTAAATATTGACAACAAAAGTGATAGGGTAAAATTTCCAATAATTGAGGGTGTTCCTACGTATTAAACGCAGCAAAACATATTTTTTATCAGTTATCACTACACAAAATAACAGAAAACAAGTCAAGAATTGCATCAAAATCGGTAAAGTATCACTAAAATACCTTATAATTATAAAGTTATAGCACCAATAGTTGCGGTAGTGTTCCTATAGTTGCGAGTCCCATATGAAACCAATGGGATTCGCAGCTACAGAAACACGAATTGAAAAATACCGCGACTATTGGAACACTGCACCAATAATTGGAGGTATCATTTTAGGTAACAATCACAGATTCTGTTGGGATAGAATCACTTTGAGTTTGAAATATGATTGATTAGCCTTTGGATTCATACTTGACGTAAGCGAAATGAAGTACAGACTTGATATGAGAGAACAAATAGTGTTTGAACTGGCTTAGTTCTTCCACTATTGGGTCTTTCAAATTAGACTAGACTAGAAAATACTGCAATCGAAAATTTCAATGAAGCTGTAACACACAGTGTTACACAGCATTCTAATTTTATATTATTTTCGAAGAACTGGAGGAACATCGCCTACGACCGATGATTATGGAGCTGTAGGAAAAGCTTCCACACATGTGCAGTGCAACTTTGTTGCGCCCATATTTCCATGCCTAGCCGGCGAACGAAGCAGGATCTTAAATTGGCCTCGTTCCTGGAAGATATTAAATCCATTCGAAAATTGTACGCGCCATCAGACTCCAGTAATTAATTTTGTTAACTGGATATGATGCATGATTTGACGCCAGTAACCCCGTAATTCTCAGAAAACGGGAAATGCCGTCAAACCATGGCAGTCGAGGTGTTGCGCGGAATTCATCATCGGGATGAAAGTAATTTAGTTGTTATTTATTAGCTCCGTGGAAACACGATGCAAGTGATGTCGAAATATGTCAAGTGGCGATGAACACAATGTGGTTGAGTGTGGGTTGGTCGGTTGAGCCTTTCATGAACTGAATAATAAACACAGTGAAATGTTTTACTAGTTACAGTTAAATAGTGAAATTCATCGAAATATAACACCCAATCAGCGGATGCCAGATTTTTTTTTTATATAAGACTGAAGTATGTGCCTCCCTTCTCAATAATGAGCTGTTCCATCTTATATTTGACAGTGTACTCGCGTACTCGTTTCTTGAGGTTAATATTGCGATCGGAGACCGCTTCGATTGCCTCTATTTAGGGATGTTTGCTGCCAAGGGATGCCGGGCGCCAGCACACCACTGACTGGCCGAATCAAAGGCGATATAGATTATGCTTCGCTCTGGGATGACCTGGAGAAATAGCCATTCTGCCTAACGATCATTCTGCATTAAAATCTGTGTTTTATACTTATTTTATACGACTCTTGTAGAGAAAATATTGTTTTTTAAAACCTTTATAAAACCTTTATAATGTTATTTTGATTTTTGAACCGTCTAAGACGAATTAAGTACTCTCCATTTGATTCCACCAATTATGTTCGATATCTTGGAAGATACGTATTTCGACCACAACTGTGTGGTCGTCTTCAGTGTCTCGTACTTGACTCGAGTCAAGTACGAGACACTGCTGTATCAGTTTCAATTCAAAACAGTTTATAGTTTAAACAAATTTCTCTAAAGTCGATAATTTAACATCTTCAGCATGCAAACAAACGTCAAGGTCTCGAACGTTTCCTAACTTCTATTCCAACGCGTGCATCCAGCATGTTCGGAGAATTACATGAAGTTGCCTCTACAAAGTTATTATTTTTAACTTTATTAGGGTGTTATTTTTACAAAATTATTTCGCCATTCTTTCCCACTTTCGCATTGCATGACCTTGATATTTGGATCAGTTCTTTTCTCGTCGCGTCGTAAGTACTATGGCCATAGGGCTTAAAACGGCCACCGTCAGGTAGGCAATATAAAATTTGTTTTCAGTTAAAAGCTGGTCGACGAAAGAAACATCGACGAACGATTTTAATGTATAAGTTGACTCAAAACCCGGAACCAGTCGTACAGTAGGCTTGAGGCAAGACCTCATGTAGTTGAATGCGTTGCTTTTCATGGGATTTTAAAATTGCGCAGGCCATACCCAAAAAGTCGCAATACTAACCCTTAATTCCCTCTGGTGGAAAGAATGATTCAGTACGGAAAGACTTCCGAAAATTGTGCTAAATTGAGTGCTGAAACTAGACTGAACGTTCCGGGGTACCGACAAAAGGGAAGGTTTGCCGGGGTACCGACAAAAATAATATAAAATCAGATCAGACCGCATCGTGCTTTCGTGCTGTGCGGTTCTTTCTCTCTTTGCGGAAGGAAGTTTTTAATACTACCCGAAGCTATTTTAAATTCAACGGTGCTTCTTAGCGCTATTTGTACCCACTGATCCCGTTACGATCTTTGCAAGGACCCGTGCCTTCGTTTTACGTTGGACCCGTTTGCGGAAAATTCCGACAAGCGGTGGTAATCCTGCAGGGACACCGTTCTGGGAAAAAACCTCTTAGAAGGTCACGTCTCCACGCTCAGCAATGAGCATTAATAAAAACAAGAGGAAGGGGGAGTCTCTGAATTCTCAACTTCAACTTGACTCGAGTCAAGTACGAGACACGGAAGACGACCACACAGTTGTGGTCGATTTACGTATCTGCAAAGATATCGAACATAATTGGTGGAATCAAATGGAGAGTACTTAATTCGTCTTAGACGGTTGAATACATTGCACTAAAAGAGATTAATATGTGTTCTTTGATTTTTGGCTAAAAGGTATTTTCGGCCAAATGATTATCAGGATGGTTTTCGGCTGAATGGTTGGTTCAGCCAAATGGCACATTTAACCAAAGAACTTTCAGCCTAGTGGCCTTCGGCCAAATAGCTTTCAGCCGAATGATTTCCGGCCAAACAGCCCGTTGCCGATTTTACCGATTTGCAAGATTTCCTCACTGATCGGTTTGTCGTGGGTCCGCTGTGTTTTTATATACACAGTTTATCAATTAAAGAGGGAAAGTTGGAAAATTGTCAAAATGCAAAGGTTTCATGAGTTCTAATAAAAAGCCATCAAGCTTGAACTGAAATCAATCTAGAGTGCGATGCTGCAATCAACGAAATGATTGACAGATCGAAAACAAAACCCGAGCGCGATCGGGCAGGTTCGCCTAGTCTCTCCATATAAAAGGAAAGGCTTTGAGGCAATATAACTCACGAATGGATGAACCGATTAGTATGTGTCGTGACCCGGACGAGGTTTCTAAGCTCGACCGTTCGTCGCAACAATACTCAGCAAACTGAACTCTGTTATCGATTCGTTCCAACACGAACGAAAAACCGAAAACACCTTTGCGTTACCATGCAGCACAAGATGACCCTATACACGCTGATCAAAATGAATCAATAAATGAGTACATATCGTTACAAGGTAATAATCTCAGTGGTATTTAATTTTGCAATAACTCCTCATTCCAATCTTATCCACTACATTCTTTCCCTCCTCTACTCTGGAAACGTATTTGAAACTTAAAATGCCTATGAAGTTTGAGAAAATATTATTATGGATTCCTTTTAAAACAATATGATATTACCCCCTTTTCAAGAATTAAGAAAAATATGCGAACGACTCTATATGATCCCAACCTAATTCAAATTGTATTCAAAACCATGACCAATCCAAATCAAATCTAAATACAATCTAAATTGAATTTAATTTCAATCCAAATCTCATCCAAATTCCATCCAAATTCAATTTGGATTTATTCGCATCAAATTCAATTTAAATCCATAATCAATCCGACTCCAATCCAAATCCAATAACAATCAATCCAGATTCAATTTTAATCCAATCCAAAGCCAATCAAAATATAAATCCAGTCCAAAAACAATCCAAATCCAAACCAAATCCAATCCAAATTCAATCCAAATCTAATTCAAAGCCAATCCACATCCAGTCCAAATCCATTCCAAATTGAATGCAACTCCAATCTAAATCCTACTCAAAATCAACCGAATTAAATCCAACCCAAATCTAATCCGAAATCAAACCGAACAATCCAAATCCAATCCGAATCTAATCCAAATACAATCCGAATCTTTTCCGATTTCCATCCAAATACGATCCACTCCACTCACAATTCAATCCAAATCTAATCCAAATCCAATTCACAATCAATCTATATTCGAATCCAATCTAAATCCGATACGAAACCATTTGATATCCAATTCCGAACCAGTCTAAATCCAAATTCAATCCAAAACCAAATCAAATCCAATTTCTAATCAATATGAATCCAAATCAATTCATAATCCAATCCCAATTCAATTCAATTTTAATCCATATCTAAATTCTAATCCGATCCGAAACCATGTGTTATTCAATTCCGAACCAGTCTAAATACAAATCCAAAACAAAATCAAATCCAATTTCTAATCAATATAAACCCAAATCTAAACCATATTCAATCCAAATCCGATCCGAATCCATTCCAAATCCACTCATAATCCCAATCCCAATTCAATCCAATTTTAATTCAAATCTAATTCAAAACCAATCTAAATCCAATCCAAATCCGACCCTAAAACAAAATCCAATTTAAATCCAAATTCTTATTTTAGTTTTATTTTCATCTGATCATTAATTATTTTCGTTTTTTTTTTGTTTTCATTCCAACATATTTTTGGTTTTCGTTTAACAAACTCTCTTGCCGTTAGTTTCATTTATCTCATTGTGCCTTTTTTGTCACCCGGCCTACTCCTCTGCCCTTCTGCCAGGGAGCCTACCGGGGACGCTAGCATTCATCTGTCTTTTTTCTCTTGCCTTTTTTTAATCTTTCTTTGCCACTTTTATGTTTTGTGCCCTTTATTTTGCACCTTCTCTTTGCCACCCGGCCTACTCCTCTGCCCTTCCGTCAGGGAGCCTACCGGGAGCGCTAGCATTCTTTTGTTTTTTTCTTTCGTGCCTTTTGTTTTGCACCTTTTCTTTGCTACCTGACCTACTCCTCTGCCCTTCCGTCAGGGAGCCTACCGGGAGCGCTAGCATTCTAAAGGATTTTTTTATCTTGTCTTCCATTTTCTTATTTTTTTTAATGCACATATTTTTTTTTATTTACCTGATTCCGATGACACCGATTCCAACAAATGTAGGCAGGGAGCTCAACCTATTACAAAAAAAAACAAATGATTTGAATTCTACCGGCTGCGTCATTGTCGTGACCCGGACGAGGTTTCTAAGCTCGACCGTTCGTCGCAACAATACTCAGCAAACTGAACTCTGTTATCGATTCGTTCCAACACGAACGAAAAACCGAAAACACCTTTGCGTTACCATGCAGCACAAGATAACCCTATACACGCTGATCAAAATGAATCAATAAATGAGTACATATCGTTACAAGGTAATAATCTCAGTGGTATTTAATTTTGCAATAACTCCTCATTCCAATCTTATCCACTACAGTATGGTTTATACATGGTTCGATTCGTTCTATAATGGGCTGTGTTTATATGTAAAAAATACATGAATTTTCACGGGGATAGTTTAGAAATCAATAATATGCTAAAAGAATTGTTGCAGAATTGTGAAGACATTTAAGACGATTTTACATAAATCGATCTAGAGTGCATTGCTGCAATATTTGACATTTGCAAAGCAAAAGTATCGATCCCGGGCAATGCTAGTCTTCTTCTATACCGAAAATGTTACTTTTTGTTACGAGGGGGAGGGAGGGGGTCAAAAACTCAGTTTTTTGCGTTACGTAATTTGTGAACAGACCCTAAATTGTGAAAATCTAAAATACAATTTTTCTGTACTTATCCTCGGGTTATTCTGATTCCCTAACAAAAGAAAATTCTCTCTTCAGAATTTACACGGAAGTTTTGTTTTAATTTAATTTTCAAAGAAAATTCTGAATTTTCACGAAAAAATCCATTGGAATGTTCTAAAAAAGAAATTCTCTTAAACTTTCATGAGAAATTATCTTTTTGTTCCACATGCAATTCCCTAAAATTTCGAAGAAATTCTATTCGATTTTCACAGGCATTCTTCAAATCAATCAGAAAAAATCGAAATTTTCATCAGAAAACCCGCAGAATTATTTTGAGGAAACTCTTTTTGATTTCGGAAGAAAATTTTCATATGTTTTCCAATTCTTCTAAATTCTCATTTCCGCAAATCTCTTACGAATTTCTAAAGTAAATTTATCTAATTTATCATATGAACATAACACGTCAAATTTAATTATATATATTTGGGCAAGGATTCAAGGATCAGCGGCATGACAGATGTAGTATAATGGCGTGTCAAATCCGCGCTACCGAGGAAAATCATCTTAGCCATTAAAAATACAACATTTCAGATCCATTTGGAAGTACTTTTATCTCACAAAATACAATGCAATTGTTTTTTTGTGTTACTTTTTTTTTTCAATATATCGATATCGAAAGCATAAATATCGATATGACCGATATATTGAAAGCAAATTATCGATACAAAAATATCGGATATTGAAACAAAAATATCGATATTCCGATATATCGGAAGTATCGGAACATCCCTAGTGGTAAGGGAAAATAGAATACAAAATCACGGAGACTGTTACATTTCGCACCTCATTGCATAATTCGCACCCCTAGTTATATTAAAAATTTCCCACCTTATCGGCCGCGACGATTTGAAATCGTCGCAAAACAAATTGACGCCAAAATCGTCGCCAGCAGAAATGGCCATAAGATCTGCCAAATCAACTGTAAACAAAATTATATATACTCAATAATCACATTATTTCCCAAAATTGAGCCCTGTTTTTAATGCAGATTGACATTATTTTCTAATAAAACTAACATAATTTTAAAATAAAGATGTTGGCGACGATTTTGATAGTGCCTAAAAAATGGTCGGCGCTTTTGTTACCGAGGAAACAGACAATAAATCAATCAAATTAGATTTGTAAGGAATGACAATAAAACCTCTTGTTTAGCGAGTGTGGAGGTTCTGTTGGCAAGTAAGCAATCGGCTTCAGACAAGTCACCGAAATTGTGAGTTATATATTATTTCTAATTATGTATTAAACGATCAATAAATATATTATTTCAGCTTTATAGCTAATGAATTAAAAAATATATATTTTATTTGCTGTAAGCATCGGTTCGAAGCCACCAGCCAATAGCTCCCGCAACAGAGACAAAGAATAATAACATTCTTAACATCCAAATAACCATTATGCCAAACAAATATCACGCAAAAGGACTGTCATAAAGTCCTGTCATGGCCTCTATGCTCAACGACATTATGACCAATGGCATTGCGCCACTTTATGCCAAAGCAAAGCAAGCGACTTTATGCCAAATAACCTACCACCATTCAAACTAAAGAGCAGATGAATCTGTGTCAAAATGTCAAAGGTCAAAAGGTCGAAGGACAAAAGGTCGAAGGACAAAAGGTCGAAAGGACAGAAGATCGAAAGTACAAAAGGTCGAAAGGATAAAAGGTCGAAACGATAAAAGGTCAAAAGGACAAAAAATCGAAAGGACAAAAAGTCGAAAGGATAAAATGTAGAAAGGACAAAAGGTCGAAGGTCAAAAGGTCGAAAGTTTGAGAGGATAAAACGTCGAAATGTCGAAAAAATGACAGAAGGTTGTAGGAAAAACAGATTAAAAAATAATTGGGTCCAAAGGTTGAAAGGATGGAATATTGAAGGGTCAAAAGGTCGAAACAAAAATCTGAGCCAAAAGGTCGAAGGACAAAAGGTCGAAGATCATAAGGTCGAAGATCAAAAGGTCGAAGGTCAAAAGGTTGAAAGGACATAAACATTTGTTAGTTTAGAATGAATATTTAGCCAGATTTGATCAAAAGGTCGAAGGTCAAAAGGTTGACGGGCAAAAAAATTTGTTAGTTTAGAATGAATATTTAGCCAGATTTGAACAAATATTATTGATCGACATCACACACTTTTTTTGAAATCTGAATAATTAAATCACGTAACGCAAATTTGGGCAATTTAATACCCCTCTCTGTTTTACAGCGTATTGTAACGGTTTCTAATCACAAGAATAATTTATCTCTTTAAATAAAAATGAGTTCAAATTCCCCTCCTGACGATTTAACTCAAGAACGGGTTGAACGATTTGCAAAATTTCCTCCCTAATTGATTTGTCTTGGAATACGTAAGGTTTGCAGGTACAAAAAGCTGGTGAAGGTAAAAAATCGGCGGAATACCACTTTGGGGCCGTGGTTGAGGAAAAAGAATCAATAGCACGACCTTTGACCTTTTGACTCAGATTTTTTGTTTCGACCTTTTGTCCCTTCGACCTTTTGACCTTTCGACCTTTTTTCCTTTCGACCTTTTGACCTTCAAGCCTTTGACCTTCGACCTTTTGACACAGATTTTTTTAGACCTTTTGTCTCTTCGACCTTTTGACTCAGATTTTTTGTTTGATTACAGGTCTTTAAACTCTCAAAAAAGGACGGTTTGTACTCATGTTTCTCGAGAAAGCGGAATCGTTTAGCACTCGCGAACAAGATCCGCAATTTCTGATACATGAATTCAAATAAGGTTGTTCCTTTCCTGCGACGTCACTCAAAGGAGTGATGTTGTAACCCTTCTGAGAGCTTGCGGGCTGAGGTCTGATATAAAGTGGGCTTAGTGGCCGTGCGGTTAGCGACGTCAATCGTCTAGACGCACGTGCTGTGGAGTGTGGGTTCGATTCCCGCCCCGGTAAGGAGAAAACTTTTCGTAAAGCGAAAAGTTCTCCACTGGTCCACTGGGTGTTGTGTAAATGTCGTGTCCGTCTGGTCGAAGACGGTGACCCTGTCTTCTAAAACGACGATGATGCTGAGAATGTCCATGGGAAAACTTTTCAGAGCATTTGTCACATCCAATGCATAGTTTTTTGTACGAACAATTATCGACAAGAATTAAAACAGTAAAGAACCAAAAAGAGCCTAGAAATACGAACTGTCGGACAATCACGATAGAGTCCAAAAATGGAAGTTACAAATTGTTACTTACAATAGCCGTCCTAGTTAGCACTCATCCTGCGTAATTAGTACGACGGAAAAACATTTTTTTGTGCAAGCTGCAAATGTGCAATGATGAAAAACTGTTTTTCGTTTGATTTTGGAGTTATGTGCATCCTAAGCGGTATGTCAGCTTAGAAATTGGATACGAACGCGATTCACTTTAATATTTGAAACTGCCTGAAACTATTACCTTCTCTATTTCAGGATTTTCGATTAGGAGTAATTAGGCCTCTATACCAGGTCCACAATGAAAATCATTTCCGAGTTATGTAGCTTGTTTGATTTAGGCTATGGAAACAGGATTGAGTTTAATAACAATGAAAGAATAATTATTTCATTATATTTACCTCGGAATGAATATATTTGATCATCCCTTTACCTTTCATACAATAAATACTCTGAGAAAACTTCCGCTCTCTCGTGAAAAACCCGAACGAGCACGTGTTTATGTTTTCCACCGGCTCGTTGATCCGAAATCATCATCATCTTTGTAACCCACATTAGTGTGTGGAAAACGAAATTTGTGGGATCACGGCTGCCCGCCTCACTGACTGCCTGGTTGGGTACCCAACCGCCACAACATTTAGAATATTTGGCAACGGTTGGTTCTGTTCGTTCCTGACCACAGACCAGTTCGGTTCGCAGTGTGCCAGCCCGGTCTCAGCTGGTAACGTATGACCGGCTCGTGCTGATGCCACGGTAGAGGAATAGCCGGTGCTTACGGTCTGGAAAAATAGCAGCCAGCCAGTGCCAAGGTTGGAAACTGTGCACCAGTCGAATACCAACGCTGGTGAAAAACGGTTTAGCTTTTCCGATTTTCTCGCGCGAGTCCTATTTCGAGGCAAGACATCCATTCTGAACGCAGTACCGCTGTTTGGTGATTTCGCGCCAGTTACCAGTTGATCCCCTGCGAAGAGGAAAGCGATTTCCATGTGATTAGGAAAATTCGCTGTTTTATTTTTCTGCGGTGGGTCGTGGTGTTTGATGAGTTGTTGCCGGGTGGGATTTTGGCGCGCGCTAGCAGTGTATAGAACCCGGCAGGTTCTAGTTACAAGTGAACGCAAAAGATAATGTTTCGCTGCTGGAGATAGCTGCAATTGTTTGGTTGCCCGACGAAGCTAAATTGGGCCAAAGTTTGTGTTTGTTCAGCAATAAGGAAGATTGCCTGGTGCGGATAATTGACGGAAAAGCTTGTTGGGCTGGATTCCTGTTTTCGCGGGCAAAACGCCGACCGAAGACGAGCAATTTTTTGGGCGAGTGAGTTTAATTGGGTGCCGGATTTGGTGTTGACTGAAGATAGAACCGCAATAAAAGTCGACGTGAGCAGAGAATTGTTCGTTTATCTGCAGAATAGAAGCCGGCTGTTTCTCCAGTTGGAGGAAAGGTTGTGGGATAGTTTGTAATTTAATTTTCAAGTTGGAAATTGGAATTATAGAACGGTATAAAATGTGATAGAGTGTAAGTGAAATTCCGATAGTTGAATCCGGCAAGGTTCAACTAGCTTAATTAGTGTGGTTTTGAACTAAGTGAAGCTCGTTGTCTGTGAAGGATTTCGTAGTTTGTAGTGAATTCTCAGTCTATAAAGGTAAGTCAAGTGTTGCTTTCCTGTTATGCCGCTATGTGCATATTTGCATCATTTTTTTCTGGGTTATATATAAGGCAGCTTTACGTATAGCAGCGGTTGGCACCCTCAACAAAACCTTTGTTAGGTTTGGAATAGGTTCTCGATATTTCATGAACGATAGAAAAAAGGTTGGGTAAATAAATAATTTAAAAAATCTTGTCCTTTTTGCCTCAATCGCCATTATCTAGTCCAACGGTTATTCGGCAAAACGCCCATCCCCCCTGAAGCAAAATGCCTTTTGGGTATTCCCTTACATTTGCCGTGTCTGAGATGGCCGTAACAAAATTATATTTAAGATTGAATAACATTTTATCGAAAACCATTTCGCGGTTGAACATTTCGTGGAATAACATTTGGCGGTTGGTAACTTTTCGCGGCACGACATTTGGCAGATTGTACCTTTTCACCGAATGACTTTTAGCGGAATGTACCATTTCGCGGAATAATAATAATAATAACTTAGCTTTCATTCATTAGTGTTTTAGTGTTCTCAGCAACTATTTCCTGCGAGATTTCTAAGCCAAGTTACCATTTTTTTTGCAATCGTGTAACACGAGATTAACACGTTAAAACTTTTTTGCCTAAAAAAATTGAGACAATTTTCATCAATAAATTTCCTAGACCGGGTCCGAAGTTGAATCCAGTCTTCTTCAGCATAGTCTAGCTTGGCACGGCTATGGAAGGCCTCCCAGAATATGTAGAAGTGGTTTTTCAAAAATTCAATTACCCCTTACAAATCCTTTATTATATCTGACAGTCGGGCCAGATATAATGCAGGGATTATACCGAGGAAACGTATTCATTTAAATCTTCTTCTTCTTTGTTGGCATTACATCCCTCACTGGGACAGAGCCGCCTCGCAGCTTAGTGATCATTAAGCACTTCCACAGTTATTAACTGCGAGGTTTCTAAGCCAAGTTACCATTTCTGCATTCGTATACACCCAGGTTTTTTGACGTAGGACTACGTCTGTCTTTTCTATATTGGGATACACTTTACGATTGCGAAAATCGGGGACCGTCACGAAAATATGATAGACTTTAAACTTTAATATCTAAACCGTTTCTCGATGGATTTTCAATTTTTTTGGACCATACGATCAAGAATGAGTCAACGCTTCTTCGTATATATCTGAAAATACTGATTTTTAACTATTTATTATCGATAATTGATAAAAAGTTTAGAAATAGGTCAACCAACCAATCACATACATGCATCACTAGCACAGACATAAAAAATCAATCACTTGCGGGTTTGGATCTAATCCTCAGTTTGAACAAGATTTCACGCGGAGCAGACGCATCAAATCAATCGCTGCGGAGCGGACACAGCATCACGGAGGCGCTAATAACATTTTCAAAGGAAATCCATTGCATTGGTGGTGGTACTCGATGTGTTGCTGCAGATCATTTAACCTCAACGAACCAGCATTTCATATGAAGAAAGGGTTTACTATGAAAATAGCACTTAGGCGATCCCCCACCACCAGTGCCGATGCTGAAAATTTATTACAAATTGTGGTGTCAGCTAGTTGGAAAGGAGCATTGGGAAAAGAAAAATTGATTCTTCTCAGGACCAACATTTTATGAAAAGAAAGAGTAAATTGCGAAAATGGACTGCTTCGTTGGCATCAGGTTTGGCGTGGTAGCTTGGTTGCTGTTAGTGATTCCATCCATTAAAATTTACTGCATCATCTCCGTCCGATGCGCTATCAAATTCGCTATTTACGATTGAGTTTTGCACTTTGAAGAAAGTTTATTTTGGATAGTCGGATCAACCTTCTTTTGTATAAAATGGTGGCTTTTGTATAAAATCAATGAAGACGCCACCTCAGTGGAAACTATCTGCAGCAACCACCCATCAGTGAACGTCACTCGGACATACAGATGCCAAGAGATAATGTTTTGTAATATGAAGAAACTTCGTCTTGAGTCAAATTTCTGTTGTTATTCCTCGCAACAATAAGCAACATAAACAACATCTCATAACCAAATTCAGAATCTTGCGAGAAAATTTCATAGGATTCTTAGAATTTGTCATCAATGTCTTAGAACGGTCCGTTGTCTGCGGAATCCCGATCGAAATGGCTCGCGCGCGCCGGAAAGCAGCTTTCTTATATCTAATGAAGTAATTCCATTAGCCCCACCCCTTCATTAATCGTTA
This sequence comes from Armigeres subalbatus, assembly GCF_024139115.2. NCBI lineage: Eukaryota > Metazoa > Arthropoda > Insecta > Diptera > Culicidae > Armigeres > Armigeres subalbatus. Next base: position 93,876,605 of record NC_085141.1, read on the forward strand.
TGAGTGCACATTACATTTACACCTATATCAGATCACAAAGGGGCGGAGCTAACGGGCTTAATTTATTGAATACAAGAAAGCTGCTTTCCAGCGCGCGCGAGCCATTTTGATCGGGATTTCGTAGAGAACGGTTGAACAAGATTTTACGCAGAGCGGACGCAGCAGCACGAAGGCACTCTGGTAGCATTTTCAAAGGAAAATTATCGAATTGGTGGTGGAAGTCTGCGTTGGTGGTCGCCATTCAACCTCAACAACAAATCAAAATCTTGTGAGGAATTTCCATTTGAGTGCTACTGACGCCATCCATTTGAACAAACTCATTGCATCATCGCAACGACGCGACGTGCGCTTGTGATTGTGCTACCAAAGGGCAACTTTCTGTCGTCGCCAAACGATGGTAACCCGGAAAAATCGATATCATTTCTAATGACTAACGAAACAAAACCAAAGAATCTTGCCAGAAAATTTCACTTTCCGTCGACGACGGCCAAATCGATGAAGACGCCACCTTAGTGGAAAATGTCGTTTAGCTGCCCTAGTTTTTCAAATGGCGCATTATTAAAAACAATAAATCTTTCCAAAATCGTCATTGTCGTTTAAACAGCCGAACAGTCTGTTTGTCTGGGTAAACAATTTTCCCAACGGTCGAAACCTCATTTTGGATAAATAGTTTAAGTCCGGAAAAGGACTGTTTGTAATTTATTCTTGAAGTCCCGCTCACTTTGCCACCAGCGCTATAAAAAAACGATGCATGTACGTTTCCTTCGCGGGAGTATTTGTGTTTGGTTTCGCGCCACCTCCGATTCTGCTTATTTTCCTTTATTCCGGACATTTTTGAGCATAATGTCTTCTAGGATTCTGATGATATCCACTGAAAGATAGATGAGCGGCGTCAGTGGCGATGCGGCCGATGAGTCGTTCCTTTTCCACGGCTGGTTCATCCAACTGGGAGCTACTTTCAGTTTCTTGTTTCGGATTTGATTCGGTTGACCTCCGAGCAGTTTGCACAATGCTAATAAATTTACACAAATTATGATGAAAAACCCGTATAGCTACGTAGTCCTGCGTCACCTTTGCGTACAACCCGATTGGGCTGCACCTTTGAGTTTTTTTACACGGTTTGGTTTTAGTCGTTTAAGACCTTCAGCGTCAATGAAATAATGAGTTAACCCCACGAAAAAATTCACAAAAAATCAAAGAAAATTCAGGTGGTATTTAAAAAGCTGTGAAAGTTCGGGTTAACCGGGAAATTAATGAATTCCAACCGTGTAAAAAAAACCTGGGTGTATCATGAGGCTAACACGATGATACTTTTATGCCCAGGGAAGTCGAGACAATTTCCAATCCGAAAATTGTCTAGACCGGCACCGGGAATCGAACCCAGCCACCCTCAGCATGGTCTTGCTTTGTAGCCGCGCGTCTTACCGCACGGCTAAGGAGGGCCCCTAATTTCATTTAAATATGGCTTTATATTCTTCCTTCGTTTTGTACCGGGTATAGGCAATCTTTTGAAGAAGGCAACACCCTTTTTCTTCGCCTTATACCGGGCAGACGCATTCATTCAAAGAATTTATTACCCCTCCCTTCACCTTATGTCGAGCAGACGCGTTCCTTTAAAGAACGCTTCATCTCCTCCTTCCACCTTATAATGGGCATACGCTACTATGTAAAGAAGACATTACCTTTGCCTTCGCGTTATGCCGGGCAGACGCATCACTTTTAAGAAAGCATTACCCCTCCTTTCGCCTCATATCGGGAAGACGCGTTCTGTTTCTCTTCATTTTGCGGTATTACAACCGGATGCGGTCATTCAAAGAAGGCATTTCCTTCTTTCATTGCTTCAAATCGGTTAGCTAAAATGAATGAATTGTTCGATCGAGCCGATTTTATTAGCCAACAACGGGATAAGATTACCCGTCAAACACAACGTGTCGTGAGCAGGGTTTGCAGAAATCGCTCTCAATAGATAACGAACAACGACAAAAGAGAGGCAAAAACTGTTTCGAATCATAACAAGCCATGATAACAAATTTTTCAAACTTGTACATATACAAGTGCGAAAATACAGAATCGGATAGACAGCCCTCACAGAAAAATGGTGATTCTCGCTTTGTTTTCGCTCATTTCGTGTAGGTTACTGCACAGCTGTGTAGAACAAATTGAAATGCATCATCAGAGGCAGTGCTCCCCACATTTGGAGTTTCTAAAAGAAATTTATCATGGGGTATAGCCTCCCGAGTCAGTTCTCTATCATGACAACTTGCAAAAGAAGTCTCTCGCGGGATGCTACATATCGTTTATGTATACAGAGATAATAAGTGAGAAACTTGCTCATTCTCTTTGGGATTCAATCCCTGGTCATGAGCAAATCTGTTAAGGTAAGTTGTCCGAAAAATTAGTCAGATCTCTGCATGGGTTTCAAGTACATATAATTTTTGAGCCCATAGTGAGATAGGACCGATTTGCAATTGGAAATAATGGGACAGGATTCCCAGTAAACCACATATCGTATAACAAACAGCAAATAAAGTCGCAATTACATCCATTAAAAATCTAAATCGCACTGCATATCAAACTTTGTCAAATTATTGTCAAAAAATGTTGTATTGAATGCATCATATACGATAATTTTTACTATAGTGAAAATCAGTCGTAATTGTGTGAATGAAAACTCGTAATGACTTATATTCCTTGCAATATGCTATATCAGTGCAAATGAATGACCATGTGAATCGTAATACAATCGAAACCCCTTCAGTCCAAATGGCTTGTAGAAGTTCCATGCAGTTGTAAAGATATAAGTTGTGAAGTTTATGTTGGACAAAAATCCGATTCACTTTAAGATGTGCAGTATGGTGCGGTGGTAGAGTATCCGCCTGCAGATCCTAAGATCACATGTTCGAGACTTGGTGCCGGCAATTTTTTTTTTATTTTTATGTTGTATCGTAATTATGTTCGCATGATGTCGGAAAAAATCGTGAAATAAAACTCGTATGTACCTATATCGCCTCCACTTTGGTACGTATATAGCCAATCTGTGCATTATATACGATTAAGTTGGTTCTTATATAATAACTTATATCAAGAGTTATAGGTACCAAAATGTTTACTGGGTTCCCAGTCAAATGCAACCTGTTGCTAGTTAATCAGTTAAGAGTAAGTGCCAAAAACGTGAGCTAGACTTTTCACGCCTCTGTAGTATAAACATTTGTATTTTGGCCATGGCGAGACTTTTTTACTCGTTACTGGAGTAAAAAAATAATTTGGCCATAACTTCTGATCCCATAGTCCGATCCGACCAATTTTCAATAGAAAACAATGGGAAAGAGTCTGCGTCGAATGCTTGTTGCGAGCAAATCGGTTAAGAGTATACATAGTATACGAGAAAGGCAAAAACAAAGATTTTCTCGGATAAAGCCAGAAAAAATTCATGAAAAAAATCCAAAAAAATCCAAGGAAACAAACGCAATAAAAATCGCATAGAAACGTGCCACTGCCGACTAAAATGACGTTCGGCATGTCGACAGAATAGCCTTCACCGAGTAATACTACGATAAATGATCGCCGTCGACGATTGTCGGACTAGCACACGCGTTGTTTTTGCACACACATTGAAATAACGGTCCATATTTTTTCGACACATAATTCATAATTTTGATAGTACACTCGTCTAGCGTTATGGGTCATGGGGACTTCTGTTATGGACCATATTCATCTTTTGAGAGAGTCCCACTCATGATGTGTTGATCACTGAACTTACTATCGAAACACGGATTATGGATTTCAGGGCACCCTTGTATTCTCGTATGTGTTTATTCGCAATATCACCTAAACTCTGTCGGGTTTTCCATTTTCATTAATTAAACAACACAAGCATTTCTCAGGGCCATTTTTTTTATTTTTGTCATTTCTTATTTTTTCAACACTTTTCTTTAACGTCTGTTTCCATCATCGTTAGTCACAAAACTGAGGACTTTGCCTCCAACGCTTGCTGAAGTACGCCGGCAGATCATTCTCTGCGCTCTTCGCTCAACCATCGTATTTTGCTCTCTCTCGAATTTCATCAACTCGAAGCTCAGAGAATGTTCGAGAACTAGCAAGGCTATATGTTTTTAGCTGACACTCTAATAAATTGTCAAACATATTTGAAATGTAACACCCTATATTTTCCAACTAATATTCTTCTAATATCACTGAATGAAATCATTTTATTATCGAATTAACTATTCTATTTCCTACATCCTTCTCCTCCTCTATTCTCAATGTTTTGAAAAATGAAAACAATTAACAAGAGTACACTATGCATTCTGTATAATTTGTTTCATGAAGAAAAGATTTTAATCGTCATAAAAAATAATATTATCTCAAGAATTAAAAAAATCAAATAGAAGTTTTATGATAAACTTAAGTAGAACATCACTGAAACGAGAAAAATAATTAATATCACATAAAATAAAAATATATTTGAAACGATACTTACCAATAATCAGCATACAGTGATCGTTCGCTAATTTGTGCGTTTTGTCAAAAAATAATGTTGTTTACTTTTGCATTTTCAATTGGCCAAAAGACGACTTTTTATGGATTATATTATATTATGGATTATATGGATTAATTTCAAAATATGTCGAAAAATGTTATTATTCCTTACACAACGCTAACTTATCTTTATCACGTGATTATGATAATCACGATTTAATGTTATTTTTGAATAAAACTTCCAAAAAATCAACAACACAAAACAAGATTATATACAATATTACTTTTATAATGGTTGTTATAAATGTTTAACACATTTTTCACTCGTCGTTTTTACAACTATTTTTACAAATCATCTTAGTTTACCATTTCTCACACTATACACAAGGCAACAGCTGATCTTGTTCAAGCCGTCAAGGGTAGAACTTACCAGGCTCTAGAAAATCAATCTTGCATCTACTTGCATCTACTGATCTTGTTCATGCAGTCATGGGAAGAACTTACAAGGCTCTAGAAAATCAATCTTGCATCAAAACCAGAAAAATCCAACAATATTCTCAGTTCATCTCAGTTTACACTTTCTAACTCTATACTTATGGCATCTTGTTCTGATCTTGTTCATGCAGTCATGGGAAGAACTTACCAGGCTCTAGAAAATCAATCTTGCATCAAAACCAGAAAAATCCAACAATATTCTCAGTTCATCTTAGTTTACACTTTCTAACTCTATACTTATGGCAACAACTGATCTTGTTCATGCAGTCATGGGTAGAACTTACCAGGCTCTAGAAAATCAATCTTGCATCAAAACCAGAAAAATTCCAACAATACTTTCAGCTCATCTCTGTTTACACTTTCTAACTCTATACTTATGGCAACAGCTGATCTTGTTCATGCAGTCATGGTAGAACTTACAAAGCTCTAGAAAATCATCTTGCATATAAACCATAAAATCCAATAATAATCTCAGTTCTACTACGTTTACACTTTTTATTCTATACACAATATCACATCTAATCTTTATCATTCAGTCATGGACAGATCCTATCAATCGTAGATAAAATTTGATGCTATAGGAATGCACCGGGATAAAACGTCCTCTCAGAGACGCACCAACCCACTCAGAGATTGGACTTTCTATTGGATCCACCTGGATCAAACGTCTTCTCAGAGACGCACCAACTCACTCAGAGATTGGACTTTCTTCCATGTGATCCAACCGGATCAAACGTCCACTCTGAGACGCACCAACCCACTCGGAGGTTGGATTTCTTCATATCATTCACTATAATGTGCTCAAAAGCAACACCAGTCGGGAAAACGGGAAGTCGGGAAAACTGATCTTGTTCATGCAGTCATGGAAAGAACTTACCAGGCTCTGGAAAATCAATCTGGCATCAAAACCAGAAAAAAATCCAACAATATTCTCAGTTCATCTCAGTTTACACTTTCTAACTCTATACTTATGGCATCTACTGATCTTGTTCATGCAGTCATAGGTAGAACTTACCAGGCTCTAGAAAATCAATCTTGCATCAAAACCAGAAAAATCCAACAATATTCTCAGTTCATCTCAGTTTACACTTTCTAACTCTATACTTATGGCATCTACTGATCTTGTTCATGCGGTCATGGGTAGAACTTACCAGGCTCTAGAAAATCAATCTTGCATCAAAACCAGAAAAATCCAACAATATTCTCAGTTCATCTCAGTTTACACTTTCTAACTCTATACTTATGGCATCTACTGATCTTGTTCATGCAGTCATGGGTAGAACGTACCAGGCTCTAGAAAATCAATCTTGCATCAAAACCAGAAAAATCCAACAATATTCTCAGTTCATCTCAGTTTACACTTTCTAACTCTATACTTATGGCATCTACTGATCTTGTTCATGCAGTCATGAGTAGAACGTACCAGGCTCTAGAAAATCAATCTTGCATCAAAACCAGAAAAATCCAACAATATTCTCAGTTCATCTCAGTTTACACTTTCTAACTCTATACTTATGGCATCTACTGATCTTGTTCATGCAGTCATGGGAAGAACTTACCAGGCTCTAGAAAATCAATCTTGCATCAAAACCAGAAAAATTCCAACAATACTTTCAGTTCATCTCAGTTTACACTTTCTAACTCTATACTTATGGCAACAGCTGATCTTGTTCATGCAGTCATGGGTAGAACTGACAAGGCTCTAGAAAATCATCTTGCATCTAAACCAGAAAAAAATCCAATAATAATCTCAGTTCTACTACGTTTACACTTTTTATTCTATACACAATATCACATCTAATCTTTATCATTCAGCCATGGACAGATCCTATCAATCGTAGATAAAATTTGATGCTATAGGAATACACCGGGATAAAACGTCCTCTCAGAGACGCACCAACCCACTCAGAGATTGGACTTTCTATTGGATCCACCTGGATCAAACGTCTTCTCAGAGACGCACCAACTCACTCAGAGATTGGACTTTCTTCCATGTGATCCAACCGGATCAAACGTCCACTCTGAGACGCACCAACCCACTCGGAAGTTGGATTTCTTCATCTCATTCACTATCATGTGCTCAAAAGCAACACCAGTCAGGAAAACCAGACTTCAGAAAATCAATCTTGCATCAAAACCAGAAAAATTCCAACAATATTCTCAGTTCATCGCAACTTACACTTTCTAACGCTATACTTATGGCATCTACTGTTCTTGTTCATGCAGTCATGGGTAGAACTTACAAGGCTTTAGAAAATCATCTTGCATCTAAACCAGAAAAAAAATCCAACAATATTCTCAGTTCATCTCAGTTTACACTTTCTAACTCTATACTTATTGCAACAACTGATCTTGTTCATGCAGTCATGGGTAGAACTTACCAGGCTCTAGAAAATCAATCTTGCATCAAAACCAGAAAAATCCAACAATATTCTCAGTTCATCTCAGTTTACACTTTCTAACTCTATACTTATGGCATCTACTGATCTTGTTCATGCGGTCATGGGTAGAACTTACCAGGCTCTAGAAAATCAATCTTGCATCAAAACCAGAAAAATCCAACAATATTCTCAGTTCATCTCAGTTTACACTTTCTAACTCTATACTTATGGCATCTACTGATCTTGTTCATGCAGTCATGGGTAGAACGTACCAGGCTCTAGAAAATCAATCTTGCATCAAAACCAGAAAAATCCAACAATATTCTCAGTTCATCTCAGTTTACACTTTCTAACTCTATACTTATGGCATCTTGTTCTGATTTTGTTCATGCAGTCATGAGAAGAACTTACCAGGCTCTAGAAAATCAATCTTGCATCAAAACCAGAAAACTCCAACAATATTCTCAGTTCGTCTCAGTTTACACCTTCTAACTCTATACTCATGGCATCTACTGATCTTGTTCATGCAGTCATGGGTAGAACGTACCAGGCTCTAGAAAATCAATCTTGCATCAAAACCAGAAAAATCCAACAATATTCTCAGTTCATCTCAGTTTACACTTTCTAACTCTATACTTATGGCATCTTGTTCTGATTTTGTTCATGCAGTCATGAGAAGAACTTACCAGGCTCTAGAAAATCAATCTTGCATCAAAACCAGAAAACTCCAACAATATTCTCAGTTCGTCTCAGTTTACACCTTCTAACTCTATACTCTGGCATCTACTGATCTTGTTCATGCAGTCATGGGTAGAACGTACCAGGCTCTAGAAAATCAATCTTGCATCAAAACCAGAAAAATCCAACAATATTCTCAGTTCATCTCAGTTTACACTTTCTAACTCTATACTTATGGCATCTTGTTCTGATTTTGTTCATGCAGTCATGAGAAGAACTTACCAGGCTCTAGAAAATCAATCTTGCATCAAAACCAGAAAACTCCAACAATATTCTCAGTTCGTCTCAGTTTACACCTTCTAACTCTATACTCATGGCATCTACTGATCTTGTTCATGCAGTCATGGGTAGAACGTACCAGGCTCTAGAAAATCAATCTTGCATCAAAACCAGAAAAATCCAACAATATTCTCAGTTCATCTCAGTTTACACTTTCTAACTCTATACTTATGGCATCTACTGATCTTGTTCATGCAGTCATGGGAAGAACGTACCAGGCTCTAGAAAATCAATCTTGCATCAAAACCAGAAAAAATCCAACAATATTCTCAGTTCACCTCAGTTTACACTTTCTAACTCTATACTTATGGCATCTATTGATCTTGTTCATGCAGTCATAGGTAGAACTTACCAGGCTCTAGAAAATCAATCTTGCATAAAAACCAGAAAAATCCAACAATATTCTCAGTTCATCTCAGTTTACACTTTCTAACTCTATACTTATGGCATCTACTGATCTTGTTCATGCAGTCATGGGAAGAACATACCAGGCTCTAGAAAATCAATCTTGCATCAAAACCAGAAAAATCCAACAATATTCTCAGTTCATCTCAGTTTACACTTTCTAACTCTATACTTATGGCAACAGCTGATCTTGTTCATGCAGTCATGGGTAGAACTGACAAGGCTCTAGAAAATCATCTTGCATCTAAACCAGAAAAAAATCCAATAATAATCTCAGTTCTACTACGTTTACACTTTTTATTCTATACACAATATCACATCTAATCTTTATCATTCAGCCATGGACAGATCCTATCAATCGTAGATAAAATTTGATGCTATAGGAATACACCGGGATAAAACGTCCTCTCAGAGACGCACCAACCCACTCAGAGATTGGACTTTCTATTGGATCCACCTGGATCAAACGTCTTCTCAGAGACGCACCAACTCACTCAGAGATTGGACTTTCTTCCATGTGATCCAACCGGATCAAACGTCCACTCTGAGACGCACCAACCCACTCGGAAGTTGGATTTCTTCATCTCATTCACTATCATGTGCTCAAAAGCAACACCAGTCGGGAAAACCAGACTTCAGAAAATCAATCTTGCATCAAAACCAGAAAAATTCCAACAATATTCTCAGTTCATCGCAACTTACACTTTCTAACGCTATACTTATGGCATCTACTGTTCTTGTTCATGCAGTCATGGGTAGAACTTACAAGGCTTTAGAAAATCATCTTGCATCTAAACCAGAAAAAAAATCCAACAATATTCTCAGTTCATCTCAGTTTACACTTTCTAACTCTATACTTATTGCAACAACTGATCTTGTTCATGCAGTCATGGGTAGAACTTACCAGGCTCTAGAAAATCAATCTTGCATCAAAACCAGAAAAATCCAACAATATTCTCAGTTCATCTCAGTTTACACTTTCTAACTCTATACTTATGGCATCTACTGATCTTGTTCATGCAGTCATGGGTAGAACTTACCAGGCTCTAGAAAATCAATCTTGCATCAAAACCAGAAAAATCCAACAATATTCTCAGTTCATCTCAGTTTACACTTTCTAACTCTATACTTATGGCATCTACTGATCTTGTTCATGCAGTCATGGGTAGAACGTACCAGGCTCTAGAAAATCAATCTTGCATCAAAACCAGAAAAATCCAACAATATTCTCAGTTCATCTCAGTTTACACTTTCTAACTCTATACTTATGGCATCTTGTTCTGATTTTGTTCATGCAGTCATGAGAAGAACTTACCAGGCTCTAGAAAATCAATCTTGCATCAAAACCAGAAAACTCCAACAATATTCTCAGTTCGTCTCAGTTTACACCTTCTAACTCTATACTCATGGCATCTACTGATCTTGTTCATGCAGTCATGGGTAGAACGTACCAGGCTCTAGAAAATCAATCTTGCATCAAAACCAGAAAAATCCAACAATATTCTCAGTTCATCTCAGTTTACACTTTCTAACTCTATACTTATGGCATCTTGTTCTGATTTTGTTCATGCAGTCATGAGAAGAACTTACCAGGCTCTAGAAAATCAATCTTGCATCAAAACCAGAAAACTCCAACAATATTCTCAGTTCGTCTCAGTTTACACCTTCTAACTCTATACTCTGGCATCTACTGATCTTGTTCATGCAGTCATGGGTAGAACGTACCAGGCTCTAGAAAATCAATCTTGCATCAAAACCAGAAAAATCCAACAATATTCTCAGTTCATCTCAGTTTACACTTTCTAACTCTATACTTATGGCATCTTGTTCTGATTTTGTTCATGCAGTCATGAGAAGAACTTACCAGGCTCTAGAAAATCAATCTTGCATCAAAACCAGAAAACTCCAACAATATTCTCAGTTCGTCTCAGTTTACACCTTCTAACTCTATACTCATGGCATCTACTGATCTTGTTCATGCAGTCATGGGTAGAACGTACCAGGCTCTAGAAAATCAATCTTGCATCAAAACCAGAAAAATCCAACAATATTCTCAGTTCATCTCAGTTTACACTTTCTAACTCTATACTTATGGCATCTACTGATCTTGTTCATGCAGTCATGGGAAGAACGTACCAGGCTCTAGAAAATCAATCTTGCATCAAAACCAGAAAAATCCAACAATATTCTCAGTTCACCTCAGTTTACACTTTCTAACTCTATACTTATGGCATCTATTGATCTTGTTCATGCAGTCATAGGTAGAACTTACCAGGCTCTAGAAAATCAATCTTGCATAAAAACCAGAAAAATCCAACAATATTCTCAGTTCATCTCAGTTTACACTTTCTAACTCTATACTTATGGCATCTACTGATCTTGTTCATGCAGTCATGGGAAGAACATACCAGGCTCTAGAAAATCAATCTTGCATCAAAACCAGAAAAATCCAACAATATTCTCAGTTCATCTCAGTTTACACTTTCTAACTCTATACTTATGGCAACAGCTGATCTTGTTCATGCAGTCATGGGTAGAACTGACAAGGCTCTAGAAAATCATCTTGCATCTAAACCAGAAAAAAATCCAATAATAATCTCAGTTCTACTACGTTTACACTTTTTATTCTATACACAATATCACATCTAATCTTTATCATTCAGCCATGGACAGATCCTATCAATCGTAGATAAAATTTGATGCTATAGGAATACACCGGGATAAAACGTCCTCTCAGAGACGCACCAACCCACTCAGAGATTGGACTTTCTATTGGATCCACCTGGATCAAACGTCTTCTCAGAGACGCACCAACTCACTCAGAGATTGGACTTTCTTCCATGTGATCCAACCGGATCAAACGTCCACTCTGAGACGCACCAACCCACTCGGAAGTTGGATTTCTTCATCTCATTCACTATCATGTGCTCAAAAGCAACACCAGTCAGGAAAACCAGACTTCAGAAAATCAATCTTGCATCAAAACCAGAAAAATTCCAACAATATTCTCAGTTCATCGCAACTTACACTTTCTAACGCTATACTTATGGCATCTACTGTTCTTGTTCATGCAGTCATGGGTAGAACTTACAAGGCTTTAGAAAATCATCTTGCATCTAAACCAGAAAAAATCCAACAATATTCTCAGTTCATCTCAGTTTACACTTTCTAACTCTATACTTATTGCAACAACTGATCTTGTTCATGCAGTCATGGGTAGAACTTCCCAGGCTCTAGAAAATCAATCTTGCATCAAAACCAGAAAATCCAACAATATTCTCAGTTCATCTCAGTTTACACTTTCTAACTCTATACTTATGGCATCTACTGATCTTGTTCATGCGGTCATGGGTAGAACTTACCAGGCTCTAGAAAATCAATCTTGCATCAAAACCAGAAAAATCCAACAATATTCTCAGTTCATCTCAGTTTACACTTTCTAACTCTATACTTATGGCATCTACTGATCTTGTTCATGCAGTCATGGGTAGAACGTACCAGGCTCTAGAAAATCAATCTTGCATCAAAACCAGAAAAATCCAACAATATTCTCAGTTCATCTCAGTTTACACTTTCTAACTCTATACTTATGGCATCTTGTTCTGATTTTGTTCATGCAGTCATGAGAAGAACTTACCAGGCTCTAGAAAATCAATCTTGCATCAAAACCAGAAAACTCCAACAATATTCTCAGTTCGTCTCAGTTTACACCTTCTAACTCTATACTCATGGCATCTACTGATCTTGTTCATGCAGTCATGGGTAGAACGTACCAGGCTCTAGAAAATCAATCTTGCATCAAAACCAGAAAAATCCAACAATATTCTCAGTTCATCTCAGTTTACACTTTCTAACTCTATACTTATGGCATCTACTGATCTTGTTCATGCAGTCATGGGAAGAACGTACCAGGCTCTAGAAAATCAATCTTGCATCAAAACCAGAAAAATTCCAACAACACTTTCAGTTCATTTTTTTTTACACTTTCTAACTCTATACTTATGGCATCTACTGATCTTGTTCATGCAGTCATGGGAAGAACGTACCAGGCTCTAGAAAATCAATCTTGCATCAAAACCAGAAAAAATCCAACAATATTCTCAGTTCACCTCAGTTTACACTTTCTAACTCTATACTTATGGCATCTACTGATCTTGTTCATGCAGTCATGGGTAGAACTTACCAGGCTCTAGAAAATCAATCTTGCATCAAAACCAGAAAAATCCAACAATATTCTCAGTTCATCTCAGTTTACACTTTCTAACTCTATACTTATAGCATCTACTGATCTTGTTCATGCAGTCATGGGAAGAACGTACCAGGCTCTAGAAAATCAATCTTGCATCAAAACCAGAAAAATTCCAACAATACTTTCAGTTCATTTTTTTTTTACACTTTCTAACTCTATACTTATGGCATCTACTGATCTTGTTCATGCAGTCATGGGAAGAACGTACCAGGCTCTAGAAAATCAATCTTGCATCAAAACCAGAAAAAATCCAACAATATTCTCAGTTCATCTCAGTTTACACTTTCTAACTCTATACTTATGGCATCTACTGATCTTGTTCATGCAGTCATGGGTAGAACTTACCAGGCTCTAGAAAATCAATCTTGCATCAAAACCAGAAAAAATCCAACAATATTCTCAGTTCACCTCAGTTTACACTTTCTAACTCTATACTTATGGCATCTACTGATCTTGTTCATGCAGTCATGGGAAGAACGTACCAGGCTCTAGAAAATCAATCTTGCATCAAAACCAGAAAAATTCCAACAATACTTTCAGTTCATCATTTTTTTTTTACACTTTCTAACTCTATACTTATGGCATCTACTGATCTTGTTCATGCAGTCATGGGAAGAACGTACCAGGCTCTAGAAAATCAATCTTGCATCAAAACCAGAAAAAATCCAACAATATTCTCAGTTCACCTCAGTTTACACTTTCTAACTCTATACTTATGGCATCTACTGATCTTGTTCATGCAGTCATGGGTAGAACTTACCAGGCTCTAGAAAATCAATCTTGCATCAAAACCAGAAAAATCCAACAATATTCTCAGTTCATCTCAGTTTACACTTTCTAACTCTATACTTATGGCATCTACTGATCTTGTTCATGCAGTCATGGGAAGAACGTACCAGGCTCTAGAAAATCAATCTTGCATCAAAACCAGAAAAATTCCAACAATACTTTCAGTTCATTTTTTTTTACACTTTCTAACTCTATACTTATGGCATCTACTGATCTTGTTCATGCAGTCATGGGAAGAACTTACCAGGCTCTAGAAAATCAATCTTGCATCAAAACCAGAAAAATCCAACAATATTCTCAGTTCATCTCAGTTTACACTTTCTAACTCTGTACTTATAGCAACAGCTGATCTTGTTCATGCAGTCATGGATAGAATTGACAAGGCTCTTGAAAATCATTTTGCATCTAAACCAGAAAAAAATCCAATAATAATCTCAGTTCTACTACGTTTACACTTTTTATTCTATACACAATATCACATCTAATCTTTATCATTCAGCCATGGACAGATCCTATCAATCGTAGATAAAATTTGATGCTATTGGATCCACCTGGATCAAACGTCTTCTCAGAGACGCACCAACTCACTCAGAGATTGGACTTTCTTCCATGTGATCCAACCGGATCAAACGTCCACACAGAGACGCACCAACCCACTCGGAGGTTGGATTTCTTCATATCATTCACTATAATGTGCTCAAAAGCAACACCAGTCAGGAAAACCAGACTCTAGAAAATCAATCTTGCATCTAAACCAGAAAAATTCCAATAATACTCTCAGTTCATCTTAGTTTACACTTTCTAACTCTATACTTATGGCATCTACATGCGAAGAAATTACAAGGCTCTAGAAAATCAATCTTTCATCTAAACCAGAAAAAAATCCAGTAATAATCTCAGTTCTACTACGTTTACACTTTTTATCCTATACACAATATCACATCTGATCTTTATCATTCAGTCATGGACAGATCATATCAATCGTAGATAAAATTTGATGCTATTGGATCCACCTGGATCCAACGTCTTCTCAGAGACGCACCAACTCACTCAGAGATTGGACTTTCTTCCATGTGATCCAGCCGGATCAAACGTCCACTCAGAGACGCACCAACCCACTCGGAGGTTGAATTTCTTCATATCATTCACTATAATGTGCTCAAAAGCAAAACTAGTCGGGAAAACTATACTCTAGAAAATCAATCTGGCATCAAAACCAGAAAAATTCCAACTATTTTCTCAGTTCTCTCTCTCAGTTTCTCAGTTCACTTTTTATTCTATACACAATATAACTACTGATCTTTATCATTCAGTCATGGATAGATCCTATCAATCGTAGATAAAATTTGATGCTATAGGATACACCGGGATAAAACGTCCTCTCAGAGACGCAACAACCCACTCAGAGATTGGACTTTCTATTGGATCCACATGGATCAAACGTCCACTCAGAAACGCACCAACCCACTCGGAGATTGGATTTATTTATATCATTTCTATAAAGTGCCCCCAAAACAACTATTGTCACAATCGGGGAAATGTCAATAATATTTTCAATTTATCTTAAGTTACACTTTTAAACACAATGCGGATGGCAACAGCTGATCTTGTTATCATGCAGTCATTGGTAGAACGTACCAGTCTCTAGAAGATCGATCTTGTATCAAATTAATTTAAAAAAAATCAACAGTGTTCTGCACGTCTCATCGTTTACAGAGCTTATCATGCCCTAGAATATCAATCCTCCTACAGAACTTATCCCAATACACATCAAACATTAACAGTCTTCTACGCAGTTCATGGTTTACGTGTTTTAACTGTGTTTAACTATTAACACAAACTTAATTCTATTCAGAAATAATTATCTTTTCACTCAATAAATGCAAAAGGAAATTAAAAACTTTTCTAGCCCGCTGATTAAGCGTTCTCTCAGAAACGTAATGGCTCACTGAATAATGATTATCACTTTTCCTAAGTTATAATTCAGTAAATATTTAATGTTAAACTTTTTTTCACATCATTTTTATTGAATAAAAACCCATTTGATTCTCCCAATCAGTAGAAACGAATCACCGTTATTTTCACGCTGAAGGTGAACACGGAGAAAAAGGAAAACTCAGAAATGGGTGATTTTTCACCCACCTTCGAGAAAAGTGGACTAACCCATAAGGTGGGTAAAACGTCTTTACCCATAAGTGAGTACAGATCTCGTACGTCAAAACGGATGTGCATTTTTCACCCATCTTTTAGAAGACGCATATTCGCTGGATGGGTAAAAAGTACCCATCTACACGAAGAACATTTTTGTTAAATTTAAAGATAATTCAATACAAGATTTTAAATTAAAATCAAATGATATGCTAATTAATTGTTTATTTATGACACATTTGAACTATACATAATGATTCATATATTATATAATGTCGACCATCGAAATGGTTTCTTGATAATCAAACGAAGTGCTTCTGGTATAGTTTAATCCAAGATTGTTCCTTAGTAGACAAAAACCTTTGAATCCCCTCCGCGGTGAAACACAACAACTCGAGTGCATTCGGAACCGGAAGGAATCACATGCCATTCGCAGGAAAGCTGGAACCGGGCAGAATGCCAAGGAATGAAGCTCTCCTTGTTCCTCCATGACGATAGTCCATCCATAGATCTTTAAAATGAACAAAGTCTCATTAGAAAAACGACAATTTATGTATAAAAAAATGCTTACCGGTTGGTTTTTGAAAGTTCTTGAGTATATTTACGAAAAATTTCAACCTGATTATCAAATATCACGAAATACATAAAACAATTTACTAACTAAACCGCGACCTCGGCCATGACGATCTCTTGATTTTTATTAAAATTGCTAAGTTTATTTTCAGCCATAATAGAGTGAAAAATACCCACATTCGAGACTGCATAACACACTTTCAAGGTGGGTGTTTTTAGCACATTTTCGTAAAATTGAAATCACCCACCTTTTTGACAGCTCCATACATCTGTTGAAAGTGGGTGATTTTGAAACATAAAATGTGTAATCGAAAATCTCCGTGAAGATTCACCAAAAATATCTTCAACAGCCCTGATCTACACAATCAACACATCTAGGAATCTACTGCCATTTTTTTTTATCATCGCCAGCTCAAGGTCACTGCACGACCAAACCCGCAAACTAGAAGAGAAAAGAAAAACTTACGTGGATACGTCGCAGCCGAATAATTTACACAGGAAAAACCATCACTATACAAACACACGGTATCACCACGGAACTTAAACACAAAATAGGAAGCGTACGAACATTACCGACTTGGCCATTGTCGGGTTTTCCATTTTCATTAATTAAACAACACAAGCATTTCTCAGGGCCATTTTTTTTATTTTTGTCATTTCTTATTTTTTCAACACTTTTCTTTAACGTCTGTTTCCATCATCGTTAGTCACAAAACTGAGGACTTTGCCTCCAACGCTTGCTGAAGTACGCCGGCGGATCATTCTCTGCGCTCTTCGCTCAACCATCGTATTTTGCTCTCTCTCGAATTTCATCAACTCGAAGCTCAGAGAATGTTCGAGAACTAGCAAGGCTATATGTTTTTAGCTGACACTCTAATAAATTGTCAAACATATTTGAAATGTAACACCCTATATTTTCCAACTAATATTCTTCTAATATCACTGAATGAAATCATTTTATTATCGATCATTTCTATTCTATTCTATTTCCTACAAACTCCACAAGTATTACATACATTAAAACTGGCCATCTAATACAAGTCTTCTAAAAAGTAAGGTGGTTCTTGTAAAATGTACTTGCAATTATTGTCTGAAGCCAAAGAATATGGTTTTCAGATTGAATAACATTTTTACATAACAAATAACTAGAGAAATTCAGTGTTCAGTGGATACTTTTTAAATTTAAACCACTTGTTTAGAGAATACATAACACGTATAAATATATCTATGAAAACAAATGACTTCAGTATTGAGTTTGGTCGTTTGAGAATGTGCGTACGACGAAACGTGGAAAAGAATTCCATTGCTCTTGCATCAATCCGTCATGTCGAACAAGCTAGTCAACATCAATCCACAAGCTCGTTCAGCTTTAAAAATATCGACACATTATCATCTCAGCACGAAAGAAATTTGGAGTAGGAAACGCTGGCTCAATATGCACTACTTGAGATTTTGTTTCAATGACGAAAATATAAATTCTAGTTATAATTGTGCTATTCAGAAAATAATACCGAATAAGATAAAAATAACCACCGACATTTCTTATAAAACTGACAGCAAGAAAGTAAAGTCCAAATGATAAAAAAATATTTTTTTTTATGTCAGTTTAGTTATTTGTTTGTACAAATACCAAAAACAATACCTTATTTTAAGTTCATAAGCCGTGGTCTACTAGCACATATTTGAAGAAAAAAAAACAAAAACTGGGTTTTATCTGAAAAATACAGAAGAAATCAAAAACTTGTCAATACTGTGGCCAATCTGAATGCATTAACTCATAAGTCACAAGAAAACTTTTAAGACCAGATCCCTCAAAAAGACAAACTACTGCATAGCCATACAGAACTCATCGTTTGGCAGTTCTAAGCATACCCATAGACACGGGCAAGGTTTATTTTCCTCGACCATTTACTCCTGACTCAATTACCGGTTGTTAGGGTGGGATGATCTATCGTTGTGATATTTACTATTAACACCAGCGTTAGGGGAAAATCTGGGAAATCCATACAATCACGTGTCCAAAAAATATAGCAGGCAGCATATTCTTCCTATGCCATAAAATCAAATGCTGCTCTTGCCTTTTTGGACTGATTGTCGAGATGCGCAATAAATTATTTTCAAATTTTGCTCACTTTCCCATTTCTAGCAGTTGACATGATGGTGGTGTGGCCATTTCTTGGAATATTCAAAGAACTGCTCGATCCAAAACGAAACCAATTCCTTCGTAATTGGTCGGATTACCCTACTTGCACAGAACCGGCTGCGGGAAACATACGCCGCGGAAAATAAAACAAAATATAGCCCAACGTCGACGATGATCGCGGTGCGGATTAACGCAGATGAGAATCAATCGAACCAGGCAGGAAAACCGCGATGACGAGCGACGCACGGTGGGCTATGTGAAACCTGTGAAAGTGAAGCGATAGAATTTTGATTAGGTCCATCCATGAGTTCCTGTTACAGTGGCTGCTCACGTGCACGTGAACGTCAATAAATTATATCGCACGTTTTAGGAGCAGAGTTCTGGCAAAAGAGTACGTACTTCCATCTTTTCCTTTAGAAGTACGCAGACTGCACTCCAAAATATTTCTTGATGTCGCATATTAAGTAAACTCTCCTTACTCGATTTTGAAGAGTTCACTGATTTGTACACAAAAGTGTTAAGACATTCATCCTTCTAAAACCAAGAATACAAATTTGATTTAAAATTCAAGCAAGTTTGATACTTTGATTTTCTTGCCTCAAATATGTACAGACCTGCTATCCGGACCTCGCTAATCTGACGACCTCAGTCTTCGGATCTCGCTAATTCGGAATTTTTCCGAGAAAAGTATCAACACCTGTAACCTGCGAGTTACATTAACCTGTTTTTGAATTTGTCTGCCGAGTGTATTTTGGTAGTTTTGTGCGTCGCTTTAACTGGCTACCCATTAGTGCTTTTTTTTTGTTTACAGGAACATGCACCACCACTGTGGATTTGTTAATATTTTAATTGTGTTTGTTTTCAATTAAAGTTTGTTTAGATTTGTTGTTTAGCGTTTAAATTGTTGCTTTTAAATTATAGTATCCGTTAAGTTAGATTTTAAAATAAACTTAGCGCCAGAGCTCTCTCCGTAGGCTAAAAGACATC
The DNA here is from genome assembly GCF_024139115.2 of Armigeres subalbatus. NCBI lineage: Eukaryota > Metazoa > Arthropoda > Insecta > Diptera > Culicidae > Armigeres > Armigeres subalbatus. The sequence continues at coordinate 93,896,271 of NC_085141.1, forward strand.
AATCACAAGCAACATAACAGTCGCTAACGGTGGCAGGAGTGATATGCATTATTTTGTCTGGTCGATGACGGGAGAGAGAATGTCTATGAGCCACGGCGGTGAGGACGCTCGGTGGATCGTGGTTTGTGTGTCCGCAAAAAGTGAATTAGGTTTTGAGTTGCGTGTCGGCTGGATGGTTAATTCTTCAGCATCGTCGTGGAGTAGAAAATTAGGAGTTCCCAAGCGTGGTTCCGGGAACGTTAAGGCTGTGAAGGTGCAGGGGGATCGCCGCTACAGTGTGGGAAGCTAAACGCAAAGGAAATTGCTTCCTCAGCAAAAGAACCAGAACACCTGCCGCCTTACTGGGGCTCGTCAGAGCCTCGCCCCGTTACACAGTCAGCAGGACGAAGCCAGGCAGCAAGGGGAATCTGGGGCATCTGTGGAATTGCGGGGCCTTACTGAACGCGATAGTGGTTTCGTGTTATACACCACGTCGCTAGGGGGATCCGATAAGGAGCTTGCTCTTCCCTAGCTAAGTGTTGGCGAGCGCACAGCGTCTCCCAAGCCTGAAAGCAGAAGAAGAGAAAGAAGGTTGAAGGTGAAGAAAAGACGAAGAAGAATAGAGGAAGAAGAAGGCGAAAGAAAAGGAAGAAATAGGAGACTGTGGCCTTGCTGCTGGTCTGTCGTCGACGAAGGGAAGTGAGTACCGTTAGGCCGCCTCTGCCGGGGTGAGCTTGCCATCTAGGGAAGCTCAGGGCTTTCAACCCATTTCAACATTACTATGCTGCAGTTTTCAAATTGTGTTATTTTGTTTGGTTCATTTTATGGATTTGACAAATGGATTAATGAGAACTGATAGTCCGCCATCATTTGTTGACGAAGGGTACGTACTTGCAAATAAATTATAAATGAAATATTTTTAAATTCGAGTCATGAAAATGTTCAGATTGCTATGGGTTTGGTTATTATCGCCGTTGAGCTACTCCCACATGTCTAAGTGTTAGGACTGTAGCGAAAGAAAAACCAAGCTGTCTTTGCCGCCCACTGTGTTGCGCTTACCCACTGTGATGCTTTTGCAAGTGGTTCGTTGGTACCATCTGCTAGTGCTCATCATAAAAACATTTCATCATGTCATTTGAGGCTCATTTACGGTGATTAACTTGATTCAGCTCTGTGGACTTGAAACACACTTTGGTTTCTATAGAGATAACGAAAACCATTTTTTTGATATCATGGGGGCATTGAGAAATGAGTTCCAAACCTTAATCCTTTGTTCGATTGCTCATGCATTCTTATTGACTTACCTCTCACTTGAATCTTTCTGCCTTTCATTATCCAGGTGTAACGAAAAGATTATGTTCTACACTTGTATATTCGCAAGATTGCAATATCGTCAGCAACGCATATTTCAGAGCGCTGATCCTTGATTGCAGCATGTATATTTCAGCATCGACAGATTTGCTGACACGTCTGACACATGTCCGGTTCTGATCCATTCTTCGATTGCCTTTGTGAAATCGAACGATTTGCTCGAGTCGTAGTCGATCGGGCATGACGTTTCACACGAAATGCTGCCCTTCTGTAACAGGATGAATCGCAGCTTTACTACTTTTGACACGCGATGATGAGTTGACCTGTTTGTTTTGTTACAGAGTCCGCCCACTACTTTTCGGATAATAAAAACTTGAAATCTGAGTTATAAACCGCGTACTTTTATTTCACTGTTTGATCCATACAAAGATTTATATGATTTTAAAGAAAATAACGCATGCTAGTGCGCTCCAAAACCGACAAAAGCATTCTTTGTGCGAAAGCGTTATATTACACATCATTTCAGAAATTGTACACATCACCCTCTCAATTCAGATCTTGATAGGTTTCTCCCCAGTCGACAAAATGGCCGTAGAGACTTTGTCATAATATCCGCTACTTGCCGCTCTGACGGAATGTACCTATTTGAATACGACCCTGCTGAATCATATCTCTGATGCACTTTACGTCAACATGTTTCAGCCTGCCGTGGTCCTTGGATCATTAACACCTAATGGTTGATTGGTTATTCTCAAAATAGGTCAGAACAGCTAATTGACAATTCTTCCAGCAACCGAGATACACTGCACACTCAAGCCGTGGTCAAGTAACTAACTCGGCTTCAGATCGATGACAAAGATACATTTGTTGCTTCCTACAGTTGCTACACATCCGAACACCTCTGAAGAACAATCTGACACTGAACGTCGATCAATGATATTATTCCCAATCCGCATCACAAAAGTTCAATACTTGCCTTATCATCACCTCTGTACTCCAGTCCAAGGTCCACAGTAACCTTATGTACCGCAGAATCCGTTTGAGATGTGTCCAATGTTTCCTCAGTTGGGCAACTTTGGAACTGACTATAGTAGTTCATCCGATGCACAACCTACTAACTCTCTGTACGGTTTTGATGCTGATTCGATTTTTCCTTTCCGAGTTTTAGACGACACTCCATCGGAACTTCTTCTTACAGTCCAACATATCGAAACGATCCAGACCCTGAAGGTATCTTCGCTGACTGATGCGCGCGATCCGCTTTCCATGTTCTTTCAATACGCATGCAAGAAAAGCAGTGATTTCACCTATGTTTGTCATGTCAAATTCTTTTGACAAGCACGCTTAATATTTCAATCCCTTCAGGTCATTCCGATACAAGGATATCATCCACAAAGTCAAGAATTCGTCTATTCTGGCCTCCAATATAGACACCGATCGCTGTTATCTTGAACCCCAGCCTGGCAATGAATCGATGGAAACGATATTTCCATGCTCTAGATGCCTGCTTGAGACCGTAAGGGACTTATGCAGACGACAGACTAAATCCTGCTCTGACGAAACCTTCAGGTGTGACATGAAGATTTTCGCGTCAATGTTAAAAGGCCGTGCGGACGTCCATCTGATGTATGAACATACGCTCTTGATTACAATGCCAGCATGTGTTCGCGTAACGTATCCAATTTACTACCGGTCAATAGGTTTTCGTGTAATCGAAACCAAAACGCTGGCTAAATCCTCTGGCGACAAGCCGGGCTTTATACGATCTGGATTTCCACCTTCACGGCTTTACCGGAACACCCATCTACACGAAATTGGACCGGCCTTCGGAGCTTCTCCAGGTCCAGGTTTTGTTCCGCAGCAACAACATTCTCATCCTGTATTGCCACTTGCCACTTCGGCCAATCGCTCTCACTTGCAACTCCGCGATAGTAGGTATATATCATACAACCTCACCAGCAAAAGTCATGTCGTAATCAGACCACGCTGCGTTTTGTGATACGACCCAAGATGTCACAGTTGACTTTCACTGGCTTTCTTCAATACTTCACACGAATCAAAAACCTTCAGATTCTTCTTCACCTTCAATCAATTTTTCCATCAAGTTCATTTACATTCTTCGTCGGATTCTCCACTATCATCATCAATAGAATGATAGGGCGACGCTTTTCAGTCCACTTATTGTCTCGTTTCATATTTTCTTCACTACACACTTTCACTTCGTCGATAATCACATCCCGAACGTCACTATTTTCCGTTCCTGAGATTTCAAACGCGATATCCATTCGTTCATATCCCAGAAGATTCCTTTCCAACTTTTCTCGTCCATTTCAGGCGCTTTTGGATATGGTAGGCCCTGGATCCAAAACTCTTAATTTAATTTTGACACATCAGGGTTTCTCCTTCGAACAGTTCGTACGGCGTCAGCTTCTGACCGATCGCGCTCGCCGGACTCCTGTTTGCCAGAAAAGAGCGGTTTGAACCGCCTCACCCCAGAACTTGCGATAATTCCGAATCGAACACATAGAACGAGCTTCTCAACAGCGTCGATTCATCCGTTCTAGTGCCGTTCTGCTCTGGACAATAGGTACAGTAAACTCCATTTTATACCTCCGCTTGCAAAACGTTTGCATTCTTTGCAGGTGTATTCCCGCCATTGCTCAGAACGGAGAGAAATTTTTTTCAAACTTTGCAGATTTCCGCTTCATACTTTGGAAACGCTGAGCTACTTCGTCCTTTGAATGGATTAGGTACATCACCGTGAACCTCGACCAATCGTCAATGAAGGTGAAAAGTATTTGTGGTCATTCCATCCAGATGCGTCACTGCAGACATCAGAATGAACGAGCTCCAGTACCGATTGACCGCGCTCATCTTGAGCGTGAACGGATTTCTCGTTTGCTTTGCTGCTACACGGTTCGAGACCATCGTAGATTTGAGTCACCTGGTTCGACCTTGAGCCTCGTCACATCTCCCTGTTCCATCTGGATGCATTCCCAATTTCTGCTGCTCTTCAAGCAGGTTAAATCGAACTTCCATGCGACAAAGTTCTTGCCATCAAAATGGCGACGCGATGCGTTTCTTCTCGATCGCCATCCATTTTCGCACTTCCACAACCAGAAACACTTCACTCGACCGAAACGCGATAGAATCGTTCCCGGGCCCATAACCTATTGGGCGGACTACTTTCGATAATAAAAATTGAAATCTCGAGTTATAAACCGCGTACTTTTATTTCACTGTTTGCTTCCATACAAAGATATGGTTATGATTTTAAAGAAAAATAACGCACGTAGTGCGCTCAAACCACAAAAGGCCCAAAGCGTTATACACTAATAGAAATTTATTATCAACAGACTGCACTATTTGCTGCGCAAGGTGCCAGTATGATGGATTTTATGATAACGAAATTAAATAATTTGGCGAAAACATATATAAAATCAAATAACAGAGTTTTTTCAACAAACATATTTATAATGGTCACAATTCACATGCAGCGCACATTAATGGTTTCAATTGTTTGATTTAAGTAATTTCAGACAGTTGTTAACTTTCAAACTTTTTCAACGCTACTGTTGATGATCAATGATTAGAACACAATCACAATAAGTAGCAGTACATAATGATATAAGATATAATAAAAAAAATATTTACAAACGTAGATGGTGGTGATAATTATGTGAAGGAACTCAAAGGATTTGTGTTAAACTATGAATTATTTGTCTGAAATTCAGAACAAGTCTAGTAAGAAGAAGAGTATGAAGAAAATTATCTTCGATGGTGGAATTTGTGCTTGGCACTTTATAATAAGATTATTGCTAAACGAGTACGTTAGGGTGGCTCATATTAGTATGGAAAAACTTTTCAATTTTATGATGGGCGTTTTATTCGTTTTGATGCCTGATATTTGGATACAGTTAAATGGTCACAGTTGCGGCATCCGTTGAAGATAAATATGTCAGAAATATCCAAAAACAGTGATCAGTGCCGAGCATACATGATGAAGAACTATGATACTCATTCAGATCGTGAAGAATTTATTACAGAATGTTGAAATGCAAAAGATTATGTTTGACAAGTTATTAGCATTTCTATGAACTGGGGTCTAAGCAAATTTCTTTTTACCTTTGAAAAGAAATAAATTACCCGTAAAATGCTAATATTTTGCTAATAACTCTAATCTTCCGGTTTTCAATAACATCTGATTTAATTCTGTAGAAACTATGAGTACCATGCATCAAATTTGCGTCTAACTCAAATCACTGTTTGGATGTTTCTGCTACATTTGCACATAAACTCAAAAGTTACATCACAAACGTTGACCGATTTGGCGAAATTGTCCAGAACATCAGAACAACAAATGAAAATAGCGGCCCATCAACAAATTTGAAAAGTGTTTTTGAGCCACCCTAGAGTATGTGGTTTCTCTAATTAGAACGATAAAACGTGCTCAGATTCAGTAAGAATTCGCTATTTTAGCATTTTTTTTTCTATGTTATAATATATGAACTATTACTTAATTTCATATATATGTAATAATTTATTATCCTGTATAAAAGCATGCCATTTTCCAAAATGTGTTAACGAGTAGTCCGTCGAGCTCTTTGTAGAAAAATGAAAACATGCGTTTGTAAATTGGCGCTTACGTCACTTTCTTAGATTACGCAGATCAATGATTATGAAGCAATCTACATCCAAAGCCTTAAAGAACAGAAGTTCGATATGAACTAACTTTTATATACCAGTCAACACAGCTCGAGAATTGACTTTCTGTCTGTCTGTGTATATGTATTCATCAGCATGTTATTTAGGTTCTAATCATGTACTAAAAATTAACTCATTTAGTTTGAATATGGCTGAGTATTGAAAGTTAGGATGTACTAACTGGTCCTGTTCTGTATAGAATTGTGGAACTATACTGCCAGATAATAAAGGGCTTGATTTTCTACTTTTCATCGTGTTTGAGGATCGAAATTTCAATTCGTATGATTTGATTTTCCTAAAATTTTACTAGGCATTGTTTTCAACTTGAACTTTGATCTTTGATAAAGTGATCAGATTTTAGGCCATTCGGGACACATTATAAATTGTTGGAAATTAAAAGCGTATTAAATTATTTTGAATCATATTTTTCTCCTTTAACCTATGAACAGTAAGATGCGAACTACTTGAAATAGAAATACTTTTATATTGAAATAAGAAATGTTCAAATTTTGACCTCGTATGGTTAACAGTGTCTGGTCGTCTGAGTGTATTTGAGAAAATTATTTTGAGCTTTTAGTGGAATAATGCCACTTAATATATTAATTCATTAATTCCACATAAGTATCTTGACAGATACGTATTTCGACCTCAACACGACTCGACTCTCGAGTCGAGTCCGTAATGAGACATTGATGACGGCCTTACTGTTGAGGTCGAAATACGTATCTGTCAAGATACACTATGGAATTAATGATGTATTACGTTCTATGACAAGTATTTTTAATGTTATGAAATGAGGGTTCGATTTACTCCAGGACTAAACTTCAATAAGCGAAACATCACTGGTCTACTGGATTGTCTCTTTTATGTAAGATTTTAAGATCTTTGCGATTCAAGGATGGAGACATTTAAAATCCATTTTTTAGATTGAAGCGCCCAGATCCTTCCGACTCAGATGATTGTCATGATATGAGTTAATATCTTAATATTCATATTCTCTAGACCTTCACTATTCAAATGCTTCAGATTCAAGATTTATGCGCCAACCTATAATTTCCACGCCAGTTGATATTTTAGAGTCTATAATATTGAATAACGCGTTTTAAAACGCTGGATCAGAACTTCCTGTAAAATTTGAATTCCGGAAGATATCTCGAAGAATATTCCATCACGAAGTTCGAAAATTTTGAGAGTAAATTAAAAACATTTTTAGCGAGTTTCAAAGATTTTCCGAAGAAATTCAGAGAATTACCAAAAATAGTTCCATAGGATTTTAAAGGAAACTGAATATCCCTCAAAGATGTTTCGGAGAATGACTGAAAAAAATCAAATATTTCGCCAAGAAAATTAAAGAGTTTCCGAGAAAATTCCGATTAATTTAAATACCCATACGAATAATTTGATTAATTATTTTGAGCATCTATGGGAAATGTTACAGAGTTAAAGACTTCACTATTCCTATACAAGTAATTATAATAAGATATAATTACTTTGTTCAATATAGTATTTCGTTTTCATTTGAAAACATTTCCAGGTTGTTATCCAAATGTTGAAAAACACTGAAGAAGTTTTCAAGAGAAAGAAATCAATTTTATATAAAGTGAAATTGTAAAGTAAATGGAATAGTGAAGTATTTCAACTCTACGAAGTATTCACCGAGGAAATTTAAAAATCCGAGCAATTTGCCAAATAATCCGAACGAAGTTTCGAGAAGTTCTCGAGGAAATTACAATGCATTTAACCGGAAAATATTGAATAATTTGTAGAAAATAAAGAATTTAGGAAATTTGAAGAATTTGGAACGTTGAAGGAAATTTCTGATTTTTAAAAGAATTTTCAAAGAAATTTGTAAATCTTGCCGATGATATTTTGAAACCATCAATGATATTTTGAGAAGTCGCAGCAATGATTGTGCGTGGATCGCATTTTTTTTTACAGTTTTTTTATTTCGGCTGAAACGATTCTGAAACCGCAGCGAATTGATTGCACTCGTGATAAGAACGCCGCTATCTTCAATTGTCGGAAGGATTCCAAGCTGAATTTCAACGTGCTACCTGGACTCAAAATCCAGACGTTAGTCCTCGGCTGCTATCGTTGTATCGAGACTCGATCATGTTCGAAGACGGCAGATCATGGCAGGCATGGTTTCAAAGACGGATGTCGGCTCGGGGATGTGTCTCTGATTAGATATGCTGAATGACATTTGGCAGTTCTTCCGAAGGCTACTCAACGAAAGAATAAATTCATGAGCCAGTTCTAATTATTCTATTTAGGGTTATAGGAAAAGACCTCTAATAACCCGCGGGGGTGAATTACACCATCTTACCTATTATGTTTTTGATGCTTCATAAATCACATCATTGACTACTAAATATGGGGCATGCGTTATCATTACTGGGATATTGTGGGAGTCCCAGATATCGGTTCACGCTTTGGTTAGCAACGGTATTCTTCTCGACCTTTCTACCCCTGAGTAGTTAGTGCAAATAGGGCGTCTCGATGTTTATTGTACCTGTTAAGAACAACTAGTACATCCTGCTCCTACACTTCCTGAGGTTCCTTGCCTCCAGTGATTTTTTGAGCTAGTCTTCATAACAAAAGGCACCATTACGGAACATGCGATATGATCAAATTATTTGTAGTGATATTGACCAACGCCCCCAGCTGGTGAGGGATTGAGGATGACACACACACACACATCAATGATATTTTGACGGAAGAATTTTCCAAAGAAATGCAAGCAATTGTCTAGAAATTCCAAAAATGTAGAAGTAATTGAGATTTTCAAACACATTTTTAGAATTCTCATGAAATTTCGAAAATGCCTAGTAAATTTCTGGGAATATGCTGAGGAGATTTTGGAGAACTTTCCGAGAATTCGAAGAGCTTCCTGACGATATTCTGGAAATTTCAAAGAATTAAGTATTCCGAAGTGGATAATTTTACGAACTTTTTCTAGGATAAGAAGAATTTGTCGAGAAATTCCAAAAGATTTAAGTCAATTTCGGAGAATTTTAGATGATATTTAACAAACGTGTTTGCCAAGGAAATATGTAATAATTTCGAGGATTTTCCGAAGAATTTTCTGAAAATTAAGACGAATCTGTAATATTTTGTCATTTCAACAGTTCAGAAAATTAAATCTTTTTTAACCACTTTATTTATTTAAGGCTCAGTGTGTGATAACTTTTGCGAGCGCATTTAAGTACGATATCAAAATGTATATCATCTTATCATTAACAGTTAGTTGAGAAGGACAAAGGCCAAAAATTAAATCTTAGAGAAATTTATCAAATTTCTCGGCATATGATACAGATTGCACGCTGATTCAAGCAGCTCCACAATTTCTGACCAGCACACTTCTCATTCCATTATTATTTTGTGAAAGGGAAAATAATTTTTTCCCACTATTTTAGTATACCTTCCTGGATACCTGATACCTGTTGGCTGCAGCGTCGATATACTATGCCTGGATATAGCTCCATAATCGTCGGTCTGGTGATGTTCTCCAGTTTCCCGAACGTTCAGGGTCCCAGGTTCGATTCCACCGCGCAGCTCAGCGTGTTCGTGGCCTTCACGAAGTCGCCCCTATCTGGTTCTCTGTTGAATATTGTTTCGCCATATTCTTCTTCCGTTGTAGAATCAGAGTTTTGTATAGAGCAAATTCTTTCGTCTCATGTTACAAGACCTGTTGGTTACGTAATCCGTTAAAGGCCCTATTAGCAGCAGCAACGTTTTTCACTATTGAATTGTCATTGTTACATGTCACAGCGTTCATGTAAACAAATCCACAACAACTTAAACACATCCCATAACCACTCTTCACCAACAACACTATTGGCTTCCCTATCTTTCCCTGCAAAGCATACTTTGTCTTGGTAGAGATGTTTGAGCCTATCCTCGCCGTCTCCCTTCAGTGGTCAAAACGCCCACTACTGCTCTGCGATCGATTCCATAAGGTCGATGTCGTCCGCAAAGCCCAGGAGCATATGCGACCGTGTGATGATAGTGCCGTTCCTCCGCCAGATTCCACTGCGCCTTTGAGTGCAATGTTGAACAATAAATCGAAAGTACATCACCCTGCTTCAATCCGTCTAAGGTCCAAACGAGGTTGACACTTCGTCTGCAATCCGAATACTTGATCTCGAGCATCCAGCAGCGTATATCAGTCTAATCAGTTTTGCGGAAAACCATGTTTGGATATTATCTGCCAGCTTATTTCCTTTCACGAATCACACTCTTTGAAATCAATGAACAGATGGTGAGTCTGCAAGTTGTACTACCGGAATTTATCATGATCATCCGTAGCTAAACATCTGATCCGTCGTTGACCGGCCTTCATGAAAACTCGCCTGGTATTCGCCAACTAATGGGTCTTCGGCTGTTAAACAGGATACGCGACAGGATTTTTGCGCCGAGTTCAGAAGGGTGATCCCTCAATTGGCACACTCAGTCTGTGCCTTTCTTATAGATTGGGCATATGAGGCCATCCAACCAGCGCAGGCATTTCTTTCATCGTCCATTCTTTCTGGATAAGGGGATTGATTGATGACTTCCTGTTTGAGAAGCTCGACCAGGATCTCGTCTTGAGTTAGTCACTGTTTTTCAGCTTGTTTGCTAAGCTTCCATCCTGCTCCTTAATACACCTTCATTTTCACCGTTCAACAAATTTTCGGTCATTGCACATAATTAGTAGCTTAGCTCGCGCGCCATTGACAGTTGCGAAAAACTCCCATACTTTCTATCCATGTTCTCCTGCGCTTCAGCTATCACACTCTTCGTGTTGCATTTTTTTCTGCGGTGGATTCGTTTCTCTTCTGCCTCATACTATACCGTTCCCTGTTGGAACGGGTACGAGCCACTAGTATTCGACTCAGCAACATTTTTCTCGTCCGTCACTCGTCTTCATCAAACCAACCATTTCCCTAGGCAACTAGACCAATTTGGTTGCAGCAACTCAAATGTAACTAAATCTGATATAGGAATTACAGTAACTTTTGTGCTGTTCGGTCGTTAGTCGCTGTGCAGTGCCCAATACTCCTGGTGCTTAGTCACAGCTTCATAGAATATTTTCCCACAATCTGTTGACATCGCCAGATCCGGCATGATCCTCTCCGCTCGTCCAGCTTCTGGTATTGTTCAGCAACTCCTTCAACTACAGAGTTGGATATTGAAACGCATCGTTCTGGTTTTTTTCGTAACTTTCACCAAAAGAACGGAATTTATTCGTTCCAGGAGACATTGATTTCCGGATCGGCAACTTGGTTCTGAGTTATTCCGGACTTCAAATTATTATTAACATTTGGCCATTTTCCAGAATTATTTGGAAATGATTTTTTTAGATAAATCAAACATTTCGTACTCAAGAAAAATCTGATTACATGATGCACATAAGAATATTGAACCAGATTGGGTATTTATCGACGATGACGATATTCCAAAAGACTTGGTGTGATCTGTTAGATAACGTGGGTTGAACTCGAGAACGCTTTGGAGTACCTTGAACATGTCACTGAAAAACTGTTACATAGTGCGATATGCTTTTGATGGGATATAAGGCTGATGATGATGACATAGGTTACGGGTTTGCTATGTAGGACTAAGCATGCGGCTTACCTTTATATCATCCCAAAGGCTGACTAGCCTACAGATTCTTGCTGGTATGACGGTGGTATAGCTGCCGGAGGCCGATAGAAGTTCAGTCTTTAAGAGGTATTTGCACACTGCACTTGCGGAAGTTCGGGAGTCCTGATTTGGGAAACGTTTTTGGAACTTCGGCCACACTTAACGTTCGATGACGTGGCTGTCGCCAATGACGAATTTCACTGTTATTGACTTAATTTCACGGCACTGTCACTTCGAGGCGATCAACTACCGCACTTGAGTTCCGGACGCTCACTCTCGGTTATCGACCATTCACTCCAGCCAACGTAGTGAGGTTTCCAACAGGCTTTCACTTGTTCACACGCGGAACAATTCGAGCTTTGACTCTGCGGTACCGACAATCGACGGTCGTCTATATCAACAAGCACAAAGCGCAAGAGACCATCTCTTAAGTCTCGTATGTAATGTAATCTGAGTTGAACAACCAGAGTAAAAGTGGCGCCAAGGTTTCGGATATCTGATCGCCAGGGTTAGTCACGCTTAACCTCCGATATTTTTCCTAAAAACATCTTGATGAAAACTTTGAAGAAAGCGAGGACCTAGCGTGTTGTGTGATTTTACACAGCAATCTAAAACGCTGCATATCCAGTCCTGAATGGGTCAAGAAACGATGCATAAACTATGCGAATTTGATCGGTTCAAAATATGGCCTGTATTTCGGATTCTAAAGAGGATCAGCGAAAACCATCTACGGCTATATATCAACACGATTTCTAAAGTTATACATTCTAGTAGCACTACGAATGGGGCTTTAAATTGTGTTTGATTTCATACGACAAGGATTTCGAAACTAATCATTTATGAATACCCATTTTGGATGTTGTAAATTTAACTTTGTTCACATCTGATGACTTCAATTTCAGGTCATTTTTAGAAATCGTAATCTTCCCTGCATCAGGTCTCACGGAAGCACATTACACTAGACACTATAGTCGGAAGCAGGATCTATGCTGTCAACGCGAAATCTTTGAACAATCGAGAAACGAAAGGTAGAAAAGAGAGAAAGGAACACGTCCGACCTAAAGAGACACTATATACAAAGACGCGAAATCTGATCCTGTAAAAAGAAATCAACTGGAACAGTGAATTTGTGAATGCGAACACTGTAAATGCTGGATTCCAAATCAGCTATCCACTTTTGTAAATAAAAATATTTCTCGCTGTCAATATTTGGTGTTTGCAAAGTTTTTTTATTTATTCGATTGTCATCTTGAAAAGACGGTAATATTAGCTTTGATTGAAAATAAAATAAGTGTTTGGCAACATTCTTGTGCAATAAACTACAGCCGGATTCAAATATTGTTTCTTCCGTTTCCGAACCACAACAGAGAGAAGCTTGGCTAATTCTGTAATCTTCCAATGGATTTTCACCTACAGGCAGCCGAGTTTGTAGCGGAAGTAAGAAATAAGAAAAGTAATCCATATGTCTACTTTTTATAGTTTCATTTTGCGAAGGTGACATTTATTTGCATCACCGAAGGGCAAAATTTTGAAATGCAGAGAATTCCAGTTTATGCGTTTGTTCCGCAGATTGCTGATTTTCCATCGTTGCCTCAAAGACGAACAGCATCAACTCACTCGGATGGTACAATCTCAGTCGGTGACTGCTGTTTTGGTTTCATCGAATAAGACGTTCGCAGAACTTATTTTAACGATGATATGATTGAAAGGCCATTCGAATTTCGTGGAGCATGAGCGATATGCGAAAACAAAGGAGTTATGAAAAGTAATTTTTTAATTTAATGCTGCATTTTTTGATTTTGTAATTTGGTACTGCAGCTTTTTGAATTAATTTCTATTTACAGACGAATCGAAAATCTGGAAAACGAATGAAATCCCGAAGGCGTTAAAATCTCAAGAAGCTACCATTACTAACAGAGAAGCAATCAAAATTTTAAGCCGAATAATACTTTCAACGCTGATCAACTGATGGTTTTATACGACAAGAAGCGGCCAAGAGTGAGTAATGCTCATCACCGACAGTCAAAGACGAAGTTCGTTTGTGGAAAAAGGATACGAACATGCGCGTCAAAAGATCCCATGTCACCGAAAGAACATTACAGAAGAGAAAAGATATTTGCTTTGACACCGGATTTTGCATGACGTTTGATTTACTCTAGACTTAATGAACACTTCATGGATGAAGCTGATTTGGACTTGGTGATCGTATTCGACGAAATGTCTATTGAAGAGGCACGATCCTTGCGCTCCTTCAGGAACTTTCTACGGAAACGTGATGACGGGAGAACCATGTATGTTGATAGTAATCGTTGGCACCTTGACGTTAGCAGTATGGTACTGATAGGCAAATTTTTAGGTCTTCTGATTCGTTGTTTTATAAAAAACACATGAATATTAGTGCTTGGTATTTTTCCTTCAATCCAAACACATTGAAACCAAATCCACAACCAACAGTAAAGGCTGAATCAACAGCGGTTGCGCGTCAGCGTTGAAGTCAGCGTTTTGTACTAAAACGTAATGCCAATAAACGTGAGCATTCACGCTGATTCTTCAGGAATGCCTCCAGCAATTTCTTCAATGTCTTCAGGAATTCACCATCAATTTGCCGAATTAACCGAAAATTCCACCATTTTGACTCCAAGAAACTCTCCACGAATCTTAATGATAAGTTCTGCAGGAATTCTTGATAATTCTTCTGCGTTGTTTTCATAAAAAAACTGAAAAATTGCACCGTGGAATTCCTAACAATATTCCGTGAAAATTCCGAAAATTGCCAATAAACATTCCTGAGAATTCCAAAAATCTGAACTTCCTGTGTAAATTCCATATTTTTTCGAAAGTTTCGAATAATTTTCGAAAATTTCAAAGAATTTCTCCAGTATACCGAAAATTTATACAGAAATTATACGAAAAAAAATCAACAATAATTTTGAGGAGTTCTAGATTAATCCCAAAGATATCCAGAAAGAATTCTGGTAACTCAAGATTTAATTGGACATCCTGTAGAGTTTCTTCGAAAATTCCTCCGTGAATTCTTCCAGGAGTTCAACTTGCAGATCCTTCAAGAATTCTCCAGGATTTCCTCCGAGAATTATTCCGGTTCTATCAGAGTTCCATGGGGCTCTCTAAAATTCTTCCGAATTTCTCCAGAATTTCTCCGAATTATACAGAAATCCTCCAGAAGCTTGATACCTGATTATTAGGTCGCGGTCCACGGTGTGTGTTTGACGCGATCAGGGATTAACACAAGAATGAGCAGTGGGTATCAGTATATACAACGAATCAATAACAAAACGAAAAGAGGCAAGTCCCAAATAAAATGCGGGTATACGAGTGTCCCCGAAAGGGCGACGAGCGCTCAAGCCACGCTTGTGGTAGAGCAAAACTGATACTCCACGTAAACACCTCCTAGGTTAAGGTGGATCATGATCAAAGAGGAGAGAATGAACAATCTCCCTACTCTTTGAAGCTGCAGGTTACGAACCTACGAGACGAAGTGGAGATAGAGAGTCAGTCGCGATAGCAGGTGCATAATTCCGTGAGTTGGGGCAACAAGACAATTTTCTGAAAAGCGACAGTTATAAGACGAGACAAGATCGGTGAATTTTTCCTTCATCCTACACCGTGCAAGGAACGTTTTAGACCCTAGTCCTGAGTTTCGCCTTTAAAAATAAGGTGAGGGACACGCGGCAAAGTCAAAACCGAGTGATGTGATCCAGAGTCAATCGATGACAATCGACACCACGCGTGCATGCAAGTCAAGTGGAATTTTAAAATCGATGGTGGCTGAGATCCGGGACAGCAAGTAGCTGCGTGCAAGTGTGATGGGACTTAGAAAGACTCTTCAACATCTCCGTCAAGTAACATTTCGGTGAACGGTTATCCGGTGGCTAGTGAGCAAGTAGCCTGCGGTGTATATGTGGAATGCGACGGGCTCATGAAAGAAAAGAAAGTCTTCAACTTCCCAGTCGAGTAACATTTCGGAGGACGGTTACGGTGACAGAAGTGTTCCGTGGAAGAGAGTAGCTCGAATTGGCCGACGGCATAGTGAGGCTCGGCGTGCCGGTGGTAGAAGTGGCTCCAAAGATCTCAAGGGCAGTGAGCGGGAAAGAGGGTGGTGAGTTCGTATGGTGAGGGCAAAGCGGATGGGTGACGGTGATGCAGGTGGCCCCAACGATAGTGCGACGTCTAGTTAAGAAAAATTTGAATAAACTCTAGTATTAAGGTAATAAATCAATATATCGGTCGTTATGAACTTAATGACTGTAGTTAGACAAAGAGGAAAGAAACTTCACTTTCAGGTTCACCCACAACAGTAGAAGAGAGCGACCGGTGAGTAGTATTTGGTATAACCCTGTATCTAAGTATCTGTTCGAGTAGTGAGCAAAAAATCGTCGGTAACAATTGGCGCCTCCCAGAATTTCTATGGGAGCTCTTCAAGGAATTCTCCGGAGGTCCTCTGATGATGATGATGGTCCTGCTACATACCCCTACAATAGTTTCCACTAGATGAGATTTGTCTATAAGATAAATTCTCCAAGATTTTTTCGGAGAAGTCTTCGTAGATATCAGAGTTCCTCCGGAGGTTCTAAAATCTCCGGAGTTTCTTTAGAAATTCCTCCGGGTATTCCACTGAGCTTTTCAGAGATCTTCAGGCTTTTCAGGAAATCATTTAGGCTTTCTTCAGAAAATTAGCTGGAAATTCTTCCAGAAGTTCTTCCGATAGTTTTCTGGAGTTCTCCAGGAGGTCATCTAGGGTTTCTCCCTGAAATTCCTCCGGGAGTTCTTACGGAGCTCCTCCGGCAGTTCCCTGTGAATTCCTCCGAGAATCCAAGAGTTTTATGAGCATTTCGAGTTTCAGCAGTTCCTAGAGAAGGAACTTCCGAGTATTCGGAGGAACTCCAGAGAATTTCAGAGAATTCGGAGAAAGTATCAGAGGAATTTTAGAAAGAATCTGAGAAATCCTGAGAACCTCGAAGAACTTCTGATGAATTCAGGACAACCCTGCAAGAATTCTTAAAGGCCTGAGGAGCTCCCAGAGAAATTTTCCGAGGAACTCTGAAGGAATTTAGATAATCCCAAAGAAAGCGTTAATGAACCCATGAAAGAAAGTCCGAATGAATTTCCGGAGGAACTACTAGTGGAACTCCGGAGAAATTTTCAGAGGATCAGCCGATGGAATACCGATTTGAATTTTAGGAACTTGAAATCCCATTTCCTTGAAATTCCTGCCAAATATCCTCAAAGAATCCCTGTAAAGTTCTTGGAGAGATTACTAGAGGAACTTTTGAAAACTTGGGAGCTCCCGGAGGAACTCCCACAAGACTCCAGAGGCATTCTCACAGAATATGACACAATTATTGAGAAGTTCTAGAAGGAATTCCTGGAGAAATATCAGAAGGAATTCGAAAAAATACCAGGAGGAATTAATAGAAATTACCAGATGAAATCCAGAAAGTATTCCCAGATGAATGGCTGTTCTTTGTTTGTTCTGAAGAAATTCCTGAAGAACTCTTGGAAGATATCTTGAGGAACTCTAACATTAATTTCCGAATGAAACTGGAGTAAATTCGAGTGAAGTCCGGAAAGAATTCTAGAACAATTCTGCGAAAAAAATCTGAGAAATTCAGGTGAGAAAATTTGGGAAAACTACATGGAAATTCTGAAGGATATTCTGAATAATCGGAAAGAATCCAAATGTAATTCTAGAGGATTTTGCTATTGAATAGAGGATTCCCAAAAAAGTCCTGAAGTTGCTACCTCACACCTCGGAAAATTTCCCGGATTTTGGTCCCGTGATTTTAAATGGGATTTTGATTTTCCGTGCCAAATCTCGAAAAATCGATATGCAAAAATACATGGGAAAAAATCCGGATCAAATTCGAGGTGTGAGGCTACCTTATCGGAGGAATTTAAGGAAGAGTTCCTGGAGGAATGCCCAAAGCAGTTTTATAGATTAGCAGAAATTTGAGAAATCGGAGGATTTCTGTCAAATTACTGAAGAAACTTCTAGTGGAATTTTGGGAGGAAATTCCATGTATCTTGGAACTCTAGAATTTATCTGAAGGAAATGTCGCAGATTTTCCTGGAAGAATAGCCGAAGAAATGTCTAGAAGAAAACTTGAAGGAAGGAAAGAAATCTCAAGAAACTTCCACATGAATTTCCTAAGACAAAACTAGTTGGGGTTTCTAGATAGAGAAATTACAATTAGGAGAAGAATTTCAAACGATATTCAGAGGAATTTGTGGATAATTTTCCGGAATTTGGAAATTAGGAGCTTCTGAAGGATTTCAGGAGAATTCTTGCTCGAGTCGTTTCTGAGTTGTTTTGAAATTTCATATAGTATGGATCCTGGATACGTTTATAAGTTTTTTGGGAATCTTTTGAATTTCAAAAACTTATTTCTGAATATGATTGGATCGTAAAGTGCACATGTTAAAGCGAATTCATTTCAGTACCCGTTCAATCTTTCCACTATTTAGGGCGGGGGGGGGGGGCGACGGCCCCCCTGCCCCCCTCTGGCTACGCCCATGACGCTGGGCGTAATTTGGAACTGGGTGGTGCGGATAGAATCAATTTGGTTGTCAAACTGAAGCCAAAATTTTCTATTGTGCCGGAGCCAAACATTGAAGATTGTGGTTATGTTCGTTTTAGATCTTATATTGAGAAGTATTGTTATTATTTGGAGAAAAAATAAGTTTGAGTTTTGCATTCTTTGTAACAAATATATTCACATTATATTTCGAGTGGATAATTAGTAGGAATGAAACTTAAAACGCACTCGTTACGAGATTTCACGAGATTCAGCAGCTGATTGGGGCAGGAATGTATGTTAACCATCGTAAAGTGATGTAGAGTCTCGGGCATTTGTGCGCCATCGTGCAGCATGGAAAGAGAAATTCTAAGAGCGGGAAATGTTTGACAGCCGGAGAACTGCAAAATAATTCTGATTATGGGATTGATTTCAAAATATCCCGCTACTCGCTTGAGAGCAGAAAAGCGACTCTATCCGCAGCACCCAGTTTGGAAGTTTTGCCGGACGTTGTACATGTGTTCAAATCAGCAGTTCAAGGTTGGATCAACAACAAAGTTATATTTTTGCTTCCAGATGTAGTTACTGCCAATGGTTTGTGCACAGCCGGGGTCAATATTCAGCACATAGTTGATCTCGTGAAAGTCGAAAAGCATAATCTACTGAAAGTAGCTTCCAAACTCAAACCTGAGGATGTAGAATTTCAAAGAAAAGGTAAATTTGACGCTATGAAAGCTCGTTTCAATGAGACCAAAGCAAGCGTTTTTCGGGCCAAGGGAAAATCTTGTTTCGTTGTTTATGCTGAGGATCATCTTTCACCCATCAGTCTTTTCTCTAGAATTAGCATTGGAAGATGAACGAAAATCTTGCTTATTAGATGAAAATCCTGTTTCGGTTCATTGCTTTTACCTCTCACTCACTTTTCGCGAGAATTATCGCAGAACAATTACAAAATTGTATGGCCGCGCCGGGATTCGAACCCAGAATAGTAACAATAATAGCTGTGGGGATGCGCTTACTTTAGCCACACCACCACGCTATCTGTATGAAAGCGTTAAGTTATTTGTTCCACATAAGCTACTACCATCTGCATTGATGAAGCCACGAAAAGACTCGAATATGAAAGAAAAAGAGCAAACCAACGTTTAGCGGCAATCGAAGTGAGCGAAAAATTGTTATCACTCTCCAGGCTGTTTTTCTTTCCCGAAAAGCAATTTCTCCCCGAAAACTTTCGTGAGGGAAAATCATGTGCTTCTGAGATTGAGTGAGCATTACGAACCCTGTATGAAAGTAATCAACTCAGAGAAGTTCGTCAATTCAAATGTTGCAGCTGCTCTACGGTTTTACAGCCAGGCAACGAAACGCCCTGAAATCCTGGCTACTGCTTTTTTTGTAGAGTGTCTATCTAAATGGTTCAAAATGTCAAGCAACAGAGCTCTCGTTATGGCACTGAGCAAACGCAAGTATCATTAGGGGAAGTGCACCGGTTTTGGCCAGCTTAGTGCCTAATTTGGCCAACCCTGAAAAATACTTATTTTTCCAAAATAATTAGTTAAAATCAGCGTAGAAGTGTGAGAGATATATCTCTTGTTGGAACTAATAAAACCTTCGTGAATTGCTTCATTTTTGGAGCTATTCACAAAATTGGCCAAATTAGGAACATGGCCAAAACCGGTACAGTTCCCCTATTAATATATTGTACAAATGAAACGAAATCGTATGATATATCCGATATAATACTAATATAACTTTTTTCTTTATTCTAATTTTAACTATAATTTTCAGGGAACTACGAAGTTTATCAAGAAACGCTGCAATTTTTCTCATTTTTCAAAAGCATGATTTTTTCAATTGGAGTTGGGTACCAAAGAAAATGAAAACCTTGGCAATCGTCCATAATTCTAGCAACAAATTCAATTTTAAGATTGCAAGACTTTTTTTTGAATACAGAGGTTATGTTATGACTTTCTCTTCACATCACGCTTCACGCAAGATTTGAGAGTATTTTCTCTCAAATTCGCATCAGACAAAAAAAGCCTACAGCGCTACAATTCAAAAATCTATTGAAAGCAATTTGCATATCGCAGTATCTTAACAGATGTTCAGGGATCATCGTATACTACCGACGGTAGAGAATGGTTGGTAGACTTCCCTAGCAATATACGTCAATTATCAAGACAGAAAACGTGTGAAAAAGAAAATTTACCATTGAATTCGTCATCAGTTGTATTTACGCCAATTCAGTTTTCGCCACCGAGTTATATTTTGAACGATTCTGAGCAGAACGTATTATATCATATTGTTGGTTCAATTGTCAGAAAGATTTCCCAAAAAGGTGGTGTTTGTAGTTCGTGCGTAGAAAAATGTATTTCACCCCAACCAATTCTGACAAACTTTAGTAAATTTACCATTCTCAAAGATTATACAGGTCAAGCGCTAGTGTATATTAATGAGAAAACTTTCACATTCTTCATTCAGCTTGAAAGCATTTTCAGAACTCATGTTCACTTATCAGATACTAATGAATGTAATCAATTAGAGAAAATTCTCTCCTTATTCAGTTATGTTGAGGCAGATCACTTCTTAGATTGCCATAATATCAAAGAAAAATTTGTCAGGAAATTCGCTTTATTCAGATTAAAAACACTAGAACCAAAGAAGAAAAGGAAGTTCAAGTTTGACAGTAAATCAATGGCTTTGTAACAAAACCGAAACAAATAAATGTTCAAGTCGTACATAAGAAATATAATTTTGAAAAATAAATATTAAAACATATATTTCTCTTCTCTGACATCACATCCCTTACTGATTATTATTACCATGCGGCTAAGCGGCTGAGTACTTCCACCAATATTAACTCTGAGGTTTCTAAGCCAAGTGACCATGCATCTTCCCGCTAGGCTAAAGCCCCTTCGATATATTTCCATGTTTTAAATTATAGAATCAAGAAATAATATTAATTTTTCACATTCATCAGATGATCCTAGAAAAAAAAAAACTTTTCTTTGAATTATATGCTTTCATTCCCTGTTTATTTCACACCACGTAATTTATATAACAAATAGACTTTAATAATTTAATATTTGTTGATCTGAGTTAAATATTAAATATATTTTTTAAATACGATATTTGAGATAATACCTAATCAAATGTTTCGCTTGATTTTTTGGAATGACAGGTCTGTTGCTCGATTGGAATGACACTGACAATAAACTTGGAATTCCAATTGGAACATTTCCTGTCTTTGTTTATAGTGTCTTTAACCTGAACCAATTTTTCGGGGTACACTGACAATGTACGTGCCGTCAAGTTGCTCACGGGTTGCGTTCGACGTATAGGAGCTCTGGCTATCAACTTAGATTCAATTTTCGTGGTTAGTTAGGAAGTAGGAAGGAATATTAGTGAGTGGTTTTTGCTATTTGAAGACCGTGCTTTACCCTGCGTCTCAATAGAAACGACAGGAAGAATCGTTAGTTATGAGATGTTATGAGCATTTCCACAGGATTTTTCTTCAAAAAACGAAGAAATTCATTTCAACTTCAATTTATTTTTTTATTTTTTTAAATCTTTATTAAAGTGATTTTTAAATTAAAAATAAAGTTCATCACTCTAATTTTTTTTAATTCTCACGAATTTCTTCTAACTTTTAAAGTCGTTTTTTTAAATTGGGGATTGAAATTTTTGTTATACGATCAGATTTGCAAAATAAAAAAAAACTTCAACATGCACCCCTAAAAAAATCATTTAATTTTCGGTACTGTGACACTGACATATGCGAGCGTCACTTTTGATGTAAAATTAGGTGATACTTTTTTTGACAAAGAAACTGAAACTAAAAGATTAGAACGAGAATCAAACATAAGCTCGCTGAGTGAGAGCCCAACACGTTACCACTCAGCTCTCTTCGTTTTCCCTCTAGTGATCGAAGTAAAACGGGTACTACGATTTGCACTGGAAAAGGATTTCACTGCATCAAGTCATCAACTGCTTGAGCGTTAGTTGGGTGTGGGTCGCACCGGGTGCTGTGTTTAGGTGCCGTGACATGTTATTTTAAATCCTCTGGCATTAAAAAATACACGATTTAAGTTTATGTCATGTGCTTTTGTGTCATTCTATTCGAATATGTCACCTGTAATACACTGGTGGAAATAAGTATAAAGACAAGCACGGTTTCCATACAAAATGGCCATATTGGGAAGTCAATATTTCGATTTGTAGTAATTCAATTGGGCTGATTTTTTGCCAACAAGCCTAAAATGACTTGAATTTTTATTTAATGATAGTTACATTTATGCATATATTCTGGTTATACGCGTTTCTGTTGGAAATAATTATAAAGACAGTTCCGTTGTATGGAGCTCCATATAAAAAAGTGGTGTCTTTAAAATTATTTATTATTTATATGTATACAATTTACTCAAAGATCGAAAGTTCAAGTTAAAAACAGGTGCCTAGTAAAATTTCAGCCAAATCGAATCGCTGCGAATCGAGATATCGATCCTCAATCATGATGAAAATGTATGAAAATCATGCTTGTCTTTATACTTATTTCCGGCGGTATATTCATATTTTTTTGGTGTGTGGAAATATCCAATTATTAACAGTTGAACTATTTTTAAACAGACTGTCAGACGACATTCACTCCAGGGATAACTACTGTGCGGCGGGACGTTATTTGCTTTGTCGATCGCGCAGGGAAACTGGCCAAACAATGCGGTTTGCGGTCTCGTGTGAAGAATTTATGCTTACATTCGAGCGGATGCTCGGTTAGATTTAAACCGCAACGTTATTTTGAAGTTTGATCGGGGAATGTGAATTAATGCGCTGTTGAACTTTCCGATGTTTATCATTCTTGATTTTTTTGTGTATTATCTCGAGTGGATAGGTAATTATATGCAGTCCTAATTGCCTCGTAATTCATTCGATTGAAAGCCGTCTTATCTAATGTTAAGGTTAAACTACATTTGTGGCACTTTAAAAACACTATAATGTCCGTCTCTCATATCTACAAACTGAGAATTTTATTAATAGAAAGATAACATTTACTAAGAATGTGCATATTGGTTCCATATTCCCTTTCGATTATTACAGCTCCGCAAAAATATTTACATTTTTGGCTCATTCCAACATTAATCGCTTCGCAACAAAACTCAATCGACAGCTGCTTGATGGAGACGCGTGGTTTATTATTCTTGGTGAGATTTTCTCGCTGAATCATTTAGTTGTTTAAATTGGCATATGTATTCTGGTTGCAATAAAGTTGTATTGGACTACTCTTGAGATTTTATGATTTTTTACCACTTCACGTAGAAGGTCAGATGGCGGTATATAAATCGATGAACATGGTTGAACTGAACTTTGTGTGAAATTTGAAGTAGAGGATTCACGCTTTGATTTTTGAAAATCAAGCCTTATGGTAGTCAGATATCTTTATTATTCTTTATTGAAGAACGCAGTGAAGCAATTTCACCACAATTATTTGCGGTTTAGCATGCCATGCTGTGAAGATGTTTAATGCATACAACGACACCACAATAAAAAGACAAATAACAGGCTACCACCGAAACCGCAAAACTATCGCGTAGGCGTGTGTGAGCATTTTAGGAGAGTTTCCCAAAAAAGTCCAATCAATTTCTCATCACGTTCTGCATCGCAGAACATGTGACAGGAGCACCCAATGATCAACAGGTGCTTCTAGCGCCGAATGATGGCCGTTGAATATTCAATTGGTTTGCATCGGCATTTATCATCGGTCGCAATTCTCTTCCCATGCTGTTTTATTCCACCCACAACATTTATTTTCACTTACTAATGGTAGTACGGTCGACAAAAATGATCATATTTGCATTCCAACATGTTCGGCCATCCCGCCTGCTAGCGCATGTCGTATAAATTGGGGAGAAATATTGACCGATAATTGATAGCGATAATAACTATAGATACTGTGGATTGCACAGATACGCGGATAAATGTTTCCTAATGATGTCATAAAATTTTACGTCACACGACCTATTGTTTAGATTCTAATCGTGGTATTATGCTTGGCTGGCTGTAAAAGTTGACTAGTCGGTTGACTCAACTTGTCTTCGCAACTTACTGTGTCTATAATAATAACGATTCACCGCCATGTCATTTTAAACGGAGAGTTATTGAATTTCAAAAGTAAATCTCAATCGCGGCTACGGAAACTGCCCGGGGTTGATGTAAATGGAAACGTGGTTTGCGCGGATTTTATTGGCATAAATTTTAATGACACAGATGCTTGCTAATGGTGAATGTTCCAGCAAATTGTTTTTTCACTGGGGAACACGTGTATTCGGGGAGAGATTTCCAGAGCTGCGGTCAGTTGTTAGCATATCGGGAAAGTAGAGATTAACAAGGTTAGTCAATGGTAGACCTGTGCGCCGCCGTGAAATCGGAAATGGTACTTTGGCTGAGAAATTTGGCAGTTGATGTGTAATGTTCACTAGATACCTTTATTTTCTTGCTCTAAGCATTTTCTGTTTAAATTAATTAATCATGTTTCAGTAAAACATTTTGTTGTGTAACTGAGTGGAGAAAAAAAGCATTTTTTTTAATTGCTTCATCACATCCAGAAAAAAATGCTAGAATAAATATTATTATAAATACCTTTCGTATCAGTGGTGACAAATTCGTGGTGGTTCAAGAATTCGTGTACTTGGTCTCGCTGGTGACCGCTGATAATGATACCAGCTGACTGATTCCGAGGCACATCGTGGCAGGAAATCGCACATACTTTGGACTCCTCGCTCCGATCGAATAGAGCTCGCTGCCTTACCAAACTGACTATCTACGTAACGCTCATTTCACCAGTAGTCCGCTACGGACACGAGACCTAGACAAAGTGCTGCGTAGCATCGATGCGTGGTGCAGATCTGGTACAAGGATGAGGAAAATGAACCATGAGTTGCATTATCTGTTGGAAGAACCATCCATCGCTCACATCGCGAAAATCGGATAACTGTCAGACAATAACCCGGTAAAAAGCAGTATTCCATTCAGCAGTTTTTCGTAAGAAATGTTTTACAATGCTGATGTTATACGATGGTATAGACATGTTCCAACTACGCAATTGAACGAATCGTTTAATGCTACTGATAATGACAATTCTATACCTATATTGATGATTACTTCTAGAGTCCTTTTGCTCGATTTTTATACGCGCATTTTCTATATTTTTTTTAAAATAAACTCTCGCTTATCTCATGTCGTTTTTACCCGTCGTATCCGCCGAAAATATTGTCATCGGCACCGTGATCTATTATTAATGATGTGCATCAAATAAATACGGGAATTGGAAACAAGATTCGCAGAACATGCAAATGAAATACATGTGGAACAATCAACATTGCATCGATGATGTTTGTGGTTTTCCGAAAAAGATATTGATAGCGAAATCCCGCAAAAGAAAATTTCGGAGAAAATCAGTATATGGCAAAACAAGATTTTTCTCCATACTCAAATATGCGGGGGATTGCCACTGGGCTCAGAGCGCTCATTTTTTTCTTGGGACATAGGTTCTTAAAAATGGGGGCCCTCCTTAGCCGTGCGGTAAGACACGCTGCTTCAAAGCAGGACCATGCTGAGGGTGGCTGGGTTCGATTCCCGGTGCTGGTCTAGGAAATTTTCGGATTGGAAATTGTCTCGACTTCCCTGGGCATAAAAGTATTATCGTGCTAGCCTCATGATAAACGAATGCAGAAATGGTAACCTGGCTTAGAAACCTCGCAGTTAATATCTGTGGAAGTGCTTAATGAACACTAAGCTGCGAGGCGGCTCTGTCCCAGTGTGGGGATGTAATGCCAATAAGAAGAAGAAGAAGAAGAAGAAGAAGAAGAAGAAGAAGAAGAAGAAGAAGAAGAAGAAGGAGGAGGCTCCTAAAAAGGAAGGGTGAGGCGATATTGGCTAGGATAAATAATGGCAGGCTGTTAGATTCATAAAAGGAACTTTTATATGATTTATTCTGATACAAATGTTGGCTTACAAGTATTTGATACACACTAGCCATGCAGTTTTAAAAATTCAGTTTTTTACTTTGCACAAACATGGACCTAACATTACTTGCAATGTACATATATCCTTATAATACTGATAAAAAAAATCACCTGAACTCATATTTTGAGAGGACAGATATCAGAACGTCGGCTTCAGATGCACGTTCACCTAAATTTGGGAGATTTGTGCCATCGCCTCCACAGCCTCGCGCATCAAACGGGGAAGGAAGTGAACAAAAAGGAAAGGAATATGGATGGGAAAAAATGGGAAGTTTGGGGAAGGGACCCATGAAGAGGCCATATAACGTATAAACGTACAAAAGCTCATAGCTCCTTAACACAACGGGTTATGAACAACAGAATACTTTGAAGGTTCAAGGTTCTGCAGTGAATGGGGAAGGGTCGTTTGGCCGAAAGTCATTTGACCGAAAGGGTCGTTTGACCGAAAGGGTCATTTGGCTGAAAGGGTCGTTTGACCGGAAGGGTCATTTGGCCGAAAGGTTCATCTGGCCGAAAGGGTCATTTGGCCGAAAGGATCATTACGCTGAAAGGGCCATTTGACCGAAAGGGTCATTTGGACGAAAGGGTTATTACGCCGAAAAGGTCATTTGGCCTATTCGAACATAATTGAACCAGTCTAACTGTCCTAAAAAACCATAATAGTCATTCACAATCTTTATGTAATATTCTCCACTCTCTGTGCATTGTATTGGTTTTGCTGTTCCCCATGCACTACATTTTGCTGAGAGAAAATAATAATAAATTTAGTTAGTACCGATTCATCCAAGCGCGCGCAGATTGTTCTGTAGATTCCCGCGTATTTCATGTATAGCGTACACGTCTGTCTGAATAGAATAAATCGCGTTAATTTGACTTCAGCACAGCTTTAATTCAGTGCCGCGTTCTAACTGTCCGTTCCCAGTCGAACTTTAATTCCCGTCGAAATATGACCGATAGGGTCATTTGACCGAAAGGGTTGTTTGGTGGATTGGTCATTTGGCCGAATAGGTCATCTGAAAAGTGAGAAATTAGGAATGAGACGTCTCTCTTCTCACTCTTCATTTTTCTCTTCTCACTGTGTAAAACATCCCACTGCCCACTTCGCACTACTCACTTTTCACTTTCCAAAGGTCCGTTTTGGTCAAACGACCCTTTTGACCAAATAACCCATTCGGCCAGATAACTTTCGGCTTAATTATCTGTTTGGCCAAATGGTAAATTAGGACAAACAATTTTCGGCCTAGTGAAATTCGGAATGGGTTTCGGCCAAACGACCCCTTCCCACATAGTAAGTGTTTACCAAATACTTGGAAACGCAGTTGCGCACTTGCGCACTGGGCAATTACATATCAGAAGATAAGAAATACCATAATCGGATTCACAAATATCACAGACAAATAATTCAACACGTTGAGTATTTGCCATGTGATAGTTGAGTCGGCAGTGCCCTGTCACGGCCTTGACTAAGACAGTGAAATTCTGTTTAGACAATAGAGGTAGAAAGCTATAGAGGAAGATTGTTGCTGTCGTGACTGGGGAAGCATCTTTTGCTGGCGAAGATAGGGCGCTAAATTCAAATTAGGAAAAATCAGTACGTTTTGACGGCTTTGGACAGAATGTCGAAAGACAAAAGGGCGAAGGACAAAAGGTCGACGGACAAAAGGTCGAAGAGACAAAAGGTCGATGGGATAAAAGGCCGAAGGGACAAAAGGTCGAAGGGACAAAAGGTCGACGGGACAAAAGGTCGAGGGGACAAAAGGTCGAGGGGACAAAAGGACGATGAAGCTGAATAATTAGTACTTGTTAGATCCTGCTCTTGTAACTCGTGTCTCTGCATGAGTGCATGTTTGAGTGAAACACGTTGGTTTTGGTATCTTTGAACCAGTTATACGACTATATATGAATTATTTCGCAGCTAACCAACGCGACTTCCTATACATTCCGATGTCGATCATGAAGATACAGAAGATTGTCAGTCGCTTGTAGCAATGTGTGTCAAATTCATTTTCCACTCCTCATCATGTATTAGATGGGGATGTTATTTGTTTTAATTCAACGTGATGTCGTTATTGGTTCTAAATAAGAAATAAACATTGAAGTATGTACACTAAGACTGGCCTTAAGCTTTACATAACAGCTTAAATTGCATATTATTCGGTGATTCAAACGTACGAATCATTTTAATTAACACTCATACACGCGTGATGTTGTATTTTGTACAACATTAGCGAAAAAATCTCTATCTTGGTACACGGTATGAGTGAGTTTGCATGAGTGTTCCAGGACCGCGCGCATCCCGAACGGTTTATAAGCATGATTATGCATATGCATATTGCATATTAATGGTAGAGTTTTGTGTAGAAATAAGAAGTTGTGGGATCATGTCAAGATTGGGTTATCGTTCTCACGAACAGTCTATAAGTCGGCTATCTAAATCGCTCAAAAATATATCTTATAAGTATTACAATTTCCTCGTGCCCAGATACATAAATTCCATTATCAAGACATTCTAATTTGTTGAAAACATGGCCTAATCTGACCCCTATTATAGGCCAATTGTTACCCCCGATGACGGTACCTACATCATAGTTTTGCTTTGTATTGTTCTATCGCTTTTCAATTTTAACCAATTTTGTAATGTCGACCTTTTGTTTCTTCGATCTTTTCGATCGTCCATTCGACCTTTTGTTTGGAACTTCCGGAGGAATTCCCGCAGGAACTTCCGGAGGAATTCCCGCAGGAACTTCCGGAGGAATTCCCGCAGGAACTTCCGGAGGAATTCTCACAGGAACTTCCGGAGGAATTCCCGCAGGAACTTCTGGAGGAATTCCCGCAGGAACTTCCGGAGGAATTCCCGCAGGAACTTCCGGAGAAATTCCCGCAGGAATTTCCGGAGGAATTCCCGCAGGAGCTTCCGGAGGAATTCCCGCAGGAACTTAAACAGTTTAACAGGATGATTTAACAGTCCTCAAGCAAAACATGTTTGTATATCAGCTGAATAGTCGGGGATCAGATTTAGAATGGAGGAAAATGATGACCTGGATCTTTGCCGCGTTGATACAAATCGTCCAGCTGGTGACGTACTCTGTCAAGGCAACCAGGTCTCGTTGGAGTTTTTCCACTATCGCTCTGATCACTCTACCATTGTAGACGATGGAGGTGTCATCTGCGAACAGAAACAGAATGCCGCCTTCTGGAAGTTCTGACATGTCGGAGGTGAACAGACTGAAAAGCAAGGGCACGAAGATACTGCCCTGGGGAACACCTGCGACGGTGTTGTGCGCATTGGAACTCGCTCCGCTGATGGAGACCCGGAATGTTCTTGCCGACAGGTAATTGTTGTTGATTTTCTCCAGGGACCTGAGAAGATTGTAGCGTTGTAGTTTATACACCAGGCCATCATGCCATACATTGTCGAATGTCTTCTCGACATCGAGTAAGGCCATGGCGAATGTTTTAGAGACAGACTTGTTCCGTCTGAGGACTTTGGTAGCACGGGTCAGTTGGTGTACGATTGATCGACCGCGACGGAAACCAAACTGTTCCTCGAGCAAGATGTTGTGGTGTTCGGCAGACACAAGCAACCGGTTGTGAATAGCCTTTTCAAATAGCTTGGATAACCTTCAGAGAAGGCTGATGGGGCGATAGCTTTTCGGAGAGGAAGGATCCTTTTAAGGCTTCCGAATTCTTCTTCTTCTTCTTATTGGCATTACATCCCCACACTGGAGCAGAGCCGCCTTGCAGCTTAGTGTTCATTAAGCACTTCCACAGTTATTAACTGCGAGGTTTCTAAGCCAAGTTACCATTTTTGCATTCGTATATCATGAGGCTAGCACGATGATACTTTTATGCCCAGGGAAGTCGAGACAATTTCCAATCCGAAAATTGCCTAGACCGGCACCGGGAATCGAACCCAGCCACCCTCAGCATGGTCTTGCTTTGTAGCTGCGCGTCTTACCGCACGGCTAAGGAGGGCCCTACTAAAGGCTTTCGAATGGGGATGACTTTTGCTGACTTCCAGGACGATGGGTAGTAGCTGAGACGGAAACACTAATTAAAGAACAGCGAAAGGTGCTCGAAGAACAGAGCACTCATATGTTTGAGCTCAAGTTTCAGGATGCTGCCGAAGCCTGGGGCCTTAATGTTTTTCGATGAAATACCATAATCGGATTCACAAATATCACAGACAAACAATTCAACACGTTGAATAGGCAGCGACCTGTCACGGCCTTGACTAAGACAGTGAAATTCTGTTTAGACAATAGAGGTAGAGAGCTATAGAGGAAGATTGTTGCTGTCGTGACTGGGGAAGCATCTTTTGCTGGCGAGGATAGGGCGCTAAATTCAAATAAGGAAAAATCAGTACGTTTTGACGACTTTGGACATAATGTCGAAAGACAAAAGGGCGAAGGACAAAAGGTCGAAGAGACAAAAGGTCGATGGGACAAAAGGACGATGAAGCTGAATAATTAGTACTTGTTAGATCGTGCTCTTGTAACTCGTGTCTCTGCATGAGTACATGTTTGAGTGAAACACGTTAGTTTTGGTATCTTTGAACCACCTGTCATAAGACGAGTTTATACAATCCCATTGAATTCCACCACTTAATTGTATCTTGACAGATACGTATTTCGACCTCAACAGTAAGGCCGTCTTCAGTGTCTCGTACTTGACTCGACTTGAAGAAAATGATCGCAGCTTACACTATTTATACTATGCGTAGGTATAATAATTTATCTACACGGGAAAAAATCTGGAGCTAAAAAGTGACAAAATGAGTCATGATTTCGAGAAAAATGAGTGTTTTTATGTTATGAAAATACACCATGAAAAAAGGTCATGAAATCATGACTCTTTCTGTTGTAACCCAATCCTGGCGTTACGTTTTCGATATTTGATGACGAAAAGTGACAAACTGAGTCATGATATCATGAACCATGCACTCCGGAACCATGGCCAAAGTTATGAAAACAGAATCATAATTCATGAATCTGGCATCTGTCATTTGTGGTTCCGATTAATTTGACGAAAAGTTGCCATCTAGGTCATGATATCATGACTCATGCACACCGGAACCATGAACTAAGGTCATGAAAGTAGACAAATAATTTATGAATCTTGTATCTGTCATTTATGATTCCATGGCTTCAATTCAAATCTTCAAATCTCAGAATAAAAATCCCTAACTGTCCAGTCATTTTTTTCCACTCGAAGAGGCCTAAGACATAGGGGAACTGCTCCTGGATTTCATCTCATAGCTGCGATGTTCATCCCGTCAAAAGCAATGCAATGGAAAGCTATTTGATTTGTTTTTATATTTTGTGATTTTTTTTTTCAGCATTGAACACGCATGTTGACAAAAAGAAGTGACGAAATTGGTACCGTATTTCTTTGTTTCGCGATGAAAGGAATATATGTTCAGTGAGTAGAGATCAGAACAGTAATTTTTGTGGCAACCTCAGTTGAACTCATGTGTAATTGACTAAAAAATCTGTCGGCAGCTAAGGGGGAGCAGGGTAGTTCATGATTTTTTTCTAGTTTATTTTTTATATACTTACAATGATTCATTTGTTACCATACGTTGTACATAATTTTTAGAATAAGGGTTACTTTGATCCTATGTTCTGTTCTGCGATAATGTTCAGGGCTTGGGCACAGGTGATTTTCGCTTTTTTGAAGTAACAGTACGCCGTCTGAGCGCGCAGCATTTTATGTAAACTATTCAGTTCTAGTAATGATCGCAAATATATCGCCCTCAACAGCTGGATCATAGTGTGGTTTAGAACACGTACAGTGACTCCTTCAGCCAACAGGACTCGCATAGGAACGACCCCATCCGGAGGCCATTGTCAGACTGTTGGAGAAAGGCAGGCGTGAACTGTCGGCTTAAGATGAACACAATTCATTCAACATGCGGCACCTTACCGTGAGCACCAAGAAAGTCCTCCAGGTGTGCCTCCTTCAGTGCCGGAATGTGCTGGTGTATAACGAAAAATTAAAACATTTTAACCCCTATCCGATACGGATTCGATCGCGGCGGAAAAAAATTGTTTTGCGAAACTGAACTTCCTGGCGACGGCGGATTGCCAGCACACAAACTTTACACTTTTCGAAATAAAGGCTCCCCCAAACCTAAGCGATTTCACCGCCGCGACGGCGACAACTAGTCGCCGCGATTCTGTCGTTGGGTCGCTGCAGGCAATGTTCTATTTACGCTTCCATACCAACGGCGACAGAATCGCTGTCGCCAAGCGATAGAATCGCGGCGCGACTGTCGCGTCGCGTGTGTTTGGGGGAACCTTAAACTTTTCTCTTCCCAGCTGCTTCGTCGACACTCAACTGCATTCCAAAATCCCCGACGAAGAACTTGACAGATATATTGCGTTACGCAGATTTCGGAATTTTTGACATATTTTCATGATTCTGAGTCATGTTTTCATGACTCTGAGTCATGTTTTCAAGACTCAGCATCGTTTTTCATGACTCACCGTCATGATTTCATGATTAAAAGTCATGAAAACATGGCTCCGAGACATTTATGAAAATGCGAATAGCATTT
Organism: Armigeres subalbatus; assembly: GCF_024139115.2. Classification (NCBI taxonomy): domain Eukaryota; kingdom Metazoa; phylum Arthropoda; class Insecta; order Diptera; family Culicidae; genus Armigeres; species Armigeres subalbatus. The sequence continues at coordinate 93,928,997 of NC_085141.1, forward strand.
TGATAACGCCTCGGGCAATTACTAGCTTAGTTCAAGTAAAAATGCTGTAAGTTTTGGTCATGATATCATGAATTTTAGTCATGATATCAAGAAGTAACCAGTTTTATGAAATCATGACTCTTTAGTCATGGATCTGGCAACGGTTTTTTACTCGTGTGGTGGGGTGCAGATGGCGGACGGTACGTGGAGGAGGCGAATGAACCACGAATTGCATCAGCTGTTGGGAGAACCATCCATCGTTCACACCGCGAAAATCGGACGACTGCGATGGGCCGGGCACGTAGCCAGAATGTCGGACAGTAACCCGGTGAAAATGGTTCTCGACAACGATCCGAAGGGCACAAGAAGGCGAGGTGCGCAGCGGGCAAGGTGGATCGATCAGGTGGAAGATGACTTGCGGACCCTCCGTAGACTGCGTGGTTGGCGACGTGTAGCCATGGACCGAGCCGAATGGAGAAGACTTTTATATACCGCACAGGCCACTTCGGCCTTAGTCTGATTAAATAATAATAATCATTCAACATACTTCTTTCCTAATAGCCAGATGTCCACTAATCCCGCGAGGGAAATAGTGTTGAAAATTTCCTATAAGGAAAACTAGTAACGAGTGTAAAATCACTTGGAGCGAGGACAGTTCTGTCCAAATCAACCAGCTGTTACAACGAAGTGTATGAAGAACTGCGGTTTACAGGATTCTCTTCCATGAAACCTAGAACCCATAATCGCTAAGTACCAGAAAGTGCTTCTTGTTTGAGATGTATGTGCAGTGGGAGCACGACGAACAGAACCTCGAGAGCAGCCGTGGGAGTCCAAGAGAACGCAACAGTTATTGACATTAGGCACATCTTTTGAAGATGGCCTAATTTAGACTGAATTGTTCTCACTTCCTCCTTTTGCCACCACACAAGACATCCATAAGCCAAAATAAGTACAACTTTTGTGTAAATCCAATTGACATATTTGGATTTAAAACCCCAAGTTTAACCAAAAGTTTGTCGGCATAGGCCGAAAGCCATTCACGCCTTTTTGACTCTGAACTCAATGTTAGGTATCCAGGAGAGCTTGGAATCAAGAATAAGTCCCACATACTTTACCTGATCCGTTACATTGATATACGAGTCAAAAAGATGTGTGAATACCGGTTACGTTTTCCGTAAAAAAATCATAGGTAAGAAAACCGCCATTATTGAGTAGTCTCCTCAATAGCGTATCTGCAACGTGCGGCTTCCAATATTGCATCGGAAAATACGTTGTCAAAAGCACCCTCAATATCTAAGATCGCTCCCAAGCATGATTGCTTTTGAGCAAATGCTTTCTCGATGTCGTAGACAACCTTGTGTAGAAGATTCACGGTGGACTTCCCAGATTGGTTAGCATGTTGATTAACATGAAGACAAAGACATCAAGAACATCCGAAGATGCTATATCGATACATCCAGGGAAGTAATAAGTGCTCAAACGCTTCATCATCAGAAGAAATATAGTCGCCACTTGGTTTGCGAATTTCGCTAACTTGGAAGTCTTTGAATCTCGCAAGAATTTCAATTAACCTGCTGGCTTAACTCAAATTTGAAACATTTGCACCGCTCAGCAGATCGAAGAGCCTTCTTTTTGGCTTTCCGAGCCAACTTGAAACTGTTTCATGAGTTTAATCAATTCGAAATTCCACCATGGGGTTCTCCTTGAGGATTTCACAGAACGCAAAGGGCAAGCTTCTTCGAAAGCTTCCACGATTTGCAACTTTGTAGTACAAACGACATCATCCAAGTCGGTAGGAGTTTCAATGGGTGGTAGATATCCATGAAATTTTCTCGAGAGCAACTCTATACACCCGATTCTTTTCTTACACGGGGGATGCGTTCCGTGTAAAAAAAAGTTTTCAGTTCAAAATTTGAGAATCCGTGTAGAAAAAAAAGTTTTATGATTTCTAGACAAATCATGCAAAATGGAGCAACTTTGCAAACATTTTATATAGGATTTTCTTTTACACGGCCGTGTAAACCGACCGTAAACCGAATCGGGTATATAAAGATCCCAGTTGGTTGAACGAGGATTTCTGAAACGCAAGGTCTGCGAAGTAACATTCAGCAATGGTCAGATATGGATTCCTTATTTGACACATGCCAGTTCGTCAACTCGTGACTGATTCTATTGGAGCAGAGGGTTATGTCTAATACTTCTGGTCTATTAGATACCATCAAGGTTGGGCGATTGCTCACGTGAGGTACTACTTTTTTTATTTCTGAAAGCAGCAAAAATCAGCAGCCTCACACCAAGAATTAGAAGTCACCTGTATAGTGGACTTTTACCACTGGAACAGGCAATCCGTAGCGTTATTTTTAGCCAGACAATCGGCTGTCGACACCACACGGTTATCTAGGCTGTTCGTGGAAAGAAGTTGACATTGACTTTACGTGAACTTTCAATGTGGCCGAATAGCCGTTAAAACAGTAAAACTTGTACAACTGATAAAATTGTTTATTCACCTCAACCCATATTTTTAGAGGTCAAGTCTTAATGCGTAATATTATGGAAATCATGGAAAATGTTTTAATCCGTTTATAAAACCCTGCTTATAAAAAGGGTTCGGGTTTTCGCTTCCTTGTACTCCTTTCCAAGCAAAATTAAGGTGATTATACAACAAAGTCAGAACTCGGACATCTTGGAAACCAAGGTTTTTTCAGTAATTTTCCAAGAACACGAGCTGAGAGAACCGTAGCTATACGATTAACAGCTTAAAAAATTACTTTAAAAATCACGTGTTTTCTCAGATGGTCGATTTCTGGTTTTGATGTATAATGCATAGTCACCTTCAGTATGTACTATGTTTCGAGCAAAAATCAAGCCATTTATATGATAATGCTCCTTTAGCTCTTTTTACTTTTCTTGTGCACCTCTTTATATCAGGCCATCAGGCCTAATGGTCATTAGACCGAACGGTCATTAGGACGAAAGATAATCAGGCCGAATGAGAAGAATTCCTTCTTTCATATTTTTTCTTCCTTCTTCTTGTTTCCTTCTTGCTTTTTCCTGTTTCCTTCTTCTGTCTTCCTCTTTCCTTCTTTTTCATACTTCCTTCTTCCTTCTTCCATCTTTCTTCAAACTTCTCCGTTCTTCCCTCTTCCTTCTTCCTTTTTCCTTCTACATTTTTCATTATTCCTCTGCCTTCTCCGTCTTCTTTCTCCCTATTCTCGTTCGCCTTTTCCTTTTCCCTCCCTTCTTCTTTCTTCGTTGTCCCTTTTTATTTTCCTTCTTTCTGCATTCTCCCTTCTGCATTATTCTTTCCTTCTTCTTTCTTCTTTGTACTTCTTTCTTTCATATTTCTTCTTCCTACTTCCTTATTCATTCTTCCTCCTTCTTTATTCCTTTTTCATTCTTACTACTTCCTTCTTCTTTCTTCCATCTTCCATCTTCCATCTTCCATCATCCTTCTTTCTTCTCCCTTTTTCCTTCTTCCATCTTCTTTTTCCTTTTTCCTTCTGCTTTCTTCCTGCTTCCTTATTTCTTCTTCTTTCTTCGTTCATCCTTCCTCCATCGCCCTTCTATGTTCTCCCTTTATCCTTCTTCCTGCTTCCTTCTTCTTTCTTCCTTCTTCCTTTTTCGTTCTTCTTTCTTCCTAAAAAATAAGAAAATAGGAGGAAGGAATAAGGAATAAGGTCCTTCCTCCTATTTCCTTCTTCCTTTTTTCTATTTCCTTCTTCTTTCCTCCTCCTTCCGTCATCCTTCTTTTTTCTCCCTTTTTCCTTTTTACATCTTCCTTCTTCCTTCTGCTTCTTCCTTCTTTCTTATTTCTTCTTCCTTATTTCTTTCCTTCTTCTTATTCTTTCATCCTTCTCCCATATTCCTGCTTTCTCCTTCCTTCTTCCATTTTCCATCTTCCTTTTTTCTTCTTCCATGTTCCTTCTTCCATCTCCATTCTTCTTTCTGCTGTCTTCCTTTTTTATTCAGGTTCTCCCTTATTTCTTCTTCCTTCTGTCTTCTTCTTTCTTCTTTGCTACTTTTTCACTTCCTAATGACCATTCGGCCTAAGGGTTTTCGGCCTGATGACCTTTGGCCTAACGGCTTTCGACCTAATGACCCAACATCACATAAACGCTATATATTCGCTTCGAAAACAAACTTTTTGTAGAAGATCCGGATACTCATCATGTTATCAACGTCAATTCTATAATTTTGCGTGAATTAATAATTAATAGAAGTACAATTTATAGTCATAATAAATATCTTTCAAAAAAATATAATGCTGAAGAGTGTTTTGGGGTGATCCAAATATGACGTCCACTACTTTTTGAGATTTCAAGACCCTCCCTCCCCCTTCTGTCACGCTTTTTTGTAAACCTAAACCTTTTTTGTACTGTCACAAAATCTTAGACCCTTTCCCCCCTAAAACCTGTGACGTCATTGTTGAACGACCCCTTTTTGCAAATAATGTTATTGCTACAAAACTTTGCAATGATCTACACTTTTTTAGTTTGAACTAGGATATGTTTTTTTCTAGTCAGAACCCGTCATTTAGCCCTAATTAAATAAAACTAGGCTTGTTGAAAAACCATACAATTTAGCTTGAAAATACGTCTTCACACCCACACATTTTATTTCGATTCTGAGAGGGTGCTACCAACCTTGAAGACCAGTTGGTGTAGAACCCGTTCAGTAGTAATTAATATGCTGTAAGGGTGTTTCCTTTTTGTTCATTTAGCAACGAAATTGACCTGAATAACTTCACCTTTTTGAGCAAAAACGAACTTTTTGTAGCAACGTCCAAAAGTTATGTCCCATCACCAATCATTTCAGTTCGACGAATAGAGTTCATGTCTGTCTTTTCAATCTACCATCCAACACTGTTTCCAAATTATTAACCTTAACCGATATTGGTGCAACAAGTTATATTTATTGCGGCATCCTATGATATCAAGGGGACACTGAGCACTTCTAGCGAAAATCAATATAATGCTGCGGAAAAAATCTGAGAAAGGTCACTAATTCCAACACTTCCGTTCAATGGTGAATTTTTCGGCGGAGGAACAGCTTCAACATAACCAGAAAAAACTGCTACCTCGAAGAGCAGGGCTGCTAATTTAATGAGCTGCAGGCTGGGTGATACTGTACCAGTAGGGATATAGTACGCCTGTTTCAACAACATTCTGAACTGAGTTAGTCACATTCGTATTATCAATTGGGGATCTCTACTGCCTACACGTATACAGTTCGACATACTAATCATATCGTCCTCATCACAGATTGGTTCACAAATAAAGAAGTTGAAATTTTGGACACGTTTCTGAAAATTTTCAATCGGATTGCCTTAGAATCATAAACGTTCGGAGCCCTGTGATAAAAAATAAATTTTTATTTTTGCCAATATAAAGCTGGGTCAGTCTAATATCACGATGCTCGCCACTGTTGGGCAGTCACTGGGGGTCGGAATTGCGTTGGCTGCCAGACGTCATCCTACTTCAGACACACAATCGTAGTCTGTTTTTTTTTGCGGAGCGAACCGAGAGTTTTAATCCCCCGGGGCCACACGGGACGTGAAATGCTTAACACTTGAACGTGACTTTCTCTCCATTACAGCTGTGCATATGGCCGGTTCGTTCCAGGAAAGAGAAGAAAATTGTCAGGTCGGGAGGCGGTAAGCTTCTGTGGACAAAATGTCTCTATCTGTAATCCGAATTCGAGGTGGGAGTCTATTTATAGGCTCGAGTTACAATGGACTTTCTTTCGGGAAAATTAATTCAGTCTTACCTCACTCAATCCTCTCTATCCGGTAAAGTTTATTGAAAGAAAGCCAGACAAATTCGTATTTGAAATGGATACATGGCTGGAAATAGGAGTGGAAGAGCAAATCCTTTTCAAAACAAGAACTTCTTGTTTGCAGAAAACATCATCGCATAGATTGAATCTAAACGTTTGTGTGACAAGCTTCAATCGAATGTATCTATAAAGAAAACATGCAATGTTTAGTCATGCTTCAAAGCAAGAACAAGTTTCCTTTGAAAAGCTTTGAATGAATTTAAATTCAAAGAGCTTGATGTAGCAATTTTTAGATTGTGATTAAATTCGACATGCGATGAAATGCAACTATAGCTGTTCTTTTTCATTGGTTTTGTACACGAGGTCTATAATAGAATGGAAAAAATCCACATACATGACAGTCAAATGGAAGATCGACCAAAGGAATGTAGTGTCCCTCATATTATGTATATATTTTCTCAGACTAAGGCCGGAGTGGCCTGTGCAGTGCACAAAAGTCTTCTCCATTTGGCTCGGTCCATGGGGTCCACGTCGTCAATCACGCAGTCTTCGGAGGATCCGCAAATTGTCTTCCACAGAATAGATGCGCATCTCGCCGCCTCGCTATCGCCTCGATGCACACCAAGAACCATTTTCACCAGATTACTGTCCGACATTCGGGCTACGTGCCCGGTCCACCGCCGTCGTCCATTTGCACCCCACCATAGATGGTACGCAGCACTTTCCTTTTGAAAACTCCAAGTGCGCATTGGTCATCCACGAGCATCGTTCAGGTTTCGTGTCCTTTCGCGCATACGTAAAGACTATAGGATCACTCAAAAACTGAACTTTTGATAGAAGGCTCGGAGACTCATAGTGTTATATACCAATCGACTCAGCTCGAGGAATTGAGGTGATGTCTGTATGTGTGTATGCAATTATGCATGTATGTATGTGTGTGTGTGTACAAAAAAATGTGAGACACACTTTTTTGTACTTAGCCTTATCCGATTTGCTTGCAACAGGTTGCATTCGACGCGGAATCCTTTCTAATTGCGTTTCGGAGCTATAAAAAAAAACATTGTTTTTTTTCCCATTTTGGAAAAAAAAAATCAAAATCGAAATGTGCTTTTCTTGTTACTCTTATGTGTTTTCTTGTTTTATAATATACGAGAAAGGCACCATCACCGCTTTGGGGGCAGCAGGGACTATGTCCAAGGGCTTGACGATCCCTCCCCAGGCCATCTGCGAGTTGTGGCGCCTGCCTAGGATGTGGTGGGGTTTGACAGTGGGCCCTGTTAAACCTCTATAAAAAGCTGCATGAATCCGCAAGTAGGCTCCGCCAAAGCGACCGTGTGCCGCTCAAAGCGCACAAGCCCAAGTCCTGGTGTTAGGTGGGACGCTAAACAGCCCTGACACGACGGCCCTCCGACGAGACAGGAGGTTTGCGCAGGCCCAATAAGCCGCCTTTAAAAACAACCATTACGAACAACATAGAAGATAATACGACTCGATACAATCGGCAACGACCTAGGCGACGAACAAAGGATCACGATTGGAAGCTTGGAACATGGAACTGCAAGTTGCTAGGCTTCGCAGGTTGCGACAGGATAATCTACGATGAATTACATCCCCGCAACTTCGATGTCGTAGCGCTGCAGGAAATCTGCTGGACAGGACAGAAAGTGTGGAAAAGCGGGCATCGAGCGGCTACCTTCTACCAAAGCTGTGGCACCACCAACGAGCTGGGAACCGGCTTCATAGTGCTGGGAAAGATGCGCCAACGCGTGATTGGGTGGCAGCCAATCAACGCAAGGATGTGCAAGCTGAGGATAAAGGCCGTTTCTTCAACTATAGCATCATCAACGTGCACTGCCCACACGAAGGGAGATCCGACGACGAGAAAGAAGCGTTCTATGCACAGCTGGAGCAGACATACGATGGATGCCCACTGCGGGACGTCAAAATCGTCATCGGTGACATGAACGCTCAGGTAGGAAGGGAGGAAATGTATAGACCGGTCATCGGACCGGATAGTCTGCATACCGTATCGAACGACAACGGCCAACGATGCATAAACTTTGCAGCCTCCCGCGGAATGGTAGTCCGAAGCACTTTCTTCCCCCGTAAAAATATCCACAAGGCCACATGGAAATCACCTAATCAAGTAACGGAAAACCAAATCGACCACGTTCTAATCGACGGTAAATTCTTCTCCGACATCACGAACGTACGCACTTACCGCAGTGCGAATATTGAATCCGACCACTACCTCGTCGCAGTATGTCTGCGCTCAAAACTCTCGACGGTGTACAACACGTGAAGGAGTCGTCCGTTGCGGCTTAACATTGGGCGGCTACAAGACGGTAGCCTAGCCCAAGACTACGCGCATCAGCTGGAAGTGGCACTCGCAACGGAAGAGCAGCTAGGCGCAGCGTCTCTTGAAGACGGCTGGAGAGATATTCGATCCGCCATTTGAAGCACCGCAACCGCTGCACTAGGCACGGTGGTTCCGGATCAGAGAAACGACTGGTATGACGGCGAATGTGAGCAGTTAGTTGAGGAGAAGAATGCAGCATGGGCGAGATTGCTGCAACACCGCACGAGGGCGAACGAGGCACGATACAAACGGGCGCGGAACAGACAAAACTCGATTTTCCGGAGGAAAAAGCGCCAGCAGGAAGATCGAGACCGTGAAGAGACGGAGGAACTGTACCGCGCTAATAACGCACGAAAGTTCTATGAGAAGTTGAACCGTTCACGTAAGGGCCACGTGCCACAGCCCGATATGTGTAAGGACATAAACGGGAACCTTCTTACGAACGAGCGTGAGGTGATCCAAAGGTGGCGGCAGCACTACGAAGAGCACCTGAATGGCGATATGGCAGACAACGGTGGCGGTATGGTAATGAACCTAGGAGCACGCGCGCAGGACATGCGACTTCCGGCTCCGAATCTCCAGGAAATCCAGGAGGAGATCGGCCGGCTGAAAAACAACAAAGCCCCTGAAGCTGACAAACTACCAGGAGAGCTGTTTAAACACGGTGGTGAAGCACTGGCTAAAGCGCTGCACTGGGTGATTACCAAGGTTTGGGAGGATGAGGTTCTGCCGCAGGAGTGGATGGAAGGTGTCGTGTGTCCCATCTACAAAAAGGGCGATAAGCTGGATTGTAGCAACTACCGCGCAATCACATTGCTGAACGCCGCCTACAAGGTACTCTCCCAAATTTCATGCCGTCGACTAACACCAATTGCAAAAGAGTTCGTGGGGCAGTACCAGGCGGGATTTATGGGTGAACGCTCTACCACAGACCAGGTGTTCGCCATACGTCAGGTATTGCAGAAATGCCGCGAATACAACGTGTCCACACATCATCTATTTATCGACTTCAAAGCCGCATATGATACAATCGATCGGGACCAGCTATGGCAGCTAATGCACGAAAACGGATTTCCGGATAAACTGATACGGTTGATCAAGGCGACGATGGATCGGGTGATGTGCGTAGTTCGAGTTTCAGGGGCATTCTCGAGTCCCTTCGAAACCCGTAGAGGGTTACGGCAAGGTGATGGTCTTTCGTGTCTGCTATTCAACATCGCTTTGGAGGAGTAATACGAAGGGCAGGGATTGACACGAGTGGTACGATTTTCACGAAGTCCGTCCAGTTATTTGGTTTCGCCGACGACATTGATATCATGGCACGTAACTTTGAGAGGATGGAGGAAGCCTACATCAGACTGAAAAGCGAAGCTAAACGGATTGGACTAGTCATCAACACGTCGAAGACGAAGTACATGATAGGAAAAGGCTCAAGAGAGGTCAATGTGAGCCACCCACCACGAGTTTCTATCGGTGGCGACGAAATCGAGGTGGTTGAAGAATTCGTGTACTTGGGCTCACTGGTGACCGCCGATAACGATACCAGCAGAGAAATTCGGAGACGCATAGTGGCAGGAAATCGTACGTACTTTGGACTCCGCAAGACGCTCCGATCGAATAGAGTTCGCCGCCGTACCAAACTGACTATCTACAAAACGCTTATAAGACCGGTAGTTCTCTACGGACACGAGACCTGGACGATGCTCGTGGAGGACCAACGCGCACTGGGAGTTTTCGAAAGGAAAGTGTTGCGTACCATCTATGGTGGGGTGCAGATGGCGGACGGTACGTGGAGGAGGCGAATGAACCACGAATTGCATCAGCTGTTGGGAGAACCATCCATCGTTCACACCGCGAAAATCGGAAGACTGCGGTGGGCCGGGCACGTAGCCAGAATGTCGGACAGTAATCCGGTGAAAATGGTTCTCGACAACGATCCGACGGGAACAAGAAGGCGAGGTGCACAGCGGGCAAGGTGGATCGATCAGGTGGAGGACGACTTGCGGACCCTCCGCAGACTGCGTGGTTGGCGAAGTGCAGCCTTGAACCGAGCTGAATGGAGAAGTCTTTTATGTGCAGCACAGGCCACTCCGGCCTTAGTCTGATGATAAATAAATAAAACCATCACCGCTAGACTTTTTTTTGGGTTTTGTAGATAGTCAGTTTGGTACGGCGGCGAACTCTGTGACCCTAATATGAATGCTGAAGAAAACTAGTGGCCGCTCCCTGATTTTATCGACGGTAAGAAAGTTCAACTACTGGATGAGAGAATGTGTGTGTAAAATGTAACGAAGCATAATTAAGGTTGATTGTTTATACTTCCTTATGAGCTTCCCAGTAATGCCTACACAAAATCTCCAAGAAATGCCTACAGGAATGCTCAAAGAATGTCTAAACAGCTTTTTGCACACGCTAATGGCGATTATCAAAGGATCAAAAATAGATTCATAACTGTACTTTTGGACAGCTAGCAGCGGCTTGACATTCGGATTTCTTTCTCCCCTCATCCTGAAACCGGAGGGAAACGGAAAGTAAAACTTAAGCCAGATGTCAAACAATTACGGGAATGGACACATTTTAAAGCCCACAGAAGCTGCCAAAGTTGGATAATGATTCGCAAACGATGTTCACAGTGATACAAAAGCTATATCCACAGAAATCCCCAAGCAATGCTCACAGGAATCTTCTATCGGTGCCAATAGGAATCACAGGTTGCCCAAAGGAAAATCCCCATGACTACCAATGCGATTTGTCCAAGTTTCTCATAATATAACTTTAAGAAGATGGAGTAAGGACGACCAGAGATCGCAAAGACTGAATACTTGGCACCTAGCATTAGTTCACGGACAGGACATTTACACAACATCCCGAAGAACAGTGAAGCACACAGCGAAGCAGATCGGAATAATCATCAACTCGTCTAATCAATCACTCAATCCCACAATAAATGAGTTTCTAAATAATTTAATTGAACAATCGTTAATCATATATTAATAAATGATTTAGTTGATTATTCATTCACTTAAATACTTGATGCGCATTCAAATTTACGCCAGGTGAATCAAATGGGGAAATGGTCCGAACTATTTGTATTCCTTCGAAAGTATCAGTCGTCAACAAACAAGACTATGGGTTAATGATCAATCAAGCATTTTATCACTGAATCTCACTAAAAAAGATTCTTTAATCACTCGTAAACGATAACTCAAGTACTTGATCACTCAAAGTATCAGTCACTAAATCATTCAATCGTTAAATTACTCCACCATTAAATCACCTGATCATTGATCACTTGATCATCATCAGCGGTTCTCAACCTTTTTCTTGAGTGGTACCCCTTGGAGCTTTTGCATTTATTGAGGTACCCCCTATTTTTTTGTCAATTAAATTAAGCGTAATTCATAACAGAGGCGAAAAATAGACCTTGAAACTTGATTCTTTACGAAGTGGCTCAAATTTTCATTATTACGTGAAGCTTCCTAATATAAATTTAGTTTTTACATGAAGCTTCCTACAAGGAAGGTTCCAATTCGCTTGAAAGGAGGCCTTTTAAAAGGAGGCTCCAAGCTTAGAAAGAGGCTTCCGAGAAGCGTAGAAATAGGCTAACAGCTTCATACAGGACAGGAAAGGAGGCTTCCGGGCATCTTGAAAGGAGGCTTCCGGGCCTCTTGAAAGGAGGCTTCCGGGCCTCTTGAAAGGAGGCTTCCGGGCCTCTTGAAAGGAGGCTTCTGGGCCTCTTGAAAGGAGGCTTCCGGGCCTCTTGAAAGGAGGCTTCCGGGCCTCTTGAAAGGAGGCTTCCGGGCCTCTTGAAAGGAGGCTTCCAGGCCTCTTGAAAGGAGGCTGCCGGGCCTCTTGAAAGGAGGCTTCCGGGTCTCTTGAAAGGAGGCTTCCGGGTCTCTTGAAAGGAGGCTTCCGGGCCTCTTGAAAGGAGGCTTCCGGGCCTCTTGAAAGGAGGCTTCCGGGCCTCTTGAAAGGAGGCTTCCGGGCCTCTTGAAAGGAGGCTTCCAAGCCTCTTGAAAGGAGGCATCCGGACCTCTTGAAAGGAGGCCTCTTGGCCTCGGCCCCGGGCCTCTTGAAAGGAGGCTTCCGGGCCTCTTGAAAGGAGGCTTCCGGGCCTCTTGAAAGGAGGCTTCCGGGCCTCTTGAAGGGAGGCTTCCGGGCCTCTTGAAAGGAGGCTTCCGGGCCTCTTGAAAGGAGGCTTCCGGGCCTCTTGAAAGGAGGCTTCTGGGCCTCTTGAAAGGAGGCTTCCGGGCCTCTTGAAAGGAGGCTTCCGGGCCTCTTGAAAGGAGACTTCTGGGCCTCTTGAAAGGGGGCTTCCGGGCCTCTTGAAAGGAGACTTCTGGGCCTCTCGAAAGGAGGCTTCCAGGCCTCTTGAAAGGAGGCTGCCGGGCCTCTTGAAAGGAGGCTTCCGGGTCTCTTGAAAGGAGGCTTCCGGGCCTCTTGAAAGGAGGCTTCCGGGCCTCTTGAAAGGAGGCTTCCGGGCCTCTTGAAAGGAGGCTTCCGGGCCTCTTGAAAGGAGGCTTCCGGGCCTCTTGAAAGGAGGCATCCGGACCTCTTGAAAGGAGGCCTCTTGGCCTCGGCCCCGGGCCTCTTGAAAGGAGGCTTCCGGGCCTCTTGAAAGGAGGCTTCCAGGGCCTCTTGAAAGGAGGCTTCCGGGCCTCTTGAAAGGAGACTTCTGGGCCTCTTGAAAGGAGACTTCTGGACCTCTTGAAAGGGGGCTTCCGGGCCTCTTGAAAGGAGGCTTCTGGGCTGCTTGAAAGGAAGCTTCCAATATTCTTGAAGCCACTTGTAAAGGAGGCTTCCCAGCCTCTTGAAAAGAGGCGTCTAAACCCCCAAGAAAGCAGGTCTCTTGAAAGGAGGCTTCCGAGCTGCTTGCAAGGAGGGTTCTGAGAAGCGTAGAAAGAGACTAACAATCCTCGTGCAATAAAGCAACTGCCTTTTCGAAAAAAAAAAGCTTTCATGCCTCTCAAATTGTGGCTTCACAACCTTTAGACTCTAGATTTTAGGTCAGAAGCATATTCTTAACATATCATTCATTATTTTGTCTCGATCAAGTAGAAGATTTTAAATGTTTGTTCATTCGACGTTTTATCCTGTTGATCTTTTGTTCCGCAGCCCTTCATACACTTTGCTGGTTCTGAAGGGCAGGTTTCAATTGGCTATAGTTTACTGATGGTGATCTTATGTGCAAGACAAAGTTTTGAAATAAAAAAATACCCAATTGTCTAAACTTTATCAGTAATATTGAATAATAATTGTAATACATCCGCCATTAAGCATTTTTGTTAGAGGTACCCCCTGGGTCCAGCATAAGTACCCCCAGGGGTACATGTACCCCAGGTTGAGAACCGCTGAATTACACCATCACTCCATATGCAATCAATCGCTCAATCACTTTATAACTCAATAAATCACTCAATCTCTATTCAATTTTGAATCACTCAAGCACTGAATCACTACGTCTTTAAATCAATTAATCTTTGAACCGCTTTCAAGCATGATGATCTAAACGAGATAACCAGAAAGTGTTTTTAAAGTATTGAAGTATTTTCACTTCCTGACTTTTCCGGCTCTTTTCGTAGGTTTCGGACGGCTGTTATGCTGGGTGTGAACAAAATATGCCTTGTGTATTATTCTGCGATAGGCCTGCTACGTCCAGATGCGTAGTTTATTTTAGTATATTCCATAGTTATTAGTTAATTTTCGTAGCGGGGATGCTTAGAATCTGCTGATGCACGTCGCCCTGGTGCATATCGGGAGTCACACAGACCATGGTCCCTACGATTCTCCACTACTATCTGGGTACCTTCCATCAGGCCTAGCTAGTTTGGCGTTCCAACTTTCCAGGTTCTTCTGCTCAGAGTAGATCACAGTTTTTTGGATGTGTGCCATGGATTTATAATTATTTGAATTCTTGTTTGCCAGTGTGTAATATGAATAATATCAATTGCTGATATCTATCTTGCGTCTCACGTGAATTGAGCGTCAGTAGGCCATGACTTACAATACGTTGGCAAAACAAAACAGTTTTCCCCTGATTAGTTACGTTACGGACGACACGTAAATACTATTTAGTTCCCGACAATTACCTAATGTATTCGGCTGGTCCTTTTCCGATGGCACGAGATCACACAGCTGCCATTGTTTTACACGTAGTCGATCTGCGCTCCAGGGGTCCGAAGAAATCACTGCAGAACTCAAGCAGGAATCCTTCCAGAATTTTCAAAGAGGTTCCTCTAGGATTTCCAGAGGAATCCTTCCACGATTCACAAATAAATCACGGCAGAACTCAAGAAAGAATCCCTCCATAATTCCCGAAGAAATCCCTCCAGGACTCTCTAAAACATCACTGGCGAGCTCAAGAAGGAGCCCCTCCAGAATTCTCGAAGGAGTCCCTTCAAAATTTCCAAAGGAGTCGTTCCAGGATTCCCGAAAAAATCAACGCAGAACTCAAGAAGAAAGTCCCTCCAGAATTCCCGAAGGAATCCCTAAGAACTTAAAAAGGAATCCTTCCAGAATTTTCAAAAGAGTCCTCCACGGTTCCCGAAAAAATCAGTGCAGAACCAAAGAAAGAATCCCTCCAGAATTCCCAAAGAAGTTCTCCAGCACTCCCAAAGAAATCGCTGCAGAACTCAAGAAGGAATCCCTCCAGAATTTCTGAAGGAGTCCCTCCATGATTCGAGAAAGAGTTCATTCCGGATTTCCGAAGCAATCCCTCCAAACTTCCCAAATATGTCCCTTCAAGATTCCCATAGGAATTCCTGCAGAATTCGGAAGAATCCCTGCAGAATTCGTAAAAGAATTTATTTATATTTATATTTATTTATTTATTTAATTGTATTCGTTTTCTGACACCTGGTGTCTCAATGACGCTAAGAATAAGGCAAACATGGATAAAATGTACAAGAAATACAACGAAACAGTAAAATAGCACTTTACAATCTACGGTTTTTATGTCAAGTGGTATCACGGAAGTGCGCTGCGAAAGCTCGTTGTAGAGCAGCTGGCGATAGATGAAAATCAAAAAGATGGAACACTATGTTGAAGTTGGACGACATATATCGAACCGGATCATGCTGACCATAACGACTGTTTCGAGCACCGAGCTGTATGAAATTTCTCCTCCTCAGCGGGCGCATAGGAGCATAAACATTTATCTTGTTGAGCATTACTGGAGAGTCGACAGCACCATTGTGGATTTTCGCTACGAACATAGCCTGTGCCACACGACGTCTAACATCTTAAGTATCCAGCCCAAGTAGCCGACAGCGGTTTTCATAAGGAGTGAGATGTTGACCATCACGCCAAGGAAGATTGCGCAAGGCAAAGCGCACGAACTTCTTCTGCACAGATTCAATCCTCGAGATCCAAGTGGTCTGATAAGGGCACCAGACAATAACAGCAAACTCCAGTATTGACCTTCAAGGGCACAGTACAGCGATCGCAGGCAGTATGGGTCACGAAATCCATTGGCAATTTTCATTATAAAGCCCAGTTGTCGGTTTGCCTTTGAAATTACGGTATCGTAATGGAACCGGAAAGTAAGTGTGTCATCAAGTATAACTCCCAAATCACTGATACGCTGCACACGCTCAAGAACTATTCCAGACAGCGTGTAATTGAAGATAATAGGTTTTCGTTTTCTGCTGAACGTTATTGTTTGGCATTTGTGGATACTGAGTGACAGGCAGTTTCGCATACACCACTCCTCAAAACGGGTTAGAAGCATTTGTAGTTGAATGCAGTCATCAAGGCTGTTAACAACAACGTAGATCTTTGCATCATCAGCATACAAAAGCCTTACTCCAGGCGGTAACACCTGTGTCACGTCGTTGATGAATATCGAGAACAATAGTGGTCCAAGATTACTGCCTTGTGGTACTCCAGATGAAGTAACGAAAGGATCCGAAAGAGATGATCCGACCTTCACACGCAATGTTCTATCCGTCAGGTATGATCTGAACCAATCAATGCATGCGGTGGAAACGCCCAGCTTCTCAAATTTAGTAAGTAGAATTCGATGATTCACTCGGTCGAAAGCAGCCTTAAGATCTAAGTATACAGCATCCACTTGCCTCCCAGCGTCAAGAGCTTCAATACACGTCGATGTGAACTCAGCCAAGTTTGTTGCGACCGATCTCTTGGGAAAGAATCCATGCTGGTCCGTAGAGATGTACTGCCTACAGCAGGTAAAGAGACTTTCATTCACTATGATTTCGAAAACTTTCGAACAAGCAGAGAGAGTGGTTATTCCACGATAGTTGTTCACGTCGCATTTGTTCCCTTTCTTATGTACCGGGAAAAGGTATGATGATTTCCAGCATAGGGGAAACGTTCTATTTCGAAAAGAGAAATTGAAGATTTTTGCTAACGGTTCAATTAGAGCAGTTGAAAACCGGCGCACCAAAGCAGCGGGTATACCGTCCGGTCCAGCACAAAATGAAAACTTTAGTTTCCGAATCGCTTGGCACACATCCTCATCACTGATGGGAAAAATGTCTAAATCTAGAACATCACGAGGGGTGTCATGAGAAGCTTCAATGGCACGATGGAGTGGAGCTGTGAAGTCGTTGAAGGATGTCTTGAACTGTGTAGCAAATAATTTGCATTTGTCAGCTGGTGTATTAGCTGAAATACCATCCAACTGCATCGACGTAGGAAGACCATTTTCGTTCCGTTTGAACCTAAACAACTACCAGAATTGCTTGGGATTCCGTCGTAGATTTCGTTGTGTGCGACATATGTATCGGGAATACAAAAGCTGATTATAACTTCTGTAAGCACTGCTAGCAATATTGAACTGCTGCTTGTTGTACGTGGAACGATAATTGCAGTATCTACGAAGTGCAGAGGAACGATAGCGTTTAGGTGTTCGTAATCTGTTGTTGGACCATGCGGGCTTTCGTACTGGTCCAACAATCGGAACATGAAAAGCAAATGCACGATGAATAATATCGGTGAAAAAATTCACGGCATCGTCAACGCAATTACATGAACTGATGCGACCCCAATCAACTGCAAGTAGCATTTCATTCAGCGCGGAGTAATCTGCTTTTCGAAAATCATAACTGCTCGAATCATGTCCAGACTCAAAAGTTATTGGGGGCACATACAACAACTCCAAGGTAAGCGGGGGGTGGTTGACATCAACAGGTGTCAACGGTTCAACAGCATGGTATATTGCGCAGTTTGGCAGCACTGCATCGTTTGCCAGTACGAAATCAAGTACACGACCATTTGAGTTAGCAATAGAGTTGATCTGAGTCAATCCGTAGAAATTGAGTCCATCCAACAATGCACAGCTGGCGCCAGATAGTCGAGAACGGATCAAGTCAACAGACGGATAAGAGTTATCGGCCGAAAACCATCGAATCGCAGATTGATTATAGTCACCGAGCAGCAGGGCCTTGTCGTTAGCTCCAAGAGTAGAAGTAACCGTTTCGATTGACTCTAGATGGCGTTGAATATCATCAAGATTATTCATGCGATCAGGTGGCAAGTATACGACCCCAATGCTGATAATGTATCCAGGCATAATGACTCGAACCCACAACTGTTCGAGGGTATCACTGACGACAGCAGGTTCACGGACACAATTAAACTTCGACAAAACTGCGATGAGTACACCGCCACCACGGGTTTTACGGCTATTAAAGGGATTGCGATCGGTTCTAAACACAGTGTAGTAACACCCAAAAAGCTGTGCTGAGTGTATAGCGTCGTCGAGCCAAGTTTCGGTCAATACAACGACATCGTAATCTCCTTCGCATGCCGCCAAAAGAAGAAGTCATCTATTTTGGTACGAAGTCCGCGAACATTTTGATAATAAATGCGCAAACCACCGTTTTCGTTGCGGAAGTCGATGCATGAATTCAGTGTACTGGGATACTGGAGTGCTTCAGTAGGTGTTGAAGAAGCATCCGAATCAGCGGGATCAGCAGCAGCAGGAGGCGCAGGCGAGCTGCAATTTGAGGAAGCATCAAGGGAAGAAACATCACGACTTGAAGCGTACTTGTCTGGCAACACAGGCTGGAAGCCCCTTTCACCATCCTCGACCGCAGGACCAGGACGGCTCAGAAGGCAGGATGCAATATCAGGCACGACTGGGTCGGGTGGGTCCAGGGCTTCCAAAACACTGTTTACATTGCGTCCTGGTGAATCCAAATTCGTTCTCGGATTTTCAAAATTCTCTGCATAAGAAGAGACATCGATATCGGCAACTTCTGTGATGATGTCAGCGGGTTGCGTAGTTAAAAGATGATAATCAGTGGTTCGACCGAAACTAACGATTGGGTGCTCGGCATGTAGTGCACTGGAAGTCGAAAAATGATGCAGCACCGGAAGTTCATTGAAAGCAGAGTACTTGCCTGTATTAGGAGTGTGGAAGACCCCGACACCATCCTTGACCACAGGACTCTCAAAGGAATCTCTTCAGGACTCTCAAAAAAGGAATTCCTGCAGAGCTCAATAAAATGTCCCTCTAGAATTCCAGAAGGAATTTCTCCATTATTCCAGAAGAAATCCCTCCAGATTCGCAGAAGGAATCTCTTCTATATTTTCGAAGGAATCTCCAGAATTCCCGAAAGAATCCTTCCTGAATTTCCAAAATCTCTCTAGAATTCGCGAAAGAATTCCTCTAGAATTCCTCATGAATTCGCGGAAGAATCCCTGCAGAATTCATAAAAGAATCCCTTCAGAATTCCGCATGAGCAGTATTTTGCGGAGCGAACTGAATTTCTTGATATAATGTCGGGACTGGAGCTGGTGGCTGACTTTCTCCTGAACAATCAGAATTAGTTGAGTGTTTCCGCAGATATATATGTACCTCGCTACATTGTCCCTGCTCCCCGGAATGGTACTTTTCGGTAGTTCCGTGGTAATACTGGGGACATCGATTCCGCAAAAAAAAACGCTTTTTTGTGCAGTTCGAAGCTCCGCCGCTCCGTAACGACGATAAGATCGAACTGCTTGGTGTTCGCTTCCCATCCGGCAGGTACGAGACGGCGTGAAGCACATCGAGCAAGGAGGGCAGACCAGGTGCAAAACGTTTGGCGAGCGTGGGGCGCATTCGAGGATGGAGTGATGCGGCCTCGAACCGTGTATTGTGGCGTCAAATTGTTGATTCAGTGTTATCTGTTTCGATGTAGACTAAATAAATGAAATGAATATCCGATGGAGGCCTCGGAACTAGTGCATCGGTTGGCAAGAATGGGTGAGGTATTGAAAGACCATCTCGTGGTTGCGTTTTGTTCGTCCAGTTTGTCGGAATCTTACAATCCACTAGTTACTGTCATAGAAGGCCATCCTCAAAAGGACTAAAAGCTGAAATAAGTCAAAGGAAAACTGTTGGATGAATGACGTCGAAAGTGTGAGAAGCAAAAAGTTGATAGCCTTAATGAACAAGCTTAGAAAACGCAGTACAACCAGTTTTCCGGAGAAAGGTTAGAGTGTGGTACAACTGTGGACAGGAAGGCCATCGTCATGTAGTTCTTAGTTTTATTGTTAGTCTTGAAAATAAATGCTCCAAAACTGCTTATAGAGTATAATAAAACTCTAAATATTACCTGGGTATCGATTTGATTTACGCTACAATCCATGTACTCTGCGTTTCGCCTTTAGCTTATTGAAGTCCTCATCTTGGGCTCCTTCCCCAGAAGCTTGCTCCATGCTCCTTTAGATTTACATGTCTATTTCCTTCCTATTTTTCACTTCCTTTTAACCAGTTAAATGGTAAAAAAGACAGTGAAGGCAATGTCACAACACAAATCTACCAAATTAGGGGAACATGGCCATCGAGCCGACGTTCTGATACCTGTATCTGCTATAGATGGAATAGGGCCTTTCGGAAATAAGTCAAACAATTGATTATCGATGTAGCTCCCCAGAGAATCGTTTGATAACAAGGGAATTTGAGAATAATTAGTCATAATTTCCCAGAGTGAATTTCTGGAGTTCGGTGCCTCCCTAAAGCCTGGTGCCCTTCGCAGGGGACAACCCAGCCAACCACACGCTACTCTTTTGGTCCAGTGTGATAATTTCAAACCTCTTGGTCCGATTATTCTCCTAAATTTATATTTTTGCATCTATTTTTAGCAGGTTTTTATTACCAAAGGTAGCCGCATTTTACCTTAGTGGAGATCATGATAATTCAATTTTTATCCTATTCCAGAAAAAAAAGGTGAAAAAGGATAATCTATTCTTCAAAATCACTTCATAAAGAGCACTACAAACTTCCATCACCGAACGTGACTATCTCTGGAAAGTACGGAATTCATACCCAGTAGAATTATTACCTGAAACGGATAGCGACAGTGAGGCAAGGTGACGATATGTCATTGCTGGAAACACATTCCACAGAATGTCGAAGGAATGTTCCTGGCTGTGGAAGTCAAACACCTATAGCCAAAGTTCCGAAGGATAAAGTTTTCTGATTGGAAAAATGTTTCCCTTATTTTCCAGAATTCAGGATCACGACTCTGAAACAAAAAAAATGATGTGAGCTTCTATGGAAAACTACTCTGATTCGGAACACAGGCGAACGCTTTTCGTCTGTAATGGAATGTCCTTTAATCAGTATGAACATACAGGCGACGTAGACGAAAACAGCGATGACAAGCGATGAAATTACTTTGGCATCCAATGAAAAAGCAATCAATTTGGCGAGATGTCTTCACAGGCACCGTTAGCCCTTTTTTGTTCAAGTCTGTCCAATACTGACTGATGGAGGGCGGAAGAAAGATAAACAGTTTGGGCGTTTTTGCTTGACACAACAGAGAAGAGCGTGGCGCAGTTTCCATTCGAGATGTAATAATTCAATATTTATGTATTAGATTAAGGGGAATTTCATTTGAATTGGTATCACGCAATTTGCCATTGAGATTCGGGATATGCGTACTTTTGGGCTTCAAACCAATTTAGCGATACATCTACATTCGGTTCAATACGAAGGCTGTATAACAAGTTATTCGAATTATCGACATAATAAATTTCATTGGAGTAGTCTGGTTACTCGTCACAAGTCCGTAGTCAGAAGACATACTTGCTCAAGTTCAATTAAGAAAATCTTCTACATTTCGGATGCTTTCAAAACATTAGCAAATCCACTAATTTCAATGCAACCACCAATGCAATAATTTAACTTTGCAATTTTAGCAGATCTGCTAGTATGTTAAAGATATTTATTGTATAAAAACCATGCAGAATTGAATTTGCTAAGATTTTAAACAATGCTTGTATAATTTGTTTCTATTTTTTACACATATCAAAGAAATTTGGAAAACTGTTCCTTTTGATTGATGGTTTTCTGGAACATTTTGTTAATATATCGCGTATTTCCATAAAAATACACCTAACAATGCTAGGTGAATTAATCTGTTTTTCCTTTGATCCGAAAAACAAGCAAAAAGTGAGGTTTCACTCTTCTGAAATTGGTCCAGCTTTTTTCAATTTTACTTTGAATACCGGTCTCCTTTGTAGCTTTATTGCTTGTTTGTGCGTTAAACCGACGCTACTAGACAAGTGAACTTGGCTTCGGTCCGTGTAAACATCAACCAATTTCTTCAAGGGTGCTTTTAACGAACGAATCCTAAATCATATCCGATGAAGGAGAAAGGAAATTTCACTGCAGAGGAAGGAGTGTATGGCCAAAAAGATCCCTTTAGGCATTTTTGATATTTTATTCAATTTTATTTATTGCTTCCTATTTTATTATTTGTGAATTGTGGATTTATTTCATTTTATAAAGAAATATTTTTTTGTTTTGATAATTATTTATACTAACTTTGATTCATTTAACGAAAACATATTTTTGCCTATCCTAATTACCAAGGTGCAATGAGAAAGCTATGTGTTCAGTACAAAAATTATATTTTTTAAGATTGAGCCTGGTCGGATAATGCGTTCTAAAGTTATGCCCAAAATACGACTTGCAAATCGTGCTTAGGAAAAATCACGTTTTTAGACCTTATGTTCATTTGATTTACCTTAAACAAGTTACTAAGAGACGAGTGCATGTATTAGATGGCCATCAAATAAGAATTATTTTAAAAGGATTGGGAAGAAATTAAACTCTCACGAGGCTAATAAACAATGACAGCTGTTGCTTTATGAATGACAAATCATTACATTTGAGTAAATATTCTCAGTCTATTAATTTTGGCTCAGTGGTCGAAAACATTGAATTGGACCATTGTGCTAGTTATTTTATGTGCAGATTTATTGGTTCCACGGAAGCATTTTTGACCACGCTTCCTTTTACGAGGGTGTCTTTTGATCAGAAGAACTGATGCGAGCTAATGGTTGTTGGGATGTGGCACAGATATCTGCAATCGTCCTACAAACTGTCCGATAGTGCCTTCACCTTTTACATACAACAAAGCTTACCGTATGTAGGGCACAGAGGGACACGATAAGCATTCAAAGAATGAGCCCCATGTCTTCTAAACTAGCGCAACATGTTAGAATACATTCCGTGCCGATAGTTCGAACGAGCCAGACGTGTGTGCTGTGTCTCATCGCGGATTGTGTTCGGTAGTGCGAGTCTATTGTGTGGTGCCTACCTACGGATCCAAGGCGATCGCTGTCGGCGAGTGAAGTAGCTGCTTCTGGCGACGCCAGTGAAGCAGGCTATTGTTACTGCTGCTACCTACAGCAGCAGGGGCAGATAAGTAGAAACGTTTTTATTGTTCTCCCATCTGCTTGATTCGGATTGGGACTGATAGAATAAATAAAATTAGTTTTTTTTTAAAGTTTTTTTTTCTGATTAGCTATTAGTCTTAAGTTAACATAAGCAAAATCATCCTTCCACCTTGCGGGGTGAGAATGGAGACAGAGACTGTGGAAGGCAACGGGCCTCCAAAAGATGCAGGGCGCACACGATTGTACCATGCGGCTTCGCCTGGGCCTTGGGTTGTTTACTTTCGGCAGAAAGTGAAGAGCCTAGATTTTCTGGGCATAAAACGAGATTTGACGCGTCGTTTTACGAAGCTTGAATTCAGCCAAATCAACAGGAACAAACTACGCATCACCGCACCTACATACCAGGTGGCGAATGAAATGGCCCTGGCTGGCGACAGGGCGTACAATGTTGAATATTTAGTTTATGTGCCCTCGCGGGAGGTCGAGATAGAAGGCGTAATCAACGCAGCGAGCTTGACTTGCAAGGATGTGCTTGCAGGGAAAGGTCGCCTAAAGAACGCCCTGCAATCTACCGTGGATATTCTGGACTGCAAGGAATTGCATTCAGCAGCCACGGTAGATGGCAAAAAGGTTTATTCCAAGTCGGGCTCGCTTCGGGTGACATTCGCCGGTTCGATGCTTCCAAAGTATGTAGATATAGAAAATATGTTGTTTCCGGTGCGTCTTTTTGTGCCAAGGGTATTTAATTGTACCAACTGCAAACAACTTGGTCACACTGCCGAGTTTTGTGACAACAAACCACGTTGTGGCAAATGCTCAGAAAGACATCGGGAGGAGTTCTGCCAGCAACATGCAACAAAATGTGCTTATTGTGGTTTGAATCCTCCCCATGGTTTGCAGGAATGCCCGGTGTACAAAAAGCGCACCCAAAAAGTGAAGCGCTCGTTGGTACAGCGCTCCAAGCAGTCGTATGCGGAAATGGTTAAGTCGCAAGACACATCCGCCACAGCCACTGCATCGACTGCTATTTCAGCCACCGTTCGTGTGAGTGATTATTATGATTCCATATCCATTGATGAATTGGACTCTGACGCAGCCGATATGGATGATCCTGCGGAGGTACACGTGCCCGAAAAGAGGAAGCAACCGTCTTCCCCGGGATCGCGCCGCAAGAGAACAAAAATCATCCATAAAAGCTTGGCAAAATCTGAAGGTAATGGGGTTTATTTAAAATCCCGAAGCAACCTGTCCCTACTGCTTCTTTTGATCCTAGTTGCAGTAAGGCATTCCCGCCATTGCCAAAATCCGATGTTTCGAAGAAACATCCGGCTAGAGAATCAACGAAAGAAAAAACAAATTCGCACTTCTAGAAAAGTATTCCGTCCAAGCGAGGATTGATCTCCTTTAAGGACCTTGTGGACCGTTTTTGAACTTGTTCAATATTCCGAATTCATTGAGGCCAATCATTGACCTCTTTATTCCAACAGTTGAAAGTTATCTGAAGCAATTGACTGTTTCATGGCCCTTCTTGCAGAAATTGTATCTTTCGATGGATAATACGGCCAACACCGAAGATACAATCACTGTGCTGCAGTGGAACTGTCACAGTCTGAAAAATAAATTAGACGTGTTCAAGTTTTGATTCGCAATTCCGATTGCGATATATTTGCACTCTGTGAAACATGGCTTTCTTCTGAAGATGAAATCAACTTCCACGATTTTAACATTATTCGCCAAGATCAGGATGATCATTATGGTGGCGTTCTTTGGGGATCAAAAATGCTACTCCTTCTACAGAATTCCCATTCCGACTGTTCCCGGCTTAGAAATCGTCGCATGCCAAGTAAATGTGAAGAATAAAGATCTTTGCATAGCTTCAGTGTACATTCCTCCAAATGCCTCTATTAATCGTCGACATTTTTGGAGCGCAGTCTCCCTCCTATCATCTCCAGTATTGATATTGGGTGATATGAACGCACATGGTATTGGATGGGGCGAAACGTATGACGATTATAGAGCGCCTATTTTCTATGATTTGTGTGACGATTTCAATTTGAATATTTTGAACACTGGTGAAGTAACTCGAATAGGACCAAATGGTCAACAAAGCCGTATTGATCTGTCTTTATGTTCAAATTCACTATCATTAGATTGCACGTGGAAGGTAATTCAAGATCCCCATGGTAGTGATCATATGCCGATAGTTACCACAATTAAAAGTAGCTATCAACAATCTGAGCCAGTTAATGTTCCTTTCGACCTCACGAAAAACATTGACTGGCCAAAATTTGCATCGGCGGTAAAAATTGGTATTGAATCAACTGATACTCTTCCACCTTTGGATGAA
This sequence comes from Armigeres subalbatus, assembly GCF_024139115.2. Taxonomy (NCBI): domain Eukaryota; kingdom Metazoa; phylum Arthropoda; class Insecta; order Diptera; family Culicidae; genus Armigeres; species Armigeres subalbatus. Next base: position 93,954,094 of record NC_085141.1, read on the forward strand.
TATCGATTCCTTACTGAGTTGATTAAAAAAAGCGCACTAGAAGCTCAGAAACGACGCGTTCCAAGTTCATCTGTCATAAGAAGACCAGCCACTCCTGAATGGGATGATGAATGTACTAAGTTGTATTCTGAGAAATCTGATGCCTTCAAGGCCTTCCGTAAATACGGAAGGTCCGAGCTTTTTGAAGAGTATTTGAGGCTCGAAAGAAAGCTCAAAAATCTTCTCAAGGCAAAAAAACGTCGCTACTGGCGACGTTTTTCGAAGGACTTTTGCGAGAAACCTCAATGACAACACTTTGGAAAACGGCCCGCAACATGCGGAACCGCATTTCCACCAACGAGAGTGAAGAATACTCCAATCGATGGATATTCAACTTCGCAAAAAAGGTCTGTCCAGATTCCGTACCAGCAGAACCGCTATTTCGAGAATCAGTCACTGATCCCGGTTCTTTGGATGGACCATTCTCAATGCTGGAACTTTCTATGTCTCTTCTTTCATCGAATAACTCTGCTCCGGGATGCGATAACATCAAATTTAATCTTCTTAAAACCTCCCAGATATCGCAAAAGACGATTACTTGACCTGTACAACTGTTTCATGGAGTACAACATTGTGCCACCTGAATGGCGACAGGTGAAAGTAATAGCTATTCAAAAGCCTGGAAAACCAGCGTCTAATCACAATTCATACCGACCGATTGCCATGCTATCATGCATGAGAAAATTATTGGAGAAAATGATCCTTTCAAGAGTCGACCATTGGGTCGAAGAAAATGCATTGCTTTCAAATACTCAGTTTGGATTTCGAAAAGGGAAAGGAACAAACGATTGTCTAGCGTTGCTTTCTTCAGATATACAACTGGCCTTTTCGCACAAGGAGCAATTGGCTTCAGTATTCTTGGACATTAAGGGCGCTTTTGATTCAGTTTCCATAGAAGTACTGTCAGGCAATCTGCACAGTAGTGGATTACCCGTTATTTTGAATAATTTCTTGTACAATTTGTTGTCAGAAAAACAAATGAACTTCACACTCGGCACTCTGACAACTTCCAGAAATAGCTACATGGGCCTTCCCCAAGGTTCGTGTTTAAGTCCCTTGCTTTATAATTTCTATGTTAAAGATATTGACAATTGTTTGGAAGGACAATGCACGCTCAGACAACTTGCAGATGATGCCGTGGTCTCTCTAAGAGGTCCATGTGCAGCTGTCTTGCAAGGACCATTGCAAAGTACCCTGGATAATCTGACTGTTTGGGCCAGACATCTAGGGATCGAGTTTTCACCGCAAAAAACTCAGTTGGTTGTGTTTACTAAGAAGCGGTATCCTGCTCAACTGAAACTCAAGCTGTTGAATGATGACATCAACCAATCTTTATCTTCTAAATACCTTGGGGTCGTGTTTGATTCCAAATGTACCTGGAAACTCCACATTGAGTATTTGATACAAAAATGCCGGAAAAGGATCCATTTTCTACGTTCTATCTCCGGAACATGGTGGGGTGCTCACCGGAAGACCTCATCAAACTCTATAGAACGACTATTCTCTCTGTTTTAGAGTATGGCTCCTTCTGCTTCCTCTCAGCAGCTGATTGCCACCTGATCAAATTGGAACGAATTCAGTATCGTTGTTTGCGTATTGCCCTTGGCTGCATGCATTCAACGCATAACATGAGCCTGGAGGTGCTTGCTGGAGTCACTCCTTTAAAGCACCGTTACTGGGAGCTCTCACTTAGAATACTCATCAAATGTGGAACAAGTAACACACTTGTTCTAGATAACTTCGATAATATGCTTGAACTAACTTGTCGTTCAAGATTCCTGAGAGTTTATCTCAACTACATATCGTCAGATCTTTGTCTTCCGTGTTATAATCCCCTCGAGTTCACTTCACCAACGACAGTTCCTCAATTGTATACGATCTGTCCATGAAACATGCTATTCAAGGAATACCAGATCATCTTCGACAAATATCTATTCCCTCACTTTTTCTGAAAAATATGAACATGTCAATTGCAACAACAGATATTTCACTGATGGTTCTCGCATCAACGGATCCACTGGCTTCGGTGTTTTCAATGTAACTTCAACCACCTTCCAAAAACTTCCAGGAACCGTGTTCGGTTTATGTTGCTGAGCTGGCAGCAATTAACTTCGCTTTGGGGATAATTTCCAATCAGCCCGTAGACCATTATTTCATCTTCTCGGATAGTCTTAGTTCTATCGAGGCACTCCGGTCGATGAAACCTGTTAAGCACGCATCTTACTTTCTTTCAAACATAAGAGAGCAGATGCGTGTTTTGGTCGAAAGATCATTCAAGATTACCTTTGTTTGGGTCCCATCTCACTGCTCAATCTACGGCAATGAGAAGGCAGACTCGCTGGCAAAGGTGGGCGCACAGGAAGGTGAGGTTTATGATAGACAATTCTCGAGCAACGAGTTTTTCCCATTAGTCCGTCAGAGTACTCTTCAAAGTTGGCAAAGAAATTGGACACACAACGAACTTGGACGGTGGCTATTTTCCATAGTTCCAAAAGTTTCTGGGCGAGCGTGGTTCAGAGGTGAGGACTTAAGTCGAGGCTTCATTCGCGTGATGTCGAGACTTATGTCTAATCACTATTCACTAAACGCACATTTGTACAGAATAAACCTTGTCGATAGCAACTTATGTAGGTGCGGAGCCGGTTATGATGACATCGATCACGTAGTTTGGTCCTGCTCGGAAAATGACGCCTCCAGAGAGCAATTATTGGATACCCTTGTGGCCCGAGGTAAACAACCCTTCAGGGAAGTTCGAGGTGTTTTGGGAGATCGTGATGTTGTCTATATGCAGGCCATTTATAGTTTTCTTTGTGCTTCTGACATCAAAATTTAATATTTTGTTTTTTTTTTCTCAAGTTTTTTTGTGTAGTCTCTGCCTTTTTGTTCCGTAGAGCTCCATAGCTCTTGCCATCCGGAAGATGCTCCCAGTCGAACCATTCCTCGAGCATGACGACACGCCACATCGTCACTGACGCCAAATGCCCGGATGAGAAGCTGAAATTTCCTTATCCCAAATCCTAAGCCCCGTCCATCCCTAAACATTGTAAACTAACCTCGAGTCACCACGAGTACGCTGGCTCCTTCCCCTCTCTTATTAACTGTATAATAAAATGATATTGATTGTATATATCACAAAGAACCATGGCTCCGTAAAGTGTTATACACGCCTGAGCCTACCAAATAAACGAACTTGGAAAAAAAAAAAAAAACATGTTAGAATACTACACTACTACAGTGCTAGGCTTCGATATCTAATAAGGGAACGGTTCGCCACTTCATCTCATAGCTCCTATTTCCATCCCATCAAAAACAAAGCAATGGTAAGGAATTTGGTTTGTTTATTATTTTTGTGATTTTTTTCAGCGGTGAGCACGCATGTTGACAAAAAGAAGCGACAAATTTGGTGCCGTATTTCTTTGTTTAGCAATGAGATGGATATATGTACAGTGAGATGGAGATCGGAACATTTCCCCTATACAATCGCGGGTGAAAACAAAGTTTTGAGAATTAAAAAGCCCAAAGTTTTGCCTTTGCTAAGATTCTGATTTTGATAAGTTTCAATATGCTGCCCAGAAGGGCAACTTTCAGAAAATTTAAAACAAAAAATTGTTTAAAATTATTTGTATTAGGTATTTGTTTGATTTCAATTCCAACCTGAACAGCAAAGAGAAAAAATGACAACAGGAACCACTTTTTCAGCTTTGCTCCGTTGCCGCATGCATAGAATATTATTTTAAGCGCATTACCTAAATATTTTGAACAGACAAGAACATTCTTGTAAAACATGTAACATGTATAATTATAACTAATGGACAATCGCAATAAAAATTGTTGAAATTCAAGAGAATATTCTTTGAAATTTTCATGAGATAGTTTAACGATTTTCCCCTGAATTTTCTATTGATTCTTTAATTAAAATTCCATCGAGTTTTTAAATTGAATTATTAATTTTTTTAGAAGAATTCCTTGCAGGAATTTAAAATTTACCGTGAAATACCTGAAGAAATTTCCCAAGGATTATCTAAAAGAACTTCAGGAGGTATTTCTAGAGCAGGATAAATTCCTGATGAAGTTTTCGGAGGAAATTTTGAAGGATCTTCGGTAGTGTTGGAATATCCAAAGGAATTTCTGAAGAAACTTTCGCAGGAATTCTTGGAGGAAGTTATTGGGGTACTGCTGCAGAAATGTGGAGTGAAATAGAGCATGCTTTCGGAGGCATTTTTGAATAATTTTCCGGCAACATTCTTGGATATTCTTCCAGAGGAATTCCCGGAGAAACTTCTCAAAGATGTTATGAACGAACTTCTGCTGGAGACAGTACGGGGTTGGACTTTTCTTATACTATGTATCAAGTTGTTATCACCGTGGACGTCCTCACGTTCTGTGGTGCAGACGTTCACACGCCTCGGCCAGCTCACCTTGGGTGTCTTCTCAGGGTCGGCTTTAGACCTCACGGAAGACAGAACAACCTCCTACTTACCTGCCAACCAGCGGACAATATGCAGGGCCAATTTAAATAGGGAATGTTCTTTGCATTTGAAAGGTGTAAAAGTTAAAAATTGATGTATTCTAATTTTTATTCAACAGGGGGGAGGGGGTGGTTGGGTTTTACAATTTGTTTCCCTATCGGTCGCGTCGTCGCTGCAGATCGTTGGGGCCCTTCAGAGAGTTGTCGATGTGGTTAAGGAGAAAGAGAAGATGGTCACGTACCTCTTGCGCACGTGATGTACGCTGTACACGATAGGGATGTCTACCTACTCGGCAGAAACCCCGCCGGCTTCGATGGATGACTCGTTCGACGATCGAATGATTTTTTTCCCGCCCGTGCTTGGGCACTGATCCTATCAGGCGAGGGGTTGGCAGGCTGTTGGTTCGCGAATCGGTGTGGCCGGGTTCATTGAAATCCGTGTTCCGAATGGTCCCGTTGAGAGTTTGCCTGAATTTCTCAAACTCACCCAACATATCGCGGGCTAGTTTGGTCCAAAATCTTCACCACTCAACCAAAACTCCGAATCTAGCTGCACTATGCATACCACACTTCAACCGTATTTTAATAAACGAGGCACTTTTGAAAAAACGTTATATCGGCTTCCGAACACAGACTAGAATTAACGAGCCTCTCCGAACTCAATCTCCTCCTCCTTATTTTTTCTCATCTCTTCTCTTCTTCCATCGTATTCCTCTCCTTGTCTCGTCCATTCCCGAGCTGCCTCTCGTCGGATTATGTGTTGTTGCATTTCATTTTATCTCTTTTGATAATAGGTTGCGTTTCGCGAGGGGTACAGATTTATTTTTCAGACAAATTTGAATTCAAAATTAATTTCACATTCTCCATTAGATATAGGTATTTTCCTTGCTTTTTTACAGTAAAGGTTTTGTATTCGTAAGATTAACAATAGAGGTAAGATTTAATTTTACTAACAATTCAATGTTTTTATTTATTTTAATTCACAACTTTTAAGTTTTTTTTTTTTAATTTTCAATTAATGTTCCCAAAAATATGTTGAGCCTTATTTATTGTAACCGAAATCTTAGGTAACAAAGTGTGATGTCACAAAAAAAAATTGAAATCGAGAAAAATATGTTTATTATGCAGTAGAAGAAAAGTCCAACCTCATATTGCTTACCGCTTTTTATTAAACTGCTTCTAGAATTTTTTAGAAGAGTTTCAAATTATTCTTCGTATTTTTCCCGTGCGAATGTTTTTAAATATCATCTTTTTGCTTTATCTTCTTCATGCAACATCAAAGCACCAATAGAATAAACGGCAGGCTTTTTTCAGGTTTAAATTAATTTACTTTCCATTTTTGCTTTTTTTTACATTGGTTTTTCAGGTTAAGTGTTTGGCCTCAAGGCCCTTCACCTTAGGTTATAAGTAGGTATTTATTTTTTTAAATGTTATTTTTATAATGTAATTTAAATTTTAATTCTATATTCTTCCCTTGAGAAGGCATCGATTTGTTCGAGAAATTTGATAACTTATCTACTATATACAAACGCTAGGCTTGTTCTGTTATTTTTGCTTATGTGTTTCTTATTCCTCTCTGCCGCAGAAAGGCTTTCTGTTGCTTGGCTTGATGGTGCTTGATATACAAATGACAAACGTTCAGCATGCGTGCGATACTGGAGTGGAATGCTCATACAAACTCGCTTATGTTGTGTACCGCCAGTGTGGTATTTTCTTCTGTATTGTACAAAATACAACAGCGTGGGTACTCGAGTGCTTCGAGGAGGCATAAATGAGTATGCACGAGCGAGTTTCTCTAGGCACGTGTTTAACTTTACGACAATGATGCCATCAATTTGAGGTGAGCTGATGAGCTGGGGTTTTTTTATTCCTTTATTTATTAGGGACTCTGTGTTTTACTTAACCGCTACTGTGCCGAGATCTACTGTGGTATTCTGCAGAACAGAATCCACACAGAATCTATTTTTATATTTCCATAACCATTATTGTTTGTCGTTGCCAGTCCATCTCATCGTGAGTCCATTGTGTCCGTTTGTCCATGTCGTGCATCCAATGTTCGTTGCATTGTTCAGTTGCCATTAAGCCGGGTCCGTTGGAGGAATGCCTCCGAGATGAACAAGTTGTCAGTCGTCATCAGGCAACCGTGACGGTAAGACGCGTTCCCCAATACACTACCGCATGGGCTGCGCATCTGGCGACTGACGAGGGTTTGGTGGAGGGGCTGGGAATCGAACCCATGACCATTCGCTTGTAAGGCGAACGTGTAGCCAACTACGCTACGGGACCCCCCTCTTGAGCTGGGGTTCTTGAAAAAAGATCCACGGTTTATCATCTCAATGTAAGGAATCGAATCTTCCAAACAGCTCGAGAGCAGAGCGCCCACCTCTAGTGTGTAATGCTCTTCAGGTGGCCAAGGGGTTGTACACAAAATATTAAAATAAATAAAATTAAAAAAAAATCTAATATGTCAAATAGTGTTTTAAAAATTATTGAAAACAGTCGTCTCAGTAGTAGAATAAGTATTACAACGCTAGAGGCGCTGTTTTTTTCATACAGCATTTGTGATCATCATGATTCAAACATAGTAACCCGTATTTTGCATAAAGGGTTTGGGTGATACCTTTAGCACAAACCTTTAGTGTCAAATTTATTGTTGTTATGAACTTGTTCTCAAGTAAGAAAATTGGGCTACTATGATGAAAAACATAGACATCTGACACATAAAGTACCGTCTTGAACAGCACCATCATGCTTTTATTTAATATTTTCTAAAATTATGAACAGATGACGGTAATTTCAGTTCAGAGTGTAGGCACATTCTATTATGCCACTTTTCAGTGCACTGATATTAATGCGGACCATTTACATTTAAGCGGAAAAAAATCATGAAAAAAGGAGTGAAATAAAAATAGGACCACTTCAAGTTTTCATCAATGTTCGGTAATATCTCATCAAAAATCATCTTAAAATACATGATAAAGTACTTTGTGATGACAGTACGAGTCATTCTCTGAAATGCGTTATTCTGTAGATATACCCAACCAGCGGATGGCAGATTTGAAAACAGTTCTGCATAAGAACCTTACAGAAACTGTATAATAATTCGGCATATGCAATTTCGGAAGATTTTAATACAATTGTTGTATTGAAATAATACAGATTTGTATTATTTTAATATAATATTTGTATAAAAAGCTTACAGAATTGTATATGTCCAGATTTTATACAATAATTGTCAGATTTGTTTTTTGGGTGTAGAATCATTTTCCAAGAGTGTTCCGCCGGAAATGCTCCTAGCATTCACAAAAAGGAAATTTTATTTTATTTATATTGTATAGGCTAATATCCCAAAACTCTCCTTATTTTTTCAAAAAACTATGTTTTAGTCAACTCAGAGTTGTGACTCGTTGTATTATCATGCTGATAAGTTAGTTATAGCCTCATGAACGACTCGCCGTGTTTGATTAAGCTTATCGCTAGCGTTTCGATGTGGTCCTCCGACTTAATCCTGGTTGATACCCTCATCGATAACAGATTTACCCAAAATCAATCATAATCATCATTACTTCATCACCAAAGTTTCGGCTAATTTTGACTTCCAGTTCTTAGTACAGATCGCACAAATAGTATTGTTAACCATCAAGTTTGAACTTTTCGACCGAAGAAGTACATTCATTAATTCGTTTGTGCAGGTTATGTACATTTCATCAGAATTAGGGTTATTATGTGTTTTAAGTCTTATAAAATAGAGGTTGTCGAGCCTTTTGCGCAACTTCAAGTCCTCGTTACTTAGCAGAATTAGGCGCACCTATCTTGTTGTCATTCAATATTGCAATTCTGCACGACTTTGGTATGAATCTGAGACGAGACCTGCAAAGACGCTGCTTCTTTTCTCTTGTTTTGACACTTGTTCTTCTTTTCATCACAGTTGACCATCGAGTTTCAACTGTTTACTTGACTGTTTCACCTAAGCCCCAGGTGGACCCTTCTGAGCACAATAAAAGTGTATCTAATTCACGAAATAGTTAATTCATTTTCATAAGGATTTTTATACCGGGAACAAAACACAGGTTTATTACTGATTATTAACAAGCTAAACGGAAGGTTTGGAATACTCGTTAAAGTAAAAAAGTCTTGGTACAACAAAAATGATGTGGAATATTTTATTTGGGATACCAATACTTTCACTCAAAAAGCTGCTGGTTGCACCTGACAGTTCGTGCCTGCAGTTGACTGGCAGCAGCTGAAGTTACATTTTTTCCTCTTTGCAGGTCTCGTCTCAGGTATGAATTAGTCTTTTATTTTACAGTTTTCTTAGTAAGCTGGTTACTCCTCTCTCGTTTGTCTTTGGTATGGCAAATATTGGCATTTTTTTTAAATCTTTCGACTAAGGCATGTAATCGGAAGCCTTTTGGATCAATTTCTTTGAAAAAAGCAAGCATCATTGTAGGATTTCTTTTTTACCATCTGTTTTGAAAAAAGATGCTGCACTCGGCCTATTTCTGCCAAATTACCGAAAAGTGGTGCTATTTTTATTTCGCACCTTTTATCATGAATCTTTCAGCGTAAATGTAAATGGTTCGCATCAATATCAATGTAACGCACTGAAAATTCTGAAACGAAATGTGTCTACATTCTGAACTGAAATTACCATCATCTGTTCATAATTTCAGATTATAGTGAAAAGCATGGGGGTGCTATTTAATTTCGCTCAATGTACATCATGTCATCTCTCTACATCTCGATATGGGGCACTGCACGAAAAATCTCTTTCTTTTTCATTCTTTATAAATTTTGACATTTACTGGGCTTGTTGTTTACTAATTTCTTTGCATCGAGAAAGAGACAAAAGCAGTTCGTGCAGTGCCCTACTCAAGGGACCATCGAGATCGGGTCATGGAATATTGAAATGGCTACTAGATCCAAAAAGCTTGTTTCCACGAAAAACGGCAACAAAACAAATATCACATGACTAGAACACCTCGATAGAGAGATATTGACATAGGTAGGCTGACCATATGTACCGTATTTAACGGGACAGTCCCGTTTTTTAGACCTTATTGGGCTGTCCCGTCGTAATCTAAAAAATCCTCAATTTGTCCCGTTTTTTCATTGATTCTGCCAAAGAGCTGCAAAATGGAATTAAAATTTGGCCAATTTCAGTAGTGGATTGAACGAAACCGGTAACTCGGTAAATAAGTATGATCTGAAAATCAGGTTACGCTTCAATAAAACGAAGCGCAGGGACAGACATTCTAATTTCCCGATTAAGTTCATTTTCCGATTTTTTTTAAATCTTGCAAAGAAGGTTAATTCTATTTTTTTAATTCTGCTTTACCACATATTTTTCAATGTTTGATTATTTCGAAACATTAAGAATCATTCAAAGTCTTTCTGAATAATTCAGAATATTTCGAATTCATCCACTATAAAAAACGACGGTATTAAAAAATAATAATTTATAAATTAACTGAACAAAATCGAGTTTAGGCTTGAGTTTAGGGTAGTTTCAAACCGAGTGAAAATTTGGTCGGACTTCGGTCCTCACGTACCTTAAGGTTAGTTAACAGTTCAGGAGCTTCCATATGTGTGGACCTTTTTGGAAGCACATGTGAGAGAAGTGAGAATTGATTAGATTTGATATTTGTTCACATGCGCCAATCATATTCATGGAAATAATTAAAATTACTTCTTATTAATGTTCTTTCCTTGTTGAGATTCTTGTTATTTTTATCCGCAGATGTTCCCTCATTTATATTCATGGGTAAAGGGTTTTGGCATGGGAAATCAATAATCCCACCCTATTTCTCTTTTCGCATTTGTCTTCTGACATTTTTTTAAATTGTTTTTTTTTATCTCTCTAATGCCCAAATCGGCTTGAAAGGCTGGTTTACAATGCGTAAAACTTGTCACGGGATTTGATTCGCCATGTATTTTTAAAAAGGCGGATTTAGGGGATTTTAGCTACAACTCCCATGACACGTTTTCCGAACTGTAAACCAACCTTCATGAAGGATACTTTGACTATTTTTTGTTATTTTCAATAGTTTAAAATTGGAAAAGTTTTTTATATTGGTCAGTAATAAAAACCTTAGATCTTAATGCATGTTTAATAGTGGATTAAAATAAAATTTCAAAATTCCAGAATTTTTCATAATATTGAAAAATGCGTAATTTTTTTGTTCCTTAGTGTTTTTGTCCGCGCCCTTTTGAAGAGTGAAATATTTGTAGTTTAGTATTTTTCCACAACTAACTTAATACTTAGAAGGTTAGTTAATGTACTTAAAAGAAGGTTATGGATTAATAACTTATGGTATTGAAAAAATCATTCTTAAACTTTTCTCTAACTTCTTACACGGAAAATGAAAATTAAGCCCATAAATATTGAAAATTCTGAAGCTCTTGAATTTTGTCACAAGTTTTTTGATATGTCCCTTTTTGCAAGTGCGTTTGTCCCGTTTTTCTACCAAAATGATCTGGTCAGCCTAGACATAGGGAGGTTATCGAGATGTAGAAAGCAAAATTTAGATTTATATTCCCATTTATTTCGTTATTTATATACCGTTTAGATTTATATTCCGAACACTTAAGCACATTTTTCATTACGGAAGACTTTATGGCGCATGAATTAAAATACAGTGAACTTTCCCTAACTCAATGTTCTGTAACTCGATATTTTCCCTTACTCAATGAAATTCAAAGTTCCTTGAATCTAGCATACTGCGCACGCTCTGTAAGTTGATATCTTCCATACTCGATATTCTATAGATCGAAGTATTTTTCCAATGCATTTTCACCTCGCTAACTCGATGTTGTCAGAAACAGTACAGACACGGTATAGTTAGAAGTTAGAAGTGAAAAGTAATCAGCGAGAAGTGAGAAATTAGAAGTTAGAAGTGAGATGTGAAAAATTCCAAGTGAGAAGGGGAAAACGAGAAGTAAAAAGAGGAAAGCCAGAATTGAGGAGTGCAGAGTAAGGAGTGCGAAACGAGTAGTGGGAAGTGAAAAGTGAGGAATTCGAAGTGCGAAGTAAGTAGTGAGAAGCGAAAATTTAGAAGTTAGAAGATGAAAAAGAAATGAGAAATGAAAAGTGAAAAATGAGAAGTAAGAAGTGGGAAGTGTGTTGTGCGAAGTGTGAAGTGAGAAAAGAATAGGGAGAAGTGAATAGTTAAAAGTGAGAAGTATAAAATTCGAAGTGAGAAGTGAAAAGTGGGAAATGAGAAGTGAGTAGTGGGAAGTATGAGAAATGAGAGGTGAGTAGTGAGAGGTTCGCAGAAGCAGTGTTGGGAAATGTACAGTAAAACACTGTGATTATGCGAATGTTTACATTTTATCCGATCAAATTTCACGCACCGCACAAACTGAAACAATTTTCAAAAAAAATGTACGCCTCATTGTGACATTTTTATTGCTGATGAGGCAAACTGTTTGTTTGCTGCTGCCTGCTGTTGCGTGAGAGTCGAGTCGTCGGTGCGGTCAGCATTTGCAAGAGATTTCTTGTTTCGGTTCGTGCGCAGCGCAAACAGAATATAATCGAGTCAAATTGCCTGTGGCGCAAAGCCTAGAAAGAATGCTAGCCGTTGGTACTAATTAATCAGTTCTAGCCTGTAAAATGAGCAAGGAGTAATAAAATAATCATTTACCACCAAAAACGGTCATACGTCGTGAAATGAGCGTACAGAAACATTAATTGTTTGACTAGAAACTAGATTTGATTCACGTCCCCATTTAGAATCCCATCTTAGGTCCAATGTTGTGCTCCTTTTTTGATTTTTTCTTCTTATCTCCTCGTTCTTCCCATCGAATCGAATAATGGCTGGACGAAGATGTCGCTTTTGCTAGAGCTTTGAGCCAATTTCGTTTTATAGTATGTTTAGTTGTTATATATTGAAGGGACCATCGAGTTAGGGAGGTATCGAGATAGGTAACATATTTATATTTGACCGAATGCCGTTTGGCCGAACAGGTCAGATATGTTTTCTTATTAAGTGAATTGAGAAGTAAGATGTTCGAAGTGAATGGTGAACAGATAGAACTGAGAAGTGAAAAAGGAGATATTCGAAATGAATACAGAGCAGTGAGCAGAAAGTATACTTCCATTTATCAGTATACTGATAAACGGAAGTAAGTTTTGAATAGTGAGATGTGTGCAGTAACATGTGAGAAGTGGAAAGTGAGAAATAAGAAGTAAGTGTACTAAAGTGGTGAAAAGTGTGAAAAGATGTGTTAGTAGCGAAGTGAGAAGAAGGATGTGAGCAGTGAGAAAAAAGAAGAAAGGAATGAGAAGGAGAGATGATAATCATGAAGTGAGAAGCGAGATGTTGAGTAGTCAGAAGTGAGTGGAGAGATATAAGACTGAAATGAGAAGGAAGAGAGAAGAATGAACATCCCACTTCTTACCAGTCTCCTCTCATAATTTACATCTCACTCCTCATTTCTCACTTTTCACTTCTCACTTCACTTAATAAGAAAACATATTTTACCTTTTCGGCCAAACGGCATTCGGTCAAATATAAATATGTTACCTATCTCGATACCTCCCTAACTCGATGGTCCCTTCAATATCGAGTAAGGGAGAGTTCACTGTATATTAATACAGTCGACTCTCTACATGTCGATGTTCTATATCTCGATATCTCTCCCTATGTCGATGGTTTTCTCAGTCCCTTCAATCTACATACATTTGGGCTTTCTACTTCTCGATAACCTTCCTATCTCGATATCTCTCTATCTCGATATGGTCTGATCATATTTTGTTCGGGATTCACTCTCCTTATGTCGATATGTTCAAATTTTTAGGCTACTAGACCATCTTTGGACATTAACAAACACATCAACAACAGGGAACGACATTTGTTTTGTTGTCGTTTTTCATAGCAACGAGCTTTTTTAGATCAAGTACCCATTTCAATTTTCCTTCCATTCCTCAATCTCCCTATCTCAATGGTCCCTTCAATATCAAGATGTGGAGAGGCGACTGTAGTTTTGTCTGCTGAGTTATGGGTTACTTTGATTGATGCTGCATGGGTAGTTTTGTCAGTGCGGGTGAAGGTAAACCCATGAAAAAACGGCAAATTTCGTATTTTTTTTAGAATTCAAACGTTAGTTGATATTTCGCCGACTGGATGACATTATTGACTTCGAGAACGGACGGGGCAATATTTCAAGAGAACTGAAGCTGAACCTGCTTAAGTTTCACAGTTTGGTTCAACAGGAACAGGTAGTGCTTGCGGCTAGGCTGGAAGGTTGTGGCAAAGTGGAGAAGAGCATCCAGACTGCTCCCTTCTCCTCCCATAGTACCATAACCATGCCACAGGAGGCGTTAGATTTCGCACTCAGTGACAGATTGGCAGAAAGGAGAACAGACAAGCGGGCGGGGGACTTAGGCGATATGATCCTTGTCTTAAGAAAGGGCTCACAGCAGGCGGGCGGTACCTCATATGTAGCACTAGCCCACTAACGCTCAACACGACAAAGTGACCCTCCAATGTAAGCAGTTGAATGATGAAGCAACTGGAATCATCGGAAGCGATCGCCTCGGCCATCAAGGACCAAGGTGGAGTGGTGGTGGCAAAAGCGTCCATCCGCCTGCAAAGAGGACGACAGATTGCCACGGTGAAGTTACCGGCCACTGACGCCAATAAGGTGATCAAAGTTGGTAAGCTGAAAGTAATGTCGAAAGCATGTTCAGTCAGCCTCTACCAACCAGCGGGACCCAAAGCGTGGACTTACAGAGGGTCGCACAGGAGTAACCTATGTTGGCGGTGCGGCGAAGCTGGCCATAAAGCGCACCCGTGCGATAATACACCATCGTGTATGCTATGTTCGAGCAGAAAGCAGGAACATAATCACGCCATAGTTGGGCATGCGTGCCCCTGCATGGCTATACGAGAAAGCCATTAAAAAAACCCAGATTAATCCACCTAGCGTTGGTGGTGCCTTTCTCGCAATTAGTTAAGACACCAACCTTAATGGGGCTTATATGGTTCGATAAACCACTTTCTTCATAACTTTTAAACGCATTGACCGATCGTTATCAAATTCAATAGTGATCAACAAGGCTTTGTCCCCTGTCGAATAAAACTTGTTGCGTGAAAATCGGTTAAGAATTACTATACGAAAAGATGTCTAATGTTTTCTTTAGCTTTTGTGCACACACATACACACACACACACACACACACACACACACATATACACATACACACACACACGGACAGACAGACATGTGCTCAGTTCATCGAGCTGAGTCGTTTGGTATATAACACTATGGGTCTCAGAGACTTCTATAAAAAGTTTGTTTTCGGAGTGAAATGATAGCCTTTCGGTACAACTTTGTTGTACGAGAAAGGCAAAAATGTAACGTAGCTCAATCTCAACCATTGTGCGGCTACCCAGCAGTTGCCCAGATGGTCGATTGGCTGACATCAGAGTAGCAAGTCAGTTGTCATTGCAGGAGACTCCAATACGTGGGCGATAGAGTGGGGAAGTCGCTTTACTAACCGGGACGCTTTACTAAGACGGTAAACGCTGTTAGAGATCTTAGTCAAGCTTGATGTCGTGCTGCGCAATGAAGGATCGAGAAGTATCTTCCAGTGAAACGAAGTGGAATCTTATCTGGTACATGATAAGCAGCAAGGCAAGGAGCTACTTCTACAACCCGGACGTGGCAGGCCGCTTACTTCGACGGTGGGACCCTCAGCTAAGCTATGGGTTTGGAAGAAAAGACGGGAAGTTTGAGCGGTGACGAATTGGTTGCGGTCCATTCACGAGCGTGTGACGCTACAATGCCGAGGAAGGTGCGCCCAGGGAGTTGCAGGCCACAGGTATACTGATGGAGCAAGCGAATTGAAGCCTTTCGAGCAACCTGCCTCAGGGCTAAAAGAAAACTGCTCGACGGAAGTCAGGGAAGAACTTTGTATTAGTTTTATAATGATTATGTTTCTTGTATGTGCTACCATTGAATTCCGAAGAATTTTTTTTCTATATATTTCATTGCCATTAAAAAAATCTTTGACAACTAGATTTTCCTGACGGCATAATCAACCACATTTCATACACTTTAACCACAGACAAATAGACAAAATACACGAGCATATTTTGACATTTGTTCACTAGCTGGTTCGCAAAACTAAAACATGTTTTAATGAATGTAGGTTAATAGTCTTATTATACTATAGTGAGGCAATCGAATTGTTTGTCAGGGGATGCCTGCCAGTTGTTTCATGTTTCACATCTGTTTGCCTGAGCTAGGTATTCCATTCCCCCCGCAAATGACACAAACTTGTTCTTTGCTTAGTCAAGTTTTATTCAGTCCAGTCGCCATCCTACCCGACACTAGTTATTGCGGTTTCGATTGAAATAAGTTTCTGATGCAATGCAGAAACTGCCGACACGGCACCATCTGTACCGATTCTCACCGCCGAAGGATATTCCAGGAATTACTTTTCGTAGCAAATCTTAATTGAAAATCAGACATATTTTCCCAACTGCGGTTAAATAGGAGAAAGAGAAAACTTACATATTCCGGGGCTACAGTTGGTTGTCTTCCGGTTCGACAAATGCGGCACAGAGTTGCGGTTGGGATGTAATTCTCGGGGAAATTTCTTGCTGGCAGATCGCCTATCGTAAGAACGCTTTGGTTGCGAAAGCTTCCCATTGCTGTCCGGTTGGCTATTATGGAGTGCTGGACCGAATCCAGCGCATAATAACGGGGGATTTTTATATTCCTTTGATTCACTATGGAGAATTTACAAATAGGTTGCTCTACTGCCGCATTCCCAACAGATTGGGTAAAATGGTAGACATGTTGGAGTTTATCGAGGTCAGAAGGCTTCTAAAGATATTTTGTGTAGAGACGAGTGCTGCTTTATTTAATTTATTCAGATTGAATCATTAAGCTAAAGCTTAATTGACCGTTGTTTGTACTCTCTTATTTGGCATAGGATGTTTATTGCACAAGTACGTCAGAAATGCGTGCGGAATGGCGAATATTCCTTTATGTACAGGTTTTGGTATTTGGAACTTAGGAGCGAAAAAAATTGAGAAAGGAATGGATCTGGAATCAACTCCAAGTTTCAGAACCATGAGGATAACATGGTACCTTTCAGTATTTCTTTTTTCTATTTCATAGATTCACTTTTGAGATCTTTAGAAATTATGACGGCTGATATCTGTATTGTCTTAACCGGAAATTAAATGAAAGTCAGCATAAACGATGCCTAATTTATTTATATTTATATCAAATGGATACTTAAATGAGAATCTAAATTGCGGGAAACTTCCTACTTGCTAATTTTTAATAGTGTTAACAAACAGCGTGAAACATATACCCGCAATTCTTTGTTCTGTAGTGCTTATAGTGGCATTGGCTTCCCAAAAGTTGTGTATCCACCGGAAACAAGCTAAGTGCTTTTTTTCTTTCTCTCAGCTCATTCCATTTCAACTGGAGAAATAAGCATTTTTCCTCCTAGCATGATGGGTAAATATACTCCAACAAACCCACCACTGACTGGGAGCTTTTTACGCCGCGAAGCGAAAGATAACAAATTGTGTTTTATTTTCACTTGGGAATATTTTATCATTACGCTCATCGCCGTAGAACATACACTTGATGGTGGTTTACTGACTGATGACTGAGTTGACAGAAATTACAAGCCGGTGGCACTGCAGTATGCTTTCTTAAAACAGTGGGAATAAAATTCACAGTTTTTAAGGGGTTTCTTGGCTTATTTGGGAGATGTCAGGGGCCTTGCGATAAGATGCACAGCTTGTTACCGTCTATAATAACAATGAACCATTTTACCAGTCATCCACTTGTATGGACTAATGTTTAAAATAAACCAAGAAAAAACTAAGAAGATTTTGTGAATCTGCATTTTTTCAGAAATGTAACAACTAAATATACGTACTATAAAACGAAATTGGCTCAAAGCTCTAGCAAAAGCGACATCTACGTCAAGCCACTATTCGATTCGATGCGAAGAACGAGGAGAAAAGAAAAAAAATCGAAAAGGAGCACAACGCTGGACCGAAGATGGGATTCTAAATTGGGACGTGAATCAAATCTAGTTCAAATCTAATCTAAATTCAATCCAAATTCAATTCAAATCCAATCCAAATCCAATCCAAATCCAATCCAAATACAATCCAAATCCAATCCAAATCCAATCCAAATCCAATCCAAATCCAATCCAAACCAACCAAACCAACCAAACCAATCCAAACCAATCCAAACCAATCCAAACCAATCCAAACCAACCAAACCAATCCAAACCAATCCAAACCAATCCAAACCAATCCAAACCAAACCAATCCAAACCAATCCAAACCAACCAAACCAATCCAAACCAATCCAAACCAATCCAAACCAATCCAACCAATCCAAACCAATCCAAACCAATCCAAACCAACCAAACCAATCCAAACCAATCCAAACCAATCCAAACCAACCAAATCCAAACCAACCAACCAAACCAAACCAAACCAATCCCAAACCAATCCAAACCAATCCAAACCAACCAAACCAATCCAAACCAATCCAAACCAATCCAAACCAATCCCAAACCAATCCAAACCAATCCAAACCAATCCAAACCAATCCAAACCAATCCAAACCAATCCAAACCAATCCAAACCAATCCAAACCAAACCCAAACCAATCCAAACCAATCCAAACCAATCCAAACCAATCCAAACCAATCCAAACCAATCCAAACCAACCAAACCAACCAAACCCAACCAAACCAATCCAAACCAATCCAAACCAATCCAAACCAACCAAACCAACCAAACCAATCCAAACCAATCCAAACCAATCCAAACCAACCAAACCAATCCAAACCAATCCAAACCAACCAAACCAATCCAAACCAATCCAAACCAATCCAAACCAACCAAACCAACCAACCAAACCAATCCAAACCAATCCAAACCAACCAAACCAACCAAACCAATCCAAACCAACCCAACCAACCAAACCAATCCAAACCAACCAAACCAATCCAAACCAATCCAAACCAATCCAAACCAATCCAACCAACCAAACCAATCCAAACCAATCCAAACCAATCCAAACCAATCCAAACCAATCCAAACCAACCCAAACCAATCCAAACCAATCCAAACCAACCAAACCAACCAAACCAATCCAAACCAACCAAACCAATCCAAACCAACCAAACCAATCCAAACCAATCCAAACCAACCAAACCAACCAAACCAATCCAACCAAACCAACCAAACCAATCCAAACCAATCCAAACCAATCCAAACCAACCAAACCAACCAAACCAACCAAACCAATCCAAACCAACCAAACCCAATCCAAACCAACCAAACCAATCCAAACCAATCCAAACCAATCCAAACCAACCAAACCAACCAAACCAACCCAAACCAATCCAAACCAATCCAAACCAACCAAACCAATCCAAACCAATCCAAACCAATCCAAACCAACCAAACCAATCCAAACCAACCAAATCCAACCCAAACCCAACCCAAACCAAACCAAACCAATCCAAACCAATCCAAACCAACCAAACCAACCCAAACCAACCCAAACCAATCCAACCAATCCAAACCAATCCAAACCAACCAAACCAATCCAAACCAATCCAAACCAATCCAAACCAATCCAAACCAATCCAAACCAATCCAATCCAAACCAATCCAAACCAACCAAACCAATCCAAACCAATCCAAACCAATCCCAAACCAACCAAACCAATCCAAACCAATCCAAACCAACCAAACCAATCCAAACCAATCCCAAACCAATCCAAACCAACCAAACCCAAACCCAAACCAAACCCAAACCAACCAAACCAACCAAACCAATCCAAACCAACCAAACCAATCCAAACCAATCCAAACCAACCAAACCAACCAAACCAATCCAAACCAATCCAAACCAACCCAAACCAATCCAAACCAACCAAACCAATCCAAACCAATCCAAACCAACCAAACCAATCCAAACCAATCCAAACCAACCAAACCAATCCAAACCAACCAAACCAATCCAAACCAATCCAAACCAATCCAAACCAATCCAAACCCAATCCAACCAATCCAAACCAATCCAAACCAACCAAACCAATCCAAACCAATCCAAACCAACCAAACCAATCCAACCAACCAAACCAATCCAAACCAATCCAACCAATCCAACCAATCCAAACCAATCCAAACCAACCAAACCAATCCAAACCAATCCAAACCAATCCAAACCCAACCCAAACCAATCCAAACCAACCCAAACCAACCAAACCAATCCAAACCAATCCAAACCAACCAAACCAATCCAAACCAATCCAAACCAATCCAAACCAACCAAACCAACCCAAACCAACCAAACCAATCCAAACCAACCAAACCAATCCAAACCAACCAAACCAACCAAACCAACCCAAACCAATCCAAACCAACCAAACCAACCAAACCAATCCAAACCAATCCAAACCAATCCCAAACCAACCAAACCAACCCAAACCAACCAAACCAATCCAAACCAATCCAAACCAATCCAAACCAATCCAAACCAATCCAAACCAACCAAACCAATCCAAACCAACCAAACCAATCCAAACCAACCAAACCAATCCAAACCAATCCAAACCAATCCAAACCAACCAAACCAATCCAAACCAATCCAACCAACCAATCCAAACCAATCCAACCAAATCCAACCAAACCAACCAAACCAATCCAAACCAATCCAAACCAACCAAACCAACCCAAACCAATCCAAACCAATCCAAACCAATCCAAACCAATCCAAACCAACCAAACCAACCAAACCAACCAAACCAATCCAAACCAACCAAACCAACCAAACCAACCAAACCAACCAAACCAATCCAAACCAACCAAACCCAACCAAACCAATCCCAAACCAATCCAAACCAACCAAACCAATCCAAACCAATCCAAACCAATCCAAACCCAACCAAACCAATCCAAACCAACCCAAACCAATCCAAACCAATCCAAACCAACCAAACCAACCAAACCAATCCAAACCAACCCAACCAATCCAAACCAATCCAAACCAACCAAACCAACCCAAACCAAACCAAACCAATCCAAACCAACCAAACCAACCCAAACCAACCAAACCAATCCCAAACCAATCCAAACCAATCCAAACCAACCAAACCAATCCAAACCAATCCAAACCAACCAAACCAACCAAACCAATCCAAACCAACCAAACCAATCCAAACCAATCCAAACCAATCCAACCAACCAAACCAATCCAAACCAATCCAAACCAATCCAAACCAATCCAAACCAATCCAAACCAATCCAAACCAATCCAAACCAATCCAAACCAACCAAACCAATCCAAACCAATCCAAACCAATCCAAACCAACCAAACCAATCCAAACCAACCAAACCAATCCAAACCAATCCAAACCAATCCAAACCAACCAAACCAATCCAAACCAATCCAAACCAATCCAAACCAACCAAACCAATCCAAACCAATCCAAACCAACCAAACCAACCAAACCAATCCAAACCAACCAAACCAATCCAACCAATCCAAACCAATCCAAACCAACCAAACCAATCCAAACCAATCCAAACCAATCCAACCAATCCAACCAAACCAAACCAATCCAAACCAACCCAAACCAATCCAAACCAACCAAACCAACCAAACCAATCCAAACCAACCCAACCAATCCAAACCAACCAAACCAATCCAAACCAATCCAAACCAACCAAACCAACCCAAACCAACCAACCAAACCAAACCAATCCAAACCAATCCAAACCAACCCAAACCAAACCAAACCAATCCAAACCAACCAAACCAATCCAAACCAATCCAAACCAATCCAAACCAATCCAAACCAACCAAACCAATCCAAACCAACCCAAACCAATCCAAACCAACCAAACCAATCCAAACCAATCCAACCAATCCAAACCAATCCAAACCAACCAAACCAATCCAAACCAACCAAACCAATCCAAACCAATCCAACCAACCCAAACCAATCCCAAACCAATCCAAACCAACCCAAACCAATCCAAACCAAACCCAAACCAATCCAAACCAACCAAACCAATCCAAACCAATCCAAACCAATCCAAACCAATCCAAACCAACCCAAACCAATCCAAACCAACCCAAACCAACCCAAACCAATCCAAACCAACCAAACCAATCCAAACCAACCAAACCAATCCAAACCAACCAAACCAATCCAAACCAACCAAACCAACCAAACCAACCAAACCAATCCAAACCAATCCAAACCAACCAAACCAATCCAAACCAATCCAAACCAATCCAAACCAACCAAACCAATCCAAACCAACCCAAACCAATCCAAACCAACCAAACCAATCCAAACCAATCCAAACCAACCAAACCAACCAAACCAATCCAAACCAATCCAAACCAATCCAACCAAACCAAACCAACCAAACCAATCCAAACCAATCCCAAACCAATCCCAAACCAACCCAAACCAAACCAAACCAATCCAAACCAACCAAACCAACCAAACCAATCCCAAACCAATCCAAACCAATCCAAACCAACCAAACCAACCAAACCAACCAAACCAACCAAACCAATCCAAACCAATCCAAACCAATCCAAACCAATCCAAACCAATCCAAACCAACCCAAACCAATCCAAACCAACCAAACCAACCAAACCAATCCAAACCAATCCAAACCAATCCAAACCAACCAAACCAATCCAAACCAACCAAACCAACCAAACCAATCCAAACCAACCAAACCAATCCAAACCAATCCAAACCAACCAAACCAATCCAAACCAACCCAAACCAATCCAAACCAACCAAACCAATCCAAACCCAACCAAACCAATCCAACCAATCCAACCAATCCAAACCAATCCAAACCAATCCAAACCAATCCAAACCAATCCAAACCAATCCAAACCAACCAAACCAATCCAAACCAACCAAACCAATCCAAACCAACCAAACCAACCAAACCAACCAAACCAACCAAACCAACCAAACCAATCCAAACCAACCAAACCAACCAAACCAATCCAAACCAACCAAACCAATCCAAACCAATCCAAACCAACCAAACCAACCAAACCAACCAACCAAACCAACCAAACCAATCCAAACCAATCCAAACCAACCAAACCAACCAAACCAATCCAAACCAATCCAAACCAACCAAACCAATCCAAACCAACCAAACCAACCAAACCAATCCAAACCAACCCAAACCAACCAAACCAATCCAAACCAACCAAACCAATCCAAACCAATCCAAACCAACCAAACCAATCCAAACCAATCCAAACCAATCCAAACCAATCCAAACCAATCCAAACCAACCAAACCAATCCAAACCAACCAAACCAACCAAACCAATCCAAACCAACCAAACCAATCCAAACCAATCCAAACCAATCCAAACCAACCAAACCAACCAAACCAACCAAACCAATCCAAACCAATCCAAACCAATCCAAACCAATCCAAACCAATCCAAACCAATCCAAACCAACCAAACCAACCAAACCAATCCAAACCAATCCAAACCAATCCAAACCAACCAAACCAATCCAAACCAATCCAAACCAAACCAAACCAAACCAAACCAACCAAACCAATCCAAACCAATCCAATCCAAACCAATCCAAACCAACCCAAACCAAACCAATCCAAACCAATCCAAACCAATCCAAACCAATCCAAACCAACCCAAACCCAACCAAACCAATCCAAACCAATCCAAACCAACCAAACCAACCAAACCAACCAAACCAACCAAACCAACCAAACCAATCCAAACCAATCCAAACCAATCCAAACCAACCAAACCAATCCAAACCAATCCAAACCAACCAAACCAATCCAAACCAATCCAAACCAACCAAACCAACCCAAACCAATCCAAACCAATCCAAACCAACCAAACCAATCCAAACCAATCCAAACCAACCAAACCAATCCCAAACCAATCCAAACCAACCAAACCAATCCAAACCAATCCAAACCAATCCAAACCAACCCAAACCAATCCAAACCAACCAAACCAATCCAAACCAATCCAAACCAACCAAATCCAAACCAATCCAAACCAATCCAAACCAATCCAAACCAATCCAAACCAATCCCAAACCAATCCCAAACCAATCCAAACCAACCAAACCAATCCAAACCAATCCAAACCAACCAAACCAACCAAACCAACCAAACCAACCAAACCAACCAAACCAACCAAACCAACCAAACCAACCAAACCAACCAAACCAACCAAACCAACCAAACCAAACCAAACCAACCCAAACCAACCAAACCAATCCAAACCAATCCAAACCAACCCAAACCAAACCAAACCAATCCAAACCAACCAAACCAATCCAAACCAACCAAACCAATCCAAACCAACCAAACCAACCAAACCAACCAAACCAATCCAAACCAACCAAACCAACCAAAACCAATCCAAACCAATCCAAACCAACCAAACCAATCCAAACCAACCCAAACCAATCCAAACCAATCCAAACCAATCCAAACCAACCAAACCAATCCAAACCAATCCAAACCAATCCAAACCAATCCAAACCAACCAAACCAACCAAACCAATCCCAAACCAATCCAAACCAATCCCAAACCAATCCAAACCAACCAAACCAACCAAACCAACCAAACCAATCCCAAACCAACCAAACCAATCCAAACCAATCCCAAACCAATCCAAACCAACCAAACCAATCCAAACCAATCCAAACCAATCCAAACCAACCAAACCAATCCAAACCAACCAAACCAATCCAAACCAATCCCAAACCAACCAAACCAAACCAATCCAAACCAAACCAACCAAACCAATCCAAACCAATCCAAACCAACCAAACCAATCCAAACCAATCCAAACCAACCAAACCAACCAAACCAATCCAAACCAATCCAACCAAACCAAACCAACCAAACCAACCAAACCAATCCAAACCAACCCAAACCAATCCAAACCAACCAAACCAACCAAACCAACCAAACCAATCCAAACCAACCCAACCAATCCAAACCAACCCAACCAATCCAAACCAACCAAACCAATCCAAACCAACCAAACCAATCCAAACCAATCCAAACCAACCAAACCAATCCAAACCAATCCAAACCAATCCAACCAACCCAAACCAATCCAACCAATCCAAACCAACCAAACCAATCCAAACCAATCCAAACCAATCCAAACCAATCCAAACCAATCCAAACCAATCCAAACCAATCCAAACCAATCCAAACCAATCCAAACCAACCAAACCAATCCAAACCAACCAAACCAATCCAAACCAATCCAAACCAATCCAAACCAATCCAAACCAATCCAAACCAACCAAACCAATCCAAACCAACCCAAACCAATCCAAACCAACCAAACCAACCAAACCAACCAAACCAACCCAAACCAACCAAACCAACCAAACCAACCAAACCAACCAAACCAACCAAACCAACCAAACCAATCCAAACCAATCCAAACCAACCAAACCAATCCAAACCAATCCCAACCAACCAAACCCAACCCAAACCAACCAAACCAACCAAACCAACCAAACCAATCCAAACCAACCCAAACCAACCAAACCAATCCAAACCAACCAAACCAATCCAAACCAATCCAAACCAATCCAAACCAACCAAACCAACCAAACCAACCAAACCAATCCAAACCAATCCAAACCAACCAAACCAATCCAAACCAACCAAACCAATCCAAACCAATCCAACCAAACCAACCAAACCAACCAAACCAATCCAAACCAACCAAACCAATCCAAACCAATCCAAACCAATCCAATCCAAACCAATCCAAACCAATCCAAACCAATCCCAAACCAATCCAAACCAACCAAACCAATCCAAACCAATCCAAACCAACCAAACCAATCCAAACCAATCCAAACCAACCAAACCAATCCAAACCAATCCAAACCAATCCCAAACCAATCCAAACCAATCCAAACCAACCAAACCAATCCAAACCAATCCAAACCAATCCAAACCAATCCAAACCAACCAAACCAACCCAACCAACCAAACCAACCCAAACCAATCCAAACCAACCAAACCAACCAAACCAACCAAACCAATCCAAACCAACCAAACCAATCCAAACCAATCCAAACCAATCCAAACCAACCCAAACCAATCCAAACCAATCCAAACCAACCAAACCAATCCAAACCAATCCAAACCAATCCAAACCAATCCAAACCAACCAAACCAACCAAACCAATCCAAACCAACCAAACCAATCCAAACCAATCCAAACCAATCCAAACCAATCCAAACCAACCAAACCAATCCAAACCAACCCAAACCAATCCAAACCAATCCAAACCAATCCAAACCAATCCAAACCAACCAAACCAATCCAAACCAATCCAACCAATCCAAACCAATCCAAACCAACCAAACCAACCAAACCAATCCAAACCAATCCAAACCAACCAAACCAATCCAAACCAATCCAAACCAACCAAACCAACCAAACCAACCCAAACCAACCAAACCAATCCAAACCAATCCAAACCAATCCAAACCAACCAAACCAATCCAAACCAATCCAAACCAACCAAACCAACCAAACCAATCCAAACCAACCAAACCAACCAAACCAATCCAACCAATCCAAACCAATCCAAACCAACCCAAACCAATCCAAACCAACCAAACCAACCAAACCAACCAAACCAATCCAAACCAACCAACCAAACCAATCCAAACCAATCCAAACCAATCCAAACCAATCCAAACCAACCAAACCAATCCAAACCAATCCAACCAACCAATCCAACCAACCAACCAACCAAACCAACCAAACCAATCCAAACCAATCCAACCAACCAAACCAATCCAAACCAATCCAAACCAACCAAACCAATCCAAACCAATCCAAACCAATCCAAACCAATCCAAACCAACCAAACCAATCCAAACCAATCCAAACCAATCCAAACCAACCAAACCAATCCAAACCAACCAAACCAATCCAAACCAATCCAAACCAACCAAACCAACCAAACCAACCAAACCAACCAAACCAACCAAACCAATCCAAACCAACCAAACCAATCCAAACCAATCCAAACCAATCCCAAACCAACCAAACCAACCAAACCAATCCAAACCAATCCAAACCAACCAAACCAATCCAAACCAACCAAACCAATCCAAACCAACCCAACCAATCCAAACCAACCAAACCAATCCAAACCCAATCCAAACCAACCAAACCAACCAAACCAATCCAAACCAATCCAAACCAACCAAACCAATCCAAACCAATCCAAACCCAATCCAAACCAATCCAAACCAATCCAAACCAACCAAACCAATCCAAACCAATCCAAACCAACCCAAACCAATCCAAACCAACCAAACCAATCCAAACCAATCCAAACCAATCCAAACCAATCCAAACCAACCAAACCAATCCAAACCAACCAAACCAATCCAAACCAATCCAAACCAATCCAAACCAATCCAAACCCAAACCAAACCAACCAAACCAATCCAAACCAACCAAACCAATCCCAAACCAACCAAACCAATCCCAAACCAATCCAAACCAATCCAAACCAATCCAAACCAACCAAACCAACCAAACCAACCAAACCAATCCAAACCAACCAAACCAACCCAACCAATCCAAACCAATCCAAACCAATCCAAACCAACCAAACCAATCCAAACCAACCAAACCAATCCAAACCAACCCAAACCAACCAAACCAATCCAAACCAACCAAACCAACCAAACCAATCCAAACCAACCAAACCAATCCAAACCAATCCAAACCAATCCAAACCAATCCAAACCAATCCAAACCAACCCAACCAATCCCAAACCAACCAAACCAATCCAAACCAACCAAACCAACCAAACCAATCCAAACCAATCCAAACCAATCCAACCAACCAAACCAATCCAACCAACCAAACCAACCAAACCAATCCAAACCAACCAAACCAACCAAACCAACCAAACCAATCCAAACCAATCCAAACCAATCCAAACCAACCAAACCAATCCAAACCAATCCAAACCAACCAAACCAATCCAAACCAATCCAAACCAACCAAACCAACCAAACCAACCAAACCAATCCCAAACCAATCCAAACCAATCCAAACCAATCCAAACCAACCAAACCAATCCAAACCAATCCAAACCAACCAAACCAATCCAAACCAACCAAACCAATCCAAACCAACCAAATCCAAACCAACCAAACCAACCAAACCAACCAAACCAACCAAACCAACCAAACCAATCCAAACCAACCAAACCCAACCAAACCAATCCAAACCAACCAAACCAATCCAAACCAACCAAACCAATCCAAACCAACCCAAACCAATCCAAACCAACCAAACCAATCCAAACCAATCCAAACCAACCAAACCAATCCAAACCAATCCAAACCAACCAAACCAATCCAAACCAATCCAAACCAATCCAAACCAACCAAACCAATCCAACCAATCCAAACCAACCCAACCAATCCAAACCAATCCAAACCAATCCAACCAACCAAACCAATCCAACCAATCCAAACCAATCCAAACCAATCCAAACCAATCCAAACCAACCAAACCAACCAAACCAATCCCAAACCAACCAAACCAATCCAAACCAACCAAACCAATCCAAACCAATCCAAACCAATCCAAACCAACCAAACCAACCAAACCAACCAAACCAACCAAACCAACCAAACCAATCCAAACCAACCAAACCAATCCAAACCAACCAAACCAACCAAACCAACCAAACCAACCAAACCAATCCAAACCAACCAAACCAACCAAACCAATCCAAACCAACCAAACCCAACCAAACCAATCCAAACCAACCAAACCAATCCAAACCAACCCAAACCAACCAAACCAATCCAAACCAATCCAAACCAACCAAACCAACCAAACCAATCCAAACCAACCAAACCAATCCAAACCAACCAAACCAATCCAAACCAACCAAACCAATCCAAACCAACCAAACCAATCCAAACCAACCAAACCAATCCAACCAATCCAAACCAATCCAAACCAATCCAAACCAACCAAACCAATCCAAACCAATCCAAACCAACCAAACCAACCAAACCAACCAAACCAACCAAACCAATCCAAACCAATCCAAACCAATCCAAACCAACCAAACCAATCCAAACCAATCCCAAACCAATCCCAAACCAACCAAACCAATCCAAACCAATCCAAACCAACCAAATCCAACCAATCCAAACCAACCAAACCAATCCAAACCAATCCAAACCAACCCAAACCAACCAAACCAATCCAAACCAATCCAAACCAACCAAACCAATCCAAACCAACCAAACCAATCCAAACCAATCCAAACCCAACCCAAACCAACCAAACCAATCCAAACCAATCCAAACCAACCAAACCAACCAAACCAATCCAAACCAACCAAACCAACCCAAACCAATCCAAACCAATCCAAACCAACCAAACCAATCCAAACCAATCCAACCAACCAAACCAATCCAAACCAATCCAAACCAATCCAAACCAACCAATCCAAACCAATCCAAACCAATCCAAACCAATCCAAACCAATCCAAACCAACCAAACCAATCCAAACCAACCAAACCAACCAACCAAACCAATCCAAACCAACCCAAACCAATCCAACCAACCCAACCAAACCAAACCAACCAAACCAATCCAAACCAACCAAACCAATCCAAACCAATCCAAACCAATCCAAACCAATCCAAACCAATCCAAACCAATCCAAACCAACCAAACCAACCAAACCAATCCAAACCAACCAAACCAATCCAAACCAACCAAACCAACCAAACCAATCCAAACCAATCCAAACCAACCAAACCAATCCAAACCAATCCAAACCAATCCAAACCAATCCAAACCAACCAAACCAACCAAACCAATCCCAAACCAAACCAACCAACCAACCAAACCAATCCAAACCAACCAAACCCAACCAAACCAACCAAACCAACCAAACCAACCAAACCAATCCAAACCAATCCAAACCAATCCAAACCAACCAAACCAACCAAACCAATCCAAACCAATCCAAACCCAACCAAACCAACCAAACCAATCCAAACCAATCCAAACCAACCAAACCAACCAAACCAACCAAACCAAACCAACCAACCCAACCAATCCAACCAATCCAAACCAATCCAAACCAACCAAACCAATCCAAACCAATCCAAACCAACCAAACCAACCAAACCAATCCAAACCAACCAAACCAACCAAACCAACCAAACCAATCCAAACCAATCCAAACCAATCCAAACCAATCCAAACCAACCAAACCAATCCAAACCAATCCAAACCAACCAAACCAATCCAAACCAATCCAAACCAATCCAAACCAACCAAACCAATCCAAACCCAATCCAAACCAATCCAAACCAATCCAAACCAACCAAACCAATCCAAACCAATCCAAACCAACCAAACCAATCCAAACCAAACCCAAACCAATCCAAACCAACCAAACCAATCCAAACCAATCCCAAACCAAACCAAACCAATCCCAAACCAATCCAAACCAACCAAACCAATCCAAACCAATCCAAACCAACCAAACCAACCAAACCAACCAAACCAACCAAACCAACCAAACCAATCCAAACCAATCCAAACCAATCCAAACCAATCCAAACCAATCCAAACCAACCAAACCAATCCAAACCAATCCAACCAATCCAAACCAATCCAAACCAATCCAAACCAATCCAAACCAAACCAAACCAATCCAAACCAATCCAAACCAATCCAAACCAATCCAAACCAACCAAACCAATCCAAACCAATCCAAACCAATCCAAACCAACCAAACCAATCCAAACCAACCAAACCAATCCAAACCAACCAAACCAATCCAACCAATCCAAACCAACCAAACCAATCCAAACCAATCCAAACCAATCCAAACCAACCAAACCAACCCAAACCAATCCAAACCCAACCAAACCAATCCAAACCAACCCAACCAACCAAACCAATCCAAACCAATCCAAACCAATCCCAAACCAACCAAACCAACCAAACCAACCAAACCAACCAAACCAATCCAAACCCAACCAAACCAACCAAACCAATCCAAACCAACCAAACCAATCCAAACCAATCCAAACCAACCAAACCAACCCAAACCAATCCAAACCAATCCAAACCAACCAAACCAATCCAAACCAATCCAAACCAATCCAAACCAACCAAACCAATCCAAACCAATCCAAACCAACCAAACCAAACCAAACCAATCCAACCAACCAAACCAATCCAAACCAATCCAAACCAAACCAACCAAACCAATCCAACCAATCCAAACCAATCCAAACCAATCCAACCAATCCAAACCAAACCAAACCAAACCAACCAAACCAATCCAAACCAATCCAAACCAATCCAAACCAATCCAAACCAACCAAACCAACCAAACCAATCCAAACCAACCAAACCAACCAAACCAATCCAAACCAATCCAAACCAACCAAACCAACCAAACCAATCCAAACCAATCCAAACCAATCCAAACCAATCCAAACCAACCCAAACCAATCCAAACCAATCCAACCAATCCAAACCAACCAAACCAACCCAAACCAATCCAAACCAATCCAAACCAACCAAACCAAACCAACCAAACCAATCCAAACCAATCCAAACCAACCAAACCAACCAAACCAATCCAAACCAACCAAACCAACCAAACCAATCCAAACCAATCCAAACCAACCAAACCAATCCAAACCAATCCAAACCAATCCAACCAACCAAACCAATCCAACCAATCCAAACCAATCCAAACCAATCCAACCAACCAAACCAATCCAAACCAATCCAAACCAATCCAAACCAATCCAAACCAATCCAAACCAACCAAACCAATCCAAACCAATCCAAACCAACCAAACCAATCCAAACCAACCAAACCAATCCAAACCAATCCAAACCAACCAAACCAACCAAACCAATCCAAACCAACCAAACCAACCAAACCAATCCAAACCAATCCAAACCAACCAAACCAACCAAACCAATCCAAACCAACCAACCCAAACCAATCCAAACCAACCAAACCAATCACCAACCAAACCAAACCAAACCAAACCAAACCAAACCAAACCCAAACCAATCCAAACCAACCAAACCAACCAAACCAATCCAAACCAACCAAACCAATCCAAACCAACCAAACCAATCCAAACCAACCAAACCAATCCAAACCAACCAAACCAATCCAAACCAACCAAACCAACCAAACCAATCCAAACCAACCAAACCAATCCAAACCCAACCAAACCAACCCAAACCAATCCAAACCAATCCAAACCAATCCAAACCAACCAAATCCAACCAATCCAACCAATCCAAACCAACCAAACCAATCCAAACCAATCCAAACCAATCCAAACCAATCCAAACCAATCCAAACCAACCAAACCAATCCAACCAATCCAAACCAATCCAACCAATCCAAACCAACCAAACCAACCAAACCAATCCAAACCAATCCAAACCAATCCAAACCAACCAAACCAACCAAACCAATCCAAACCAACCAAACCAATCCAAACCCAATCCAAACCAATCCAAACCAATCCAAACCAACCAAACCAACCAAACCAACCCAACCAATCCAAACCAACCAAACCAATCCAAACCAACCCAAACCAATCCAAACCAATCCAAACCAACCAAACCAATCCAAACCAACCAAACCAATCCCAAAACCAATCCAAACCAATCCAAACCAACCAAACCAACCAAACCAACCAAACCAATCCAAACCAATCCAAACCAACCAAACCAATCCAAACCAACCAAACCAACCAAACCAAACCAAACCAAACCAATCCAAACCAACCAACCAAACCAACCAATCCAAACCAACCAAACCAATCCAAACCAACCAAACCAACCAAACCAATCCAAACCAATCCAAACCAATCCAACCAATCCAAACCAATCCAAACCAATCCAAACCAATCCAATCCAAACCAATCCAAACCAACCAAACCAATCCAAACCAATCCAAACCAATCCAAACCCAACCCAACCAATCCAAACCAATCCAAACCAACCAAACCAACCAAACCAATCCAAACCAATCCAAACCAACCAAACCAATCCAAACCAACCAAACCAACCAAACCAATCCAAACCAATCCAAACCAATCCAAACCAACCAAACCAATCCAAACCAACCAAACCAATCCAAACCAATCCAAACCAACCAAACCAATCCAAACCAATCCAAACCAACCAAACCAATCCAAACCAACCAAACCAATCCAAACCAACCAAACCAATCCAAACCAATCCAAACCAACCAAACCAACCCAAACCAACCAAACCAATCCAAACCAATCCAAACCAATCCAAACCAACCAAACCAATCCAAACCAACCAAACCAATCCAAACCAATCCAAACCAATCCAAACCAATCCAAACCAATCCAAACCAACCAAACCAATCCAAACCAATCCAAACCAATCCAAACCAATCCAAACCAACCAAACCAATCCAAACCAATCCAAACCAATCCAAACCAACCAAACCAATCCAAACCAATCCAAACCAATCCAAACCAATCCAACCAACCAACCAACCAAACCAATCCAAACCAATCCAAACCAATCCAAACCAATCCAAACCAATCCAAACCAATCCAAACCAACCAAACCAATCCAAACCAATCCAAACCAACCAAACCAATCCAAACCAATCCAAACCAATCCAAACCAACCAAACCAATCCAAACCAACCAAACCAACCAAACCAACCAAACCAACCAAACCAACCAAACCAACCAAACCAATCCAAACCAACCAAACCAATCCAACCAACCAAACCAATCCAAACCAATCCAAACCAATCCAAACCAATCCAAACCAACCAAACCAATCCAAA
The DNA here is from genome assembly GCF_024139115.2 of Armigeres subalbatus. Lineage (NCBI taxonomy): Eukaryota > Metazoa > Arthropoda > Insecta > Diptera > Culicidae > Armigeres > Armigeres subalbatus. Next base: position 93,987,577 of record NC_085141.1, read on the forward strand.
TCCAATCCAAATCCAATCCAAATCCAATCCAAATCCAATCCAAATCCAATCCAAATCCAATCCAAATCCAATCCAAATCCAATCCAAATCCAATCCAAAGCAAACATTAGTTGCCAAGACTAGTTTAGTTCCGATAACGAAGATTGAGATTGGGTGCAGGTTGTTCCGGAGAATAGAGAAGAGTTGAATCCGTCAGGGAATGGCTCGTTTTCCGATTGCCTTTGGAATTCAGGGAGTGGAAGCAGTGGCTATTGATTTCCAAACGCTTGAGGATCTTAGGCTGCTTAAACGAAGAGGATTGGTGAAGGTGAATGGCAATCACGTAAAAGTCCGTTTGGATCTTAACAACTGCGTAAATTCTCAAACACGTCACAACATTCCATAGGAAAAAAATCTCACATATTCTAATGACACATTCTATGGCAATAACTTCACAATGCTCTGCGATGAAAGAAATTCCTTTGTGCTCGGAATGTTCGGGTCGCTCGTGCTAAGCTGCTCGTTGTACGAGTTACCAGACCGCAGAACGTTCATACAACAATTTGATGGAATGCACATAAGTATGTTTCTAGCTCTGTCCCATCCGAACCAAAAGGCGCCCGGGTGCTGTTGGGAAAAGTTTTGCAGAGTTTAACTTGCAGATTAGAGAAACTAAATGCAATCGGGTGATGGGTGGGAAACTGCTTTTTTCGTAAGTGTTCTGCAGATAAAATTGTTATTAGCGTTTTTGTTGGCCAGCTCGCCCGAATTTGAAGGGCATCTTGAGGCTAAAAATAGTTTCGTGTTAGTAATTAAATTCAGTTTTGAATTTCTTGTAGAAGGAACAATGAATACGTCGTTTGTCTTAACACCAGATTTGATGAAAAACGGAGGAGCGGCAGATTAAAAAATAATCGATAGAGCCAAAATGTTCTGGATTGTACTTCTAGCATGCGGAGATTGTATAATAGAACCGTTATTATCTATGAACAATGTTCGAATTGTGAACATATCGATCATGCACTTACAAGTCTTAGCTTTTATGCTCATAGACGTAATATGAATTACTCTGGAATTCAATAACCAAAGACACACATTTGCTAAGAAATAGCTTTCTATAAGGAGCTACCTAATTGACAGCTCATCGCCCGAATATTAATCCCTTTGGAGTACTAATCCACCACGAACACCATAAGCACTTCCAGTGAAAGTATAATTGGTGGAAGATTGTTTTCCCGGAAAGGCTTTATAAAAATTTATCGCTCCATTACTCGTTATTCGAAGCAGCTCGTCGTCGTCGTTGTCGTCGTCGCCGCTGCTTTTTCTGTTAGCAGAAAGTGTACAATAATAATGGAGAAATCAGCCGAATCCCACGTGATGTGTTTTGGGAAGAATTTATGCAGCTGAAGTTGGTCTGGTTGTGCGCTTTAGCAATACAGTAGGGATCGCGAAGAAGCATTTGAATAATTAAAAGGAGCATCTTAAATATTTGCATATATGTTATATTGATCAATAGGGAGATTAACCAGCCAACGACTGAAAATCTCAATAATAAAAATACTGATCAATAAAGCAAAAAAAGTATGAAGTATAAAGTATTAAGATCATGATTGAAGACTAAAAAAATATGTAAGGATACATGAAAAGGAAAAAAATACAAAGAATTGAGAATGACAAAAAATTGAAAGAGATTCTGAAAATAAAAATTAAAACACTTCTGCAAATCAGAAGATGGTACAAGAATTTTGCATATATTAGTGAATATTTTAAAGAATGTTCCGCGGAATTTCTAAAAAATTTCTTTAGGAAATTATGAGAATTTCTCGTGCGCGTTGACCCCCAAAAAAAAAAAGTAGTATGTTCTGTAAAAACTCATAGGAATCCTTTGAAAATTGTAAATAGATTTCTGTGGAAACTAAGACTTATATTCCATACATATTATAAAGAGTTTCTCTGTGAATTTCAAACATATTTTCAAGGGGAAATATAAACATTCAGAAGAATTTCAAAAATTAATGATGCAATTTAAAAAAAATATTATCGTGAAGATTATAAACAGAACCTCGTAAAAATGCCAAATAAAAAGTCCAAACAAATGTTTTAAGGACACTCATCACGGAATCTATATTTAAACGTACTCGCGTTTTCAAGGGCACACCACTCGATACGGAAGCAACGCACAACACAACTGTCGTTTTTATAATTTCAGCTTTGCATACGTAAAATTATAAAAATGACAGTTGTGCGGTGTGCCCTTGAAAATGCGAGTGCTTTTAAATTTGGATGCCGTGATGAGTGTCCTTATGAGAATTCAGTAAAAAAAACTTTCTTTCATTTTTTTTATGGATCCAAAACTATTGTTTGTATTTGTTTGGTGAATTTAGACTAATGCAGTTTGATTATGTTGCTCACAATTCATATATAAGTGAACTGCGCTTCAAACGTTATCATACTTTTGCTTCTTCTGTGCTTATGCAATGAAGTTTAAGTGAGACCTAATTTTTCTTCATTTTTCCCTCGCTTGCCAGATAAGAAGTTTTCTCCTCTCCTCCCCGCAATCTCAGTGAACCGTGCCGAAAACAAAAACGGCTTAATTTGCATTCAGCCGAAGGTCGCCCTTCAGCTCTTTCCGTAATCCCAACGTTCCACATTCCTTGTCAACAACTAATACAACAACGACGCAGAAGAAACTATGTTTACCATACCATGCGTTAATGTTGCCGGCAGGCGTCATTAGGACGGAAATTATCCCGAGGAGGGTAGCAAACCCTCATTACCGAGCGCAGCCATCGTGTATAGGATATTGGTAACAGCATCCCAACACCCCGAAGGGAACCATTTCCTGTCTCATCAGATAATGTCACTTTCTCCGCCCGGCTTGGGGCAAATTTTCTCGCCTACACGGTCGATGGTTTGGCCCCAAGGTCGTCATATTAAATTGCAAGTGGTACCGGATATGGTCACATTATTGAACGCATCCCTCATCGTTCATCGCCAATCGACACTATAGAGTAGAGTGGGGCAAGAGTACGCACTTAGTTTTCAATCGATCATGTGGCCCTTATGAAGCAAGCTTCTGCATATCAAATCAGTGTCGATGATTCATATACTCTTCCTTTATGTTACCCAGTGGAAAAAATATTGAAATTATTGAGATTCGTTTTAGTAGAACCCTTATTGCAAGACAAGTGAAAAACGCACTCTTACCCCACCGGTGGGGTAAAAGTGCGCATCGGGTGGGGTAAGAGTACGCATTTATCCAATCATGTGCTTTAAGCATATATTAACGCAAATAAGAGTTAATAACATTTAATTGATGTTTAATGAGCATATATTAGGGAATGTTTAAAGATTACGTAACTCTTAAAGGGGGAGGGGGTCCTAAAAATGTGCACTTTCATACGAAAAACCATAGTTTTTTATATATACAAAAAACTACAGAGGTAAAAATATGTATCAGGTTTCGCGTGGCGTATCCAAATGCATTTTCCTTAAAGAAAGTCCACCAATCACGTAACGTAAAATTTGGCTATTTCATCACCCCTCCCCCCTATCTTACACTATTTGTATGAATCCTCTAAAAATTATATGGATCGTCACACATCTCACAACCCCTCCCAGCAAAACGTTGCGTAATTTATGAATGTTTCTTTCGATTAAATGAAATTATCATTTAGATGAAATTGTGTTTTCGTACTATGTTTAGGTGTACAATAAGTCCTAATACAATTTCATTATTTCGCTTCAGTGCTTTGTTCGCTAAGTCCTTTCTAACACCGAATTACTTCAACTTATCCTAAAAACTTGTGATAATTTCAAATTCTGCCCCTTTTTTCTTAGTTGTGGATCTTTACGCTTTGGAAGAAGTCTTGTTTCGGCCGGAGATACGGGTTTGACATCATAACTTGAAGATTCATATGCGTACTTTTGCCCCACCGGTTCCTGCGTACTTTTACCCCACAGTCCCAAAAATTATTCAAGTAATGGTTTTGACTTCTTGGAAAACCAACCGGATTGGTTTTCTGTACCATAAAGTACTCTATACAATAGGTTATCGAAATGGTATAATGTTCACCTGATTGAACGTATATATGGTAATGAAATACTAGTTGCGGAAATCCAATTATTTTTAGCAAAATGACCAAAAAGTTATCTAACTCCATATCTCCCTTGTTGTTTATTCAAATCGTTTACAATTACACATGATAATAGTTGGCCAGAATACCTGTCAAACTGATGCAGTGCTGCTAGTTTATCTTTTTTTATTACTTCAAAAAATCGAAAACGTACTCTTACCCCACGCGCACTCTTGCCCCACTCTACTCTACTGTGATCATGGCGACGGTGGCAGTCACTGCAGGCACAGTATCGCTGCAACCCAACCAACCGGATGACCGTCTGCTTTTCTCAAGTTCGTCTGTTTGACCATTCGTCGAGGTACTAAAGTCAACATGCCAAGGGATGTAGGGTATAATGGGAGAACGATTTCTCTTTATATTATGTTGAGTGCTTCCACATTCGATCTTCAAACTATTGCTTTAGAAATCCAAAAAAATCCTTTTTTAGTAGATTTCGAATCCATGTGCTTTACGTTTGTGGTATTTCACTATGGCCATATTTTGACCCTATCTTACCTTAGTAGTGTTTGCTTGAACGCCTTGAAGGAAGCGATTGTGGATGAATGCTAAACTCTCTTAGATGAGTGTCAGTCTGGATAATGCCGGCCACTAGTCGTTAAAATTTAACGACCATCTGTTAGCAGATGAATTGGAGGGTACTGTGGTTTCACTTAAAACAATGGCTTCGACTCCAATGGATTGGATTTATATACGAAAGTAGTGAATTGTAATGTAACGTATTTGTTCCGTTTTTTAAGCTTTCGTATATTTGGTGGGCGGTTTGACCGAGGTTAGGAAATACAAAAATACAGTAGGAAGGGAAAGGAGTTTAGAGTGCTTAATTAATTACAATGCTGATATTCACATGGTTGACATTCTTGGTGACGTTTTACATCTGTAACAGGACAAATACACATTTCCTTGGGGAGACAACAACAGACATTCTTAAGGGATTACGATAGCAAAAGGGATGGGTGGACAATGTTACCGTCTAACATCAGCAACTTCCAAGAATTGGTAGCCAATGGACATATATTCGAGGTCAAGACCCGCCAACACTTCCCTAATAGGCTTTGGTTGTTTTCCTCGGACCCGGAGATGTTCAGTTAGCGCAGTTAACGCACACGACATGATCGATATCCTGATAGTTTTCCCCGCAAACACAGAGATTTCCCTCCGAGAGCCCCGCTCTGAAAAGATGTGCACGCTTAAAGTAAATTACACATCGCATGAATAATTTTCACACATGACGACGATGACACGAGAGAATAGCAATCTGTGTGAAAATTATGTGTAAGACATGCACAGTCGCTGTGTAATGTCTTTTATTATTTTAATATGTGTAAGAAACTTTGCTTCGAACTGTCAAGTCCATTTTGACCGCCATGATGACGGTTGCGTCCGGCATGCACCGCAACGAAAATGACTTTTTCTGTGGATTTTCGTTATGTTTCGATACGATACAACTAAAATGTGCGACTATAAACATCGCACTTTAGTTTGGTCATATCGAAACAAATGGGGACTCCTCTGAAATAGTATAAAAATGTTGCGATAATTTTCAATTTACATGAAAAAAATAGAATTGAGGTTAGGTCCGTTTTCCGACCGCTCGCTCACTGTGTGAAATGAACTCATCAGAAATCGTTCACCGTCAATTACACAAAAATGAGTAACATGGCAGTTACTCATAATATGTGTTGTTCCAGGTTAGGCCCGTTTTGTGTGAACGAAACACAAAATTGTGTGAATGACTTTAAGCGTATGCATTCAAAGTGTAGTGATTGGACATTAGACAACACATGGTTCCAATGAAGTCTCGTCCCATATTCAATTTTTTGAACCATGGACGCTTCGACACCTGCGGGCGAATTAAATACAGCCATCTATCCAACTCTCCATTTGTCCATTTCTGCTGCCAGCTGTTCAAGGTTTCCTGACGAACTAATGTAAAAAAATAACCGAAGGTGATTTTCCGATCGTAAATATCATTTATTTATTTATTCATTTATTGTCGTCAATCATAATTGTAGACCTATTTACATTTGTATTCTTAACTATTCTAAATAACATTAAATAATGTTGATACTGTTTAAACTTATTGTAAAGTGTCATTAGCTTATAATACGAGAGAAGATCTGTTTCAGCTGTGTTTTGGACATCGATAAGTCAATAGTGTCACAATGTTTATTATAAGTGATCATCATTTGATTCATTGGGCCATATTTTGCATAGTTTGTTCGATGATAATTTACGGAGAATATTTGACGATGTCGTAAAGATCGTAATGGAACATAAAAATTTAGTTTTGATAATAGCTCCGTTCCGTTGAGTCAATTCTGTTTGAAACAATATTGTTTATAAAAGTTACCATTGCTAAATCTCGACGCACTTTCAGTGAATGAATATTGATGAGCTTACAACGAGCTACATATGGTGGCAATGGAAATTCGGTCCACCCTAACTTTCGTAGTGCATATAATAAAAATTGTTTTTGAACTGACTCAATTCTGTTGGCATGAATAGCTAAAAATGGGGACCAAACTATGCTGCAATATTCTAAGATTGGCCTTACATAAGCTGTATATAGTGTTTTTATTGTGTATGGGTCCTGAAAATTGTAACAGAATCGTTTTATAAAACCTAACATGTTGTTGGATTTGCTTACAATTAAGTTATAATGATCGATGAAAGTGAGTTTTGAATCCAATATTACTCCCAAATCTCTTACTCTATTGCTTCTTATTACGTTCTGATCATCAAAACTAATATTTGCGCTGAGTATGTTTCGTTTTCTGCCGAAGGTTATTAAGTTGCATTTTTTTATATTCAACTGTAGAAGACTTTTTTTACACCATGTATGGAATACCAATATTTCATCTTTGAATGTATCGATATCCTCGACAGTTTTGATTTTCAGGAAAAGTTTCATGTCATCTGCATAAATTAAGACATTCAATTTATGAAGCACAAGACGGAGGTCATATACAAATAAAATAAAAAGTAATGGACCTAAATGAGATCCTTGAGGAAATCCAGAAGAGGCTTGTATTGGGGTTGATAATTTTCCTTTGTATCTTCCAATTTGAACACGACTTGTTAGATATGATTCAAGCCAAAAGAAGTTTTGGTTGAATTCCCATCTTCTGCAGTTTGAACAAAAGCATGGGTAAATCAACGCGATCAAAAGCTTTGCTAAAATCTGTGTACAAGGCTTCTACATGGTGACCACTATCCATTGCATCCAAAGAAAATTAACGAATTCTGTTAGATTTGTGGCTGTCGAACGACCTTTAAAGAAACCGTGTTGCTTAGATGTGATTCGATTTTTAATTTGAACAAATATTTTTTCATTAACAATTGCTTCGAACAATTGCGGTATGCAAGATATAAGAGCAATACCGCGATAGTTACGAACATTGGATTTTATACCAGATTTAAAAATTGGAACTAGAAATGATTTTTTCCATATTAACGGAAAACATCCTGATTCCAGTGACATGTTGAAAATCCAGAATAATGGAGCAGTAAGTTCAATTGCTAGAGTCTGAATAAACACTGGAGGTATTCCATCGGGTCCGGAGCTCTTAGACCCATCTAGATGTTTCAGGGTATCACAAATTTCGTGTACATTCAGATGATTGACGCAAACGTCATTTGAAAACTCAGGATAAAAATCGAAAAAGTCGCGATCTCGATCATCTTCTGAGTGGGTAGTGTATACCTCTTTAAAGAAATCGGCAAACAAGTTACATATTTCCTCTGGACCATTACCTGTTCTACCATCTAAATAAAGTTTCGATGGAAAATTGGCTGATTTTAATTTAGTGTTCACATAGCTGAAAAAATGTTTTGGACTAGTCTTGATTTCACGTTCAATTTTTAAATTATATTCATTGTATGCGATATTTATAGCACAGTTCAGTTGATCACAAATATTAAGATACTCCTCTAAATAATGTTGAAGATTATGCTTCTTGTAGTTTTTATGTGCTTTCTGCTTGCGATTTTAAGATTTCTAATATCTCTTGTAAACCAAATTGGATTTTTCGATACAGCATGACTTCTCCGTCTTTTAACCGGCACTTCTTCCATTATTATATTGTGCAATGTGTTATAAAACTTTTCTGTCGCTTTATCAACATTTTGTTCGTTCCTTATAGCAGTTTGCCAATCTATATTCTTCAGTTTATGCTTTATATTTCCGTAGTTGGCTGATTGATAATCGAAGATTTCTTCAAAATCACATTCGATTGGTATATCATTAACGTGTACAAACAAAGAGAATTCAATTGCTGTGTGGAATACTTCATTTCGCCAAAGAGGAGCTAGTGATTCATTTACACAAAAATCTTCATAACAGTTAGTCAGCAGTAGATCTAGATAACATTTTTGGATATTCTTCACATGATTGATTTGATTTAGTCCTAAGTTAGCAATTTTATCGAATACAAAATGCAATAGCTCATTTTCCCCTATGACTGAAAGTAAAATGCTCTCATTGTCACAGTCCGGTATGAAATCTACATTTCTTTGGTTAAAATCACCATATATATGCACTTTTACTTCAGGAGGCAAGCCAGATAAAACATTCTCGGCGATACCAAAAAATTTATCATAAATATCTCTGCGAGCATTATTTGGAGGAATATAAACTGAAGCAAAAACATGAGTTTCACCTGAAATTTGTACCTTGGTCCACACTTGTTCAAAATCATTGAATTTATCCGTTTTAATTATTTCTGAATTGAAAATTGTGGATACTGCAACCAAAACACCTCCTCCTGATTTTTTTCCAGACCGTTCGTAGTCTCGGTCATCTCTGTAAACGTTGTAACTATTACCAAAAACTTCTTCATTTTTAACACTATCGTCCCAACTTGTTTCAGTCGCTAAAATCACTTTGAAAGATGTACTTAAAACATTATTTTCGATTGCAGCGCTTCTCATCCTATTGAAATTTTTACATTTTGACAATATACCGATATCTCCTGAATATTGCTATTTGTAGCACTGTTTTCATTTATTACATTATTAGTGTGATTTTCGCCATCGTCATTAATAATAATACAATCACATATAAAATTAGTCCTATCTGCTTCCTCTATGGAGTGCATCAGTTCCGGCAAAAACACTGGCAGGATCGGCGTCTTTCAGTTGCATTTGTTCGGTTTAAATATGTTGGCCGTTCATCAGTAGGGTAGGGGTTCAATACTTCACCTCTCTGAAAATTAATGTATGGCCCATGAGGTCCATACGATCCATTCGTTGATAGCGGTGGTCCCGAAAATTGAATTTTGGCTGCAGTTAATAACTCTCTGTCCAATTAGTCAAAGAGTCCGCTTTCTCATTTTCCGGAATCGAGCAATGAGAAGGGACCCAAGCCGTGGTGATTGTGAATGATCGTTTTGATAAACACTTAAAGCTTTCCTCATCCCGTTTAGAAGATACGTTGAGTGCTTCATCGGTTTCATTGACCGAACAGCCTCCAATGAACTTAGACTGTCGGTGAAGATGAAGAAGTGGTCAGGAGGTAGGGATGCGATTTGCTCGAGTGAATAGTGTAAGTATAGCTGCCACCTCAGCAGCAACCAAGGAACTAGGCTCTTTCAGATTGAAGTAGGCGCTATGAAAAAACACCGAAACCAGTGGAGTTATCCATTTTTGACCCATCAGTAAAAAAGCTTCTCTCCTCGCCCCTATTTGCTTAAGGTACACCGAGGCAAGTTGAAATGTTTTTTTTTCCAAAGTTGAACTTTGTACTTGAACTTAAGTATGGTCCATAAAATTGTCTCATAACAATATATAATGGTAAAGAATATTATGCAAAATTTGTGCAAAGAATGCAACTTTTTTTAATTTATGAAATTTTGTTTTTCACCGTGTTTAAAAAAAAACACAGGGCAACAAAATTCAACCTTTTGCGGGTCCTCAGAACCAATTGATGTGGCTTCAGTAGATTTTGGCTCGCTGAATCCGAATATGTCTTAAGATGCGCTCTAACACGTCTAAATTTTGAGATATAGCTAGATTAATACCACTGATTTGAAGAAATTGGCATTTTTCGAAGGACTTTCATGAAGTATATAAACATAATTTTAGGTCAATCAATACCCGAAACGGTATAAGCACATCTGATCTAATGAATTTCCATCAGATTTGCACGTTACAATTGTTTTCTATTCGGTTTTCCTTGAATTTAAGTTCAGTGAATTTAATTTAAAAATATTCCATGCAAGTCCGTTGCAAAAACTTGCATGCAAACGCCATCACCACCAGTTCGAACCCACCAAAAATTCAACAACATGCGGCCAGAGGAACTGGGATATGAAAATGTTGAAAGAAGTAAAGTGATACTAGTACTATATATACCAGTTTGTAAATATATGTTTTATTCGACTTTTAATAAAATATCCTTTTTTTTTCATTTTATGCTCAACATTTCTCCTCCTCCTAAAATGTTATTCTGCTCGATTTCTGGTTATTTTTTTCAATCAATAAACTTTCAATAACCACACGTAATCTGTTATCATGTTGCAATTGTGTTGTGCTAGAATATAATGCGAACATGATGATCCAGAAGGTTCCTTTCTTTTAATCAACAAGGCAACAGATCGGATTGCAATTTGAAAAAAATCAAATCCTCCCCTACCAGAGCATTCAAGCCACATTGACTAATAAAAACACATTCCAGCACTCGGAAAATAAGTTGAAACTTAAACATTTTGTAACTTCATTGTAAATTTTCTTATTCATGCCGTTGTTTTGTTAAATTAGAGAAATATCAGAGTGCAAAATTGGCGGATCATCCAACCATATGCTCGGGTAACTGTAACATGCTGAACAGCACACAAGTGGAGCGGAGCCCAAGTTTTTTTTTCTGGCGCATAACTTTGCGTCTTAGCACATAACAAAGCTTGAAAAAATTAGTGAACATTTTTCCCGTTTCACTGTTATAAACTGACCATAGATAAAAGAAATTTCTTTGGGATTATTGCAACATCCATGCAGCATTTTCAACGCGAATCAAATAAAAAGTCCCCCGCGCACGAGTAGGTTGTTGACGTTTTCCGGTTTCTGTTGCGTAGCCGTCATCGTCGCTTCAGCTTGTATGCAATCATACACAAGAACGATCGAATGCAACTTCTCGATTCGTTGATTGATTTTTCTACCTAATTGATAGTTTTCCCAAATTTCTATCATAGGAATATTGGAATGATCATAATAGCAGGAATAATCAAAATAGGGGAACGGTTCGGCACTTTATCTTCATCTTCATTTCCATCCTATCATAAACAAAGTAATGAAAAGGAATTTGATTTGTTTTTTTATTTTTGTGGTTTTTTCAGCAGTGAATTGCAATATAGCATGTTATCAAAAAGAAGCGACAAGATTGGTGTTGTATTTCTCTGTTTTGAGATGAGATGGTGAGATGGAAAAGGGAAAAGTTCCCCTATATAGAACTGCGTGCAATTCTCGTACTTGCTTTACTCGAATGAACATAATAAAGGAGCTTCAATTGACAGTAAATACAACGTATCACTTGAGCAATTATTGAAAATTTATCGCGCCAGAGGAAATACAATATCATATTTACATTCAATAGAACTTACTTCAATGAAAACATGTTATTTTTTTTGCTTGGACAAACTATTATATTGAATTCTTGTTACTTTCTTCTCAAACCCGTTCACAGAAAATCACCCGGCTTGTATGCAAGTCTTCGAAGGTGGCTTGCATAAAACATATTTTTAAATAAATTTCACTTACTAAAATTGTAGATATATCAGACTTATTATTTTTAACTTGTGCAAAATGCACCACATTTCGAAAGATTAGATGTTTGTGATACATTTTGGACCTTGATTGACTAGTAATTCTTTTTATAGGGTATGGCTGTTCCAAAATGCTCAAAATCATTGATTTTACGACATTTATTGAGGTATATCTCAAAATCTCGACGTGTTAGAGCAAATCTGAAGTCAGATTCGGATTCAGCGAGCAAAAATCTACTAAGGACACATTATTTTGTGTTAGGGACAAAATCTTGTTGAGCTGTGAAATTGACGGAAAATTGCTCAAGTTGAAGAAAACTATGAAACTCATATGCGAATAAGGGCAGTATACAACAAAGTCACAAGCGTAATAGGGATCAAGGGAAGTCTAGAGAACAAATTCTAGAGAACGGACTACACTGAAAATGTATAAGATTGATTACCTCCAACTGGTGACCACTTGATTTACTTTCAAGGATGGTTCATTGTTTGGTTCACTTGGATTGTGCGTTCGATTATTTCGGTTCTGGCTTCTTTATTAATTCACATTATATGGAGCGCATATCTCTTAAACTCCTCGATTGTAGAAAGAGATGACTGGGGAAATGGCAGTGGAATTTACGAAATGTTTACATACTCCATGTATTATTTTTTCGAAAGCCAGTGCTCACTACGAGTAAAAGTAGATTAAAAGTCTCAAAACTAGATCATGCAGTTCAAACATGACCCCTTTTCATTATATTCTTTAGTGGAGATGGGCAGAAATTTATTGAATTTAGTTTCAGAAGTTTGTAATTGTTTGGAGCAATTTCGAACGACCAAAATACAAAAATTAAAACGGGATTTCCATCGATTTTTCATAATCATTAGGCTTATACAACATTGAATGATAACTTACCGTGAACATTTGATGAAAACTTTTCCAAACATCATTTTGAGACCTGTTTCATTGGCACGTCAAAGAACTGGTTTAGATTTTGCAAAGGGCGAAATATAAACAATGGCAGGGATTGCTTTCAGTAGTTGCAATGTTTCGAGAACGGCAGTCGAAAGGTGCGTTTGCGCGGTAATTTTCGATCTGAATTACAGCTTCCGTTTCAACTTACCCCGCATTTCAACTTGCCGCAGTGTACCTTACAAAAAATGGAATAGAAGAACTGTTAGAGTCTATGGGAAGATCCATTAATTACGTAACGCAAAAATTGAGCATTTTCAACCCCCCCTCCCCCCTATGTCACACTTTTTGTATGAAACATCTGAAAATTTTGTATGGACCGTCACACTTCGCTCAACCCCCCTCCCCCCTCTAAGCGTTACGTAATTTGTGGACGCTCCCTATGAAGTTAGCACTAGAGGCCTGAATAAGCGAAACGCGGATAGAAAATATGACTCTACCAAGACTGCATTCAATCTTCTTCATCAAAGAACAACACATAAAAAGGAAGAAATGGTTTATGTAGATAAAATCTCACAATCCGCTATTTTATGTGTCCACATCACATAACAATAGAATCCAATAAACAATGGAATTTCATTTCATAATCTATAAATGACTTGCATAAATTATTGCACACTAATGTAAAATACATTCAATTTTGTTTATTTAAAAATGGCATAAAATCGAATTTGGCCGTTTTCAATATTTGAGCCAACATTTTGGCTGCTTGACAGGTCTCCTGCTCGATTGAGCAGCTTCTCGAAATTGTTGTGGGGTTTGAGTAAAATGCCTTCAGCGTGTGTTAATAGATTCACACATCAGCGTGTCAATCGGCGAGCAGCATGCCATGACTCAGCCCCTTCTAGTCAGACCTCCGCGGCGTGCATATGCATCCACGGAGAGTCGCTGAAAGGCGCGTCTGAAAGACCTCTGGAAAAATGGTTTGTGGTTTGAAGAACATCAAAGCCTCGCCTGGAAGGCCGTAAGAAATTGGTTTGTGGTTTGCAAAATTCCAATGCGCGTCTGGAAGATCGGTGGAAATGGTTTGTGCTGTAGAAAACTATAAGGCGTGTCTGAAAGGTGGCCGAAAAAATGTATTGTACTTTGTGGAACTACAAGGTGCGTATGGAAGACCAACGGAAAATGGTTTACGATCTAGAAAAAATCAAAGTCCTGCGAGCATTGATTTTGATTAAAACAAATTTAGCCATTTGGCGACGTATATGACACTACCATATAACGACATCAGAGAGAAATGGAGACATATTCAATGCTGTAATGTTCGAAACTGTTCGGAAAGTCAAATACCTATATTATCTAGAAACTTATATTGGAATGAACTTACTTAGTAGCCATAGCGGGATTACCTGTAGGAACAAATATTTTGGAATTTGAAAAATAATAAAGTTGACGGGTTTTACAAAGCTATTCGGAAGTTCGAATTTATTATGCGCAAGATTAGTTTGGAGTTATCGGCTAGCAGTACTAGTTGATGGCAGTGTTGCCACTTATTTTTCGAACCTCACCTTCATTTTCAGGCGTAAAAATCTTTTTCATCTTTATTTGTGAGCAAAAAATCTTGAAAAAAATCTTTATGTACTTAAAGCTGAAGCGCATGCCATCGTTCGTCATTTCGCCTGTCAAATTCGACATTTTTCCCGTGGATAAACTGTCAAATTCGACGAGTTGATTGGCGAACGGGTCTTTGTGCTACAGACTTAAACTTGAATAGGTGCTTAATAGCTGAAATATTCACTTTTTTTTAAATATACAAATGTTTTTAAATCTGTTGGGTTTTTTTAGAAGCAGGTAGATATTTGTAATGAGAGTATATTTTGAAACGAGTTTCGAGGTATTTTTGTACCATCCCATTTATTGCAAATCAAGGTGATCAAAAGTTATAAACCTTTCAGGTTTGTAGTGTGAATATTTTGACTTTTTGCATTTTGAATGAATCGCCTGCTTTGAGCGTGCTTACAGCGGCACACTAGGAGTTAACTTTCTGAAATCAGTATGGCGAAAGTCATCTAATGCTCGATTTCTCAAAATCAAGCACCTTCATCGAAAAAATATTTGGTAGGCGTAGTAGCGGACACCTTCCTACATAACCGGTAACAAATAGTTTTCCATGAAAAGTTTCTAAATTTGAGAAAACCCGCGTTAGATGTCTTTCGCCATACAAATTTCTGGCGGTTAACTCATGCTGGCTATTTTGCGCATATACTATAACGCCTAGATGTGACAGCGACGGGTAGAAAATCAGTCACTCCCAATAATTCATTGAATTGCAACGTTAAAGCCATCTTGGCAACTCCTTTCTTTTTAACATAACATTTTTTAACGCAAAATAGCAATAATCGTGCTGGTATACCATATATATATTCAGTTGGTTACTAACCAAAGTTTTAATAAAGTTTTTCGGCCGAAACCGCCTTTTGACAGCTGCTGCCGAATGAGGGATGAGATAGAAATGTTGATGAACTTTCTTAATAATGGAAATATCAGCTTTCCTTCTCGTCGTTTACCGCCCAGCGATGTCTCGCAACTTTTCGTCGTATCGGATTGCTCTTCGATCTGATTAGTTTTGCAAAGATTTGCACCCCTGAGCTCCCGCAAAAGTTTGGAAACTTCTTCAGGATCGAACTGAGACTGGTAATGTTCTCTAAATTCTTTGGATCGATGAGTCAAGCTGTCTTAAGAACGGGAGTTTGATTGTTTGTTTCACCAGCTCCACATAGAAATTACATGCGAGAGAATAGAAAGTTTCCTTCAGCGGTTAATCAAGAGGTCCTACCAGATTATCTGCCGCTAGCCCTACCTAGGTCTTCATTTTCTCGTGACGATGTTATTCAAAGTTCTGAAAACCATTTGTCTATGATATTTTTAAGAAATTTATCTTTCTAGATGTTGGAAAGGATAATCAGATAAAGCGATTTAATTTCACTGTGCATGTTCGTATACTCAGAGCTTTCCGATTGGAAAATACGATTGACTTTATTAACAAGCAGTAGGTCACCCCGAGTAGAAGAAAATAGCTGAATAATATCAAATGTTGATAAGATAGTGAAATGAGATATGAACATGATTGATATAAGAGATAAAAGATCAAACGACATTATCAATATTTTGCATTAAAATATCATGAGGAGATCAATTTAAGCTATTTATAATAAGAGAACAGTATCATGTGCCATTAGTTTGTTCACATCCATAGCATATCTTGATATTTAAATGATATTTCGGTGCAAATTTTCGATATTGTTGCCTGTTCTTTTATCTCTTATATCAATCAACTCTATATTATGTTTTTTTCTTCTGTTCATGACTTCTACCCGGGATGGGATCGTAGAGGTGACGACGGTTAAAGTATCGGCCAAAAATGAGAAAAAAACAGAGCACTAAATTTCAAAATGCATAAAATTCTTGAAAAATCTTATTTCTTCAAAAAAAAATCTTTAATCTTTATATAAAGATATCTTTATCAAAAAATATTAAAAAATCTCTACAAATAAGATAAATCTTTATATGTGGCAACACTGGTTGATGGCAAATGGTTGATGGTGTACTATACGCGAAACTAAAAGTTAGATTAAATGTACGGATTTGGATTGGATTTGGAATGGAATTGAATTGGATTTGGATTGGCTTTGTATTGGATTTGGTTTAGATTTGGATTGGAATTGGATTGCATTTAGATTTGGATATGGATTGGATTTGGATTGGATTTGGATTGAGTTTGGGTTCGATTTGGATTGAATTGGATTTACATTGGAGTTTAATTAGATTTGGATTGAATTAGCATTGGATTGGTTTTGGATTGTGTGGTAGACGGCTCTATTATTGATATCACATTTACATACATTAGTAGTAGTGAAGGGTGTAGAACGCTAAGAGCACTTGCCGGTTCGTTTTCAGTCTTTGCTGAGACAGTATCTAGCGAGGTTCGCATCTGAAGTGCGCTGTGCGTTTCCTAAGTTCTAAGTGTCACAGATTGAATCTGGATTAGCATGGATTTTCTTATCTTTATTAAATTGTTCTTGAATCGAGAGCGGTATTATCACTGTTGGTAGAATAATCTGTATTTTATCCAAAGTAACAATAATTGTTTCTGCAAAAATATCCATTTTACTATTATAGTCTGTAAAAAAGTATACTCTGTATCAATTTGTTCATTTGCAGTTTTGCTTGCATTAGGGTGGCTCAAAAAACACTTTTTCAAATTTGTAGATGGGCCGCCCTCTTATTCGGTTCTATTTGATGCCCTGATGCCCTGCCCACAATTTCAGCCAAATCGGTCAACGTTTGGGCGGTGCTAAACTCGTTGGAAGTTTTTAGAGAATTAAATATAGAATGTTATGCTGAAAACCGCGAGAAGATTAGAGTTTATTAGGCAAAGATATTAGCATTTTATTGGAGTGTTGTATGGGTGAATTTATTTCTTTTCAAAGGTAAAAGAAACTAAATTTGCTCAAACCCCACTTCAGAGAAATGCTAATAACTTCGCCGGGCAAACACTAATCTTTTCATGGTTTTTAGTATAACATTCTGTATTAAATTCTTCACGATCTGAATGAGTATCATAGTTCTTCATCGTAAATTGTGCCGTCTAACCGCCTTCCCGTGGTTACTGTGGAGATGCAGAGGTATTCTCGGTCTCTAGTAGCAACAATAACCACACACTAACATTCCCTTCCTTTCCCAACTGACTGTAAGGACTTGGTCGGCGTTGTTATTGGTTAACATTTGCGAGCTGCTGAAACGTGCACTTCGAGAATAGCTGGCAAATCCCAACCACTATTCACTTGGATCGAAGTGCAATTTAGACCAGTTCTGACCAATCACGGAGTAGCAACCATTGATGTGTACAGTCAGTCTAAGCTTAGCGAAGTAAATTGTGCCGTCTAACCGATTTGGTTGAAATGTTGTCCAGAGCATCAGGGCATAAAACAGAATCGAAAAAAAGGGCGGCCGATCAAAAAAATTGGATTTTTTTTCATACTAATTTGAGCCACCCTAATGTAGGTACTGTTAATTACGACACAGTTTATAACTTTTCAGTGGATTTTTGTATTACTTGTACGTCTTTCTTCGTACCATTTGTTCCAATATTTGCTTTTAATAGGGTAACGGGATGTAATGTTAGGCGTGGATGCAACGTTGGCTCATCACGCAAATTAATTAATAATTCAGCAATAATACATCGTTTTGTAGAGAGATATTTATTAATGCTTCTTTGAAAAAGTGTATCAAGCCAACTTTATTTATATTACGCAAGATTCATGTACTGCTTCAACTGATAAACCTGCGTGAAAAATTGCTTTGACTCGGTTTGTTAGCAACCACTTAAGTAGGCAGGAGGTTTTTCTTTTGACCAATAAAGTAGTTTTTGGAATGGACTTACCTATTTTCGCACATTAGATCTAGACCAACATTTGAAAAGGGCGTAACAGCCAAAGTTTATTCCTTCTGATTCTTAGTCTACAGTCTTAGCTTTATATGTGGACGAAGAATCAGAAGGAATAAATTTTGGCTGTTACGCCTTTTTCAAATGTTGGTCTAGAGATGAACGGATAACAATCACACTATTTTAGTATTGATGTTAATTTCACTAGTTTCATTAGTATAGTGACACAATTGACCAAAACAGTTTTTTGAACAATTATTAGGACACTCATTGCCAAAATATGGCTGACGATTTTTACTTAAAGCAACACATTATAGGGTTTCTCACCCCATTCCCGGCCTAACATGCGCACGACTGCATTATTTAAATGATATTTATGACTAGGGGCAACTTTTCTGAATTTTGTGGGCCGTGTAATATTGCGATGGGGTTCACCTCTGCTTCAAAAATAGTTAGTCTTGCTAAACACCGCTTGAAAAAGCTTTTATTTGATTTAAATTAACATGGTGCAGCACTCATTTCAGTCATAGGCGATTGCTTATCCGGCATACCCCAAATCTCCTCGGCATACGCAATATTTTACTCAATCTCTCAACATCTTACTCTAATTCTCTCTCTCGGGACGGTAGAAAATGCGACGTAAACAAAAATAGGCACGTTCCACGACAACAAGATGCCAGATGGTATTATTCATAATCATTTTTATTTGGTTGAGAAGATATATTTACTCATCCAAATTTCTTCCAAACACTTAAAAACAATATCTTTTCCACCTTTTGAAATCGAGAGAATTATAAATAACATGATAGCGTCAACGTATTAGACAGTTTTCCTATTAACGATGAAGGATTATCTTCATACTAAAATAAGACTTATGGCCTTTTGGCAGCACTGTACAGCTAGAAGTTCTTGGGCCGAGGTGATTTTTTGTTCGGTTTGAGGATACATTTTTAAATGTATTCCAATATGTTTATATAAAATCTAGTGATACGAACAATTGCAAAAGATTGAAGTGCGTGAGTTTAGCATTATTGTGTGGTGATAAACAGCTTGAAGCAATGGTTGTATCGAGCACTGTGACGATTTTCAGGTAGGTGTTTATTTGATGATACCGTTTAGTAAAAGTGGAAAGAATCACTCCGGCTCAGTGGTGTTGCAACGAAGAGCAAAAGTTTGAAATCTACATTTTTATTTTCTATAATTGGATCGATTAGGAGTGAAATAAATGGTTGAAAAATATTGAGTATTGTGCGAGATAAATAGGAGACTTTTTTAGAATGATCAATCATAAACCTACGGCTACTAAACAGTATACATCATTAGCTTTCTGTGCAATGAGCCGGGAATGGGGTCCATAGGCCCAAGTAGTGATTTACCCTAATTGCCTACCTTACGGCTTTCACAAACGATTATAGTGAATAATGCACCAACATTTCATGGGCTGAAAAAGCATCCAACACCAGAGCCGAGATTAGGAAAATAAGTCGAACATAAAGTCCATTTCGCACGAAACTTTTGATGGATTAAATAATAGATTGTGAACAATTATTGTTCTTTTTGAATACTCAGCGTAATAAACAAAAGTAAGAAAGCCGTTTGGGGGCATAATTTCGGTTAGATCTTCAATATATGAATATTAAAATCGATAAATGTGCTTAGGGACGTTCCGATACTTCAAAATATCGATATTTTATTCGATACGATAATCGAATCAAAGTATCGATATCACCGATATATTGGAATGAAAATATCGATATATCGGAAAATCATATGATATTTTAGAAATGAGAATATTTAGAATATATTTGTTGTAGTTATTCAATTACTATTGTAATGCTGTTTCACTACTTTTTTCTATTACCTTAATCCAATCTGCTTCTACAGTAATATCCCGATTTTGTCACCCCCCTGGTGAATTTTGGGGTGATAAAACAGGGTATGTGACAAAATTGGAAAAAAAATATTTTCATTTTTTTTAATTCATTCCACAAATATGAATCATTTTATGCCTTGGAAAGGCAAAATGCGTGAACGGTACCCGTTATTTCTTGTCGAAAATGCTTTCATAATATTTCCCAGGTACTCAGAAGTCGTTCGGAATAAACTACAGGCGGTGAAAGTTATTTCATGAAAATCAATGTTGTTTATGGTATTATTTACGAAAATAAAAAGAATTACAATTTTTTTTAGGGTGACAAAATCGGGTCGAAAACGTGACAAAATCGGGACGTGATAAAATCGGGTCGAAAACGTGATAAAATCGGGGGTAGACAAAATCGGGGAGTAACAAAATCGGGTCAGTACTGTATATAGTGTCTCAGCTCAACAATCATCGTCGTCGTTCGTCGTAGTTTTAACCGGTAGCGGTACTGACCTCACTATTTTCCGTTCGCTCAAAAAATTCAACTGAAATTTCGAGAAAATTGCTGAAATTTCATTGACATTTGTTTTATATTTCTTCTCGGATTATTCTGATCTCAACAATGGAAAATTCTCTCTTCATTTCCACGGAAGTTTTTTTTTATTTTAATTTTCTAAGAAAATTAAGAAGTTTCACGAAAAAAATCCATTACAATATTCTTAACTAAAAAAGGAAATTCGCATCCATTTTCACAGGCATTCTTTAAAATTGACGCAAAAATTTCCATCAGAAAAGAATTCCAAATTTTCCTCTAAAAACGGGTAGAAATATTTTGAACTTCCTAAGGAAATACTCTTTAATTCCTAGGGGGCAGTCTTTTAAATTTCGGAAGGAAATTTTCATATGTTTTACAATTTTCTAAATTCCCATTGACACAAATCTCTTCCTGATTTCTAAAGCTTATTTATCTATTTTATCATAGAAACAAGGCAAATATATAATGGGGGAGGTTCTTTCATCAGTGTTGCCACCTGGAAAAGTTTCAAGAATAAGTTATAAAACTTCTAGAACGTTATGAATTTTTTTTAGTCAAACAAATTTGTAGTTTGTTATCAACATTCTTAAGCATTTGCTGCTTATTTGAAAAAAAATATTAAAATTGAGATTTCATGTCTATTTTGTGTGCTTTTAAAATTCTAACTTTTTACCTCAAACTCTAACTCTAACCAAGATTTTTTCGAGAAAAATCTTTAATTTTCGTTTTAAAACAAAAATATACTTCATTTCCTATACCAAACCGTGTGAAATTTCAAAGATTCTACTTTTTCTCTCGATGACACCTGTCGGTCTTCTCCTCCCCTATTGAATTCTATTGGATTACTGTTATTTGTTTACCGTGTGATTTCATCAACAGATTACAATTGGCCCTAAATGTATGTAAATATTAATATTCTCGTAAGGATTCAAGGATCAGTGGCATGACAAATGTTGCACAACAGCGTGTCAATGCAAAGTGTCGAGTTGCCAAAACTATTTGTGATGCGCACACCTCACACCATCCGCGCTACCGAGAAAATTCATCTTAACCATTAAAAATACGGCATCTCAGATTCATTTTGAAGTATTTTCTTTTCACAAAATACAATTCAATTGTTATTTTTGTGTTACCTTGTTCTGATTCAATATATCGATATCGAAAGCAAAAATATCGATATGACCGATATATTGAAAGCAAAATATCGATACAAATATATCGGATATCGAAACAAAAATATCGATATTCCGATATATCGGAAGTATCGGAACGTCCCTAAATGTGCTCAACCACAGCATAATAGGTTAAGGTTTGAGCCGTATACCCTAGGTCCTTTATCTTTCAATGGATTTTAAAGATTTATAGGGGAACGGTTCGTCACTTCATCTCATAGCTCCGATTTCCATCCCATCAAAAACAAAGCAATGGTAAGGAATTTGGTTTGTTTATTATTTTTGCGATTTTTTTCAGCAGTGAGCACGCATGTTGACCAAAAGAAGCGACGAATTTGGTGCCGTATTTCTTTGTTTTGCGATGAGATGGATATATGTACAGTGAGATGGAGATCGGAACATTTCCCCTATATCAAACGATTCGCAAACTCTCCACCAATTTGCCAGTAGTATTGACTTTCGACTATCAACGCTCTAAACTATTGAAAATCTTAGTTCTTTCATGCATCATGCATCCCCCATCAGCGCGTTCCAATCCTTGGCAATTGCCTACTTTTAGGGTATTATCAATTATTGAACTGGGGTGTATGAAAGAGGTGGTCCATCGCTAGACAGTGGTGTCCATGCTCCCTCACTAAGGGCCAATTTCTTCACCTCCGCTTAACTCTTAAGCGATGCTTACCCATACGCTTAAACGTAGTTTAGCGCCTAAGCGGAGGTGAAGAAATAGGCCCTAACAAACATTGCGAATTTATTTCTCCTTGTTTTCCGTTTCATTCAATCATTTCATAAACGATGACTTAACAAGTGCTTCTTAAAATTAGACTACATACTAAATATTGGAAAACATTTCAGGAAATGAATCTTATTAGTGAAGTTGGCTGGGTTTTAGACGTGCTGATCAGATTAACAGCATTGAAGAACACTATTCTTCACAGATGTGAATATAAGTGTTGTTGCTACGATTCCCATAGAAATGATAGCCGATGAAAATCCAGACGAGTTTGGAAATTTTGGACACAAAACCTCAATACACTTTATCACAACATTTACTCCTCGTGATACCGTTGACAGTCTGCACTCAAGTCCCTTGTAGAATACCAATACACCGTGGCAAGGTGCCGTGAAATTTTGAGCTAGAACTACAAGTCTAGGCGAAACAACACTGACTGTTCGTTTGTGCACATTCAGTAATGTAAGTGCTTCAAGCGCTTCCTGAGTATGACTACAGCAGTGTCAACTTGAGCCAGATGGCCGATCTGCTAAACGAATCAGGAATAGATGTAAATCGTTTATCTGTATAATGGTCAACTTGTTGCTTTACCAATCAAAAGGTCGTTGTACCCAATAATTCCGAGCTTTTTTCAACTGATTAGTCTTTGGCATTCTTCGGAATATATGCGCAATGAGCTCCAGATAGTTCTACCCACTTTCGTATTAGTTCCGCAAGGCTGTCATTAGTACTTGCAATCCAAAGTAAACGATAACGCATGTCAATCTGTAATATAGAATAAATATTGGCTTTTGTGCGCTGTTGAGATCAACCGTTTCTGGCACAACAATGACTCTTCTGACCAAATTACTCATATCACATTAGCTTTGAACCTTAGCTTCCCTTAGCAGATACTTCTACCACATCTATCCCAGCTGTATTCCAACAATATTAGCGATAGGATACCTACATACGCGAATACATTCATCCAGTGCACAAATGTGCTAATTACGGAATCAGCGTAAATTCGCGAACAAACTTTAAGAAGCCATTTTTCGTTTTTAACTGAACACTGTTTGATGTTATAACACTATTTGATGCATTCATTATTGAAATTAATTTCATAAGCTTTCTTTTGACAACC
The DNA here is from genome assembly GCF_024139115.2 of Armigeres subalbatus. Classification (NCBI taxonomy): domain Eukaryota; kingdom Metazoa; phylum Arthropoda; class Insecta; order Diptera; family Culicidae; genus Armigeres; species Armigeres subalbatus. The sequence continues at coordinate 94,011,214 of NC_085141.1, forward strand.
GTAGGATCGCGTCATGACTTACATATAGGAAGCTAGTTCATACTATATGAAAAACACATGGACATGTGTCAAATGATTTAGAGACTTGTGAAATTAGAGAAAAATGAAAAATAGTGTGTTCGCAAGCATAGTCGTATAAAAAAGTTATGCGAAATACTTTCTTCAGTGTAGAGATCGACATGCAAAATGTAGCTCGGACACGTATCGAAGTCGATCTTCCATTATGCATATCGTCAGTATATTTCTCCAGACATTAACCTCCTTTCGGCCAGCAATCCGTAGTTTAATTTTTTTAGGCGTTGACAATGACTATCACTTCCAGATTATCACGCTTTCGAGTTTATAATGCTGTTGTTTTATTTTTCGATTCTAAGCACACTTTAAGCACTGGTACACTTTATAGCGCGGAGGAATCTTTCCGAACCGAATCACAGGTTTTATTCATTGTTCTAGTTATTTTGACGTAGGACTACGTCTGTGTTTTCTATATTGGGGTACACTTTACGATTGTGAAAATCGGGGACCGTCACGAAAATATGATAGACTTTAAACTTCAATATCTAAGCCGTTTCTCGATGAATTTTCAATTTTTTTGGACCATTAGATCAAGGATGAGTCAACGCTTCTTCGTATTTATTTGAAAATACTGATTTTTAACTATTTATTATCGATAATTGATAAAAAGTCTGGAAATAGGTCAACCAATTAACCACGTAGATGCATCACTAGCACAGACATCAAAAATCAATCACTTGCTGGTTTGGATCTTATCTTCAGTTTGAACAAGGATTCACGCAGAGCAGACGCATCAAAGCGATCGCTGCGGAGCGGACACAGCATCACGGAGGCGCTAATAAAATTTTCAAAGGAAATCCATCGCATTGGTGGTGGTACTCGATGTGTTGCTGCAGATCATTCAACCTCAACGAACCAGCATTTCATATGAAGATAGGGTTGACCATAAAAATAGCAATCCCGCACCGCCAGTGCCGATGCTGAAAATTGTGGTGTCAGCTAGTTGAAAAGTAGCATTGGGAAAAGAAAAAAGAAAAATTGGTTCTTCTCAGGACCAACATTTTATGAAAAGAAAGAGTTAATTGCGAAAATGGACTGTTTCGGTGGCATTCGGTTTGGCGTGGTAGGTTGGTTGCTGTTAGTGATTCCATCCATTAAAATTTACTGCATCATCTCCCTCCGACGCGCTATCAAATTCGCTACTTACGATTGGGTTTTGCACTTTGAAGAAAGCTTATTTCGAATAGTCGGATCAACCTTCTTTTGTATAAAATGGTGGCTTTTGTATAAAATCAATGAAGACGCCACCTCAGTGGAAACTATCTACAGCAACCACCCATCGTTGAACGTCACTCGGCCGTACAGATGCCGAAAGATAATGTTTTGTAATATGAAGAAACTTCCTTTTGAGTCAAATTTCTGTTGTCATTCCTCGCAACAATACGCATCTTAGATAAACAACGTCTCATAACCAAATTCAGAATTTTGCGAAGAAAGCTGCTGTTCGGCGCGCGCGAGCTATTTTGATCTGGATTCCACAGAGAGCGGTTCGACATCCGATGCAGAGGAGCGGACACAGCAGCACGAAGGAGTGGGTGGCAGTGTGGCAATGCTGAAAAATTATTTCTCCCTTTGGAGGCTTAGCGAAAAACCATCAAGTGGCGGTCGGGCAGTTGCAACGCAACAATTGACAAGCGATTGGATGCAGTTAGTTATAGGAATGGGAATTGGGAAAAGAAAATTATTTCTTCTCAGGACTAACATTTTATGAAAAGAAAGAGTTAATTGCGTTAATGGACTGTTTCGGTGGCATCGGGTTTGGTGTGGTAGGTTGGTTGCTGTTAATGATTCCATCCATTAAAATTTACTGCATCATCTCCCTCCGACGCGCTATCAAATTCGCTATTTACGATTGAGTTTTGCACTTTGAAGAAAGTTTATTTCGGATAGTCGGATCAACCTTCTTTTGTACAAAATGGGGGCTTTTGTATAAAATCAATGAAGACGCCACCTCAGGGGAAACTATCTACAGCAACCACCCATCGGTGAACGTCGCTCGGACAGACAGATGCCAAGTAATATGAAGAAACTTCGCCTTGAGTCAAATTTTTGTTGTTATTCCTCGCAACAATACGCATCTTAGATAACCAACATCTCATAACCAAATTCAGAATCTTGCGAAAAAAATTCATAGGATTTTCAGAATCTGTCATTCTCGGAACGGTCCGTTGTCTGCGGTCTGCGGAATCCCGATCAAAATGGCTCGCGCGTCGAAAAGCAGCTTTCTTCTTTCTTTCTAATGGAGTAATTCTATTAGCCCGCCCCTTCGTTAATCGTTATGAGTGCACATTACATTTACACCTATATCAGATCACAAAAGGGCGGAGCTAACGGGCTTAATTTATTGAATACAAGAAAGCTGTTTCCAGAGCGCGCGAGCCATTTTGATCGGGATTCCGCAGAGAGCGGTTGAACAAGATTTTACGCAGGCGGACGCAGCGGAGCAAACACAGCAGCACCAGAGTGTATGTAATTTAGAGTGGCGACATTGTCAGAATTGGAACAAAATTCATCTGTCATTCCCATGAAAAATCGTGTTCCAAACGAGCAGAAGACCTGTCAAATGCGGCACATGTCGCCACTCTTAATTACATACACTCTGAGCAGCACGAAGGCGCTCTGGTAGCACTTTCAAAGGAAAATCATCGAATTGGTGGTGGAAGTCTGCGTTGGTGGTCGTCATTCAACCTGAACAACAAATCAAAATCATGTGAGGAAATTCCATTTGACTGCTACTGACGCCATCCGTTTGAACAAACTCATTGCATCATATCCCTCTGACGCGCGCTTGTGGTTGTGCTACCAAAGGGCAACTTTTTGTCGTCGCCAAACGATGGTAATCCGGAAAAAATCGATATCATTTCTAATGACTAACGAAACAAAACCAAAGAATTTTGCCAGAAAATTTCACTTTCCGTCGACGACGGCCAAATCGATGAAGACGCCACCTTAGTGGAAAATGTCGTTTAGCTGTCTTAGTTTTTCAAATGGCGCATTATTAAAAAATCTAAATCTTAAATCTTTCCAAAATCGTCATTGTCGTTTAAACAGCCGAACAGTCTGTTTGTCTGGGTAAACAATTTTCCCAACGGTCAAAACCTCTTCTTGGATAAATAGTTTAAGTCCTGAAAAGCACTGTTTGTAATTTATTCTTGAAGTCCCGCGCACTTTGCCACCAGCGCTATAGAAAACGATGCGTGTACGCTTCCATCGCGGAAGTCGAACGTTGCAAATTAATATATTTGTGTTTGGTTTCGCGCCACCACCGATTCTGCTTATTTTTCCTTTATTCCGGACATTTTTGAGCATAATGTCTTCTAGGATTCTGATGATATCCACTGAAAGATAGGCGAGAGGCTTTAGTGGCGATGCGGCCGATGAGTCGTTCCTTTTCCATGGCTGGTTCATCCAACTGGGAGCAACTTTCAGTTTTTTGATTCGGTTGACCTCCAAGCAGTTTGCACAATGCATATACATTTTACACAAATTATGATTAATAATACCCTCCATTTCGTATAGTTACGTAGTCCTACGTCACCATTGCGTACAACCCAATTGGGCTGCACCTTTGAGTTTTTTTTATCAACGTAGGTACCCAACAAGCAAATCACACAGGGAAATGAGAAATTAGAGTGAAATATGAGAAATGAAAATTGTGAAATGGATCCTTAATCCTACTTCCCTCTTTTTCCTTCTATTTTATCCTTTCTTCTATCTACCGTTTTTTCTATTCTTTCTTCGTTATTCCTTTACTTTTTGCTCTTTTGTTTATATTATTCCTTCTTCATTATTTTCTGCCTGCTTCCAGATTCCTTCTTCTATTTTTATTTCTTCATTTTTCTTTTTCCCTCTTCCTTCTGTACTCTTCTTTTTTCTTCTATTTTCTTCATCCTCCTTTTTTTATTTTTTGTTGCTCCATACTTCTTTCTTAGCCATGCGGTAAGACTCGCGGCTACAGGGTAGCTGGGTTCGATTCTCGGTGCCGGTTTAGGCAATCTTCGGATTGGAAATTGTTTCGACTTTCTTCTTCTTTATTTTTTCATTTCTTTGTTCCTTGTTCTTTCTCTTCTGTTTTTCATTTTTTCCTCTTGCTTTTTCCTTCTTCTACTTCTTCTTGCTGTTTCTACTTCTTCTTGCTGTCCTATGCTTTACTTCTCATTTCTCACTTCCCAACATCACGCTTCTTACTTCTCAATTATCATCCCTCACTTCTCATCTCTTGCTTCTGTTTTTCCCACTACTTTCTCCTACTTCTCACTTCTTAAATATCAGATCTTTTTTTTCACATCCAACAACTCATTTCTCACCTATTACTGCTCATATCTCACTGCTCAGAACTCACAAAAGCAGGCCAAGTCCCAAGGGGAATGTACAGCTATTCAAGAAAAGAAGAAAATGGCTTAATAAAGGTTAACCCCTTCTACGCTATTTGTTAATTCGGTGATGCGTTAGACATGTCAATTTTCATATTCATTTCTGCATTAATTCGTTCATAAATGTATATCATCGAGTGCTGTTGATGTTTTTAATATTCAATACAGTGAATTGAATGGGATTTATTTGCTTAATCTATTGCAAATGCAGTAGCTGAAGGTTAGCTGATCGATCCGCTATGGATAAATATAAAAACCCGGAAGCATACACCGTAAATATTTACGACATTTACTTACTGCCATTGAACAACACCACTCAAACGCATTCAATTTTTACTGCTTTATCATTTCAAGTTTCCTGCAGATACAACATGTGTGTAATACCTACTATTGGGATGTCTGCCGTTCGAGTTGATCGGGTGCTGTTGTTTCACGTTTCACAGTACGACGACGGAGCGTTCATGGAGCGGAAAAGCGAAATCCGATACTATTAAAAGCACACGCTTCGCCAGACTGACTCTATTATGATAGGAGGATACTATAAAATCTGTTTCTACCCATCACAGTTGGTGAAGTGGGTTTGGATTTTCGCGCATTCTGTTCCGATGTGATCAATATTGTGTAGAGTTTAAGATTATATTTTTATTTCAAGGGGGACGGAAGCTTGTGGGGTGTTCTTTCTGTTGTCATGCCTAGTCATAAATTTTAATTTTACGTTACATTTATTTCATTACATATTGCCGCTATCATTAAGGTGAAGGATGTTCAGGCAGTTGCTAACATATGTAAGATCGTATAGAGCTGGATATTTTCTTCAAAACATCTGCGAGTAAGCAATCATTTGTAACTCAACTTTTCGTTTCGCTTCATTTAACATTTGGTTTATACATTAAGCGGATATATATGTACTGAAAAGTTTCAATCCTCTTAAGGACAATCATCAAGGAATTCAAAACTAAAATCACTCGCGTTTTCAAGGGCACAACTCTTAAAACGGAAGCAATGCACAACTGTCATTTTTATGATTGCAGCTTTGCTGCGTCACGGCATGCGTGGAATAATAAAAATGACAGCTGTGCGTGGCCCATGAAAACGTGAGTGCTTTAAGTTTTGGATTCCGTTAGAACTGTCCAAAAATTGATAGACATTTATAATGGAAACAAATTTTTTTTTTTTAACTTTTTTATATGTTAACCTTTAAAATGCAGTATTTTTGATTTTCTAGAAACCTTGTCCTCAAACGAACAAAGCAGAAATTATTATCAAATCTAGTTTCAATGGTTCAAGTTAGGAATAAACTATGCAACCGTTAAAATCATTCAACAATGTATTACATTTGCATATTGTGTATTTGTATATATAGCTGCAAAATGACTTTTTATATTACTTTTATTACTTACTGACAATACACAATTGCAGCATCGTATAATTCAAGATGAAAACTTCTAGACTGACAAATGAAAGGTGGTGTCTGGTTATGATTCTGTGATAGAAATAGTTGAGCAAACTTCATTCAGCAGATTTCTCGAATATCAAGCGCAGAACATCGTAGTCTATACATGCTGTGCAAGAGATGAAACGCTTTCTTTGGTGGAATGGCAATAAAAGCAGTTCATAGTTCTTGCAGATGACAGTTATTTAACTTTTATGCGAAGGGGTTTCGGTGTAGACACAAACAGAGCCTAAAATATTCATCTTCATGAAGCAATTTCGGTCCGAATTTTGACAAACATCGCATGAATATTCAAAACATAGAATGACATAGTCAGACGACTACTCCACCAATTCATTCATTCGACTGTCATTGAGTGTGCTTACCATGTGCAGAAAAAAACATAATTGGCATTGTTTATGTTGATGTTTACCGTTGAAAGTGCCTCACGGACAAAAATCAGAATCAGTTCTATGTGATAAATTACTTAACTCATTTGAAACCTGTTCAGATTTCAGATAATTTATCAATTTGTAAAATGTGCATAAATATTCAATGACTAATATTCAACCGAATATTGACAGTCCAAAGCCGACTATGAATGTGGCTGGAAGTGAACTGATAAATGAAGAAAGGTAGCCTTCACCAAAAATTTTCGATTATTTTACACTCTGGACACAAAGTTGCAAAGTGGAGTTCGTTGAGTAAATGAGTTTGATTTTTATAATCGCCAAAGCTTGAAGTTATTGGTGAATTTAAATTTGCATTTCATGAACGTAAGACTAAGATTTCATGAACCTAAGAGCCAGTTCGCGACCCCCTTTACATGGGACGTTCGAACAATGTTCTCTGATCTGGCAGCTAATTTTCAGGAATTGTTTACATAGGGTAACGGGAGGTAATGTTAGCCTAGGATGCAACGTTGGCTCATCACGCAAATCATTCAATAATTCAGCGATAATATGTACTTCGTTTCGTAGAGAGGTATTTATCACTGCTTCGTTAAAAAGTGCATAAAGCTTATTTTAGTTACATTATCGAAGATACATGTACTTTTTCAATGATAAATGCTATATACACTTGCTTGAAAAATCACTTTGGCTCGTTTTTTAGCAGCCACTTAAGCTGGAAGGCTATGCAAGAGTTTTTTTTGTCCAATGAAGTAGTTTTCCGAATGGACTTACCTATTTTTGAACATTAGACGAACGGAAAACAATCACACTATTTTAGCATTCATATTGAATATACAATTTTCAATAGCATAGCGACACGATTAACCAACATTTTTTGGGACAATATCAAAAGCACTTGATGCCAAATTTCAGCATACGATTCTCATTTGAAGCAGCACATTATGTTTGCCTATTTTAAGGCTTTTATCAACGATTTATAGTGAATAATGCACCAACCTTTTATGGGCTGAGAAAGCATCCACCACCAGAGCTAAGAATAGGAAAATGTCAGAGTCTATTATATATAGAGTTGCGCAAAGAGTGAAGCCAAATCTACCTATGGAACTGTCAAACCGTCTACCTATCGAGCAAAGTAAACAAATGCTTTTTGGTGAGGCCGAAGTATTGTTATCGCCGAATGATTATTATGGCGAATTAAAACGCATGAATTGAAATGTATTAGATTTGATCTAGCGACAGCTTCAAAATACATCGATACATTCCCCAATAAAGTAGCAACAATAAATTCACGTATTTGCACTCTGTAGGTGACTACGTTATCGAATTAAAAAGCTTTAGAAGTAAACGCTCCCGTGAAGTCACTTGATGGGTTGAACAAAAGTGAAAGTTGGCAACAGAATAAAAAGAGCATCATTCAGAATAAGTGTAAGAAGATCCTCTTTGCGTAACTCTATATAATAGACTCTGGAAAATGTGTGGAACATAAAGTCCATTTTGCTAGAGATAGCTTCAATAAGAGATTGTGTACAATTCAAGCTCTATCTGGTAAAAGGGCGAATGTCGCAAGAGAGAATTCTCTTCGTCGACTTCCCCTCTTTTAAATAAAAGTGACAAGCAGAGGATTTATTTGCAGTTTATCTCCTCAGAATGCAAGTTCGCATTGTTTTATAGCGTGCTGAGGTGATAAACCACAAAGAAATCCGCTGCTTGTCACTTTTAATAAAAAGAGGGGAAGTCGACGAAGAGAATCCTCTCCTGAGACATTCACCCTTATTTCAGATAGATCTTGAATTATTGTTGTTTTCGACTACTTGGCATAATAACTAAAAGTATGCAAGCCGCGTTAGAGGTTCAATATATGAAGATTTACAACGATAAATGTTCTCATCCACAGCTAGGGTGACCATATGAAATTTAACCAAAGGAGGACAACTCACTCGAATCGTAGCAGAAAAGGAGGACATTTTGTTAAAAAGGAGGACATAAAAAACATCAATCGATTAAGAATATTATATTTGTTAGAGTTTTGCACACTAATGGAAGAAGTTTTTATAAGTTAAGGCACCCCCCAAACAAGAGAACGTATATCGATGCGAATAATATGTACAAAGGAAAGGCCATATTGGGTATCTGTTCCATTATTAATAACATGCTCCTATATCAATAACATTCGCAAAACAGGCAATTTATGCTCAATTTGTGTCGTGTTTTGTTGTTTTCCGGCGTGCTCACTGCTGAAAAAATTCACAAAAATGAGAAATAAAACAATTAGCGCTTCAATTCTTTGTTTTCGAATGGTATTACGGAGAAAAAGAAAAATTTGGATGGCTCCGCGGAAATAACGCGCAGAGGTAAATCCCCGCATAGAACAAATCGTACATAGTGTGCGATGAATTGATTTCAAATATCAACATAATTCAACTGTCATAGTGCATAAAAATTGAATATGCAATGCAGCCCTGCCGTCCTGTTTAGTCACGCTTAGTCGACATCTAAGAAGCTTTCCCCTAAAGCAAAAAATTGTGTTAAGGTACACCGGGGCAAGTTGAAATGCGGGGTAAGTTGAAACGGAAGCTGTAATTCAGATATGAAACGACCGAATGCTCTGATATTTTTTTTCAACAAACTACTCGCCTAAACGCTTCTTCTGACTGCCATTCCCGAAAGATTGCAGCTTTCAAAAGCAATCGCTGCCATTGTTTATTTTTCGCCCTTTGCAAAATACAATCCAACTATTTGAAACAAGTCTCAAAACCAAGTTTGGAAGTGTTTTTTAATCAAATTTTCACGGTAGGTAATCATTCAATGTTGAATAAGCATAATGATTATGAAAAATCAATGAAAGACCCGCTTTAATTTTTGTATTTTGGTTGTTTGATATTGCTCTGCATGTTCAACTCATCGGGGCAAATAGAAATGCGTGGTGCGGGGCAAGTTGAAACAATGATTCAAAACGTCACCCTCGCAATTAAAAGTTTTTTTTTTCAGAATTCAACATGGTCGGTCCGTAAATACATATATTCGAAAAACATAAATTTATAAAAACATGCAAACTTCTGAACATAAATTTAATAAATTTCCGCCCATTCCGTCCTGAATGCAAACCTCCTACAATCTCCACTAGAATGAAAAGGAATCATGTTTAAACTGCAGTTTTGAGATTTTTAATCTACTGAGCACTGACTCTCAGAAAAAGTACGTAGAGTACGTATACATTTCGTTAACTCCACCTTTCACTTCCCCAGCTGCATTTTTCTCTAATCGAAGAGTTTATGAGAGATGTGATGGCTGGTTAATTAATGTGCATTTATGAAGAAGCCACAGCCGAATTAATCAACTGCGCAATATACAAGTGAACCAAATAATGAAGCATCCTGAATAGTAATCCGAGTGGTCACCAGTAGGAGGAAATCAATTTGATAAATTTTCAGCGTAGTGCGTTCTCCAAAATTTGGTCTCTGAAAATACGCTTGTGACTTTGTTGTACACTGTCCTTATTCGCATAAGAGTCCCATGTCATTTTCGCCGATTTGAGTAATTTGCCGTTGAATTTATCAAACTTGTTTTACATTGAGAAATACAAAAAAAAATGTAATAAATTGAAAAAACATTGGTATCTTTCCAAAAAATTGGCATAATATTCTTTATCCGTGTTAATTGTCCCACAATTGAATAGACCATACTTAAGTTTATTTTTTGTGTAAAAGAGTACCTATCAAAATCTGGAATCTGATTTTTATGAGAGTAAATATCAAGATGAGACAACAAAAGTAGGATTTGTTTTCAAATTTCTAGAACAAACAGAAGACAATTTTAAGCCAAATACTGAAAGAAAATCAAAATCGTCAAAATCTTACATGGGACTCTTATGCGAATCCTGGCAGTATTATAGCCACCTTTACAACCTCGTGCTTCTTGAGTCTCACTGAGTACATACATTTTGTTATTAATACGGCAAAATTAGCTTATATCTGAATGTAACGCAGTGTTTCAACTTGCCCCGATTCGCGGGGCAAGTTGAAACGATGCATATAAAAAAATAATTTAAATATAAAAAATATTTATAAAAAAGTTTGTTAGGGTTGCTTATTTTTTATCTATAATATTTGGCCCGAACTAGCAAACACCGCAAACGGATTCAAAATATATCAAAGGGTAATTTTTTTACAGCACTTCGAATTTCAACTTTGAAAAAATCGTTTCAACTTGCCCCGGTGTACCTTAGTCTATTTTAGCTCATTAAAACTCATATTCGCCTATATGGGTCTCAGTATGATAGTTACTATCAACTGTGTGTTAAAAAAATAGTAAACCAATTGGTTTTCATCTGCGAGTACGGCTTCGCACTGCCGGCGCCCATATGGGTCTTGATTCTGCATTGAAAGTATTCTATTGTTCACCTAAAATCGCATTCCAACATCCCCTGAAAACATATTTTATTTTGGGATACTGGGTTTCATGTCTTCAAACTTTCATGTGTCCGTGATTATTGGTTTGACATAGGGCTTATGAGATCTGCGCAAACCTTCTATCTCGCAGGGGGCGTTGAGTCAAGACTATCGTGTCACCCACCTAACCCCAGGATTTGAGATATTGCGATCTGAGCACGCTCGCTTGATAGGGTATATTTGATTATATATGCAGGTTTTCATGGACGTTCAACAGGGCTCATTGTCAAACCCCATCACATTATATAGGCAATCCCCACAACTCGCAGCGGCCAGGGTACGGATTGTCAATCCCTTGGACATAATCCCTGCCGCCCCCTCAAATCCAAACATCTTATTTGTCATAGACAATGTGTTTTCTAATTGTTCATTCTCCAATGACCCAAGTATCCCAAAATAAACTATTTTTTCATGCGGTGTGAAAATGGGATTTTAGGGGAACAAATCAATACTTCCAAACAGTGTTGGTAAAATCACTCATAAGTCTCAATCAACGAGCGCTCCCGTGCGAACGAAATCGTCTGCGATTTTAAAGGAATGCATCACGCTTGAATTTTTCATGCCAAAACGCATCATTTCACTCATTTGCCGAAAAATCATTCTGGCTCAAAAACGCATTTGAAATCAATTTGGGGGAAATTTATTGCTTATACATAAAAAAGTGTCTAATATTTTATGCGACAAACGTCAATTCACTGTTTTTAACGAACGAGAACAAAAGAAAACCTACGATGATTCAAATGGATGATTCAACTCATCCATGAGTTTTTAGATGCTGAGTTGGATGCGTTTCAACTCATGCTTGATTTGAATCATCCATGAGTTTTGAGATTTTGAGTTTTTACCAACACTGCTTCCAATACGAAACTGGGACCAGTCTGGGTGCTGGTATAGCGAATCCGCAACTGCGAGAGCGCAAAATGTTGGCTTTGAGGGGAGTTGATAGTAACCAACAGTGCATCATTGAGACCCATGAGGGCGGCAGCAGTGCGAATCCGCAGCTGTGGGAGCATTTTAAAGAGACTGTAAAGGTGTTCGGCCGTACGGCACACTATTTTTTGTACACACATACACGGTCACATGCACACATATAGCCTAAAGAGACTAATAGAAATTTTTGGATTTGGGCAAAGCTTCTTAGTTGTCGACCAAGTGTGACTAAGAAGGACGGCAGGGCTGTTCTCCACCGAATGATTAGGTAAGATTTAGATATAGAAGTGTCATAAATATTAATATAAACAAAACAATTTAGCGTTAGCTTCCTTTGATCATTAACCAGGAAAATATTCATTGGAAGCGCTTTGAATTTTCCAGGTTTCCAAATTTTTCATTATTATTATTATTTATTCAGACTAAGGCCGAAGTGGCCTGTGCGGTATATAAGAGTCTTCTCCATTCGGCTCGGTCCATGGCTACACGTCGCCAGCCACGCAGTCTACGGAGGGTCCGCAAGTCATCTTCCACCTGATCGATCCACCTTGCCCGCTGCGCACCTCGCCTTCTTGTGCCCGTCGGATCGTTGTCGAGAACCATTTTCACCGGGTTACTGTCCGACATTCTGGCTACGTGCCCGGCCCACCGCAGTCGTCCGATTTTCGCGGTGTGAACGATGGATGGTTCTCCCAACAGCTGATGCAACTCGTGGTTCATTCGCCTCCTCCATGTACCGTCCGCCATCTGCACCCCACCATAGATAGTACGCAGCACTTTCCTTTCGAAAACTCCGAGTGCGCGTTGGTCCTCCAAGAGCATCGTCCAGGTCTCGTGTCCGTAGAGGACTACCGGTCTAATGAGCGTTTTGTAGATTGTCAGTTTGGTACGGCGGCGATCGGAGCGTCTTGCGGAGTCCAAAGTATGTACGATTTCCAGCCACTATACGTCTCCGAATTTCTCTGCTGGTATCATTTTCGGCAGTCACCAGTGAGCCCAAGTACACAAATTCTTCTACCACCTCGATTTCGTCACCACCGATGCCAACTCGCGGTGGGTGGCTCACATTGTCTTCTCTTGAACCTCTTCCTATCATGTACTTCGTCTTCGACGTGTTGATGACTAGTCCGATCCGCTTGACTTCCCTCTTCAGTCTGATGTAGGCTTCCTCCATCTTCTCAAAGTTACGTGCCATAATATCTATGTCGTCGGCGAAGCCAAATAGCTGGACGGACTTATTGAAAATTGTACCCTTATTGAAATTGTACTCTTATTGAAATTGTACTCTTCGTATTACCCTTCCAAAGCGATGTTGAATAGCAGACACGAAAGACCATCACCTTGCCGTAACCCTCTGCGGGTTTCGAAGGGACTCGAGAATGCCCCTGAAACTCGAACTACGCACATCAACCGATCCATCGTCGCTTTGATCAACCGTGTCAGTTTATCCGGAAATCCGATTCCGTGCATTAGCTACCATAGCTGGTCCCGATCGATTGTATCATATGCAGCTTTGAAGTCGATGAATAGATGATGTGTGGGCACGTTGTATTCGCGGCACTTCTGCAGTACTTGGCGAATGGCGAACACCTGGTCCATGGTGGAGCGTTCGCCCATAAAGCCCGCCTGGTACTGCCCCACGAACTCCCTTGCAATTGGTGCTAGTCGACGGCATAAAATTTGGGAGAGTACCTTGTAGGCGGCGTTCAGCAATGTGATTGCGCGGTAGTTGCTACAATCCAGCTTATCGTTCTTTTTGTAGATGGGACACACGACACCTTCCATCCACTCCTGCGGCAAAACTTCCTCCTCCCAAATCTTGGTAATGACCCAGTGCAGCGCTCTAGCCAGTGCCTCACCACCGTGTTTAAATAGCTCTCCTGGTCAACCCCAGAGGCTTTGTTGTTCTTCAGCCGGCCAATCTCCTCCTGGATTTCCAAATTTTTCATGCAATGCGTAATATTGATTTGGGTACTGTCGTAGCCATACAAATCCTCGCTCCATTGGTTTTTCCATTCAGTGGAAAATTTGCGTTGTAACCCGAAAATTTGAAACTCGTGCTTACGCTCCAAGAAACGAACAGTGAATTCTGAGCACGCTCCTCTACATCATCCTGGCGCTTTTTCTGTCGATTTGTTTTCCCTGTTTTGCACATTCATTTACTCAAGGTCCTTTCCTTGCATTCACATGCGCTCTATTTCATTCACATTCCAAAAGCTTTCAAAGCAAGAAGAGTATGTAATATGTAACGATCTTGGTCCTACTTTCGTTGAAAATCATTCGTTGTATTTACACCGTAAATTAAAATTACCAAATACGATCCAAAGCGTGCAAACATTTCTACTCAAAAATCTATGATATGAATGATATGAATTCAAGGAGCAGTTCCCCTATGTACATTTCCCATGCAGTTGAATAGAGACATGTGCCTGTATTGCCTTTACCTCGTAGGGGTGGTGGCTGGTGGGGGTAAATTGTACACTGAAAACCAAAACTACCCAAAAGCGGGTTGTTTGCACTCAAAACCGTGGTTTGGGCCAATAACCCAAATTTGAGTAAAATGACTTTTCTGGCACTAGGTAGTTTGCCTTTAATCCCATGTAAACAATTTACCCAAAGCTGAGTTTAATGGTGAGATTGGTGGCTGCGAAATGGTGAGTTGACATCCGGGAAGGGGCGCCTAACATAGCTCTGGTCCTCACAAGTTCCAATACTCACGCTTCCACGGGTCTTCCGATGACAATTGACCGCCAGCTAAGGGTTGCGTACTTAGCTGGTAGTGCAGCCTGGGCACTGTTGTCCTTCTGACATCAGCTAGAGTGAGAGGGTGCGTACTGTGGGGTCTGCCTAGGATGTGGTGGGGTTCGACAGTGGGCTCTGTTGAACTTCTATAAAAGCTGCATGTGTCCCCAAGCAGGCCCTATCAAAGCGACCGTGTGCCGCTCAAAGCGCACTAGCCTAGTCCTGGTGTTGGGTGGGACTTTAAACAAATTTGACCCGACTGATCGAGCGTCTGTCCACCAAAGAGGTGCGGCTCCAACAGCGTCTGTTCTGGCATCCAGCGGCTGAGTATGAAATGCTATTCCCCGGAAGCTATACCTAAGATGGCAGCCCCATCCCGGTGGATAGGGAACCTTGGGCCAACAACCTACTGTTCCCGAAACATCAATTTGTTCGAGAATCCGATAATGAAAGAATACGGACTGATTTTACGGCGACGACTCTTAGCGCGAAACAACGGACACGAATAGGAACATGGAACGTTTTAACCCTAGCCCAGCAGGGTAAATTGGCACAACTTGCCAATGAGGCACGCCGCATGAAGCTTGAGATCCTAGGACTGAGTGAAGTCCGTTGGCCAAACTTTGGAGAACACAGAACGCCGTCGGGACAAGTTCTGCTATACTCTGGTTTACGAGGTGAACACGCTCCCCGACATCGCGGAGTTGGCTTCCTGCTAAGCGCTCAGGCACACTCTGCGCTTATGAAGTGGGAACCTATAAGTGAAAGGATAATCGTTGCCAGATTTAGAACACGGGTCCGAAACCTTACTATAATCCAATGTTATGCGCCAACCGATGTTGCCGATCTGCAAGACAAAGAGAACTTCTACAGTCAACTCAATGCCGTCGTAGATAGAATTCCGAAGGGTGATATCAAGATCTGTTTGGGCGACTTCAATGCGAAGATCGGATCCGACAACTCGAACCATGAGCGCATTATGGGACGCCATGGTCTCGGAGAAATGAGCGAAAACGGAGAGCTGTTCGCAGAATTTTGTGGTAATAACGACATGGTGATCGGGGTATCGCTCTTCCCTCATCGACCGGTTCACAAGGTCACGTGGGTCTCCCGTGACGGCTTTACAGAAAATCAAATCGACCACATCTGCATCAGCCGAAAATGGAAACGGAGCCTTCTTGATGTACGGAATAAACGTAGTGCCGATATCGCGTCTGATCATCACCTCCTCATCGGCGAAATACGCCTGCGCATTGCGCGGATTCGTCGGCAGGAGGAAAGAGTTGGACGACGATTCAACACACGCCGACTGGAAGATGCCACGGTGAAACGGTCCTTCGTTGAAGAACTGGAGGCGCGTGCTGCAGATATTCCGGAAGGTGGCAGCGTGGAAGACCAATGGACCGCCATCAAGAATGCCTTCATCGCCACCAGCGAGAACAATCTGGGCGAACTACGCACCCAGAGATAACAATGGATCACCGATGAGACCTGGAGGAAGATAGAGGAGCGAAGAGAAGCCAAAGCCGCGATAGAGCGATCGAAAACCAGAGGAGCCAAAGTCTTAGCCCGTCAACGATACACGGCTCTTGAGAAGGAAGTAAAACGCTCATGTCGACGGGACAAGCGAGCGTGGGCAGACTCTCTGGCCGACGAAGGAGAGAGAGCCGCCGCAACCGGGGACATTCGCCTCCTCTACGATATCTCACGACGCTTAAGCGGGGCGAAGATGAATGCAACGATGCCTGTGAAAGACGCGAATGATCAGTTATTGACCGACCCAACTGACCAGCTGAAACGCTGGTTCGAGCACTTCGAACAACCTTTTCAAGTGCCAACCAGGCCATCACCACCTCGGCATGATCTGCCTAGGATCCGACGTATAACACGTGTCAATACCGAAGCTCCATCACTGCTAGAGATTCAAACAGCCATCCAAAGCATGAAATCGAATAAAGCCCCAGGGGTCGACCGCATATCAGCCGAGATGCTCAAAGCTGACCCCATGACATCCGCTCAACTACTGCATCGTTTATTTCGTAATATCTGGGACACCGCAACTTTCCCGGTCGACTGGATGCAAGGTATCTTAGTGAAGGTGCCCAAAAGGGTGACCTGACTGTATGCGATAACTGGCGAGGCATTATGTTGCTGTGTACCGTTCTCAAAGTTCTGTGCAAAATTATCCTAGCCCGGATTCAGGAGAAGATCGATGCGACTCTCCGGCGGCAGCAAGCCGGACTCCGTGCCGGAAGATCCTGTGTGGACCATATTGTCACGCTCCGCATCATTTTGGAGCAGGTTAACGAATTCCAAGAGTCCCTTTACTTGGTATTCATTGACTACGAAAAAGCTTTCGACCGTCTCAATCACGAGAATATGTGGGGCGCCCTGAGACGCAAGGGGTTCCTGAGAAAATCATCGGCCTCATCGAAGCACAGTACGAGGCCTTTTCGTGTAGAGTGCTGCACAATGGGGTCCTGTCCGACCCTATCCGGGTCGTAGCTGGTGTGAGGCAAGGATGTATTCTATCACCGTTACTGTTCCTCATCGTAATCGATGAGATTCTGGTAGATGCGATTGACCGTGAACCAAACCGCGGGCTGTTATGGCAGCCTATAACCATGGAGCACCTAAACGACTTCGAATTGGCGGATGACGTTGCACTCCTCGCGCAACGGCGCTCTGATATGCAGAGTAAGCTCAACGACCTTGCCGATCGCTCCTCCTCGGCAGGTTTAGTCATCAACGTCAACAAAACCAAATCGTTGGATGTAAACACGGTGACTCCTTCCAGTTTCACAGTAGCCGGGCAACCAGTGGAGAATGTTGAAAGCTTCCAATATCTTGGTAGCCAAATGGCGTCAGACGGCGGTACCAAGATCGACATAGGCGCACGGATCAAGAAAGCAAGGGCTGCCTTTGCGAGTTTAAGAAATATCTGGAAAAACAGGCAGATAAGTGAACGCACCACAATACGAATTTTCAACTCTAACGTGAAATCTGTGCTGTTATACGCTAGCGAAACATGGTGTGTATCAGTGGAGAACACTCAACGGCTGCAGGTGTTCATTAACAGATGCCTGCGGTATATAATTCGGGCCTGGTGGCCTCACAACTGGATCTCAAACAACGAGCTCCATCGTCGTTGTCACCAGAGGCCGATAACAACAGAAATTCGGGATCGGAAGTGGGGCTGGGTCGGCCACACTCTACGTAGGGGCGGAAACGAAATCTGTAAGCAAGCATTAGACTGGAACCCAGCGGGACATCGCAGCAGAGGCAGACCCAGAGGCTCATGGCGGCGAAGCCTCAATAAAGAAATAAAAGAAGTCGACCGAAATCTAACCTGGCAACAGGTTAAAGCGATAGCCGGGCATCGCTCAGGATGGAGATCTTTTAAGTCGGCCCTTTGCACCACCGGAGGTGTACAGGATCCATAAGTAAGTAAGTGAGTTTAATTTATCCAAAGCGGACCTTAATCAACCCAAAATATAGAATATTGAATTTACTCAAATTTGGGTTATTGGGCTGAGCAACCTCGGTGAGGTGTTTGCATCTTGCTCTAGTTTTGATAGCCATCATTTGAAAGAAAGGGAGAACTACCCAAATTTGGGTAAATTTTTTCTGCTATATTCTCATAAGTGCGTATATTGAACTCAAAGTTTGGGTTGATTTATCTGTCCGTGTAGTTCTGCCCCGTATCCGCTCTAACAGCTGTCAAAACGTTCGGTTATTCGTTCAGGTTGGATCGCGATCCGCACCAGATCCGACCCAAAATGAATGAGGTTCGCTATGCCGATTTATCGAGATTCAACCTAGGTTCACCAAAACATTCGAACTCAAACTGTCAAACTGCCATACACGAAAATCAGTCAATTTGTCAAGCTTTGTGACGAAATTTCAGTTAGTAGCATTTCGAAACACATTCAAGTTACACGGTTCCACCAGGTTAATACGTTCAAAAAATAGACACAGTACTTGAAAGAACTTGCCATTTCTGCACCCACACCCAAAGATATTTTGCTTGATCGCAGACAAGATGTACGATTTGTCGAATCTCTCCCTAAAAAGGTGATGGTAAATGAAACTGGTACGTATATCAGCATCATCGATTCATTGAAATTCATATTTAGAAATTCAGAGAACCGAAAACTGTTATTGAATGATAAAACTTTCAGTACGCCTTGTGTGACCGAGTACAGCTCATTCAGAACTGGTAAGCTTTTCATAAGCAGCGAATATTCTCAATTGTATCTTAATGCCATCAGAATTAGTATCTATGAGGATGACGTAGAATTAGGAAACGCATTTAGTTCGAAGGCCGGGATCAATAAAGCATCTAACTTTTGCATTAAAATTCAGAACATTCCTGAAAAATGTAACAGTTCACCTCGGACTGCATTTCCAGTTCTATTCTGTACATCTGTAGATGTGAAGAAGCATGGCTTTGCAAAAATACTACAGCCATTGATTGCGAACCTCAAAAAGTTAGAACAGGGTATTACAGACTATTACGGCTCAGATGAATTCGAGCTAAAAGCTGTCATGACGACTTTTTGTGGCGATACACTCGCTGTCCATAAAGTTTTGTTTATTGGGACCAAGAGAAAACTACTTTTGCCGAATCTGCCAGATTTCACGAAAACAATTCCATTCGAATCCTTCTGAGGAACATCAATTGCGTTCAAAACAATGGCTTGAAAGCCAATTAGCTGCAGTACAGGAAGGTTCGATCGCGCTTAAAGTTTGTGGATTGAATGCATCAGGCTGCATCTTCAATGAATTAGAGTTCTACCACATTACCAATAACTACTGTCTCGACAGCATGCACGACCTTGCCGAAGGAGTAGTGCCACTAACGATTCAGTTGGTGGTTTCTGCGTTTTACAAGCAAAAGCATCTTAAATCGAGATTCATAAACAATCGTATAGGGGTTTTGTTCTATTATTGTCAGGGGTTTTGTTATGACTGGTTATGCTCAAATTTGGTCTAAACATTCTTTGCATATCAAAGAATATTGTGGCCAAATTTCATAAAATTTGGTCGACAAAAACCCCCCTGACAATAATAGAACAAAACCTGCCAAAGCCAAATATCCCGAATAATCAAGAATATTTGTTCCAGTTAGTCCATGACTGCCTTATTGGTCCGTTTTTAGCTTCACACAAGATTCATTTTCAAACCTAAGATCGCAACACTCAATGGTGTTGATTTCAGAGTAAACACAATCGTTGGAATAAAAGTTCAAAGTTATCAGGGAAATCAATGTTATCGATGGAAACCCTTTTTTTTACGATGCTGCAAGACAGTGACATCTGACGAATTTATAACGACGCACGAGATAAAAATTCTACACAAAGATGAGCTTGTTTCACTTGAAGAATGTTTCACTCATCCAACTTTTTCGTTCTGGTAACCATATGAAAATTCAAAAAAGCACACTTCACGACGAGTGTACAATCAAGATTATTAGTGCAGGTACCCAAAAGTATTTTATATAAAACTCTTATTTCAAAAAGGAATACTTTTTTTCAGGAAAAGGAAGACATCGACAATTAAGAAACATTCTTATCGCTCAACAAACATGACTACACCAGACTCGGATTGACTACAAAAATGATTAAGACAATAGAGAAAATTTAAATTCAGTTCAAGAACAGCGATGAAACTATAGACAATACTAAAGGTGCGGAGGAATGGCTTAACGATGCTATGGTTGTTGATGATGACAAACTATTAGAAAAATCAAAAACAAAAATCAAATAAGTTCTGCAGTGTGAGCCGGCCTGAACAATGATATTGATGCTCTCCCAAAATCGGGCAAATATCAGTCCAAAATCAGACTTCAAAACTTTTTTGATTTTGGTTTTTTTACTATACAAGCGACATAACAGATGGGTGTTTGGGAAGTTGACCTGAAATTAGTCAAATAATCGAAAATGTTGACGTTAGTGTTATTCCCCAATAAGAAATGTTGACGCGAGAGGCCAATTCAACATTTTATGTTCCGTAATTAAACAGTTTGGACGCGTTCGAAGCTCGTGTTTCCATTCTCGCCTAGTATCTTTCGATCGGCCCCAACTCTGGTCGTTTTGTTCCACAATGATAAAAATATTCTGTTGGACCTAATCAGCTTACAACGCTATGCGAAAGGACCGTAGGTAGCAAACGAACAAGATCAGCAAATAATTGTACGGTTTTTGGTTGGCCAGATCCAAAATATATCCAAGCTCTCAGCCTTGTGAACACGAATATTTCGAAGTTTGCTCTTTTTATGCCGAGATTTTTTCAACTTTTTAAAACAAATCATGATTGAATAAATGCCGAAGAATATCCCAACAAAAAAGCGAAGATGATTTCGATTTCGAGTTATCGAAAAAAGCAGTTTTGAAATGGCACCAACAAATGCTAAGACACGTTCAACAGTTGGCCAAGTTGGATATTTTTGCCGAAATTCAAACAAACAAAAGCAGAGCGATATAAATTCGAGATTGGGGACCCATGAAGTATCGTGAAAAATAATCCCCATGTTTTGGCAAAAAAAGGATTTGTATAGACTTTGACGTGTTCATTTTTGTCGACGTTGAAACAAATAAACTCAACAAAGCGGTTCATTCAAATTTAATTGCCTACATTCCGGGTATTGGACACCCGACGTGGTCAATAATTACAACGTCAGAAACTCGATGTGCATGTCCGTCCACAACATGGGAAAGATTTAGTTCGATAAATGTATTGGTTACCTCCAATACATTTTTCGAACTAAATCTTTTACATGTTATGCACATGCACATCGAGTTTCAACAAAGCGGCTTAATTCTGTTGAAACGTTAGCAATAATCCCGGGAATACGAGCATAGTTTCGCAGTCTGTTTCCACACGTCGGATTATTATTCATTCGAATGGATACCGCTGCAGTGCACAAAATTTTCGAACAGATCGAGTGAATAATGATTAGCGTGTATATTCATTCAAGTCGAGTCAAGTACGAGACACTGAAGACGGCCTTACAAGCGCTCAAAATTTTTCAAAACGGGGTAAGAAGAGAACGGACAAAAAGAAAACACTGGCGGAAATCGCCCGTGGCTTTATCCGGCGGAAAGGGGCCAAGGCTTTGTGTATTATTGATACCGGAAGTGCTTGTCTTTACACACAGGAAAAAATGGCATAGGCAACTTTGTCCGCCATTTCTGTTCCCGCCATCTTGATCTGTCTGTCGCAAACGGGTTGTTCAAGAAACAAGAAGTCCCGGCGAAAAAACAGAGGGTTGTGGCCAAACGACCGGTGGCGATTGATGCACCATTGTTGAAGGACTCGCTATTAAAAATGACAACTCTTCACAACCTTCCTCGATGTTTCGTAACATGGCAGGATTTCCAGCAGCTTCTTGTTCCGATGGGGTTAGCGTGCGGTGTAACTGTTAAGGGAACATGATGAGCGATCTCATTTTTTTCCCAAAAGCTACGAGAGAACATAAGGCAAGAAATGAAAGGAAGACTTATCAGCAAATACACAATATGCATTAAACGACAAAATTGTGATTCGTACTTTGGGTAAGTATCAACAGACGCATAATACACAATGCATCACTTAACACAACGCATTCCATTTTTTAGCAATGTTGCACGTGAGGGAGCGCCAGACAGCGCGAGTTTTGAAAACCAAAGTTATGGAAATCCTTTCAAGCTTTGGAGTTGGAGTAGAATAAATATTTGAACCGTTTGTTTGAGAAACTGCATATGTAACATTTTTGGTCAAAATGAGATTTTTATATATTCTGAATCCCCGTCCAAAAATACGTATTCTGGCAAAAAATACGAAAAAAAAATTTTTGTTCAGGAATGTATGAAAAAAATTTCGTTTGTTTGAGAAACTACATATGTCCACGCACTTTGAAGAGCAATTGTGAAGTACTGCTTTCAGTTTTTACACTGGAAGTGCCCCAGGGTGTTGAGTTTTGCCAAAAACTATTGATCTGTATCGAAGAAATCGAAAGATTCGGTGCCAATTTGTTCAAAAACAGTTTTTTGTTGTTTTCTCGAAATTGTGTAAAATGGACTTATGCAGTTTCTCAAACAAATGATTCATTTTCAATCACTTGCGACAATGAGGCTAATATGTTGGGCAACGTCCAACAGCTCAAACAAGAGGTTGAGCTAATGGCCACTCAATCAGGATTACCTTATCAGTAAGATACAGAAAAGGAGGATAAAGCATTAACCGAATTAACTGCAGCGATTTGCACTGAATTCCAAGAGAATTTGAACCTAGTGAGATGCGCTGTGCATACGTTGCAGTTAGCCATCCTCGATGTAGTGGTCAAGTCCAATGCCATGGTAAGAAATGTCACAGAAATAGCGAAGAAATGCAAGCAAGTGAAGTATAACCTCAGTTTCGTCAAGGTTTCGTCAAGATCCACCGGTTTGGGGCCAAACACGCTGGTGTGGAATATTCGACACGAGTAACCACTTTCTCGAATATGAACAGTTTTTCAAACGAATCAGTTCCCGGAACTCGGTAGTATTTTCACTGTCTTTAGTAGTTTAAAATTCCATAATCATTTGATCCATATTAATTGCAGATCTTGGAAACGCCTGGGACTTTGTACAATACTACGTGGAAGCCTTTGAAACACGTCTCCCTGATGAAACACGTCTCCCTGGCAGATTTTTGATTGCAATGGCTGAATGTCATCAAGGAAATGAGGAAAATACCTCAAAACCCATTCTCAACTGAACTGGATGAGGCATTAATTAACTGACTCCGAAACTTACGACGGTCACGGGCTTTCCAAATGGTGCTTTATTTGGATCCGCGTTTCAATTGCAAAGGCTCAACGATTTTCAAACCCGACGAAAAGGAACTGATTCAGGTAACATTCAATACGAAAAGTACCCCTCTTTTACATAATACATTAGCTTTTTATGCTACGAAGCGATACGATCCTTCATTAATGATTGTAAGGACATGGCCGACGCTTTCATTAACGAAATATTCATAAGCTTCCGAAACGTATACATTGAGAATGGGTAGCTTATCCCAAGCCTCTTTGAGTAGGTTCACGGAGTAACGACTAAGAATCACATTTACGGTCATGCATTTCAAACTTTATTTTAACGCTTCTAGGGCTACATTATTGATACATGCAACAGAATCCACGCATACCAAGAGTCCAAATCAGCTGCGTTGGAAACTTCAACTTTAACGAACGAAGATGACCTCGATGTGTTCATAACAGAAATGTACGGTGAATGTGATGCACCACCCGATGAAACCAACGGCTCACGATTCCTGCATCAGCTCAAAGCTCTTGACGTAGACGTGAGGCAAACTCATGGATACGACGTGTGGCAGCACTGGGTGAACAGACGTGACACGCATCCTGAATTGTATTCCGTGGCTAAAGTTGTCCTTGTCGTACCGTCCAAACAAGAGTATGTCGAGAGAGCTTTCAGTGCTTTACCCCTGGTACTAACAGATCGTCGCTCAGGGCTTGGTGAAGACACTCTGCAAAATATTCTTCTTGTGAAGCTCGATGGAGAGATGTTTGATAATGTATCAAACGCCCTTTTTTGGCTTCATCCTCTTCGGGGGCACTTTGACCAAAATGATCCATCCGATGGGATGGACGCTTGTGTGTGCAGTGTCTGGTTAAAATATTTTATGGATACGACAACTGGGATTCACATAACTACAATATAAATATCACACTTGAATTCTAAAAATTGCTTGTTTTATTATAATTATTGTCAATGGAATGTTCACGGAGTTGAGCAATGTTATTTGAAGTGAACTTACCGGAACAAAACGATGTACAATGCTCTCCTCAACCGCTCGTTTTTAAGTAAATTATTATGCCAAATAATTTAGGGTCTGTCTCAATTGGATAATTAAACTGAAATTAAACTTAAAAGTGACATTTCAATAATTATCAAATAACCCTGCTCGCAGAGCAAGATTACTTTTGACAGATATCGAATCATTTTCCATCGATGTCCTATTGGAATTGCTGGGTAGCACCAGCCATTCTTATAACGGGGTGATTTTTTAATTTTCGAACTGTCACTTTTAAGTTTAATTCTCCAAATGAGACAGACCCTTAATATTCCGCTCGTATTCCTGAGACCACTCAGAGACACCGCGTTCAGTCTCAATTATAAATAAACGTATAGAATCCTTTGCAGCCACCGTTAGGTCCCAGATTTCCATCTGCCAATTCATTCTTTCGGCTTTTTTGTTTTGCGCTGGAATCAGTACACAAAGTATCAATAGTTAAAAATATAATGTAACTTGAAATACTTCCCGTGATCCAGCTGCAACAATTTCATTCTCCAGGCCACAACTGCAAAAACAAACTGCAAACTATTTTGTTATTGTTTTTCTTCTCACTGCATTTGACAACAACTGACTTTGGCTACTATGATTGCTGAAAGGACTTCTTCGCAAATTACGTAACGCTAAACATGACTGTTTTAGACCTTAAAGCCCCAAACGCAATACAACGGAACGGCGACGGAAACGGCAAATTTGACAGAAAATATATGGGTTACACTGTTAGATGACTTTACCCATTAATGGGTACTATGTTATTGTTGATATTATTCCCACCGTGAAAAAATCACCCATTTTCTTTAAAAAGCGCCACTACTCATTAAAATGGGTAGTGGCACTTTTTCAAGAAAATGGGTGAATTTTTCACGGTGGGAATAATATCAACAATGACATAGTACCCATTAATGGGTAAAGTCATCTAACCGTGTAAGGTGATTATAGAATGAAGCCCGTGGTGAATTTCAAATTCACCACACGGTTATCTACATACATTTCAAAAAGCTCAAATCTGGTGGAATAGTTTTCGTACAGAGCCGAAACTCAAATTATGATTGTTCAGCATAACTAAGCAAACGATCTAACATTATTTCAGCCCCATACGCGTTATGGTTCTTTCATCTCGTGCGCTAGAAAAAAATATTGGAAAAGCACGTGGTTTACAAAATGGCCGATTTCTGGCTTCATTCTATAATCACCTTAACTGTCGAATTTTCCGTTTCCGTCGCCGTTCCGTTGTATTGCGTTTGGGGCTTAACTCATTTTTTTTACATGTTTTGTATGCAGAATTTTGAATATTTCTCGCGTGATTTTTGAAAACGTCGTGAGTCCAAAAGAGAGGCTCTCTTTGTTTATTTTCTCTTTCGATTATTACGAAGCCATACTAACATTTACATCAGATTTTTAAACAGAGATCTGAAAAAAATGGCTTTGTCTAGTGTGTTGAGGTGAAAAGAAAATATTGCAATAAATGCAAAACTAGCTTAAATATTAGTGAAGGAGATTGTAATTTACGATTGTGTCATTTACATGATATTACGATTCGCATCGTACTAAGAGGTTCTACATAGTTTACGTCGAGCGGTCGTGCTTGTACACAACTCTGATTTTTTTGGAGGACCATTTCACCGCACTTCCCCATTATGAAGAAATCTAGTTTAGCAAAATGTCTTCTCTTCCATGTGTCAACAAATCCTGAAAATTTCAGCCAAATCAGAGAACATCGATAAAACAGGAGGTCACTCTACTCGCAAACTGGCTCGTAGTATAAGTGAGTATAAATGGTATAATGGTAGTATAATGGATATACTATGCCCTGGGTTTCCCGAAAACTTTCTAGACCGGACCGAGAATCGAACTCGCCAACCCCAGATTGGCAATCCTACGCCTTCGCTCGCAAGGCTATTGGAGACCCGTAGTACTATGCTTATGCTAATTGCTTCTAATATTTGAAAATTCAGGTTGCTTAATACGTCGTGTGCTCCGAAGAAAAGGGTATTACTGTCCCCTATTCCGGGTAGCTCACAAAACTTTATGAATTAGTATTTTTTAGTCATCTTGACCTCACTTCAACACGAAAATGCTGAAAAAAAATTCGAACAACTTTCCTGTTTCATTTCAATAGGAAAACTCTTCTGGAGTTTTCCACTTCCAAGAGGATGATGACGATGATGTCTGGTCTTTCCATTACAGGTCCTATTTGCCGTATCGTGTTTTTGTGCATGAAAGCATGTAATCATGGCAAATGATTGAGTGTCGTCGTTAGTTCAAACCAGGATAAATGGCGGTTTTTGTTTTGTACAGAGTGGGTGTCAAATATCGTACTCAGTGGGTGAGCTCATTTCCATTTTTCGTAATGCATAGCCCTGAATCGTCGGATGGCAGGATGTGCTTACCGTCTAGGTACGGTGGTGGTTCGATATTACCCAAGCGACATGACAGTCGGCGTCATTCGAATCAGGTACGCACTACGGGGAACAAGATGGCCAATAACTAGAAAACTTGTTATATCAAATTATTGTTTTTGTTGTTGTCTGGATTCAATATGGCTTAAAAAAATAAACTTCAATATAATATTTCTCCATATACAGAGAATAAAATATGATTTTTTTTTTGGTTTTTGGGCGTCAGACACGATGCTTGACTATAAAGGAAAAGTCGATTTATATAGATGATTTAAAAAACTAAGAATAGTTTTTTTATACTAAGAATATACTTTAGGAAGATAGATTCAATAATTCAAATATATATGCGTTAATTTGAATGCATTGCAGGATTGCAGTAGTTTCTGAAAACAAGACTCGAAACAGCGCGGCGGGTGGGCTGATGGCTAGGCTGCTTTCCGTCCCCTAAAACCGTGGTGGGCTTTGTAGCACGCTGTCCAATTCTGCCACCAAGCTTTGCCTGCTGGGTGGGTGTAGGCTCAGATGCCATTTCCTGACTTGCGCTGATCTGGCTCTGACCACGTAAGTGTGAACCCTCGCATGGGCTCCCTGCATTTCATAAGGCATGCGAAGATAACCATGGGATCATTAAAGGCGACTACTCCAGTAGGATTCGACGGCAGTTACAAGGGGGACCCAATTAAAATAAGTGAATTCTTCTTATGAGGATGCGTTAGCTATGGAGGTGGTAAACCCCTTTGATAAAGAGGGTTTGGCGAGGTCTCCTCCTAGAGGGGTGAAGAGCGGATTGACGAAGGCTGCAACTAGGTGGTCATTAGAACAGTTCAACCAGACGATCGACATTGCCATCACCGTTGAGATTAGACTGGGCGAAGTACATATACCAGAAGCAATCCGACCCCAAATATCATGAATTTCAGTTCTTGGCTATATTGCATACTCCAACCAACAACGCCTCACGAAGCCAGAGCGTCAAGTATTATCAACGTTCATTCCGATAATGGCGACAATAGATCTATATCGCCCTCGGTTCAAGCGATAGTTTCGCCAAAAGATTGTTTTGTGTGCAAAAGTTTTTGTCGCGAAATTTGAACGATTCGTCGAATTTAGCTATACGAGGTGGAAAGTAATACGTGAAGCAAAACCGTGCCTTTAGTGTCTCTACAAATACAACGGATCGTGTGGACAGTGGTTTTCAACCAACGTGTACCGTGACCATGCCCTTGGAGTCAGGAGGATACGTGCTCTGGAAGGTTCTGGCCAGTATTGCTCTATTTATAATGTGGACTTTGAAGATTGCTGCCATAGTTTTCGGACATTATAATGGTTTTGTGAAACGTTTCAACGGCAAACGATACTATTTTCATCCGTTCTATCACTGCAGAGAAAGTGCATCATTCTTTATCGCATTACTGATAGTGCAGACTTCAACATGGCAGCAATACAATAAAATACAAGCCCAAATTGATTAAGGCCACTTGTGAGTGGCGCTCCATTACTATTAATCACTTGTACGCTGTTATTGGGATTCCATTCTACCCTTTCTCTGTGAGGTGACGTCGGTAGTACTCTTCTACGACGACTGGACAAGGTGCTGTTGGTCGTTGTCGCACATTACAGTGTGAAGTGTATCATTTGAGGATTACCATCTAACTACAATGGCGACGAAGTTAAAGTCAGACTGTGCTGGGGTGTAAGGCCGTTGCGCCATTAGATTGGATTAGTACGTTTTGGAGTTGGAGTTGATCACAACATCGGATTTCAGTGACTATAATAACAGTGCCATCAAGTGCCTGAATTGGAATCAGGAATCATCTGTCGGTTCCATATAATGCGCGTTCCAAACGAGCAGGAAATCAGTCAAACGTGGAACATGGGAACAGTTTTTTATAACTTTATTTGAGTGATTTTTCATATTGGCTACATGGGAGAACTCTTCTAATAAGACTCTACATTGAATTGGTTGGATTCGGTTGGCTACACGAGATTATTAAAAAGTATAAGATTTCTAATGTCGCTCCTTTTCGCGTGACCAACATTTGGTTTGCTTGGACCTAGCAGTCGAAGTGCCGGTACTATAAGTAGTGTCAAACTAATATGGGCGATGAAACCAAACATGCACTACATCAAGATAGGAACACGATCAAGTTAAGCTTGTGGAAGCATATTTTGGCAAAATACTTAGAATAACTGCAGTGCAAATAGCGTTCTAGTACTTATGCTTCTGTTGCTACATGTGACTACTCGGAGTCTTATTTGACAAGTGCACAGCATTGCCGTTGTTTCTTGCTGTTCGTATATGGTATATTTGTACAACGTCTGATGATGACAGGCCTCAGGTGAGTGGCTCTCCAAATTCTTCACATGTGTTGTTGATTTTTAATCATCCTCGCATGTGTCTACGGAACGATGGAGTCCACTAATGACAACCACAATGGACAGTTTACTCTCCACCTCGCGTTCTTGCATGCACAAATCCCAATAGATGATCAACATAACTAAAATGAGCTCTGGCTGAGTAAGACTGGGCATGATGACCAACCAAATTGAATATTTTCTTCAAAAGTTGGTAAAATATGCCAAAAAAGTTCTTGGTGGAGTTCCTGAAGGGACTCGGATGAAACTACGATTTTTTTTTCTAATTTTCATTAGAAATTCCTTTGTAAAAAATTCTGTGGAAGCTCATATAGGCATTTTTTCAAAAACCACTAAGGTTCTCGTTGGGAAATTTCTTTAGTAAAACCGCAGGTAAAACCGTAGAATATTCTTTCACGATTTCATTCGGAAATTTATTAAGGAATGAAATAGTTTCTGAAGGAATTCCTAAAACGATTTCCAAAGAAATCGCTGAAAAAAATCTTCTTTTAAAGGAATTTTCAAAAGAACTTAGTGTAAAATACTTCTTCCGAACTTGGCCAACTTCACTATTGATCCCAGGACTCACTTCCCACAAATCACACCCAGGAAATACAAAACCTTGTTTAATGTCACTCCTGACGGAATCCAAGATTAAAAGTGCGGCCCTGGGCCGGTTCAACTCGTGATTTTCAAAGGAATTTCCTAAAGAACGTTTTTTTTTCCTAAAGGTTCTCTTAAACAAAGGAATACGTGGAGGAAATTCTGACGTAATCCCTGGGGTAAATTTTAAGGAATACCCGAAAGAATTTCCAAAGAACTTTCTGGAATTCGTTTAAGGAGGAGTTTTTTTTTGTAACTTTTTTAGGCAATTTCCTAAGAAATTCCTGGACGAATCTTCAAATGAATCTCTGGAGGAAATTGCGAATAAATTACTGGGAAGAATTCCAAAGGAATTCTTGAAGAAACCTAGGAATTACATCAGAAAAACCAGTAAGCATTTTTTCTGAAATTCTATTAGGATTTTCTTTGTCATTTCCTTTGAGAATTACTTCGGAAATTCCGTCATAAAATCCTTCAAATATACCTTCATTGATTCTTCTGGAAATTCTTTCGGGAATTGTTTAGGGAAGTATTTTACCGTCAAAAAATCTTTTAGAAGTTCCTTTAGGAATTATTTTCGAAAATCCATTCAGGTTCTCTTTTGAGAATCTCTTCAAAAGTTTATTTGGAAATTCCTGCACTAAACCCAACACAAATTTCCGCCAAAAAAACGCCTCCAAAAGTTTATTTGGGAACTCCTCCAGAATTTTATTTTTAAAATAATAAAAAAATACCGCCCAGAATTCATTCGGATATTCCTCCAGAGACTTCTTTAAAAGATAATTCGTAAAACCTCCGAGATTTCCTTCGGATATTTCTTCAGATTTTTTTTCGGTAGATCTTCCAGGAAATCCTTTGAGATTTATTGAAAACGAAGTTGTTTGCGATGTAGTTACTTATTGAATTTTCGAAAAAAAAAGTCCTAGAATAAACAAACAAAGACTTTAGGAAAGATGAAGGCATTTTCGAATTCCCGAAGAATGTTTTAAAGCAATTGCTGGAAGAAGTTCTGAAAAAAAATTTAATGGATATCTAGAACAACTTTCTCCAGCGATTCATGAAATAAATGCGGAAACAATTTCAAAAGGAAAAATTTCCGAAGAAATTCTCAACAAACTCCGAAGAAATTCTCAAAAGAACGAATGGAATTTTTTAAGGAATTTTCACTGGAATTGCTAAAGAAACATCCAAAGGAATTCCTCAAGGAGTCTCCGAAGGAGATTGTAGGAATTCGTAGAACAAAATCCGAAAGCATTCCGTAAGCAATTTCCGAAAGAAATTCGTAAAGGATTTTCTGAAGAAATCCGTAATGAAAATTCTTAAGGAATTTTCGGAGAAATTTTGTAAGGAATCTCCGAAGGAATACCCAAACAAATTTTAGGAAGAATTCCTAAAATAATCATCTAAGGTTTTTAAAAGAAACATTTCGGAGGGATATCTAATTTGACTAAATACTATGCAGTGAGGCTACAACACCCCAGTTCTGAGCAACAATAGCTGTGAATAAGAAAATAAGAAGCGTTTTAACTGATGCTCGTAATATTTGCTCAGCAATATTTGCTTTGCTGATGCTCAGCAAGTGGTTTTGTCAGTTATATTCAGAAATTGATTTCAAAATATAAATTATTTACTCGGGAATCGGAACAAAAAAATCGGTAAAGCATTCACGGTTGGGATTTAATTATTTTGCTAAATCAGTTTGCCTTATAAGCCAACTGTCCTTATAGCACAAATCTTAAAACAAAGAAAACTGATTAAATAAATTGATTTAAATAAATAAAAAAATAAATATTGTCAAAATAAATAATGTGCAACTTGACTTGAAATTTCTTAAGTTCAATAATTTTCCTGCATCAATGCCAGATCCTTTAAGAATGGGGACGCTTTGGGCATGTATCCAGGCCCCACAACAAACCCATTTTGCGAGTCACCTACAAGTTTAGGTGCCCGACTAAATGAGGCCAAAGATCAGTTTAACAATTTATGTATTATTATACTAGATAAAGCCTCATTCAAACTCTCAAACTAATCAACCAACCTATTAATTAACCAAGACAATGTATGTCACTACACCGACTTAGAGGCACCATCGTTTGAGGTAGATTTGAAATTGAGTTTTGACGAGATCCACCTTTATGAACTTCCCTAAGACTAGTTCAGTACTATTCCAATTAACTCTACCACGCTGTATTTCTTCACAGATACGTATTGCGACATCAATTATTGGGCCGTTTTCAGTGTCTCGTGCATGGCTTGACTCGACTTAAGTTAATTGATTTTTTTATTGCGATTAGTCACCGGCGTGGCATAATTATGATCAGATGAAGATCCTTTAAACTTGCCATTTTCGCCACTAAAAATGGACAGGCTTGAAAGAAATGACCATTGAATACCATTCCTATAAGCATCGTTCGTTCATATAACAGATTAATCCATAATGATGAATTTATTCCCTGCGAGACAAATATGCTCAGTGAAAAATGGGACAACAGACGAAGTATCAAATATAACATTCTCTGAGCAGTTTACATGCGAGATTTGATACAAAACGCTTAATGTCACAACTTTTTTTGGGTGTAAATAAATATAAAATTTCCACAAATTTTGCCAATTTCCCAAAACAATTAGGGTAAATGACGGTGTTGGCAGGTTTTGTTCTATTATTGTCTGGGAGGTTTTGGTTGACAAAATTTTATGAAATTTGGCCACAAGATTCTTTGAGATGCAAAGAATGTTTAGGCCAAATTTGAGCATAATTAGTTATAGAAAACCACCCCGACAATAATAAAAACAAAACTTGCCAAAGCCATCATTTCCCCAATAAATTTTCATAAAGAAATCAAAATGTTCCACGAGAAAAAAAAAACAAAATTTCCATAAATAAATCAATATTAGTAATTAGTAACAATTACAAAAATTACCACAAAATAAATATGTTTCAAAAAATCAATAGAGAGCAATAAGAAATTTGAAAATTTCCATAAAAAATATATAAAAGCAATAAAACTTGGCATTTCTTAATAAAATTCTGTAAAACTCATGGAAAATTTCTTCAGATTTATGGCTTTTTATGTATTTTTCATGATAACTTTCTTATTCTTTTTATTGCTTTTTATTCATTATTTTGTAAAAAAAATTAAATTTTTTTATCGGAAAAAATATTTTGTGGAAAATTTTATAATTGTTTTATTTATGGAAATTTTGTATTTTTTTGTAGAACATTTTGATTTTTTATGGAAAATTCTTCCTTTTAAAGTGCCGTTTGTTTTTGTTTTGTGGATAATTCTTAATTGTTTACAATAGATGGTAGCATCATCATCATCATCATCATCAATTCTTAATTGTTTATGGAAATTTTGCATTATTTGTGGAGATTTTATATTTAAATATTGCTCATTCCCTGCTATCTTGATTGGCAATTTCCTAATTTTCTATGGAACATGTCTAGTTCTTCATGGAAATTTTATTTTGCTGCCATTTTGGTCTTTATTGGACGTGTATTGGACGACTGCTATGGCCTCTACTTCTACTGATAATTGACGGACATCACAGAGGCCGCGTTGTTAGAACTAGAACAAAATTGATATTTTCTAATTTTCTCCAAATTTCCTGTCATCATATGTAGGAATCTGAAACGCAGTTGCCATAAGACCCATTTTCAATCCAGCTTTCCACGCTAGCCATAATGGCGACTGCTATAAATAAATCTGACAGTAACTGCTTCCGACGCTGAATTGTAACCGACGCCGGTTGTATCTCAGCAACCATTTTCACATTGTTTATTTGTTGTTATCGGAAAAAGCAAGACTCGAAGAAAACGGAGATTTTTTGTAACCAGCTTCAGATAATTTTAAACTAAATAGTTCTAAAATTGACTAATATCACAAATATAATTATGAATTTTCGTTTTAGGTTGAAGTAATTCTTCGTAGGTTGAAGTAGTTCGTGTGCGCACTCTGAAATCGCTATAAATGTTGGCTTCAAAATTCTGAAAAGTTCTGAGGTATTCACTGAGCTGCACTTTTAATTCCTTTGGATTATCTGTCGTGCATCTTTCTGGTTACAAGTCCTACACAAACGCAGCCCGTTAACTCTTATTCATTGTGTTCCAATTTCGTGACTTCGAGTTCGTAGATCGTTCGAGTAGCCAACCGAATAGCCAACAAAGTCCATTGTTTCACAACAGTTAAGCGTAGATCCGGAGGAATCACAAACCTTCTTCCAATTAAAAAAAAACAGATAGTGAATGAGTAACCGTCTCCTTCATTAATGCGAAAATCAGCAAACCTGAGGAAAAATAGTTTTAGGCCGAAAATTATGCTTAGTTTTACATTATTGAACTTTGGGTACAGCATAAGAGTATGTCTATATCAATAATTATTTTCTAGAAGACATGTTTTCGCGACACATTATTCCAAGATACGCATGAGCTTTTTCAGCACATCAGCGTTTATCGGTCTCAATAAAGTATTCATTAGCAAAGCTTAGTATCTGTAGGGGTTTGAGTAAGTTACCATCAGCATGTGATTATACATTAACACCTCAGCGTGTCGATCAGTGCGCAGCAAGCCATGAGTCGGCCTCGTCTGGTCAGTCCTCCGTGGCGTGCACTCGCACCCACGGAGAGCTGCCGTCATAACAATTCGCTCCGGCCATTTGGGGCCACACAGTATCGATGATTTTTTTTTATTTTATATAATATATGTGTTGTATTGTAATACAAGTCCAGGAATAAAAATTACAAAACTCCTTTAAGTTTCATTGATGGGTCAATCTAAATAGAATATTTGAAAAGAAAGTAGAGAACTTTCATCTGAACCGAATAATTCGTAAAACAATTATTGTACTGCGTGGCGTGGGTGAAGTCTATTGAGCTTAAACCAGTATAGTTACTCTATTCTTCCTTAATATACAACGCAACGCCCAAGTTTTAACAATCGAAACTTAGCAATATGAAATTTTCGGGTTTTGGTTACATGCACATCAATATTCTGCTGTACTTCGTATTCTTTTTTGATTTGTTATCACTTAGTGATCCAGCGGAGCATGGTTAAGGCCTAGGATAAGGCATTATGTATCTGCAAATCAACTCCGAAGGGACCAGAACACGCAGTAAAGTGCATCTCGTCTCAAAATGCTGACAAAACACCGAATGCTAAAATGTTTAATTGGATGTAGGTCTGTGTTTATAATCTCTATATAGGAAAACTCAACGTCAAAATTCTTCAACCTGAAACGAAAAAGCGTATGTACTATTATATTTGTTAAAAGTATTTCATTATCATATGCTTTTTGCAATTTTTTGCTGATTTCTTTGAGACTCGTATTTTCTGCAAAAGCTTTTTTGATTACAATAAATAAACAATGTGAAAATGGTTGCTGAGATACCACCAGCGTCGACTACAATTGAGCGTCGGAAGCAGTTACAGTCAAATTTTTTTATAGCAGCCACCATTATGGCTAGCGTGGAAAGCTGGATAGGAAGAAACAAGACCGCATTGAATGCAACCTGTTGCGAGTTGCGAGCAAATTGGATCAAAACAAATAATAAGAAGTGTGTCTCACATTTTTTGTACATACAAAAACATACACTCATACAGACATCCCCTCAGTTCGTTGAGTGAGGTCCATTGGTCTATTACACTATGGGTATTCAAGACCTCTATCAAAAGTTCGGTTTTTGAGCGATCTTATAATCTTTACATATATGCTTAGTAGAGTGGGGCTCAGTTGTATGGGAAAACGCAAACTTCGTCCGATCAAGTGAGATCAAGGTTTTTCTGAATCGTTTTGGGACCCCGATCAACTGTGCAAAATATGGGCTCGATTGGTTGCAGCCTCGCATGCCGCATCGCGTTTTAAATTTACATGGAGATTAGTATGGGAAAACGTACTTTTTTACATTTTTGCTCTTAGCGGCTTCAATTTATCATCAATCACGTGACTCAATACGTTAGCATATAGTTTGGAAGATGCCGAAAGACTTTGCCGAAGAAGGTACGTTGCTGGAAGGTCTACAAAAAATGTTATTAAGTTTCGAAAATTGATTGTTCAAACCATATGCAAGAAATCAATGTTTCTGCCAGCACTACCGGACGACCTATGGTTATCGAAGGGCAAAACCCATCTTCCTTCTTGTCGGTTTTATTTCTTTGTGAAATAATTCTGGATAGCTCCCATTAGCTCTAAAGCCCTAGAAGATCAATTATGTTGAAATAAAACTCAGTTAAATTATTGGTCTACGTAGTACGACAGTGCTGGAAGAATAAACGATTTTTTGCATATGGTTTGAACACTCAATGTTCGAAGCGTTATAACTTTTTTCGTGGACGTTTCAGCAACGAGCCTTCTTCAGCAAAGTTTTTCGGCATCCTTTGGGTTACACTTTAACGCAATGTGCCACTTGGTTTACGATGAACTGAAACCTCTAGTAGTAGAAATGCAAAAATATACGTTCTCCCATACTAATTTCCATACAAACTTCAAACGCAATGCGGAAAGCGAGGAAGCAACCAATCGGTCCCAACTTCTGCACAGTTGTTCAGGACCCAGAATGGCTTCGAAAAACCATTGATTTGAAAAAATGACCATGACGCCACACTCTAATGCTTAGCATACATGAAAGGCAGAAATACATGATTCAAGACTTTCAAACGATTGAATATTCTCAAACAACAATATTAAGAGTGCTTACTAACTATTTTTAAAACAAAAGGAAGCCCGCGTACTTTTATGTTGTATAAGGCCCGATGCCCACGTAGCGTTTTTTTTACCCAACGTGAGCGCAGCGTTAAATAACGCCGGTGTTCATCGGGTGACGCTGCAGTACCACTTTTTCCCGATGCTCACCTGCGTCTTCTTAGCGCTGCATGCATACATCGTTGAAAAGATGCTTCGTGGGCATTGGGCCTAACAGACCGCTCCGGATTATGTGTAGCGTGGCACAATAGCAATTATCAATAATTTTTGGTGGAGAAAAATCCGTGATGCGTTGAAGTTGCTGAATATGCCTTAATATTCGAATGCTGCATGCGTCAAACAGCAAGTAGTAGTAGCGTCTTTGGTAGTTGGCCAATACAGCCAAAACATATTTTTGTGGTAGAAAAACTGCAGAATAAACATGACTCAGATCCATCTTATTCAGATCAATGGCATGACCTAATCTTTTCTAAATATCTTCCAATGTTTAATAACATGGACAGTCTCTTTATTCAAACCTTAATTCTCCAAGCTTAAGGTCACTCCTCACGGAATCCAAGTTTCAAAGTGCTCGCGTTTTCTGGGGTACACCACTCGATATATAGGCGGCGCACATTTTTGTTGATTTAGCTTTGCTGCGTCGCAGCATGCGTGAAATAATAAAAATGACAGTTTTTGTCGAGTGGTGTGCCCCCGAAAACGCGAGCACTTTGAAATTTGAATTCCGTGAGGAGTAGCCTCAATAGACCCTCTAGAGTCTAGACCAAGATGAATACACCACTAGGTGTTCCAATCTGCTAAATTCACGATTCAGCCATCTTGGATTTTAGTATGGGAGAGCCAGCCTGTTTGTTTTCGTTTTGCACTGATAATGAATTTTTCAGCCCCGCCTTCTTCTCTTCCCCAAACTTGGCAGATTGGAGCACCTAGTACTGTATTCATCTTGGTCTAGACTGTCCAAGTTTCCCTTTTTGCCTTTCTCGTATACTAAGTATACGTAAAGGCTATATGTTCACTCCAAAAACAAACTTTTTATAGAAGGCTCGGAGACCCATAGTGTTATATACCAATCGACTTAGCTCGACGAATTGAGGTGATGTCTGTGTGTGTGTGCGTGTGTGTTTGTGTGTGTGTATGTGTGTGTGTATGTGCGCACCAAAAGAGCAAAAAGTTTAGCTCACTTTTTTTGCACCTACCCTCAACCAATTTACTCGCAACAGGTTGCATTCGACGCCCCATACTGCTCCATTGTTTCCTATTGAAAATTGGTCGGATCGGACTATGGGCTTGGAAGTTATGGCCAAAATACTTTTCCTCATGAAAAAGCACGTAAAAAAGTCTAGCTCACTTTTAATGCACTTACCCTAAACGGATTCCCTCACAACAGGCTGCATTCGACGCAGTATACTGCCCTATTGTTTTCTATTGAAAATTGGACGGATCGGACAATAGGCTTGGTAGTTATGGCCAAAATACTATTTTTTACCGCACGAGAAAGGCATCATCACCGCTAGGTGGATTAATCTGGGTTTTTCTGATTATTCCGAAGTGTTTTAATTTGTTTGGGCATCCGATTTCCCAAGGATTTCACAGATGCTCTAGACTTAACAGAAAAGCTTTCGTTCGGGTTGACGTCTCGTGGTCTAGGACTTTCAGCATTACCTCGGGTGAACCCCAGGGCAGCGTGCTGGAACCTTCACTTTGTTTCCTATATATCAATTACACTGGATTTTGTTTTTACACGATTTACATTTTCTCAATTTTCCACTCACCCTAAATGTTTAACGTATATTAATTGTCATGTAATTTTTCTTTGATTTATTCTGGATTTTTTGAAACATGTTGCGAAGAGATTGGTGGCAAGTTGAAGTCACACGATCAAAAATACGAGCGGAAAAAAATCGTGTAAAAACAAACTCCTGTGTACTTTACCTTATCACTGTGAAGCTCCTGTACCTGTACGCTGACGACCTCAATATTTTCAGAGCAATTCACTCTTTGCTGGATTGTGTCGCTCTACAAACTGATATTAACGTACTCCGCCGTTGGTGCGATGAGAACGGAATGAGCGTGAATGTTGCGAAATGTAAAGTAATTACTTTCTGCCGAATCATATCCCCAATAATATATAACTGTACTCTTGCCGATGCTGCACTAGAAGGTGTTTAGTTTCAAATCTAGGATTAAGAACTTAAGAACAAGAGTAGTCTGACTACTGACTACTAGAAGACAATTTTCTGGACGCATGACCACACGGGACATGTAGGCTGAATCTGGAACTGTACCGCGTAATCCGGGACGCCCGGTCACTTTATTAGAATAGTCGTTATTTAGAGTTTAATGAGATCTTCCGAGTGAGCACCCCATAATGTTCCGGAAATAGAACGGAGATGGGATTTCCAGGTACATCTGAAATCAAACCAAACCACAAGGCGTCAAATCAAAATTTAT
This sequence comes from Armigeres subalbatus, assembly GCF_024139115.2. Taxonomy (NCBI): domain Eukaryota; kingdom Metazoa; phylum Arthropoda; class Insecta; order Diptera; family Culicidae; genus Armigeres; species Armigeres subalbatus. The sequence continues at coordinate 94,049,971 of NC_085141.1, forward strand.
TTCACTGATACCATCATGCCAATTAAGTTCAAGGCCATCTTTGATTGCGCTCCCACGCAAATTCACATCATTGACAGATAGGAAAGGGCTTACATACAAGTGGTATTCTTGAATCAAATTAGCGAGTAGAAAGTTGTGACATTATAAACTTATCATTAATTTGCCCATCTGAAAACGCCTAATAAGCACATTTTGACCATCTACCCGTATGGGATCTTTTCATAGTGACACGGAGTCTGTACGGCGGGGGAACGAAATATGTCATCACCAAGCACAATCCAACCATTATGGAGATACATATCCCATACTTGAAATTGTGTTTCAACTGAGCGTGAAATTGTTCAGCCAGCACCGTTGAGACATAGCTCTTGTAGTACTCTGCTTTCCATCGATAAACATAATAGGATTTTCGTTATAAATTGATTAACTTTTCATGGTACGGAGTTTTCCTTGTCATTTTATCCTGAAGTGTGGGTTAGGCGGTTCAAGTAAGCTAAGCAAGTTGAGAGTGCAAATTGATTGTCTTAACACCTCCAACCCGATTCAGCTCACTTGAAATGAAAATAAAAATGAATGCGCTCAATATTAGATAGGTCGCTCAACATTACACAAACAAATTGATCTACTAAGTTGGACAACTTATATGCCAACATAAAAACTAGCTAAGCCTGGTAAAGTAATGACAACTTTTTTCGATGGTCTGCTTCCTGCTACAACGTTAAAATGTAACGAGCTTGATGCACGGAATCGAGAAGTGTCTTCAACAACGACTGTCCCAGCCCTAACATCGCGTTTGTGATGGTACAAATGTTAATTATTTAATAGGTGATCAACATATCATAGGAACCTGTTTTTGTGCATAATACAACTAAGCAAAAAATTACCCTGTCGATTGTTTTCAAAGATTTGTGTTCCCAAAAGCGTGATGTAATTTTGAATTTAGATTCTACAGTTTTATTGTTTTCTATATGGAACTCGTTACTCTAGGAACATTATCGCAAACTGTTGGTAGGAAGTAAATTAAAAAAAATAATTCAAAATAATCATCGCTAACCGCGTGATCTTCAAGTGGTCTGGTTGTATAGGGGTTATCACGCCTATCTAGAGAGTAGGAGGTTAAGGGTCCGAGTCCCTCCAAGACACGTGTATTCTTTTTCGCAAATTTCATATCAATTTGTTCATTTCGAAACATGTCGAAAACAGCCAAGATATTTAAAAAAAAAGATTTCGTACGGCCGAGTTGCCAAATAATATGCAATCAATTGTACAAAAAAAAACCAACTTAATTCACCGAGTGGTGATACTGCCTTTCTCGCATTTAGCCAATACACCAACCTTATATGGCGGTTATATAGCTCGATTCTATTTTCTTGATAACTTTTAAACGCAAATGTCGATCGTTATCAAATTCAATAGTGATCAGCAAGGCTATGTCCCCTGTCGAATGCAACTTGTTGCGAGAAAATCGGCTTAGAATTACTATATGAAAAAGTGGCAAATGTTTTTCGGTTTTCGTGTGCACACACACACACATACACACGGACAGACAGACATTTGTTCAGTTCGACGAGCTGAGTCGATTGGTATATAACATCATGGGTCTCCGAGACTTCTATAAAAAGTTCAATTTTGGAGTGAAATGATAGCCTTTCGGTACAACTTTGTTGTACGAGAAAGGCAAAAAGGTTAGTTTTGATACATAATTTTTGTGAGGGCCCGGGGCCACGCTTCCCGGAACCCTCCTACATCCGGCCCTGCATATATGTAATGTACCCGCATAACAGTCCCATTGGGAATTGACATCATATGATAGTAAGAAAATAAAATTATGTGTCCATAAAACCTACATTATTTTACGTTTATTTGTCAAATGACCAGCAATTAAACACTCTTTCAACAGGAAAGTATGATTTGAAAATTCAATGGTCATCATGGGACTGATATGAAAGTTGTACTGAGAGCATTGCTTGAGCTTGCAATCACAGCATTCAAAGTATTATATTAATGGGGAGTTATTGCATGATGTAATGAGATATGATCTGAGCTATAAATTTCAAAGTTATTGTATGTACCGTAATGTTTGATAAAATTATTCCAGTTCCGAATTTAGGAAGCAGGTTCGTCGAAAAAAGCCTTATCCTATATATTTATATTAAAATAAGAGAGCTTCACATACATTAGCGGCATCATCTGTCTTAATAACGGTTATAACTCACTTTCTTCTCTAATTTGTATTCCGCTGGAGACGATTGTCACATTTCAACTTGAAATATTGCAAGAGCTTTCCGTTTTTGTACAACCCTTCACCATCAACGGCAATTGTTGTCGTTTGGTGCCAAGTGTTGCCATGCGGTTTGCGTACGCTCCGGGATGAATTTACGAAGTTCCACTTGCTAACGGAAACAGACACTTTTCCAAATGACATGGACACGTGCCAACAAATCCACTTGCCTGCAGTCAACAACAACATCATCATCATCACCATCCGCCGCAGCAGTAACATTTGGTGTAACAACTATTTTTCATTTTCCCCCCTTCCCATTTATCTCCAATTACAGGCGACAGTTCCAATGATGGAGCTGTGGCGGCTGGTGCCGAACGGAACGGAATCGGTGACGGTGGACTTTCGACAGCTACTGGGTTTTCCGGTGGTGGCCTCAACCGTGGAGGATATTTTTGGCTCGAATCGGATTCAGAAGTCGGTTCGGATGCAGGAATCGACAGAATTTCCTGCGATTGGTGATGTATCCGTAGACCACGTGGACGAATATGAACCGTACGAAGAAAGGCTGGAGACGTACATAGTGCCGGTGGTGTTCGCCATCATATTCATCGTGGGTATACTGGGAAATGGCACGCTGGTGATCATCTTTCTGCGTCACAGAGCCATGCGGAACATTCCGAATACGTAAGTTAATGGGAGATACATTATTGAGGTGGGTGTTGGAAATTAGTCTGATTCAAAATATATTATAAACTATAGTTGACCCGGTGAACGTTGCCCTGCATAGTAGGCAAAAATACACTTTGTGAACTGCCTGTATGGAATTTCCAATCGAATCTTAATTTTCAGTTTTTCAAGATTTAAGGCTCCCCCAGACCTGAGCGGTTTCATCACCGCGACGGCGACACCTACTCCGCGATTATATCGTAGGGTCGCTGTAAGCTTCTAAGCTTCAGTGATAGAATAGCAGTCGTCAAACGATAGAATCGCGTCGCGATTGTCGCGTTCCGTGTGTTCGGGAGAACCTTCACTCAACTTTACTCGCGATTTTCGCATAATAAAATATCATAGGTATATGAAGAGTTGTGATAACATGCGAGAGATTAATACTCGAGCATATTGTATGGCCGTAAGACCATGTTAGACTAAAAGCGTTTCAATGCAAATATTCAATTGGGTTGTTTAGGGGTATATGCATGAGGTAAGCATGCTCTTTATGTTAAACTATAAAAAAACCTCATATTTTTCTCTGCTAAACAACCCAATTGGGAGCTAAGTAGTTCGTCAAAGAATAGTAGGCGAGGAGTTAGGTAATGAACAAACGAATGAATGACGTGTTAGAGTTAGTATGGCATTTTTTTGCGTTTGTGCATGCGGCTACAAGTAAGGAAAAATCTTCTGATCTGTTTTTGATTACAATGATGGGTTTGATTACGAGGCTGATTAACATTGTGATGATAAAACCGGGGTTTACCGTAGTACATGAGGAGGCGAGTCCAGTTATTACTGTAGAGCCGAATGTAGTGCGAGTCCGGTATTAACCGTAGTACCACCGTTACCAAAACCGACAAATTAGCGAGTCCAAAAGTCCATTCGAAGAGCAAGAAAAGACTTTTTATGCAAATATCATCATCGTTGAGTTAAAGAAATGAACAAGTGTGCAAGCATTTGTTTGGCTACCGTAAGGCTATTGCATGAATATTCAAAACATAGAATGACATAGTCAGACGACTACTCCACGAACTCATTCATTCGACTGCCACTGAGTGTGTTCACTATGTGCAGAAAAAAAAACATAATTAGCATTGTTTATGTTGATGTTTTCCGTTGAAAGTGCCTGGCGGATGAAAATCGGATTCAGTCCTGTGTGATAAATCACTTTACTCATTTGAAACGTGTTCAGATTACAGATAATTTATCGATTTGTAAAATGTGCATAAATATTCAATGACTAATATTCAACTGAATATTGACTGTCCAGAGCCGACTATGAATGTGTCGGAAGTGAACTGCCAAATGAAGAAAAATGGACTGGACCAAAAATTTTCGATTATTTTACACTCTGCTCTAAACAGCAGGGAGTTCAATCAATTAGTCTACCAGGTTAACTGTGCCTAGCATTAGCGTAACTAATGAAACATTTTAGGGGGGGCTAACTTTTATCACCTTTTCTATACCACTAAAAAATATCATTTTCGCTCGTATATTGTTCCCAAGTCAGCCTACCAGATATCCATGGAAGACTGAAACATTTCAAATGATATTCATCGACGCTCAATTCATTTCCAAAAACCTTGATAGGTTCGTTCGTCGCAAATGGAATGAAAGCTCGACTTTATTGATAAATTTGCCACCTAACTTCGAGGGCCTACTAAGACCTTTTCACTGTTTATATTGCTGCGGCGATAATAGGAGCTTAGACAATAAAATAAGTTCTTTCTTATTTAAAATTTAGTTACCATTCCTTTAAATCTGAATGTCTTATTGGGCCTTTATCCAATCTCAAGAAGCCTAGCGTGATAATCGGAAATTCAATGCATCTTTTAGGATTAGTTTTAGTTAGAAAGCTGAAGATCATACGCTCGATTTAGTTAACAATTACTCACACAATTTTAAACAACATTAAAACTTTAGAGGATTGATCAATTGCTGAACTCCATTGCAAAATCCGGAATTGTTTAAAATTGTACGGTAATGTAAGCAATAGAAGCATCCTATGCCATATGAAACTAAAACAATTTGTCCAAAATTCCAAGTTTACTCAATATCAAGAGAAAACAGGTTTTGCCTTTCTCGTACAACAAAGTTGTACCGAAAGGCTATCATTTCACTCCAAATTCGAACTTTTGATAGAAGTCCCGGAGACCCATAGTGTTATATACCATTCGGCTCAGCTCGATGAGCTGAACAAATGTCTGTCTGTCCGTGTGTGCGTGTGTGTGTGTGTGTATGTGTGTGCGTGTGTGTGTGCACAAAATGCCATAAAAAACATTAGCCAAATTTTCACATAGAAACTCTTAACCGATTTTCTTGCAACAAGTTGCATCCGACAGAGACTAAAACGCTGTTGATCACTATTGAATTTCATAATAATTGCAAATTGCAAAAAATAGATAATATTAAAATAGTGATGAGACATAGTCACATAGAACAATAATGTGTTATGAAAAATGCCTTGCATCTATGAATATTTTCAAAGTTTATCCGTGGCTTGCTCCCATTAAGACTTTCATCGTACTATAAAGATGCTCGTGTTGCACGCATTTAGGCGTAAGTATGCTCTTCGTTCAGTTTCATAGTACCATGAAATTGTCCGAAAGTCAAAATTCGAACATAGGAAATTCAAGAAACTTTTGGCAGCGCCATCTGTCGTCTACTAGTGTAAATTTTCTATCATAACATTAGACGGTGTTGTTTTTCCTTTCTTGTACATCATCGAGGTGTAAGCGTAAAGGCTACATTTATTACCTTTTTACGCGAGAAAGGCGCCATCACCGCTAGGTTGATTAATCTGGTTTTTTTTTTAAATTTAACTTGAATTTTCTTCAATCAATTAAAATTTTAGAGGAAAAAAAATCTGGCGTTGATGCAATATTCATCGTGTTTATCATTCCTATGGCAAAATATAACAATTACTCGGAGTGCAGAAACAAGAGGGCTAGATATGTGCATTACTTATGCAAAGCATCAAATTTTCTAGGGGGGAGGGGCTAACTAGACCCTAGGTGGGGCTAAAGCCCCCCTAGTCCCCCCTGTAGTTACGCCAATGGTGCCTAGTATCCAACCGAAACTGTGGCTTTTCCACAGTTTGTTTTTCGAAAGACCCTTTTTTTTATAAAACGTTTATTTAATCCTTGAAAACGGCTTATTCTAGTTCTATTTACATTTTTTTACCTATATTCCAGAATCTAAATGAAATGCTAGCGCGTTTACATTTATGGGATTATTATCTTGTATGATGAAATCTACATAGAGGCTTACGGTTTTCAAAATCTTGATTTTGTCAGGAGCTCTAATCCTTTTCAGTTCTGGAAATCTTAAATCTTCAAAAATGAAATTTCTATTCGACACTACGCTTCTCAGTTTTGTTTGAAGAACGCTCCATGCCAAGGCCACCCTTCGGCAAGTTGATAGCTTGTGCTTTAGGTCTTCATGGATGTTGCAGACCTCACATCCAGACGATCCTACACGTTGCATCCTGTGTAGCAGTGCTTGATGGGGTATCTTGTTGTTGACTAGCATATAGCACAAAGCTCGATCTTTGCTATTTAGCCGATTGTTCGCGATGTTCTACCAGATAAGTTTCCAGTCCCTAGTTGGATTTTCTTGCATTATTTTTGCACGTTCTGCTTTCAACACAAACTCCAGATGTGCTCCACAGGAAGTTGGGTTGATCCTTATTGATACGGGAAGATATGGCAGTTCTAAAGCAATCGTTCTCAAGCAAGGGCAATTACTTGGGATCAACTGAAGATTTGGTGGGTTTTGTATCTGGTCGACGAAGCTTCTGTAGAATGGCATGAATTCCATCTCACGAATATGTCGAGTGATAAGAAGAGCTTTGCATTTCTGTCCTGGGGGGTGGAGCTTTAGTCCTCCTAATTCTATTGGCAAAATAAGCTGCTGTATAGGAACACGAATTATTTTACCATTCCACAGAAAGCTACCCATTAAGGATGTGAGTTTCGCAACATACATATTATTGATTGCTACTACTGAAGACACATACCATATCTTTGATGTTATCCAGGTATTTAGAAGAACAACTTTTTGGTGAAGCGACAAGGAACGGCAACGATGCATCCACAGCTGTTGGGAAAAATTATTCACCAGAGGATCCCAGTTGATTTTGCTCATCATTCTCACGGAATTTGAGAAGATATTTCCGAGTATTTTAACAGTGTGAACAGATTGTAGCCAAGGGACAGTGAGACGATTGTTGTTGATTATGAGACCAATATCTATGCCATACGTTTTGTTGTAGTTGAGTTTAGCGCCAGCTTCACACTTTCAATTTTCACCAAGCTTGTAGTGATAATGGTGGTATCATCGGCATAAGTTGTTACTGGATCGTCGGGTCCACAACAGATGCGTTATAATTTCCTGATGAGTGGATGTATGTACAACACGAACAAATGCATAGAGATAGGATCTCCCTGCCGAACTGATCGTTGTATTGGAAACGAAGGCGAGAGATGTCCATTCACTAGAATCCGAGACGTAGACAGCTTGTTCATCAGTGCTATTAGCTCAGGGTTGAATCCCAGAGATTCCATCGTCCGGAAAAGAAATCGCCGATCTACCCGATCGAATGCATGATCTAAGGCTTGAAATATATTAAATCTATTATTAGAACATTTTTGAGCGCCACTTAAAATAGCGTTTTCAGTTAGCGTCCTGTCCAGTCTTAATTTGATTGTTCTAGAAAACAGCTTATAATCAGAGTTTAACAGTGATATGGGTCGATAGGACTCTATTGATTTGTCCGGCCCTTTCTTCTTCACCAGAACTATTATATCAGCGACGAATTTTTCGGAAAAGTTTCCACTAAGTGTCTCATTCAGAATAAGATTCAACTGTCTGTGTATTATGTCGAAGGTTTTGGCGTAAAACTCGACAGGAATCCCATCAAAGCCCAATGATTTCTTAAACGAACTTGTTTAAATCGCTTGGAAAATTTCGGCAGTCGTAATCTCGTTCATACAACTTCTATTTGCTGGGTTGTCTTCAGGGATAGCCCTTTCCATTACGAATTCGTCTCCAATGTCGATTTCATTTTGAGAGTACAACTGTTGGAAGTACGAGAAGATATGCTGACCAATCTGTTCCGATTCTGTCAGTACTCCGTCCTCATCTGTAGTTAGCTGATTAATAACTGCTCTTTTGCGTCGTTTTTCGCCAAGTTGAAATGCTGATAATGGTTCCCCCGCGATTCTGGTTTCATTGATCTTCATGAATGTCTCTGAGAAACGTCGCTGCATAATTAGCATTTTACTCATGATACGGTTTATCAAAGAGAGAACCGAAGGATTTCCATAATACTCATCGTATGCTACACTGAGTTGAAAATAAAGCCGTTGGTGTTTTGAAATCGAAAAAAAGATTTTCCCCTTGACGTATAAGGTCCACCAGTCCATCCATGTAGTGTAGTGCCTACGTTGTCGTAGCCAATAGTTCCATTTTAGTTCAAACTCGCTTATATATTCCTGGGACAGTATCTGTGGTCGAATAGACCAGAATCCTCTCCCCAATCCAGCACCCATGTATGGTAAGCACGTACGAAGAGTAAGTGCCTTATGATTAGTAAATGAGCACACATGCGTATAGGTTTCCTGAAGGCTGTTGCGAAGACTAGTACTCACGTATATTCGGTCGATTCGTGAGGCCGAGTTGTGCGCCACATATGTGTATCCATTAGAGTGGCTCAAAAAACACTTTTTAAAATTTTTTGATGGGCCGCCCTCTTATTCGGCTCTATTTGATGCCCTGATGCTCTGGACAAAATTTCAGCCAAATCGGTCAACGTTTGGGCGGTGCTAAACTCGTTGGAAGTTTATATTGAAAAATGTATGCAGAAACATCCAAAAACAGGGATTTGCTGTTGGACGGCACAATTTACGATCAAAAACAATGATACTCATTTAGTTCTATATTACATACATTAAATACAGAATGTTATGCTGAAAACTGCGAGAAGATAAGAGTTTATTAGGCAAAGATATTGGCATTTTACTGGAGTGCTGTAGGGGTGAATTTATTTCTTTTCAAAGGTAAAAGAAATGAAATTTGGTCAAACCCCACTTCAGATAAATCCTAATAGCTTAACCGGGCAAACTCTAATCTTCTCGAGGTTTTTTGCATAATATTCTGTATTAAATTCTTCAAGATCTGAATGAGTATCATAATTCTTCATTGTAAGTTGTGCCGTCCAACAGAATTTCACTGTTTTTGGATGTTTCTGCATACATTTTTGCATATAAACTTCAAGCGTGTTTAGCACCGCCCAAACGTTGACCGATATGGCTGAAATTTTGTCCAGAGCATCAGGGCATCAAATCGAACCGGATAAGGGGCCGGCCCATAAAAAAAACCAGTATTGTTGAAGAAGTATTCCCTTTGAGTTCTCTGTTGTACATCGGACGCAAGGAGATAGACTTTACTAAGGTGGCGCAGATCAGCGCTGCGTGCCACTAGTTCTCTCTTTTATTCTCCCACTGATCTTATGCAACGCAAATAGTGATGTCACTATTTGCGTTGCATTAGAACAGCGGGAGAGTGAGAGAGATAATCAGTGGCACGCAGCGCTGATCTGCGCCACCTTAGTAAAGTCTAGCTCATTGCATCGGACGGGGCGTATATGTTACACAAGGTAACCGTGTTGTTCAGTCGCAATACAATCAGGCGTCCATCCAAACTCTTATCAATATGAGAAATCGCGATGTGTTGTTTTACGGCTACCGCAGTTCTGCGTTTAGAGTGGTCGACGTTCATCACAGTGTTGTATCCTTGAATTTCCATTTGTTTATCTTCCACTAAGAGACTAATTATGTCGAGATCCAGTAGACGAATGAAATTGTGCAGTGCATTGAGTTTTGTTTGATTGGAGATAGAGTTTATGTTGATTGATGCTATAGCACGAATCTTGTTTTGTTTTCGATCCTTTATAATATTGCCAGAGGCAGTAGAGTCGTCGGAGGTGTTCCCAGTATCTCTCTTGTGCTTGTATCTCAGGCTACTAGCTGTAGGCAGTGGTATTGGAGGTATGAACACAGCAACATTTTCGATTGTTTGAATGCAGCTGTTTGGCACGTCTGTTGATGGTGTGGTGGCTTCAGCTACGATGGTTTCCATGTGCTCAATTTGCAGTTCAACTGTCCGCTGTTCAGCTGGTTCGAGAGTATTGTGGTGTACTTTTGTAGTATTTTCGTTACCGCTGATTTCATAGACATCCACGCCCGTGTCTTTGTCGGCCGATTCAGTCAATCCCTGCTTGAGCACACCGGCGTAGCTGCTTCCAGAAGAAATGTTAAGACGCTCGTTTATACTGGCCTTTTGGACAAGGAGCTTTTTATTTTGAACACATGGGATTCCAGTATGTATGTATTCACCGCAATGTCTACACGTGGCTCGCTGCCCGGGATACGTGACGTAAGTATTATCACCAGCAACACTTATGAAGGATTTTATAGGCTGATGTAGCAGCATCTTCACCCGGCGGATACCGGTTGGTAGTACCGCATATTCGTAGTCATCTGTCCAAAGCAGCTCTTGAATAGAGGCTACATCTCCATAGTGTAACATTTCGGAAACCACTTGTTCTTCAGTGATATCCATCGATAAATCGTGTAGTTTTACAGGTATGCACCCATCTTCCATCTGGATACGGAGTCTGTATTTTTTCTTGTTACACTCATATTCGTGTCTATCGTCATACAGTCTGACGATCTCTTGTACTGATTCCAGGTCAGCAGTTTGCACAAAGGCACAGTTGTAGATGTGACTAATTTGGGTACGGCATACTATCTCCTTTGAGAGACCGAGATCACGCGCGACGAACTTGTGAATTTCTTTGAATGTGGGTTTTCTGAGTGTTCGAGAAATCGATTCTAAATGTGTTTTCGCGTTTTTTTTGCACCGACATTTTGCGGGTTGAAATTGGTACACCGATATCCAAAAGAAACGGAAGACCAGCCGACACGCGGCGGCTAGAGTTCGCGGGGTAGATTGTACTTGAGATAAACATCTGGTAAGTAAGTTCGAGCTATGGAAAAAACGCGTCTGCTTTGCATCAATCGAGCAAGCCAACAGGACAAAAGGAATTCTTCGGGTATTTTTCTAAATTATTCTTGAAGGGAATGCTGGAGTGAAAAGAATTTGTGAAGGATTTTCGAAAGATCATGGTCCAGGTCTCGTGTTCGTACCGGTCTGATAAGCGTTTTGTAGATAGTCAGGTGCGGCGGCGAACTCTATTCGACCGGTGCGTTTTGCGAAGTCCAAAGTACCTACGTACGATTTTCTGCCATGATGCGTCTCTGAATTTCTTTGCTGTTATCGTTATCTCTTGAGCCTCTTCCTAACGTGTACTTCGTCTTCGACGTGTTGATGACTAGTCCAATCCGTTTAGCTTCGCTTTTCAGTCTGGTGTAGTCTTCTTCCATCCTCTCAAAGTTACGTGCCATAATATCTATGTCGTCGGCGAAACCAAATAACTGGACGGACTTCGTTGAAATCGTACCACTCGTGTCAATCCCTGCCCTTCGTATTACTCCCTCCAAAGCTAAGTTGAATAGCAGACACGAAAGACCATCACCTTGCCATAACCCTCTGCGCGTTTCGAAGGGACTCGAGAATGCCACTGAAACTCGAACTACGCAATATACCCGATCCATCGTCACCTTGATCAACCGTGTCAGTTTATCCGGCGAGTAGTCTTGGGCTAGTCTACTGTCTTGTAGCCGCCCAATGCTTAGCCGCGGCGGACGACTCCGACGCGTGTTGATCACCGTCGAGAGTTTTGAGCGCAGGCATTCTGCAACGAGGTAGTGGTCGGATTCAATATTCGCACTGCGGTAAGTGCGTACGTTCGTGATGTTGGAGAAGAATTTACCGTCGGTTAGAACGTGGTCGATTTGGTTTTCCGTTTCTTGATGAGGTGATTTCCATGTGGCCTTGTGGATATTCTTGCGGGAGAAGAAAGTGCTTCGGACTTCCATTGCCGCGGAGGCACAGTTGATGCATCGTTGGCCGATATCGTTCGATACGCTATGTAGATTATCGGGTCTGATATCCTGTCTACACATTTCCTCCCTTCCTTTTCCTACCTGGGCGTTCATGTCGCCGATAACGATTTTGGCGTCCCACAGTGGGCATCCATCGTATGTCTGCACTAGCTGTGCATAGAACGCTTCTTTCTTGTCGTCGAGTCTCCCTTCGTGTGGACAGTGGACGTTGATGATGCTATAGTTCAAGAAACGGCCTATTATCCTCAGCTTGCACATCCTTGCGTTGATTGGCTGGCAGTCAATCACGCCTTTGCGCATCTTGCCCAAAACTATGAAGCCGAATCCCAGCTCGTAGGTGGTGCCACAGCTTTGGTAGAAGGTAGCCGCTCGATGTCCGCTTTTCCACACTTTCTGTCCTGTCCATCAGATTTTCTGCAGCGCTTCGATGTCGAAGTTGCGGGGATGTAATTCATCGTAGATTATCCTGTGACAACCTGCAAAGCTTAGCTACTCGCAATTCCGAGTTCCAAGATTTCGATCTTGATCCTTTATTCGTCGCCTAGGTCGTTGCCGATCGTATTGAGTCGTATTATCTTCTATGTCGTTCGTAATGGTTGTTTCCACACTTAGGCAAATGAACATACGAAATACATAAGGCAAAAATTATGAATCTACCAGATTGTTAGAAATGCTTGAGACATAAGTCCCTCATGATTTTTATCTTGAGCTCTTTAGATTTCATTGTTGGGACGTATGTCGTTCATTCGTTGCACATAAAGAATTTCATAAGACACCTTTTGTTATTTCGTGCAGAGCCAATTTGAAAAAAATCACAATGCTATTTACTCATAATCATAATAATTCTGATAGGAAAGGACGCGTTTCAGATAGGAGAATCATGTTCGCTCTTGTAAAACATTTCGAGTCGATCGGTTGACTTTAACATCGAGGGGAAGTTGAAGCAAAATTGTTTTAATTCGACGAAGAAGCAACTCAATCGATTCGAAGATATTTTGGAACACGTATGACACCGCTTTTATTGATTTTCCCTCGATGTCCTCGATACAACCGGGAAGCGAATTTGAAATTCCATGAGTTATGAATTAATTAAGTTATATGAATAAACTAAAATGTTGAGTATTTAATAACCTTTTTGCCTTTTTCGTACAACAAAGTTGTACCGAAAGGCTATCATTTCACTCCGAAAACGAACTTTTTATAGAAGCCTCTGAGACCCATAGTGTTATATACCATTCGACTCAGCTCGACGAACTGAGCACGCTATTGCATCATGTCTGTCTGTCCGTGTGTATGTGTGTGCACAAAAGCTAAAAAAACATTAGACAACTTTTCGTATAGTAATCCTTAACCGATTTTCTCGCAACAAGTTTTATTCGACTGGGGACAAAGCCTTGTTGATCACTATTGAATTTGATAACGATCGGTCATTGCGTTTAAAAGTTATGAAGAAAATGGTACATCGAACCATATAAGCCCCATATAATGTTTGTGTCTTTACTAAATGCGAGAAAGGCACCACCAACGCTAGGTGGATTAATCTGGTTTTTTTTTCATGATATTCGATAGATAATTTTCCTGAGTGTGAAGGCGGCTTATTGAGCCTCCGCAAACCTCCTGTCTCATCGGAGGGCCGTCGTGTCAGGTCTATCTAGCGTCCTACCTAACACCAGGACTTGGGTTTGTGCGCTTTGAGCGGCACACGATCGCTTTGGCGAAGGCTTGCGGATTTATTCAGCTTTTTATAGAAGTTTAAAAGAGCACACTGTCAAACTCCACAACATCCTACAGGCAGGCACCACAACTCGGAGATGCCCTGGGGAGGGATCGTCAAGCCCTTGGACATAATCCCTGCTGCCCCCGAATGTTAATTGGTAAGGGGGTGGATAAACTTTTTTTTACGTACTAGCGTTTTCATGTTTAAGTTGTTAAGAATCCTTGAAAAATATTCAATAAGGATAGACATGTTAGAGAAAGAAAAACATAAAGGTACCCAGTTGTTTTTATTTTTTGATTGATTTAAAAATTTGTTTTTGATTGGTTTAGAAAAAAACAGACTAAAACGCCAAATATACAACCAAAAAGTACATCGCTAGTCGTCGACATCTCCATCACGATAAAAGGATAGATGAATAGAAAAATCAAACATACCATTTTCCCCTTTATTGAGGACACTTCATTCACGACTCAACCCGTTCATTTCCCACAATTAAATTAATTCGAAGCAATTTATTCACTTTCTTATCTACTATATCGGTAGTTTGGGATAGATTAGATCATGAGCAATAGGAACGGCCATTCAGTTTCATTTAGTTAATGCGTCGCAATTTGCTGGCAATTAATTTTCCCAAATAGATCCATGTAGGTTGAACTGCTGAGAATGCGAAACTTAGATAGTAGTAAAGCGTTATTGGTGCCACTTTCGAGGTTGTATTCTGAATGTCAAGAAAACTTTAAAAATATCTGTTTTGGATGATATGACTTGCTCTGCTCCACATAATGCCATGCATTTGATGGATTCTTGTAGCTCGCTAATCACGAGAAACCGTTACTTGCTATTTTGCCTTGTTAATGAGCGGCATGGAATTAAGATATGACTTTCAGAATAAATATGACTATGGTTTTAGCTCTCTTGTTGAATAAATAATTGAGTGTTCATACTGCATGTTTACCAAACGTTTGCTCATTTTCGGATGGTAAAAGCTATCCTACTTTGCGCTGCTTGTGCGGGACTCTGAGTAATTATTTGTGTTTTCTTCTTTCGACGAATCTGGGTGTTGACGTCGTCAACTTGACGAAAGAAAAATTAGCCGCACGTAGGGTCACTGCTCCTAAACATCATCACATACTTCCTATGTTCATCCCATAAAAAAACAAAGCAATAATAAAGAATTTAATTTGTTTCTTATTTTTGTGATTTTTTCAGCAGTGAGTTTTTTTTTCTGGCATTACATCTTTAACTGGTATATTGCCCCTTAACTACGAACTATGAATACTATAACAATTGGGGTTATTGCTCCTTAAATTCCTAACATGTAATCATATCAACAAAGGGGCCCTCCTTAGCCGTGCAATAAGACGCGCGGCTACAAAGCAAGACCATGCTGATGGTGGCTGTGTTCGATTCCCGGTGCCGGACTAGGCAATTTTCGGATTTGAAATTGTGTGGACTTTCCTGGACATAAAAGTATTATCGTGCTAGCCTCATGATATACGAATGCAAAAATGGTAACCTGGCTTTAGAAACATCGCAGTTAATAACTGTGGAAGTGCTTAATGAACACTAAGCTGCGAGGCGGCTCTGTCCCAGTGTGGGGATGTAATGCCAACACAGCAAATAATTTTGAAAATTCAACGACGTGTAAAATTGCAGCTCACCCCATCAAATGGATTAACATTCGATATTCAATTAAATTTGATTGAATTTTACAAGCAAGCACCTTTTAAATTTATTTCGATTTAAAAGAATAGTGGGATCGATTGAATGTTACGTTTATTTGCATGCTCCAAATATGTGCATGAAAATACATTTAAAATCCCAACATATTTTTATCTGTGAATAAGAAGAAGAAGAATCATATTAATAACATTCGAAAACAAAGAATTGGATTAAAGATTTTCTCCAATTTAATTTCTGCTCTAATGAAGTTTATGACCAATTCTATTTTGCTACCGGATTTTGAACTCGACGATGGAGATCCAATTTGGGCTCAAATGCTCTTGATATTATACAATTGGACTAGTTTCACGATTAACAATGTTGTGCCAACAAATGTTTCAATTTTTTTTAGATGTTTCTATCAAAGGTAGTGTACGTCATGGTGAATCTTCATCTGGCAGATATTGCAAATTATCTGCACTGCAAGTAGTTTTCAGAACGCTTTCTATTTTATTCCACCCCCATAGAAAGACACTGAACAACGTGATGTCAGTAGAAAAGACAAAGTAGCTTAGCATTCTCTGGAAAACCAATGCTATAGAAATGCTCGTTTATTACATGTCCAGATAGAACGAGTTTTCATCAGTTGATCTTTATGAGATTATGTTCTCAAAGAATACTGAAATCGGAGACAGCCTTTCACATGGAATGGATATGTTGTTTATAGTAGCACATTCAAATTGTCTAGGCGACCTAACGTGAACTGCATCACACACATCATAGGGTTGCCATATTTGAAATATTCGAGTAAGAAAGTATTCGAGAGACGGGTGCTTAGGACCATCTTTGGCGGTGTGCAAGAAGACGTTGTGTGGCGGCGAAGAATGAACCACGAGCTCGGCCAGCTCTACGGCGAATCCAGTATCCAGAAGGTAGCTAAAGCCGGAAGGGTACGATGGGCATGACATGTTGCAAGAATTCCGGACAGCAACCCTGCAAGGATGGTGTTTGCTTCCGATCCGGCAGGTACGAGACGGCGTGGAGCGCAGCGAGCGAGATGGGCAGACTAGGTGCAAAACGACTTGGCGAGCGTGGGGCGCATTCGAGGATGGAGAGATGCGGCCTCGAACCGTGTATTGTGGCGTCAAATTGTTGATTCAGTGTTATCTGTTTAGATGTAGAATAAATAAATGAATGAATGGCGGTTTGGCGAATAGTAACACCATGAAGCTGACCTTCAGTATATCGATGTTGAACTTCCGAACAACCGCCTAGAACATAATATTTTTCTAAAACTTCGCAGAGATATCATACTTGAAGGAGATATCACTCTGAAATTTTAGACTTGTGTTAGCTATTTAACACTAGTATTCATGCTCTTTTAAATCCGTTCGCCTGGAGCCACTTTCAATAACCGTTCCGTTCCACGTCATCCAAGAGTTCCCTGAAGTATGGGTCGTAGCGCTCACGCGTAGCAACAAAAAACAGTTTTCTAATTTACCAAGCACATGACTTAACTGCCTGAGAAAGTGACGTAAGCGTCAAATTACAACATGTATGTTTTCCATTTTTCTGCTAAAGAGTACTATCCGTTAACATCCTCAAGACCCCTCCCTCTTTCCCAAATTACCCTCTCATATGATCGTCTCCTCATAGTGAATATGTGTACAAAATTTGGATGAAATCGGTCCTGGGAGTTGAAAGTTACACAGAATTGTTCGTTTAACAAAAAAAAAACCCTTCCACCACCCCTCCCCCTTTTCCAAATCACCATCCCATCCCCTTTGTTAACTTCCCCTTAGAATAGAGAATATTTGTACCAAATTTGGTTGAAATCAGCCAAGTGGCTCAGAAGTAGTTTGCGAACATACATACATACATAGATTGGTTTTTATATATGTACATTAAATAAGATTATTGTCCATGTATGCTTTTGTGCATTTCCCTGGCCTTAGCTCTAATTTTAGTGCTGTGGGAAAGCCCAATCATCATAAATATAATAGCCCTGTTTGTCTGTCCGGTGACTAGCCAACCAGACGCAGCACGCGGGGAAATTCTCACAAAAAAATATAATATTTGACACTTCCATTCTTTTTTACTATCAGATGCAGAAAACGAAACCAGTGTCAACCTTAGACAACCAGACACAGTATTTGATGAAAAAAATCACAGACAACAGACGTTGAAAATTTTGATTTTTTTAATGCGAACCGTCTATTTTGAAAACAAAACACTTGCCACGGGCGCTACTGCGTCCACAAATAAACTAGTACTTCAAGAATTGATATGCACATGAATGGGTTTAGGGACTTTTGTAGCCTGCACGTTACCTTCTGCGTGAAAGACACAATAAGTCTGGTAACCGGGACAGGCAAAACTTCCATCATCCTACTGGTGACTGGCTGTCAGCAGTAAAGAGAATTCTTGTTAAAATGGTTGTAGTTTTTTACTTTGTGCTTTGTATCTCACACAGCACTTCAAAAGAGCTCAACTCGGATTTGAATGCCAAATGGAATTTACT
This sequence comes from Armigeres subalbatus, assembly GCF_024139115.2. Classification (NCBI taxonomy): domain Eukaryota; kingdom Metazoa; phylum Arthropoda; class Insecta; order Diptera; family Culicidae; genus Armigeres; species Armigeres subalbatus. Next base: position 94,067,835 of record NC_085141.1, read on the forward strand.
TTGACACGAAAGAAGTTGGCCTTGTCGTCTCCACAACCTGCTAGGAACGAGCTTGCAATTCAAATGCTGTACTAAACAGATTACTTTCTATGAATATAAAATAACTAGTCCGAATGAAACTGTTTTGGGTGACCCTAGAAGAATGATTGACACAAATTCAAAGAATTCAGGAAGCTCAAGGAAGTTTGAATCAACACTTAGTGTACCGGTGAGCATCGGCATATCCATCTAAAGCCATAATTGTGTGAGCACACACAATTACGGTGCCAGAAATGGGACTTCTTCGAGAATACCATAACTAAGAATACCATTTGTAAACTTAATATGAATCTTTTCCAATTTCTATTGAGCAAAGACATCTTCATCTTCTACAACATTTTTGGCATTTCTTTTCCTTTCCTTTGCAGCTACATATTCTCGCTGGCGTTGGCGGACTTGCTGGTGATTCTCGTGTGCGTTCCGCTGGCATCGCTCATCTATACCCTGGAATCGTGGCCCTGGGGTGTCACATTGTGTCGCGTGACCGAGTGCTTCCGCGAAATCAGCATCGGCGTTTCGGTGTTCACTTTGACGGCGCTGGCAGCCGATCGATACTGTGCCATCGTCAACCCACTGCGGAAGCTTCAGGTGAGCTTTGCGGTACAGAAGCGTGCGTAAACCGGATTACAAGATTTTCTCGCATAACTTTTCAAAAGGATCAAAGTGTAAGGTGCTAACTCTCATTGTCTGTTTTGTTTGGGAAAGCGCAAAGTAAATTAGTCCGTATGTTAGAAGATACTTCAGCGTGCGGTAACTAATTCCCAAAAAATCTTCTATTTTTAGTTTGAATCTTACTAAAAGTTTTACGAGAATTATCCTGGTTAAACCGCATGCTTTGATAATAAACATTTTCCCATTTTTATTTCGCCGTTCCATTTCCAGACTCGCCCAGTGACGGTTATTGTGGCGGTGCTCATCTGGCTGCTAGCGATTGCTTTCGCAATCCCCTCGGCAGCCATCTCGGACGTGGTAGTGGTGGAAATCCCCAACAAAACCATCGAATACTGCTCACCATTCGGACAGCGAACCAACGATTCCGTTGCTTACTCCAAGTAAGTATCTGGTGCCCGTTTTCCCACCAACCTGTCTGTGGTTGATGGCCTGTTGCCGTTCATTAGCACTGGTTTTCCTCTCGGTTCACGTATTTTGTTTTCTTTCCTTTCTGATCCACCGCAACAGATACAAAACCGTGGTGAACTCGGTCATTTACTACTTCCTTCCGCTGGCCATTATCGGAATCCTGTACATCCTGATGGCGTACCGGTTGCACGTCAGCGCCCGAGACATGCCGGGGGAAAATGCCGGGCCCCAGAGCAGGTCCCAGGCTCGGGCACGGAGGCACGTGGCTCGAATGGTGATTACCTTCGTGGTGGTTTTTATCATTTGCTTCCTGCCGCACCACGTGTTCCAGCTGTGGTTCCACCTGAACCCCAACTCCGAGTACGATTATGACGACTTTTGGCACATTCTGCGGATAACCGGCTTCTGTTTGAGGTAATTTAGCGATAAAGGTTATCGGTGATTTGGGAGGACGGGTCTACCATGAGGTGGAGTCAATTACAAGCGAATCAATGCTACTTAGGGAGTCGTCAATTTGGATCGTTATATGAGATTAAATGCTTCAGCGTCGTCTTTTACCAGTAATAGGTCCACGGTGGAAGCGCGATTTTCTGATTATTTCGTTATCGTGATTTATTTGATTACAAATTCATGGGGGTTCGCTAAAAGGAGCGATGAAAAGATACAGTAACTGGAGCTGTGACATGTGATTTTGTGAGTTAATAGTAGTAAAGTAATAAAGATAGCATAGAAAATACCCATCATCATTAAGATAAAGCCTTCTTACGGCGAAGCACGTTACTCTATGTTAAAAATGTAAGGTTGGCACATTATAGTGGACCACGCTTAAATATAAAAGAAAACAATAGATATCATTTTATCCAGACTGAAACCACCTGAAAGTAATGTTTTTGAGGTAAAGGGTTGAGGTTTTGTTTCAGTATTGCGCTTGATTAATCTTTTTCGATGTTTCATCTCTGATACTGGTAATGAATTTTATTCTTTTGGCTCGACTTTGCGTCCCACGTCAATCAAATTCAATGATACAGTTTTCTTAGTTTCTTTCTAACAAGTAAAATATTCGGATCGTGTTGGATTGTAGCAAATGGACAAATAATTTTAGCTGGAACTGTAGACCTTTTAGTTGCTAAATATTTTAATGTTTAGGTTTCGCGAGATTTCGTTAGGAAAGAACAATTGTTGCACAATGGCATATACAATGCATATTATAATTGAAAATTAGCGGGACTAGAGCCATTATCTGTGTTGTGTCGTATTTTATCATTTTGTAGTTGATACCTACCTAGATACCTGGTTCGCTACAGCGTCGATACACCTGTGCATGACGTATTGTAGAGCTTCATAATCGTCGGTCTTGGGCGTTGTTCTGCCAGTTTCCTCGAACGTTCAGGATCCCCAGGTCCGATTCCATCGCGTGCAGCCAGCGTGTTCTTGGCTTTCGACGAAGTCGCCGGCCTCTGGTTTTGACGTAGGACTGGTTATCTGGTTTTGACGTAGGACTTACGTCTCTCTTTACTATACCGGGTGTCATTTCAAAATATTCAAATCGACCGCATTACGCTGTGTTGAAAGATTTTAAACGTTAATAGCGTTCGTCTCAGGGTCTGTCTCATTTGGAGAATTAAACTTAAAAGTGACAGTTCGAAAATTAGCAAATAACCCGTTCATAAGAATGGCTGGTGCTACCCAGCAATTCCAATAAGACATCGATGCAAAATGATTCGATATCTGTCAAAAGTAATCTTGCTCTGTCAGCAGGGTTATTCGATAATTATTGAAATGTCACTTTTGAGTTTAATTTCAGTTTAATTATCCAAATGAGACAGACCCTCAGTGGACGAATTTCTGCGGTAAGCCCCTCAATCGACAGATTTAAAGTATGCCTTTCATGTCCATGCTTGATATGACCCGAAAAACTTGTTTCAATAGGCATGAAACTGTTTTCAATGAAAAACATTGAGATCAAGGAAACCTATAAATATGGGTACAATATGGTTGCATCATTCCATTGCCACGGTCTGCCGAGAAGCCATAAAATAGCGCAACGCGATTTTTTTCCTTTCATTCTGACCGGGACAAGCGAAGCAACCGCATCATCGATTGAACAGCACTCACACCTTTTAGCAGGGAATGAAGTCATCGAAACCACCATCATCAGACGAAACCTAGCCAGTACAGCAGCAGTCCACCCTACAGACCCGACAAAGCAGCAATGCTGAGCAGATGCCGGCAGCAGCAGCAGAGTCGAGCCGAGACCGGCCGGCATCGGTGATGAGCCGAGACAGGCTGAAGAAAAGCCACATGATGCAGCATGTATGTCCAAAAAACAAACGTTCTTCAGAGAGCCAATGATAGAGATCAATATCAAAGCTTTCAATTCCCTTCGGGATAGAAATTGCAGGGTTGTTACGGAGATCCTGAAATATTTTCCGCGCCAAATCCGCGCCGACTAAAATCAAATCCACGCCATTTCCGCGCGACACGAAAATTCATTCTGCGCCAAATCCGCGCGACCCAAAACCAAATTCTAAGCAAATACACGTTAAATATCAGTGTTAAATATTACGCTGAACATTACAACAATTTAGTGAATGTCTTTTTTCAAGTTCGCTTTTATAATATCACTGATTTTAAGTATATGTTTTAACTTCAACGTTACACATGTTTGTACAAAATTGAAAATAGGATTAAGGAAAAAGCAGTTTGATATAACAACTCATCTAGATGGTCCTTCTTGGAATTTCTAAAGAAGTCGCTCCAAAATTGTCTGCGGGTGTTTCTCCGAAAACATCTGTGGAAATTTCTCCATTCTTGCAAAAGGTTCCCCGGAAATTTATGCGGAATTTCATTTTTTCATAAAATTTTTGTGAATTCCTCAAAAACAACATGCAGGAAATTTTCGGAAACTGTATGTGGACACCCCTAATTAATTCCTACAGAAATCGCTTAGGGAAATTCTAACAGAAATTGGTTGGTGACTTCCTGCTGAAAAACTTCCGAAAAATCTGTTGTTAAATTTTCAGGATTTTTCACAGAAATGTGATCATAGCTAAATAAACTTCGAAGGAAATCGCAACGTGAATTCTTGCGGGAATTTCTCGGGAATCTCTGCAAAAACTCTTCCGGGAAAACATTTTCAAAAATTTTCAACAATTTTTTTTTCAAAATCAACATCAAAAACAATTTCTGCGGAAGCACTTAAAAGACGGGTGTTCATGTCCTTCAACAGACATGTTTTGAATGCGCCATGCTTCAGAATGGTTTAAAAATGACAACAAGTGGCGCCCCTCTCCCCATAACATTTGTTTAATCACTGCTCAAGAGTGTAACCATGGAATTCAAACAGGGTTTTTTAATATCCGAAAATTGATGTTAGTAAATAACTACAAACGTTAATTTTGCTCTCGAAAACATTTGCTAACGAGAATAAAGCCCATCTAGATCAGCGGTTCTCAACCTGGGGTACATGTACCCCTGGGGGTACCTTCGGTGGCCCTAGGGGGTACCTCGGATGAAAATGCATAATGGCGGACGTATTACAATTTCAATCGGAGCTTATTAATAAAGTTTCGATTATTGCGAATTTTTTATTTCAAAACTTTGTCTTGTACATAATATGCATGGCGATCAGTAAATCAAAGCTAATTGAACTCTGCTCTCCTCAACTAGAACAGCGTATGAAGGGCTGCGGAACAAAACATCACACGGACAAATGTCGAATAAGCAAATTTAAAAAATCTTCGATGGAATCTACCTGATTTAAACAAAATGTTGAATAATATGTTAGAAACATGCTTTTGAACTAAAATCTAGAATCTAGAAGGTTTGGAAGCTTTCGTTTAAGAGGCATGCAGGCTTTTTTCAGAAAAGCTCTATTGCTTCGTTGCAAGAGGTTTATCAGCATTTTTCTACGCTTCTCGGAAGCCTTCTTCAGAGTAGCACGAATGCCTCCTTTCAAGATATTAAAAAGTCTTCTTTCGAAAGGTTCGGAAGCTTCCCTTCAAGAGGCCTGTGTCTTTTTTTCAAGAGGCCGGATGCCTCATTTTAAGAGGGCCGGAAGCCTTTTTCCAAAAAGCTCGGAAGGATACTTTCAAGAGGTTCGGAAGCCTTTTTTTCAAAAAGCCCGGAAGCTTTTTTTCAAAATGCTCGGGAGCCTTTTTTCAAAAAGCTCGGAAGCCTCCTTTCAAGAGGCTCGGAAGCTTCCTTTCGAGAGGCTCGGAAGCCTCCTTTCAAGAGGCTCGGAAGCCTTCTTTCAAGAGGCTCGGAAGCCTCCTTTCAAGAGGCTCGGAAGCCTCCTTTCAAGAGGCTCGGAAGCCTCCTTTCAAGAGGCTCGGAAGCCTCCTTTCAAGAGGCTCAGAAGCCTCCTTTCAAGAGGCTCAGGCCTCCTTTCAAGAGGCTCAGAGCCTCCTTTCAAGAGGCTCAGAAGCCTCCTTTCAAGAGGCTCAAGCCTCCTTTCAAGAGGCTCAGAAGCCTCCTTTCAAGAGGCTCAGAAGCCTCCTTTCAAGAGGCTCGGAAGCCTCCTTTCAAGAGGCTCAGAAGCCTCCTTTCAAGAGGCTCAAAGCCTCCTTTCAAGAGGCTCAAGCCTCCTTTCAAGAGGCTCAGAAGCCTCCTTTCAAGAGGCTCAGAAGCCTCCTTTCAAGAGGCTCAGAAGCCTCCTTTCAAGAGGCTCAGAGCCTCCTTTCAAGAGGCTCAGAAGCCTCCTTTCAAGAGGCTCAGGCCTCCTTTCAAGAGGCTCAGAAGCCTCCTTTCAAGAGCTCAGAAGCCTCCTTTCAAGAGCTCCAGCCTCCTTTCAAGAGGCTCAGAAGCCTCCTTTCAAGAGGCTCAGAAGCCTCCTTTCAAGAGGCTCAAGCCTCCTTTCAAGAGGCTCGGAAGCCTCCTTTCAAGAGGCTCAGAAGCCTCCTTTCAAGAGGCTCAGCCTCCTTTCAAGAGGCTCAAGCCTCCTTTCAAGAGGCTCAGAAGTCTCCTTTCTAGGCTCAGAGCCTCCTTTCAAGAGGCTCGGAAGCCTCCTTTCAAGAGGCTCGGAAGCCTCCTTTCAAGAGGCTCAGAGCCTCCTTTCAAGAGGCTCAGAAGCCTCCTTTCAAGAGGCTCAGAAGCCTCCTTTCAAGAGGCTCGAGCCTCCTTTCAAGAGGCTCAGAAGCCTCCTTTCAAGAGGCTCAGAAGCCTCCTTTCAAGAGGCTCAGAGCCTCCTTTCAAGAGGCTCAGAAGCCTCCTTTCAAGAGGCTCAGAGCCTCCTTTCAAGAGGCTCAGAAGCCTCCTTTCAAGAGGCTCAGCCTCCTTTCAAGAGGCTCAGAGCCTCCTTTCAAGAGGCTCTGGAAGCCTCCTTTCAAGAGGCTCAGAGCCTCCTTTCAAGAGGCTCAGGAAGCCTCCTTTAAGAGGCTCAGAAGCCTCCTTTCAAGAGGCTCAAGCCTCCTTTCAAGAGGCTCAGAGCCTCCTTTCAAGAGGCTCAAGCCTCCTTTCAAGAGGCTCAGAGCCTCCTTTCAAGAGGCTCAGAAGCCTCCTTTCAAGAGGCTCAGAAGCCTCCTTTCAAGAGGCTCAAGCCTCCTTTCAAGAGGCTCAGGAAGCCTCCTTTCAAGAGGCTCAGAAGCCTCCTTTCAAGAGGCTCAGAAGCCTCCTTTCAAGAGGCTCAGGAAGCCTCCTTTCAAGAGGCTCAGGAAGCCTCCTTTCAAGAGGCTCAGAAGCCTCCTTTCAAGAGGCTCAGAAGCCTCCTTTCAAGAGGCTCAGAAGCCTCCTTTCAAGAGGCTCGGAAGCCTCCTTTCAAGAGCTCAAGCCTCCTTTCAAGAGGCTCAGAAGCCTCCTTTCAAGAGGCTCAAGCCTCCTTTCAAGAGGCTCAGAGCCTCCTTTCAAGCCTCAGGCCTCCTTTCAAGAGGCTCAGGCCTCCTTTCAAGAGGCTCAAGCCTCCTTTCAAGAGGCTCAAGCCTCCTTTCAAGAGGCTCAAGCCTCCTTTCAAGAGGCTCGGAAGCCTCCTTTCAAGAGGCTCAGAAGCCTCCTTTCAAGAGGCTCAGGAAGCCTCCTTTCAGAGGCTCAGAAGCCTCCTTTCAAGAGGCTCAGAGCCTCCTTTCAAGAGGCTCGGAAGCCTCCTTTCAAGAGGCTCGGAAGCCTCCTTTCAAGAGGCTCGGAAGCCTCCTTTCAAGAGGCTCGGAAGCCTCCTTTCAAGAGGCTCGAAAGCCTCCTTTCAAGCGGCTCGAAAGCCTCCTTTCAAGCGGCTCGAAAGCCTCCTTTCAAGAGGCTCGGAAGTCTCCTTTCTAGAGGCTCGGAAGCCTCCTTTCAAGAGGCTTGGAAGCCTGCTTCCAAGAGGGGGTACCTCAATTAATTCAAAAGTTTGAAGGGGTACCTCTCAAGAAAAAGGTTGAGAACCGCTGATCTAGATAGACATAAAACTAATTTTCAAATAAACGTCCTGAGATATAGAATTTAATTTGTTTAAATACTCCTAAAACTAAATCCGCACAAAGTCCAAAAATCGTTATGTAAATGATGAATGAAATGAAATTGTACTTGGGTGCCAAATCCAATATTCTAGAGATAACATTTTATGCATGATTTTCATAAATAGCGTTAAAACTAACAGTGGATAGTTTTTCTGACTTAACCGCGAAGTGGACGAAGAACTTCACTTGACCATGCCTTTTAAGATTCATAAGATGTTCAAATCTTTCACATAATCTTATTTGGATAAAAAACCACCGATGACAGCTGAAACATTAATAAACTATCAATCGATTTTTCATCAAATGTTGGATTTTTTGGCATTGATAAAAAAATATATAGAAAAACATTGTTTGATACTGACCGCACACAAAGCGAACGTGACTGAATGATCGTCCCATGTTACGAATTCTAAATCTTATCACCCGAAATCCCATGTCCGGGTGTTTCCTTCCTTCTACTACTAACAATGTTGTCTCAGAAAAGAACACCCTACTTCCCACCTGAACTGCAATTCTAAGCTCGCTTGCCCGGCTTATTGGCCTGTATCAAGCGAAAAATCCCGTTAAGAAATAGACGCCAGCAGCAAGCAACAAGCGTAAAAAAGAAGAAGCTCTTCTCGAACGCGTTGATGATGATGACGCTTTGGCTGACAAAGAAGCGGGATACAAGACACTAGCTGATTGGCCCTCCAATTGGGAAGCAGAGAAGATTCAAAATTAAGTAGTATAAAAGAAAAGTGCATTCGCTCGCAGAGCATTCAGTCTTTTTTATACCATCACTAGAAATTCGCGGTTATTTGAAAAGATCGTTTTCTTACTTTTTGCACTTAGCCGAAGCAAACAGCCTTTTTCAAGGCTCTAAGAGTTAAAAATAATGTTCTCCTTCAGTCGCTATCGCACGGATTAGAAGGCCCTTCAGTGGAAGGGCTGAGATACAGTCTACATCCCCTGCTGAGCCAACTTGTGGTTTATTTCAGGCAGTCCTTCAGTGGAAAGGTTGCCAACTGTCGAGGCTAATATTTGTGACCGAACAGATACTTCCTGATTTTTTTTTTGATGATTTTTGTTCGAGGTAGATTTGATTTCTGTGTTGGTTTGATGAGAAGATTTTGCCAAGGAATGGTATGCAACGCCGATTATTTATCCAAAATAGTTGATGTGAGAAATTTGGACATATTATGTATCTTAAAGGCATGGTCAAGTCAAGTCCTACGTCCACTTAGCGGTTATGTCACAGACATTACCCACTGTTCGTTTTTAAGCAGGGTCCAGGCGTCGGGTTAGTTCCACCAGTTCCGGTTAGAGTGTAGCTTCCGCACTGACGGGACCCCAGCTACCTGGAGACTGCGAAGGTGTTTGGGTTTTCGAGTTAAAACATTGGGGCTCTTCAGGGTACTTTTTGCGATGTGTAATGGTGGGTATACGTTTTGTAGTTTGAGCAACAAGTGCGCGTTTGGGAACATCAGCCAGCCAGGAACTCCTTCGGAAGTTCCTCCTGGAAATTCTCTGGGCTATTTTTTCCACGAACCCGTCCAAAAATTCGTCCAATAATCATTCCGAAAAGTCAGCTAGAAAATACTTCGGGAAATTTCCCCAGATATGTTATTCTTCACACAATTTTTCAGACCTTTATATCATTTTGAGAAATTAAATGCCAGGTGGATTTTCCAGCAAAAAATATGTTTATGATTGGCCTAGGATACGTTATAGTGATCAAATATTGGATATAGTGCGCAAGTTGATTTTTAAAGATTTTTTCCATTTTTCCATTTTTTTTCCAGAAAATCCATTTTTAACTGGAAGACAAAAATAAGGTCAATCAATAATCAGGATTCTCATTCCTCAAACATATCCATTTTGTTTGAAACTCAGGAAAAATGTCATACACGCTCGGTCTCTTTTTCACGACTTAAAGCGGATTTTGGAATTCACACGGATTTGATTAGCAATTTACAATAAAGCCAATCAAACCCGAAACCCGAACTTATCATTAAAAATGTTCTTTTTGAAGAAATGTTCGAAACACACTATTTTAACAGTTCTTCGATACTGAAACAAATATTCGGCGGCTTGGTCAATTTCATTCGGTAGCGCGCCGATTCATTCTTCACCGCTGCGAAGGCGTAAGAAAATCATTGGCGAAGTGGCGTGGCGGCGAACAGGTCTAATATTTAGCCGATTTTTCCTATACGAACTTAATGCTCATTGATTCCCGTAACACGGTAGATCACTTTGACGTGGTGTGTTGCGGTGTAAGATCTACCAAACAGAGCCCTAGCCTAATCCACTTTTCTAGCGAGGGCAATAAGTTGTGGTAATTAAGGATTCATCGTATTTAGTCCTCGCTACCAACAGCAGTCTCAGAAATAAAACATAATTAATGTTACAGTTGAAAGACTCGAATTCCTCTTGTTTGAGGCTAAACTGTATGCAGCGGAAACAACTTTTCAAGCAGTTAGTTAAAAAACCTCTGTACCCGGTCCTAGGCTGAACTGACTGCTGGAAAAATCGAGTTAGGGGTTTAAATACGTACTAACTCTTCTTGAACTGGTGAACAATGGTAGCGAGAGGAACACACGGAAGTTCTTATTACTGAACAAATTCCCTTGCTTGAAATGGTCTTGTAGACAGAGCTAAATCCCGGGTTTTAAGATTTTCACTGGTGATATTCTAGAAGCAAGACAAGGATGTGGCTAGGGCTCCGATGCATGGCCAAAAACAGTATTACGGTTCTGTTTTCTCAAGAAAGGATTGATTTCCTATTGATAAGGGGCGCGCTTTCAATGGGATTGCTCTCTATGAAGGGTCTAAATAGCGGGACCTTGTCATGGTGATCCTGAGAAAACAAAACAACAACTGTATCGAAACCGATACTGCATTGCTTCTCAATGAATTATTGGCAGTGGCTGATTTTCTACTCGCCGCAGCCACATCCAGGCGCTATAGTATATGCACAAAATAGCCAGCAAGAGTTAACCGCCAGAAATTTGTATGGCGAAAGACATCTAACGCTGGTTTTCTCAAAATTAGGAACTTTTTATGAAAAACTATTTGGTACCGGTTATGAGGGATGGTGTCTGCTACTACGCCTACCAAATATTTTTTCGATTAAAGTGCTTAATTTTGAGAAATCGAACCTTAGATGCCTTTCGCCATACTGATTTCAGAAAGTTAACTCCTAGTGTGCCGCTGTAAGCACGCTCAAAGCAGGCGATTCATTCGACATGCACTTAAACACTAAGGATACGGGTAACGCTACAATAGATCTAATAATTGGTCGCAGTGGCACACCCGGACAGGAAAAAAAATGCTCATTGAGCACCCACATAGACTTGTCGGATTTGGCTAAAGTTTTTACAGTAGCTGGGTGAAAATAATTAACTATTTGTGGTTATCAGTCTCGATAAAATAATTTTGGATGTTTTCATATCAGTGTGGTCCACCTGATTGACACAGTAATGCCAATTATCAAACTTACATAGATTGTAATTTGATCTTAACAGCACAATTACAAATAATCCTAATTTAACTTCGCCTCTTCGAACCTGAAGCTGTCTCCTGTGAAAACTTCAAACTATGAAACATTCCCGAGAACGAAAACTACCAACATCAACTAATGCCACGTTATTTTTTGCATCCTTCTTTACACCGCAGTTTCCTGAACTCGTGCCTCAACCCGGTGGCGCTGTACTGCGTTTCCGGTGTCTTTCGGCAGCACTTTCACCGGTACCTGTGCTGCCGGCAAATGTCCGTCCAGCGGCGCATCGGCATGTCCTCGGTTGGGAACGCTTGCGAAACGAGCTTTGTGTCGACGATCCGGCGCTCGCAGCACAACCACAGCATCCGGAAGTCGCTGTCGGTCCACTCGGTCCAGAGCACGAAAAGGTGAGACAGCGTGCGGCTGATGGTCTACTTCAAGGACGGTCACAACGGTTCGGGACCGGGAGCGGTCGGTAAGCGGGGCGCAACCGCGCGGAAGTAGCTTGGGGTGGTGGCGGGCGCAACGGAAACGGAGAAATTGTGATTTCATGCACATGAAAGGCAATTGATCGCTCAAACTAGGAGAAATTTCAATTCGCGTTTATGTTAGGTAAATTTAATTCAATTAGACTCCATTAGAGAAGGAATGTAGTGTCCATTTATACAGTTTGACAAGACCAAATTGAGTATTCAAAATCGATAATCAAGAAAATGATAAAATGAAGCCACATCGATTCAAGTTTTTTTTTTATTATTCTAGGTATAAAATAGTTCCGGTGCTTTGAGGTATGACAAAAGCTTAGGACCAATATAAGCAGGATGAGTTTAATAGAAATTCTGCGAATAAGAAAATGAATCAAGTCATTATTTCCCTAACTTTCTGAAGGATGGTCTAACATTCACAAGAATTTCAACCACCAAACTACATCTACTGAAATTATTGCCGATATACACGAAATAACTTGCATTGAATATAATTTGTGTTGTTAATTTATGCAAATCCAGATATTTAAAAAAAATCGATATTTTTCTTGTACATCTGTGTAAAGTAATACATCAAGTTATAATATTAGTCCAGTCCAATGAGGAGGTTGAAGCCGCTCGATGTTTCTCCAATCCTGCTCGTTCTTTTTTTTGTCAACAAATGGAAACGGGTGGGTTGGGAATCATTTTGAGCGACATCAACCTGCTCATTGGACGGGACTAATCGCATTTGAAAATTAACGGTAAGTCAGTTTTTTGTTCAGAATTATTTTGGCGTATATAATTAAATTCCTGAAAAAATACTCGAATTGGTGGGTCACGTGTCCTATAGAACGCCGCACGGTGCCCCTAGATGCGAATATTATCGCACTTTCATGAACCTCCGTGGCTTTCTCACGAAAAGAAAGCTTAGAGCACCAGGAAAAGGATACGGGGTGTTTTAAAATCTTTCATCGGTGAAATTTTGAATTCGACCTATTTTAAGATTGTATGGTTTCTCCCTGTTTCTCCCATATACATACATGTTAGCTGCAAAATATAAATATATATAGTGCTTGCCTTTCCAACAGTAATTAAATCAAGTATTGTTGAAATGCCGTACGAAATCTTCCAAATAAATTAATGTTCTTCGACTATCGGTTAATGTGTCCAGCCCACGTAGGTCTGTCATACATTAAGATTGGTCGAACTATAAATCTGATGGAACAACAGTGCTGAACGCGTAAGATTTTGCTATTCATTGCACAGTTTACTCTCCAGATTAAACAATCCAATGTTTTCATGGTAATAAATTCATATGTCAAGACATGTTATGATATTGAGCAAGTGATATGTGCCCAACAGTGTTGGTAAAATCACTCATAAATCTCAATCAACGAGCGCTCCCGTGCGAACGAAATCGTCTGTGATTTTAAAGGAATGCATCACGCTTGAATTTTTCATGTCAAAACGCATCATTTCACTCATTTGTCAAAAAATCATTTTGGTTTGAAAACGCATTTGTAATCAATTACAATACATAAAATAGTGTCTAATATTTTATGCGACAAACGTCAATTCATTGTTTTTAACGAAGGAGAACAAAAGAAAACCAACGATGATTCAACTCATCCATGAGTTTTTAGGTGCTGAGTTGGGTGCGTTTCAACTCACGCTTGATTTGAATCATCCATGAGTTTTGAGATGTTGAGTTTTTACCAACACTGGTGCCCAATAGTCATGAAGATCGATCACGAAAAACGCCGCAATTCAGCTTGCGTTCTGGATTTGGAAAGCAAATCCTCATAAAAGATGTGTACAAATGCCATTTCAACATTGCATTATCACGATAAATTCAAAGAATTTTATTTGATGATACGTATTGTGAGAAAAGTGTTACAGGTAAACATAATAAATTAAAACAAGCATAAAATATTCACAATCCTAATGCATTAGCAATTGTAAAATCCCGAGCACAGATATGTAAAATTATATGATTATATAAATACAAATATATAATAAAAACAATAATAAAAACAAATCACTGGTTACAAAAATCTAGCAAAGGACTCAATACCTATGCAATCAGTACACGGTAAGCTTAGCAAGTTCTATTGTTTAACACTGAAAATATCGCATTTCAATAATTTAAGACTTGTCCAAAAGCGAACAATAGGGAAAAGACATTATCATTATTTTTATTTTTAGCGTTTATTACTCAGCTGCATTCCATCCAAATTACTTGATTTTTGAAATATGGCCAATTGCAATACACGGAGAAACTCGTTTAGTGAGTGAAGCTAGCCATATTCTTAAAATCAAGTAATTTGGATGCAATAACTTGCTGAGCTTACCGTTTAAATACTGCAAGTCTTTTACTACACAGAAAACCAAAGCTACCCGAAAGTGTGTTGTCTTCAGTCAAAACCGTACTTTGGCCCCATAACCCAATTTTGAATAAAATTCATTTTCTAGCACTAGGTAGTTTGCCTTTGATCACATATAAACAAATTACCGAAATCTAAACTTTATTTACCCAAAAAGAACTTTGATACACAGAAAATTGAGAAAATAAAATATACTCAACATTTGGGTTGTTGGGCCGAACTACCCCGGTGAATTGCTTGCATCTTACTCTCGGTTTATCAACAATCATGAGAAATAAAGGGAAAACTACCCAAATTTTGAGTAAATTTTGTTGCGATATTCTCATCAGAAAGTATTTTGAACTCAAGTTTTGGGGTGATTTATCTGTCAGTGAAGTCTTTTTGTAACCAGTGATTTGTTTTTATTATAGTCATTCAATTTTACATCTCTGTGCTCAGACAATTACTAATGCATTAGGAAAGCGATTATTTCATGCTTGTTTTAATTTATTATGTTTACCTGTGACACTTTTCTTACAATACTTATTTTCCTTTGAAATTCTTTGAATTTATCGTGATAAAGCAATGCTGAAATGACATTTGCACACATTTTTTATTAGGTTTTCCTTTCCAAACAGAGAACGCAAACTAAGTTGTGGCGTTTTTCGTGATCGATGCTCATAACTATTGGGAGCACATCATTTACTGAATGTTATAACATGTCTTGACGTATGGGTTTATTACCTTGAAAACATTGATTTGTCTAATCTGGAGAAAAAACTGTGCAATTAAGAGCAAAAACTTACGCCTTCAGCACTGTTGTTCCATCAGATTCATAGTTCGACCAATCTTAATGTATGACAGACCTACGTGGGCTGCACACATTAACTGAATGTTGAAGAACATTCTTTTATTTATAATATTTCATATTGCTACTGGCATTTCAACAATACTTGATTTAATTACTATTGAAAGGGTAAGCACTTTATATTTAAATTTTGCAGCTAACATGTACATATGTATATGGGAAAACCATACAATTTTAAAATAGGCCGAATTCAAAATTTCACCGATGAGAGATTTTAAAACACCCCGTATCCTTTTTCTGGTGTTCTAAGCTTTCTTTTCGTGAGAAAACCACGGAGGTTCATGAAAGTGCGATAATATTCGCGTCTGGGGGCACCGTGCGCCGCCAGTGATTATAAAAATTGGCAGAAAATCAGTTTTTTACGTTGGACAACATCTAACCCGAAGGTACTGGGTGTCAAAACTGAATCTAAAATTGGAGTCCCCAATTGGTGATTTTGATTTGTAATATTTTGAATGTTATTAGCGTTCTTATCTTACGATGGGTTCTGGAGATTTATATATCAATCAACTCGGAAACTCTTCACCAAATTTGCCAATATCATTTCAAGTTTTGATAAACATAACCCAAAAAAAATCAGAACCAACCAATCCCGTTCATGCATTTCCAGCACAGACATCATATTGATGTAAGTTCCTAGCCTTTTGGTCCACCGTTTCATTTACTCTGTGTATAAAAAGTTGCCAGTCTTGCGTGTTTTTTCATGGATGCGCATGCAAAACAAGCGACAAAAGAGATCTCCAAAGACAAAGCTTTGTTTTTGTCGGAGATAATAATGACAAAGATCCGGAAAGTATTATCAGCAAAAAAAAAGACAATTTGGTTGTTAACTTTTCATTCGATTTCGGTTCTATGCTATCGTAGTTTCTGCTTTTATGGAAAAAATCGAGATTATAACCCTGATTACAAAAATAGCATTGTCCCCTTGAAAATTTAAGAGCCAGCAAGGCAAATGATTTTTGTCATATTGTGTGCGGGTTCTAATAAAGGCTTGTTGCGAGATGCGTTTGTAAGTAATTAAAAATCAGAAGGGTTGTAATGTGTACAAAACACGACCGCAAGGTAGACGTTGGACAACGTAAGGACATCGTTGCGATGTTTCTGCCGTAACTAAGCGATTGTGTTCTGTACATGGGAAAAAAATATTCTTGGATCAGATATCTTTGGTTTGTGGCGTTTGTGGCGACCATGACCAGCGGTGGAGTACATTTGTGCATGTGAATAATGTTTAGGAACCTCGTGAATCTACTACCGATGGAAACTTTCTGCCGTCACCAAGCGATTATGAATTGCACTTTGGAGAAAAATTGTCTCGGTTAAACCTTCTATTTCATAAAATTGTGGTTCTGGAAAGAACCGATTTATTTTCCATAAAGCGCCAGATACTAACAGCAACAAAACCAAATCACATTCTGATACTGATGTCATGCAAGCGAATGATTTTGTGCAGCATCTCCCTCCGACGCGCGGTTTTGATTCTGCTACGAACGGCACCAGACTAAGGCCGGAGTGGCCTGTTCAATACATAAAAGTCTTCTCCATTCAGCTCGGTCCATGGCTGCACTTCGCCAACCACGCAGTCTGCGGAGGGTCCGCAAATCGTCCTCCACCTGATCGATCCACCCTCAGTGCGCGTTGGTCCTCCACGAGCATCGTCCAGGTCTCGTGTCCGTAGAGAACTACCGGTCTAATGAGCGTTTTGTAGATAGTCAGTTTGGTACGGCAGCGAACTCTATTCGATCGGAGCGTTCTGCGGAGTCCAAAGTACGTACGATTTCCAGCCATGATGCGTCTCCGAATTTCTCTGCTGCTATCGTTATCGGCGGTCACCAGTGAGCCCAAGTACACGAATTCTTCAACCACCTCGATTTCGTCACCACCGATAGAAACTCGTGGTGGGTAGCTTACATTGACCTCTCTTGAGCTTTTTCCTATTATGTACTTCGTCTTCGACGTGTTGATGAATAGTCCAATCCGTTTAGCTTCGCTTTTCAGTCTGACGTAGGCTTCCTCCATCCTCTCAAAGTTACGTGTGATAATATCAGTGTCGTCGGCGAAACCAAATAACTGGATGGACTTCATGAAAATCGTACCACTCGTGTCAATCCCTTACCTTCGTATTACTCCCTCAAGAGCGATGCTGAATAGCAGACACGAAAGATCACCATCACCTTGCCGTAACCTTCTGGGCGTTTCGAAGGGACTCGAGAATGCCCCTGAAACTCGAATTATGCACATCACCCGATCCATCGTCGCCTTGATCAACCGTATCAGTTTATCCGGAAATCCGTTTTCGTGCATTAGCTGCCATAGTTGGTCCCGACCGATTGTATCATATGCGGCTTTGAAGTCGGTAAATAGATGATATGTGGGCATTTCTGCAATACTCGACGTGCAACGAACACCTGATCTGTGGTAGAGTGTTCACCCATAAATCCCGCCTGGTACTGCCCCACAAACTCTCTTGCAATTGGTGTTAGTCGGCGGCATAAAGTTTGGGTGAGTACCTTGTAGGCGGTAAGCAATGTGATTGCGCGGTAGTTGCTACAATCCACCTTATCACCTTTTTTGTAGATGGGACACACGACACCTTCCATCCATCCCTGCGGCAGAGCCTCATCCTTCCAAACCTTGGTAATCATCCAGTGCAATGCTCTAGCCAGTGTTTCACCACCGTGTTTAAACAGCTCTCCGGGTAGTTGGTCAACTCCAGGGGCTTTATTGTTTTCAGCCGGCCGATCTCCTCCTTGAGATTAGAAGCCGGAAGTCGTATATCCTGCGCGCGTGCTCATAGGTTCATTACCATACAGCCACCGTTGTCTGCCACATCGCCATTCAGGTGTTCTTCGTAGTGCTGCCGCCACCTTTGGATCACCTCATGCTCGTTCGTAAGAAGGTTCCTGTTTATGTCTTCATGCATATCGGGCTGTGGCACGTGGTCCTTACGTGAACGGTTCAACTTGTCATACAACTTTCGTGCACTCATGAAAATCGACACATACTTTATGGCAAAAATCCATGTATTTTGAAATATGCATAACATGCGTCGGCACATACTTATTTGCATACAAATTCACACATGGAT
The DNA here is from genome assembly GCF_024139115.2 of Armigeres subalbatus. Lineage (NCBI taxonomy): Eukaryota > Metazoa > Arthropoda > Insecta > Diptera > Culicidae > Armigeres > Armigeres subalbatus. The sequence continues at coordinate 94,085,643 of NC_085141.1, forward strand.
GACCCACATGGATAGTATGTGTGAACACCCATAGAATGCATGTGGGCGCATGAAATATATGTGTCGAAAATATGGAATCCATTTTGCTACCCCCATTGCAAAAATCCATGTGTAAACTCATGAATATAATGTGGAGTTTTTTGTGAGTGTGGGTTATTAGCGCGGTACAGTTGCTCCGTCTCTTCACGGTCTCGATCTTCCTGCTAGCGCTTTTTCCTCCGAAAAGTCCAGTTTTGTCTGTTCCGCACCCGTTTGTATTGTGCCTCGTTCGCCCTCGTGCGGTGTTGCAGCAATCTCGCCCATGCTGCATTCTTTTCCTCAACATTCGCCGTTATACCAGTCGTTTCTCTGATCCGGGGGCACCGTGCCTAGTGCAGCGGTTGCGGTGCTTCCAATAACGGATCGAATATTTCTCCAGCCATCTTCAAGAGACGGTGCGCCTAGCTGCTCTTCCGTTGGTAGTGCCCTTTTCCAGCTGCTGCGCGTAGTCTTGGGCTAGTCTACCGTCTTGTAGCCGCCCAATGTTTAGCTGCGGCGGACGACTCCGACGCGTGTTGTACACCGTCGTGAGTTTTGAGCGCAGACATACTGCAACGAGGTAGTGGTCGGATTCAATATTCGTACTGCGGGAAGTGAGTACGGTCGTAATGGAGAAGAATTTACCGTCGATTAGAACGTAGTTGATTTGGTTTTCCGTTTCTTGACTAGGTGATTTCCATGTGGCCTTGTGGACATTCTTGCAGGGGAAGTAAGTGCTTGGAACTACCATTCGGCGTGAGGCTGCAAAGTTTTTGCACCGTTGGCCGTTTTCGTTCGATACGGTATGCAAACTATCCGGTTCGATGACCGGTTCATACATTTCCTCCCTTCCTACCTGAGAGCTCATGTCACCGAAGACGATTTTGACGTCCCGCAGTGGACATTCATCTTATATGTCTTCTCCAGCTGTGCAAAGAACGCTTCTTTCTCGTCGTCGGGTCTCCCTTCGTGTGGGCAGTGCACGTTGGTGATGCTATAGTTTAAGAAACGGCCTTGTATCCTCAGCTTGCACATCCTTGCGTTGCGTTGATTGGCTGCCATCCAATCCCGCGTTGGCGCATCTTGCCCAACACTACGAAGCCGGTTCCCAGCTCGTTGGTGGTGCCACAGCTTCGGTAGAAGATAGCCGCTCGATGCCCGCTTTTTCACACTTTCTGTATATACGATTGTATTGAGTCGTATTATCTTCTATGTCGTTAGTAATGGTTGTTTTTAAAGGCGGCTTATTGGGCCTTCGCAAACCTCCTGTCTCGTCGGAGGACCGTCGTGTTAGGTCTGTTTAGCGTCCCACCTAACACCAGGAATGGTATAAGCATGAAAATTACTACTCCCGGCCACGTCCATCTTTATTGTAAGTAGGGATAGGGAAGAAAATGTTGATGTAGAACTTACTTAACTAATTTTTACTGGGTGTGACAGGAATTGAAATTTTCCTAAGTTTATCATGAACAATAAAAAGTTTCAAACAAATTAACAAATTGCAGAGGAGTTTCCGGGTCGATTGATATATAAATCTCCAAAATCCATCGAAAGATAAAGGATCTATTAACGTTCAAAATATTACATGATTTCGTGACGGTTCCTACTTTTGGATTCTGATTTGATACCCAGCACTTTCGGGTAAAACGATGTCCAACGTCAAAACTTTTGAAATTTCAATAATATAAACACAAATGTATCATAGTAGTGCAGCATGCTTCGATTGGCAGATAGAAGTGAGGTTAAAAGGAAAGGATCATCATTCGATAAATTGACGATTGACGCGCTCTATAGTGTTTAAAATGGAAGAAAATGTTTGATAATGGAAACCCTGCTTTGATTCTTACACTTGAAGTGATAAGAGAGCGTATATTTTGTTTCCAGTGTTGAAATTTTTCGAATTTTGCCAAAAACTATTGATCTGTATCGATGAAATCAAAAGATTCGGTGCCTATTTGAACAGTTTTTTGATGTTCAAAGTTACTAGGGCAGTGCACGAACGAATCTCTTTCTCTTTCGTTCTACATGAAAGTTAGAAAACAACAAGGCCAGTGAATGTCAGTTTTGACAATAAGTGGCCTTCATGTTTTCTTATTTCTTTGCATTGAGAAAGAGATTAAACTCGTCCGTGCAGTGCCCTAAAAAGTTAAAGCAAAATTAGCATGAAGCTGTGGAAATTGAGGTAGACTGAGAAATTGATAAAATTTAACCGCTTGAAAAGCGACCTCAGTGTATTCCGGGAGTTGGCCACCCGGAGTGGTAATTAATTACTATGTCTAAAACTCGATGTGTGCATAAGCACAGCATGTGAAAGATTTAGTTCGAAAAATGTATTGAAGATAGCCACTTCCTTCGGTGGGGTTTGATCTTACGACTCCAGTACGCCTGACAGGTGCTTCGTAGCTTAGTAGAGAGAGTGATTACCTCCAATACAGTTTTCGGATTAAATCTTTCACATGTTGTGCATATGACCAAATCGAGTTTCAGGCATAGTTAAATCATATCTACTTCCACTATATCGGCAACGATCTTCAACTACCAATCTGTTAGAACAAAGTGAGATAACATATATTTACAAAAATCACAATCTCACTTTCAAAGTAATACTATTTGAATAAAATTAAAAATTGTTTCCATATAGAGGAACTGTTCTGTTTTCCATTCCTCTGAACATGTATTCATCTCATAGTGAAAAAAGAAATCGTCAATGTCGTCACTTTTTTTTGCTAACATGTCTGCTCACTGTTGGAAAAAATCACAAAAATGAGAAATAAATCAAATTAATTTTTTTGTTAAATATCTTGGCTGTACATATGCCCAGCACATGTTTCGAAATGGACAAATTGATATGAAATTTGCGAAAAAGAATCCACGTGTCTTGGAGCGACTCGAAACTCCTACTCTCTAGATAGGCGTGATAACCCCTACACAACAAGACCACTTGAAGGTCACGTTTGCGGAAAAGCCATCAGAATCCGAGTACCAACCTCCACCGTGGTTAGCTCTTTTTTGCAAATTGAATATCTTTCGGATGCTTGATTTGTCTTATCTCATATTTGCTTTACTGTTGTATATCCACTTGATGGCTTTTCCGCAAACGTGACCTTTAAGTGGTCTTGTTGTGTAGGGGTTACCACGCCTATCTAGAGAGTAGGAGGTTGGATGTTTGAGTCGCTCCAAGACACGTGGATTCTTTTTCGAAAATTTCATATCAATTTGTCCATTTCGAAACATGTGCTGGGCATATGTACAGCCAAGATATTTAACAAAAAAAAATGGTTTTCGTTGGCGAATAATATGCAATTAATTCAAATTCCTTTTCATTGCTTGCTTTTTCGTGGGATGGCTATGAAGTTGCATTTTAATTGACTGAAATACTTCTACAACAAACCTCAAATAGAGTATTCCAGCGCATTATGCGGGTAACATAATTGTACTAACACGTTATGAAAAGTTTCAAAAACTAGCTTTTTAGAGTGGCCATAATTTAACTCTAGCGTTACGAATATCAAGTTACGTGGAGGTGTGAATGTTTTCTTTGGCTTTCCCATGGGGTATGTTTTGGGAAAAGTAGGATCTTTTACTAGACTATTTTAAAATTTAAAAGCCATGAAGGGTAATTATATTCATCTTGCTTTATAATTTAAACTTACTGAGAGCTCTTCATCCATTCAATTTATTCTATTTATTATAATCTTCATACATCTCTGAGGTAGCGAAACTGTTCGGTACTTCATCTCATAGCTCCCATTTTCATCCCTTCAAAACAAAGCAATGAAAAGGAATTTTAGTTTTTATTTTAATTTTTTTATCTTTGTGTTTTTTTTTTCAGCAGTGAGCACGCATGTTAGCAAAAAGAAGCGACGAGATTGGTGCTGTATGTCTTGTACTATGAGATGAATGTACAGTGAGATGGAAAACGGAACAGTTTCTCTATGTGGATTTGAAAATTTAATAAAATTTCTTGTTTCTCTTTGTAACCAATGATATTATTTTCGAATGGCTTAAATATAATTTTAATCGTTTCGTCCCTCCACCGGAGTGGATAAACCTTGTACAAAACCAGAGAAAAGTAAAAAAAAACTTTAACGTAATTGAAGATTGCGAATCACGAAGTGTAAAAAAGACAGCGTTCATTCATAGGAAAAAAAATCGAACAGTATTTTCATATAATAGAGCAAAAAATTAATTATCTGTATAGCGCTTATGTGTATTGATAATGTATATCAACAGAAGTTTAAATAACATTGTCAGAATGATATTCAAAGTAAAAATAAAAGCACTGTATTTAAACGAATTATATTTTTATAAGATAAGTAAAATAAACTAAATCATATAAAATTGTTCTGTGAACGAAATGTACAACTGTTGAGTGTGGGTTTAATACTGATAGAACGGAAAGAACTTCAATAATCATGATGCAAATATTTATAGGGAATGGTCAATTATAAAATCTACACGTAGGGACACGGCAGGTATTTCCGTCCATCGTCATAGGGGCTAAAACCATCGAAAGGAACGTCCTTTAGCTAGAACTCCACTATAGCAGAACGTATCTCCTGAGCTTACGATTTGATACGGATGAGTTTGTCAAAAAAGTTTCTCTTTTATTGGTTTTCGAGACTATCACGAAAAGACGAAAATACCTGCCTGAACCCTATATGACAAAAAAGTTTTCTAGGATACTATATTCCAGCAGTGGAGCTAAAAATTATTACTGCCACCACTGTTGCTATGCATATGAGGTCTCTAGAGCCAGCTGTTCAAGATCCAGTGCTCAAAAAGGAAACGAACAAAAACAACTGCTGCTGTGCTGCAGCATGCTCCTATCCTGCTAAACCCGAACAGGCAGATGGGAAAGAAAAGGGAAAAAATGGATCCAAACAAAATGTGCAAGCTGATCGTATACGAATGCGCTACGATCGTCGATGAAGATCACGACGGGCGATATACGAGGCCTACATATTTTATATACCTACTAGAAACTGCCAAACAACTGGAAGCGTCGTGCCATCAAGAAGCAATCAAACATTATCGAACACCCGGCATCCCAAAATAATGGTGTTCAAACTTGAGGGTGAACCATTCGGTCACAGGGCCGGTTTTCGAGTCCTTCGAGACTCATTTGGGATGCTGATACTCACAGGAAGCGATTCTAAAGTAAACAGTACGCAAACGCAAACAGCAATGATTCGAGCAGCTGTCGTTTTCCTTTTTTCTTGTTTTCATATTTTTGCAAAAGGTACTTTCCTTCTTCCATTATTGCAACGCAACGTGCTTGTCGACCGCATCAATTAAAAGCACGATCATCATCATCAAAGAACTGGCGCGTGTGGCTGGCAGCAGGCCGTTTGCGATTCCTACAGCCCTCCTCGTCGTTCTTTGTTATGGTTTGTCCGTCCCTTTCTGCCTGGCCTCCTGCATCTGGCATCGCTACTGCTTGTAGGGAGGGTGGTCTAATAAAAATCGTTTGAATCGTTTTTCCTTGCATACGACAAGATCGGGAGTTGAAACAACGCACATGTAGCAAGGACTTAAATACAAATTTTTAGTCTTTAAATGTTGTATAGCTCAAATTAGTGATTATTGTTCCAGTTTTCAGGACATTGTCGGAAAACTAATTAAACACATCGGTGCGTTTTCGAATCTTCTCCCCCACATACACAGCGGGCGTTGCAGAGGAAGCTATGGAAAGGACCGCGCCGGTTGTTAAGCGTGCGTAGCTGCTCTATTCAGTGAACTAAATCGGTTCGGAAGAAGGGGAGAAAACTCTGAGCACATGCTTATTTCCGATCCGGTTGTGATGCATAACAAAGTTCAGCGCAGTCTAAAGGCAGCATGGCTATGATGCGCGCTGTACATATTATGTGTAGTAAAAAAATCAACAGGCTTGGATGATTGTTAATTGACCTTTCCTATAAAAAATGCAATCTCGTTTTATTTTCTCAGTCAATTCTTTGACTAATTTTAGGTCAACTTTCTCAAAGAACTCATATGTTTAAATCCTCAAACTATTTTTAAAATAAAAAAAAAATCATCTGGCGAATAGGTTATTTGGTCGAATAGGTCATATGGCCGAAAAGGCCATTTGCCGAACAGAACATTCGCTTCACACTTTTTACGGTAAGAAGTGAGAAATGAGGAGTGAGGAGTGAGACGTCTCACTTTACACTTCTCATCCCTCATTTCTCACTTATCACTTCTAAATTATTATTTCTCACTTTTCGCAGTGAGAAGTGAAATGTGACATGTCAAATGACACATTTGGCCGATCGACCTACTATTCGGTCAAATGATCAATACGGCAAAATAACCTATTCGGCCAAATGACCTTTTCAGCCAAATGGACATTCAGTCAAATGACCTTTCGTCCAAGTGAAACATTCAGCCTATTCGGCCAAATGATCTATTTGGTCAAATGACTTATTCGGCCAAATGACTTATTGGGTCATTGGTCATTGGGTCATGGCTTCCAGTGTTGCTATAAAGCTGCAGATACTGATCCAGCTATGCCTTCCAGTCATCGTATAAGGCGTGAGAGATCCTCATCCTTCCTCATAGGGATCTATTCTGGCGTTCTACTTAGCCATTGGCTTGCGGCCAATACGGCGAAGTATGGTTTATGTGGACTCCATTTTTCTTGCAAAACTTTTCGAACTCTATCGAAACAGACTGTTTTGCATTACCCAACGTAATTGATCGTGGCGGGCCTCAGATTCGGAAAATTCAACGAGGTTAAATCAAATAACCTTCAAGTAACCTATTCAGCCAAATGACCTTTTCGGCTAAGTGGCCTATTTGACCAAATAACCCATTCGACCAAATGGCTTATTTGGCCAAATTACTTATTGGGCCGAATGACCTATTTGGCTATACGACCATTTCGGCCAAACGACTTTCGGCCCAATGGTCTGTTCGGCCAAATGGTCTTCATTGTCTTCTTTGTCTTGTTTGTCTTCTTTGTCTTCTTTGTCTTGTTTGTCTTGTTTGTCTTCTTTGTCTTCTTTGTCTTGTTTGTCTTGTTTGTCTTGTTTGTCTTGTTTGTCTTGTTTGTCTTGTTTGTCTTGTTTGTTTTCTTTAACATTTTTGTTTTCGTTGTCTTCTTTGTCTTCGTTGTCTTCTTTGTCTTCTTTGTCTTCTTTGTCTTCTTTGTCTTCTTTGTCTTCTTTGTCTTCTTTGTCTTCTTTGTCTTCTTTGTCTTCTTTGTCTTCTTTGTCTTCGTTGTCTTCTTTGTCTTCTTTGTCTTCTTTGTCTTCTTTGCCTTGTTTGTCTTCTTTGTCTTGTTTGTCTTGTTTGTTTTCTTTGTCTTGTTTGTCTTCTTTATCTTCTGTGTTTTCTTTTTCTTCTTTGTCTTCTTTGTCTTCTTTGTCTTCTTTGTCTTCTTTGTCTTCTTTGTCTTCTTTGTCTTCTTTGTCTTCTTTGTCTTCTGTGTCTTCTGTGTCTTCTGTGTCTTCATTGTCTTCTTTGTCTTCTTTGTCTTCTTTGTCTTCTTTGTCTTCTTTGTCTTCTTTGTCTTCTTTGTCTTCTTTGTCATCTTTGTCTTCTTTGTCTTCTTTGTCTTCTTTGTCTTCTTTGTCTTCTTTGTCTTCTATGTCTTCTATGTCTTCTGTGTCTTCTTTGTCTTCTTTGTCTTCTTTGTCTTCTTTGTCTTCTTTGTCTTCTTTGTCTTCTTTGTCTTCTTTGTCTTCTTTGTCTTCTTTGTCTTGTTTGTCTTCTTTGTCTTCTTTGCCTTGTTTGTCTTCTTTGTCTTCTTTGTCTTGTTTGTCTTGTTTGTTTTCTTTGTCTTGTTTGTCTTCTTTGTCTTCTGTGTTTTCTTTTTCTTCTTTGTCTTTTTTGTCTTCTTTGTCTTTTGTGTTTTCTGTGTCTTCTTTGTCTTCTTTGTCTTCTTTGTCTTCTTTGTCTTCTTTGTCTTCTTTGTCTTCTTTGTCTTCTTTGTCTTCTTTGTCTTCTTTGTCTTCTTTGTCTTCTTTGTCTTCTTTGTCTTCTTTGTCTTCTTTGTCTTCTTTGTCTTCTTTGTCTTCTTTGTCTTCTTTGTCTTCTTTGTCTTCTTTGTCTTCTTTGTCTTCTTTGTCTTCTTTGTCTTCTTTGTCTTCTTTGTCTTCTTTGTCTTCTTTGTCTTCTTTGTCTTCTTTGTCTTCTTTGTCTTCTTTGTCTTCTTTGTCTTCTTTGTCTTCTTTGTCTTCTTTGTCTTCTTTGTCTTCTTTGTCTTCTTTGTCTTCTTTGTCTTCTTTGTCTTCTTTGTCGTCTTTGTCTTCTTTGTCTTCTTTGTCTTCTTTGTCTTCTTTGTCTTCTTTGTCTTCTTTGTCTTCTTTGTCTTCTTTGTCTTCTTTGTCTTCTTTGTCTTCTTTGTCTTCTTTGTCTTCTTTGTCTTCTTTGTCTTCTTTGTCTTCTTTGTCTTCTTTGTCTTCTTTGTCTTCTTTGTCTTCTTTGTCTTCTGTGTCTTCTTTGTCTTCTGTGTCTTCTTTGTCTTCTTTGCCTTCATTGTCTTCATTGCCTTCTTTGTCTTCTTTGTCTTCTTTGTCTTCTTTGTCTTCTTTGTCTTCTTTGTCTTCTTTGTCTTCTTTGTCTTCTTTGTCTTCTTTGTCTTCTTTGTCTTCTTTGTCTTCTTTGTCTTCTTTGTCTTGTTTGTCTTGTTTGTCTTGTTTGTCTTGTTTGTCTTGTTTGTCTTCTTTGTCTTCTTTGTCTTCTTTGTCTTCTTTGTATTCTTTGTCTTCTTTGTCTTCTTTGTCTTCTTTGTCTTGTTTGTCTTCTTTGTCTTCTATGTCTTCTATGTCTTCTATGTCTTCTGTGTCTTCTTTGTCTTCTTTGTCTTCTTTGTCTTCTTTGTCTTCTTTGTCTTCTGTGTCTTCTTTGTCTTCTTTGTCTTCTTTGTCTTCTTTGTCTTCTTTGTCTTCTTTGTCTTCTTTGCCTTGTTTGTCTTCTTTGTCTTCTTTGTCTTGTTTGTTTTCTTTGTCTTGTTTGTCTTCTTTGTCTTCTGTGTTTCCTTTTTCTTCTTTGTCTTCTTTGTCTTCTTTGTCTTCTTTGTCTTCTTTGTCTTCTTTGTCTTCTTTGTCTTCTTTGTCTTCTTTGTCTTCTTTGTCTTCTGTGTCTTCTGTGTCTTCTTTGTCTTCTTTGTCTTCTTTGTCTTCTTTGTTTTCTTTGTCTTCTTTGTATTCTTTGTCTTCTTTGTCTTCTTTGTCTTCTTTGTCTTCTTTGTCTTCTTTGTCTTCTTTGTCTTCTGTGTCTTCTGTGTCTTCTTTGTCTTCTTTGTCTTTTTTGTCTTCTTTGTCTTCTTTGTCTTCTTTGTCTTCTTTGTCTTCTTTGTCTTCTTTGTCTTCTTTGTCTTCTTTGTCTTCTTTGTCTTCTTTGTCTTTGATATTTTTTAGTAGAAATTTGGTCCACTGTTTACATATTGCTCGAAAATTTCCTTTTTTAATGTTTAATTTTCTTTTGATTGCGAAATTCGTCTGCTGCTATACAAATTGACCTAAACTATTATTTATAGCAGATAGATTGAATAATTTCGATATTCCGTGTTCAGCTTTTCACAGAAAAATTAAATACATAGGGTGATAACCTATTTCAGCAGCCGCCGATTTTTATGTACAAAAAACACAAGTCACTCATGCGAATAATAAAATTATTTCGGAGCTTGGCAGATCTTATCCTTCCCCCGTTGAAGCCAATGCAATGGCAACAGATCGCATCCCTATTGAGGCCAATCGATGAAAACAATATGAATTTCATTTCGATAATGATTCTCGGATCACCAATACACCACTTGATTCTGATTGCAACTTTGACTTCTCCAACCAGGCCTAGAGATGATTTTGCTGTTTCGATTGTGAGCCTCTTCCTTGAATTATCGAATTTGTGGGCTACATCAATCACTCCCTCAAGCAAACGACAAAGCTGTCTTCCATCCTCTGTTGTCTCGTTGCCTGCTTCCCCCACCGTCCAGATCTGAACAAATCGAAATGGATTCCATCATCTGCGAACGCATTCAGAATAGAAATCTTCCTACGCGCTCTACGTCGTCGTTCAGACCCGCATCACCGTTTTGCTCTGGCCTGGTAATACTTTTTTCCGGAGCTTTCGACGCCATGATTATGCGGGGTTAAAAAGCAGATCCGACTGCTGAACTGATGACAACGGAGGATCATAGGCCGCCGCTGGGGGTTTCCCTTTAACGGATCATTAGTCCGGTTTAATATCGGAGGGTCGCCCTGCACGGATTCCGGAAATCGACGAAACGTCTCGGGTGGAACCGCTCATATTGCCCGCTGCGAAGCTCGACGGGATGGATTTGGGTTGGATTGATAGCCTTGCCATGGGCGGCATGTGCCCTCCGTAAATCGGATTTGATTAATGTCGTTGTTTTCCGGGATTATGACTTCAAGGAGCACTTCTTCGGGAAATGGGAAATCGCTGCACACACCAGTCGAACGGGAAAGCCACAGTAACTCAAGTCGTTTTATTAATGTGTTCTCCACGATTATCGGATTACCTACATGTGGAAAGCACTTTTCTGTATCGTTGTGCAATCTTAGCTTGTGTAAAGCACCACGTGGGGCGCTTGCCTTCTTCCGGAACGAAGCCAAAGTGCAGCATATTGGTCGATTGTTCATGTGAATATGTATTCTTTTTATTGGATGCATTTCCTGCACATTTTGCGCTGCATGAATCCAAAGAAAATGGCAAGTAATGGTGTTTATGTACGTGCGATACGGTACGTGGGTTGATGCAACATGAAATAGTCATAAGATTTTAGTGCACTGCTGGTGAGCTGAACGGAGCGGAGTACCGAACTGAGAAGCCACGAGATACTTATATAGAAACGTTTCAAGTTTTACAGTTTAAGGAGAAGAATCAACTAGGTACATGCTCCGAAGTTTGTGCTTTATTTGGCAATCCAAGCAGCATACATGTTGTAAACAAGTTTCTGTTATTCATATACGACCAAATTTAGTCATATATGAGCTATTGCAACCATATCTGCTATCCATATAGCTATGGATTGGAAGAATTAAATTCTAAACAAGAAAAATCTGAAAGGATTTATGACATTGATTTTATCTCTATTCTTTATTGATTAAAACAGTTGCAAGAAGAATATTTTTTCAATTTAAATTTTGATGCATTTGATCCACTGTGCAATATTAAATATTAGTCTTTCGTTGAAATATACAGAGAAAATAACTATTGCTGAAAGATCCTTATCTGTGGAAGTCGACTCTAAGATTTAACAAATTATTAAAATAATTTGAATGTTTAGTATTTTTTACACAACTGAAAAGCCAACCAATGGACTATTATAAGTATTTTGGTCAATAATTATCAGAGCATCCAGTGAAATTTGTTGCTAGGTTTAATAGTCTGTAACGCTCAAAATTTTGAAATTAATAAATGTTTTATACTTAATTGTTAATGAACGAAAATGCAATTCAAATGTGGGACTGCCCCTTAGCATAGACAACAAATCCATATATTTTTAACGTTGGACAACGTTTTATCCGAAGGTACTGGGTGGCAAATCAGAATCTAAAATTGAGGAATGTTACAAATGAATTGCTAACGGGAGTGACAACAGAACTCCTGCTGAAGGGATTTCCGACATTAAATTTAACCAAGAATATCTTTGGACATCCCTCCAAGTTTTTTTTCGGAATTCTTTTTTCGGGATTTTTTAGAAAACCCTCTGGAAATTACTTCGGAGATAAATCCAGCAATTCTTTTGGAGATTCCCCAAGACATTATTTTGAAAATTTAACGAAAAAAATTCAAAAATGTCTTCGGAAACTCCTTTACGAATTCTTTTAGAAAGTTCTTTGGAAGTTCGTTTTGGAATTCCTTTTAAATTCCTTCAAAAATTTCTTCGGAAATACATAAGAAACTTCCTCCAGGAAATCCTTCAGATTTTTTTTAGAAAAACCATATGAAATTTCTTCCGAAATTCTTGCAGAAACTATTCAAGCAAGAATGAAATAGGAAATACTAAAGGAATTTTCGGAAGAGTTTCTAAAGGAAATTTCAAAGGAATGTCCAGATGAAATTTATGAAAGAACTCTTGAAGTAATTTCCGAATGATCCTAAAATAATTTTGAGTGAAATTCAGAAGCGACTCTCGAAATAAAAAAACTTTAAAGAATATCCAAAGGTCTCAAGGAATATCTAAATAAATTTCCGGAGTAATGTCCGAATGAATATCCAATAATAATAATATAGGGTAGAATACGGCTTTGGCAGGGTGCGACATTTGTTGGCACCCTCAACAATATTTGCGTTTTCCAGCAAACATACACTATTTATGAACATAAATTTGATTCAATCACACAATTTCAAGTCTAGGCTTTCATTTGAATAAGTTGTTTGTGTAAAAGTAGCAAAATTTTACGAATTAATCACCGAAACAAATTTGCACACACGAAATCCTTGCCATTATTGCATTGCCCAAGAAAGCAGCAGACGAAAAGCAAACTGTTACTTACTTTTTTGGATCGCCTGTTTCTTCTCTTTATCGTGTATGATACGACAAATTAGGTACGTAAACTACTTTTTACACTTTATTACCACTTGCTTATCACCACAAATAGCAAATTTATCCAATATTTGCTCTATGTTTCACTAAATAAAATCGGGACTGTTCGTTTTCTTTGACAGCAGCGCACTTCGGAATAGAGCAAGAGAATGTGTTTGTGAGCATATCAAACACACGCTAAAAAAATACCACGCACAATTCCATGTGATTTGATTTTAGCAAAACTCTAAGGCATCACAAAAGACAAAAGATGTAAATCTTGGCAGCGGACGAAAAGTATGTAAGTTCCCTTCTCCAAAATGGCCAACATTATTCAAATAGGTTAAAAATGGTAAAAGTTATGAAATTGTCAATATCTGGGTACACGGGTACCCTATTTGCCATTCACGTCTGTTTTTTGTTGGCCGCATAAGGGGTAAAATTTGTTTACAATGTGTTTAAATGTTTTTGCCTATCTTCCACATGACATAAAATTGATGCCAAGGCTAAAATTCATGTTTTGTTTTAAGCCAGTTTTGATAATTAATAAAAATTTCTTCCAAAATTGAGTGAAGCGAGATGAGCGTGCGGCCGATAATTATGAATGAATTTTACTACTAGAGGATATAAGCAACCAGCATCTGGCACCAATACATTGTTAGTTTACTCCTTCATGTCTAGTTGCTGAAGGGAGCAAAATCATTGCTGATAATAGAAATTGCTATGCCAATAGAAGAAACTTTGACCTGTTACTTTATATTAAATTTACTAAGTTTGTGGTAAAAGATATTATATTAAGTGAACACCAATCATCAAAGGAAGAGCATACAAATGTATACCAGTTGAACTATACCTGTGTTTTAGTGTAATTATTTATTATTTTTATCATTCAATTTGGCGAATGTCTTAGACTGCCAAGAATAGGTATTTTCCCCTAGTTATTCTGGGCGAATTTATTTAAGAAATTATTGGAATATTGCAGAAGCAATTTCAAAAAAATGTTCGAAGGAATTCCTGAGCCAATTTCCGCAGAAAATTCATTTCTAAAAGCCCGTTTTAAAAAATTTCATAAAGAAATTTCTTAAAGATTTTTTCTAAGGGACTTTCGGAAGATTTTCCTTAAGCAATTTTTGTAGGTATTTCCGATAAATTTTTCGTGAGAATTCCGACCAAATTTTTAAAGCAATTTACGATGGAATATTTAAAAGAATTTTCGAAGAAATTCTAAGAATGAATTTCTGAAGAAATTATCAAGACGCAAGTATTCTTTAAGGATTTTTAAGGTTTTTCTGAAGGAATGTTTGAAGGAATATCTTAATTTACTGAGAAATTGCCGAAATAATCCCTGGAGGAAATTATTGAAGGATTTTATAGATTCAAGAATTTCGGACCTTGCTGCATAAGCACCTTCGAAAATTCGTTCAGAAATTCCTGAAAGAAGTTCAAGTGGAATTACGGGAGCCGATGTAAGGAATTGCCGATGGAATATCTGAAGGAATTTCTGAAAGTATTAAAGCCGAAGGAATATTATGAGGAATATCCAAAGAATTTCACTATTTTTTTTTCGGATATACCTTGCTTCTCAAGATTGCTTTGAAAATTCCTTTGCACATTCTTCTTAAAATTTCTTCAGAAATTCTTTTAGGAATTGCTTTGGTAATTCTTTTAGAAATTTGTAATTCCATTGGAAATTTGTTTGGAATTCCTACCTCTTCAGAAATTGATTTAAGAATACCTAAGGAAAATGTTTCAGGAAAACCCTCCAAAAAAATTTTAAAAGAATTTTTTTTAATTTTTTAATAGTTCTTTTGAAAATTGCTTTAGGAATTTCTGCCGAAATTAAATTAGTAACTCCTTCAATTTTTTAAATGATTTTCATCACCAATTTTTATTCCAGGATTTTTTCAAACAAATTCTTCCAGTTATTCTCTTCCGAAATTCTAGAAAGAAATTCTTGGAATTTCTTCGAAATTCCTCTTAGAAAATTATTTGAAATTTCATCCAGAAATTTAGTTTGAAATTCCTTAAGGCTATTTTTTTGGGAAATAAAACATTCATTCCGACATTCTTTTAGGAATCATTCAGAAATTACTTCAAGGGCTTCTTCGGAAATTCCATCTGGAAATTGCATTGACATTTCCGTTAGAAATTCTTCCGCAAATTCCTTTAGGATTCCGGAAATATTTTGCAAAGAAAACTCCAAACGAATTGCTTAAGCTATTTCTGAATTTATTACAGGAATCAAGGAATATTCAATTCCAATTCCAATTTAATCAATTTCTTCGAAATTCCTCTTAGAAAATTATTTGAAATTTCATCCAGAAATTTAGTTTGAAATTCCTTAAGGCTATTTTTTTGGGAAATAAAACATTCATTCCGACATTCTTTTAGGAATCATTCAGAAATTACTTCAAGGGCTTCTTCGGAAATTCCATCTGGAAATTGCATTGACATTTCCGTTAGAAATTCTTCCGCAAACTCCTTTAGGATTCCGGAAATATTTTGCAGAGAAAACTCCAAACGAATTGCTTAAGCTATTTCTGAATTTATTACAGGAATCAAGGAATATTCAATTCCAATTCCAAAGAAATTCCAAGATTTATTCAAAAATTCTTTCGGGAATAACTATAAAAAATTCTAGGATCATCAGTTTTTTTCAGAGTAATTTTGGCAGTTGCTGGCCTCTTAGCAGTGGCATTATTATTGTGAAAAACTAAAGTTTTTTTTTTAAATTCACACATAACAAGAAAAAAATTGGAAAAAAAAGCTGTCGAATTACTGGTTTTGGCACTAAAACTGTGAGTCCTCTATCTACAGGATCTCCTGGGTAATTATAAGGTCTTGGGAGCGTTCACCTGATTCTTGAACGATTTCAGATCTCAAAATATGGTTCCAACTAGCAATAACCCTACGGAAGGATTCCAAAGGAAAAGACTCATAAATAACAAAATGTCTACTTTTTAACATTTTTTATCGCAACTTTTACCAAAAGAATTTATTCAAGTTTGAGGAGTTTTATGGATTTTCAGGTTTGGCCACTCGGTTCTGGAGTTATTCCGGATTTAAAATGGGTGTTGTTTTTTGGCCATTTCTCAGAACGCATACATTCGAAATGATTATTTTAGATAGTGTGATTTGAAACAGCGCATAAACTATACCAAATATGATCAGGAATTCAATCGGCTCAAAATATGGCCTGTATTCCGGATTCCAGGCGTTCCGCCGGAACCTGTTATGGGGTCACTTCACGGAAATAAATACCATCATGCGGCACATCAAACTTCATGACTTCAAAAGTTATGGCAACCTTTGGTAGTTTTTGTTCTTTGTACATGATTGTATTCGCCTATTTCCGTGAAGTGACCCCGTAACAGGTTCCGGCGGAACGTCCGGAATCCGGAATACAGGCCATATTTTGGGCGGATCAAATTCCTAATCATATTTGGTACAGTTTAAGCGCCGTTTGCAATCAAAATATCTAAAATTATCATTTCCAAAGTATGCGTTCTGAGAAATGGCCAAAACCTAACACCCATTTTAAATCCAGAATAACTTCGGAACCAAGAGAGCAATCCTGGAAACTGTGAAAGTTGCGATAAAACTGTTAAAAGACAAAAAAGTTACAGTCAAAAAGATTTTTATTTTTGTTTTTGACAAGGGGGATGGTAGCGGAAGGGCTAATTGGATGAAATTTTGCACATATCTTCGGCACAGCAGACGGATCATTTTCCACTTATTTAAAAAAGACCATAGAGTAATTTATTAAAAGGTCGGATGTGTTTTCGAGCAAACTATTGAAAAAAATGTTACATGGAAACCGATCATTGTACAAAAAACCTATCTGAGAACGAATTGCAGGGGTGGGGAGACCTGATCACCCCTGTTTTATCGAGAGCTAAAGTAGTTTTGTTCTAGTGTATTTTTTTAGTATAGATCCTCTAGACAAATGACATCTATGTGGCGAGTTATTTTTTTGGATTGACAACCTTATTTATTCTGCAGGGCTGTTTGTATGTTTTTACCTGTCTAAAGATTTTTTTTATTGACCACGCAAAATTTGAACAACTTTTCATAACTGTGACCAATTGCTTTCGTTTTTTTCACAGCAAAGTCATAAATATGCTTAATGATCTGTATTATTTATTTATTTATTTATTCAGACTAAGGCCGAAGTGGCCTGTGCGGTATATAAGAGTCTTCTCCATTCGGCTCGGTCCATGGCTACACGTCGCCAACCACGCAGTCTACGGAGGGTCCGCAAGTCATCTTCCACCTGATCGATCCACCTTGCCCGCTGCGCACCTCGCCTTCTTGTGCCCGTCGGATCGTTGTCGAGAACCATTTTCACCGGGTTACTGTCCGACATTCTGGTTACGTGCCCGGCCCATCGCAGTCGTCCGATTTTCGCGGTGTGAACGATGGATGGTTCTCCCAACAGCTGATGCAATTCGTGGTTCATTCGCCTCCTCCACGTACCGTCCGCCATCTGCACCCCACCATAGATGGTACGCAGCACTTTCCTTTTGAAAACTCCAAGTGCGCGTTGGTCCTCCACGAGCATCGTCCAGGTCTCGTGTCCGTAGAGGACTACCGGCCTAATTAGCGTTTTGTATATTGTCAGTTTGGTACGGCGGCGAACTCTATTCGATCGGAGCGTCTTGCGGAGTCCAAAGTACGTACGATTTCCAGCCATTATGCGTCTCCGAATTTCTCTGCTGGTGTCATTTTCGGCAGTCACCAGTGAGCCCAAGTACACAAATTCTTCTACCACCTCGATTTCGTCACCACCGATGCAAACTCGCGGTGGGTGGCTCACATTGTCTTCTCTTGAACCTCTACCTATCATGTACTTCGTCTTCGACGTGTTGATGTTTAGTCCGATCCGCTTAGCTTCCCTCTTCAGTCTGATGTGGGCTTCCTCCATCTTCTCAAAGTTACGTGCCATAATGTCTATGTCGTCGGCGAAACCAAATAGCTGGACGGACTTATTGAAAATTGTACCACTCGTGTTAATCCCTGCTCTTCGTATTACCCCTTCCAAAGCGATGTTGAATAGCAAACACGAAAGACCATCACCTTGCCGTAACCCTCTGCGGGTTTCGAAGGGACTCGAGAATGCCCCTGAAACTCGAACTACGCACATCACCCGATCCATCGTCGCTTTGATCAATCGTGTCAGTTTATCCGGAAAACCGTGTTCGTGCATTAGCTGCCATAGCTGGTCCCGATCGATTGTATCATATGCGGCTTTGAAGTCGATGAATAGATGATGTGTGGGCACGTTGTATTCGCGGCATTTCTGCAGTACTTGGCGAATGGCGAACACCTGGTCCGTGGTGGAGCGTTCGCCCATAAAACCCGCCTGGTACTGCCCCACGAACTCCCTTGCAGTTGGTGCTAGTCGACGGCATAAAATTTGGGAGAGTACCTTGTAGGCGGCGTTCAGTAATGTGATTGCGCGGTAGTTGCTACAATCCAGCTTATCGCCCTTTTTGTAGATGGGACACACGACACCTTCCATCCACTCCTGCGGTAAAACTTCCTCCTCCCAAACCATGGTAATGACCCAGTGCAGCGCTCTAGCCAGTGCTGCACCACCGTGTTTAAATAGCTCTCCTGGTAGTTAGTCAACCCAAGGGCTTTGTTGTTTTTCAGCCAGCCAATCTCCTCCTGGGTTTCCTGGAGATCCGGAGCCGGTAGAATTATGTCCTGCGCGCGTTCTCCCAGGTCCATCACCATACCGCCATCTTCGTCTGCCACATCGCCATTCAGGTGCTCTTCGTAGTGCTGCCGCCACCTTTGAATCACCTCACGCTCGTTCGTAAGGAGGTTCCCGTTTATGTCCTTACACATATCAGGCTGTGGCACGTGGCCCTTACGTGAACGGTTTAACTTCTCATAGAACTTTCGTGTGTTATTAGCGCGGTGCAGTTGCTCCGTTTCTTCACGGTCTCGATCTTCTTGCTGGCGCTTTTTCCTCCGGAAAATCGAGTTTTGTCTGTTCCGCGCCTGTTTATATCGTGCCTCGTTCGCCCTCGTGCGGTGTTGCAGCAATCTCGCACATGCTGCATTCTTCTCTTCCACTAACTGCTCACATTCGCCGTCATACCAGTCGTTTCTCTGATCCGGGGGCACAGTGCCTAGTGCAGCGGTTGCGGTGCTACCAATGGCGGATCGAATATCTCTCCAGCCATCTTCAAGAGACTAGCTGCTCTTCCGTTGGAAGTGCCACTTCCAGCTGCTGCGCGTATTCTTGGGCTAGTCTACCGTCTTGTAGCCGCCCAATGTTAAGCCGCGGCGTCCGACTTCGACGCGTGTTGTACACCGTCGAGAGTTTTGAGCGCAGGCATACTGCAACGAGGTAGTGGTCGGATTCAATATTCGCACTGCGGTAAGTGCGGACATTCGTGATGTCGGAGAAGAATTTACCGTCGATTAGAACGTGATCGATTTGGTTTTCCGTTTCTTGGTTAGGTGATCTCCATGTGGCCTTGTGGATATTTTTGCGGGGAAAGAAGGTGCTTCGGAATACCATTCCGCGGGAGGCTGCGAAGTTTATGCATCGTTGGCCGTTGTCATTCGATACGGTGTGCAGACTATCCGGTCCGATGACCGGTCTATACATTTCCTCCCTTCCTACCTGTGCGTTCATGTCACCGATGACGATTTTAACGTCCCGCAGTGGGCATCCATCGTATGTCTGCTCCAGCTGTGCGTAGAACGCTTCTTTCTCGTCGTCGGGTCTCCCTTCGTGTGGGCAGTGCACGTTGATGATGCTATAGTTGAAGAAACGGCCTTTAATCCTCAGCTTGCACATCCTTGCGTTGATTGGCTGCCACCCAATCACGCGTTGGCGCATCTTACCCAGCACTATGAAGCCGGTTCCCAGCTCGTTGGTGATGCCACAGCTTTGGTGATCTGTACTGATGAAAATGTCAACATTCCATCGAAGTTTTTGGGATATTTGGATTTGAAGTTATTGCCTCAAAATGGGGACACTTGATCCCCCATTAGTCACCCATACAAAAATTTGGCGAAAAAATTCAAAAAATATAAATCTGTTTGACAGATTTGATGTTGGGTTGGCAGGAAATATTATTTATTGCGTAGATATTATAGAAAGAGGATTAAGTCCCCCCAAATTTCAAAATTGCATTTGCTGTCGAATACAATAACAAAAATCGTTCATGTATACGCACAGCAATTCGAAAATTCCGCATATTTTGAAGGAAACATATTTAAAAAATTTGAATGCACCTTTCTAATTTTATTAAAGCAAGTTCGTGAAGAGGGATCAATTCCCCTCGAATATTTTAAAAGTCGATTTTTGACAGCACTCCAAAAAATCGATTGTGTATCAAAAACAACAATAATTTAAGGACTGTCATACATCAGTATAGTTAAATACTATATTTCTTAAAGAGTCTATGTGGAAATCGCCTATTCTTAATTATTTTTGGCTGTGGTACATCGGAAATCAGAGAAGGGGATCGAGTCTCCCCAGCCTTCATGTTATTTGATTTGATTTGATTTATTGGACTATAGGCTGTAAGCCTGTTACTCTACTTATACATTATACACATAATTATTGTCACATATAAAATTGTCCTCTTAAAAATAATATTAATCTATCACGAATTACTTCTGTTGTCATGTTGGCAGAACTTACATCTTGTAGTCTGTTAAATTCATTCATGAATCTGCTGGTAGATATTTCAATTTTTCCATTGAATATCGATTTTTTCGGGTACCGTGCTGTGCCCGTATTCCAATCAGCGCCTGATTCCGTTCACGCAAGACAAAATAACAAAAAAAGAAGAATTTTTGTATAAAAATAACAGAAACATATTTTTGTACTTTTCTCTGGTTAGGTATGCATGAAATGAAATGAAAAGCAGCGTTATTTTTAGCGATAAACAATGAAAATTTCAACAAAATTTGTTGGTCGTCACTATAGACGCCATTTTGACTGTTTTCATTAACCCATTTACTAAGAACGTCTGTAATAATATTTAAACATTTTTAGGTGAAAATTGGGGCCCTCCTTAGCCGTGCGGTAAGACGCGCGGCTACAAAGCAAGACCATGCTGAGGGTGGCTGGGTTCGATTCCCGGTGCCGGTCTAGGCAATTTTCTGATTGGAAATTGTCTCAACTTCCCTGGGCATAAAAGTATCATCGTGCTAGCCACATGATATACGAATGCAAAAATGGTAACCTGGCTTAGAAACCTCGCAGTTAATAACTGTGGAAGTGCTTAATGAACACTAAGCTGCGAGGCGGCTCTGTCCCAGTGTGGGGATGTAATGCCAATAAGAAGAAGAAGGTGAAAATTTGTTCTGAATTTGAAACAAAGCACCATAACAAGATATAATAGGTACATTGAAGTGTATTACCCAATCGTTGTCTATATTTTTCCGATTCGCGAAGTCGAAGCAAAATTCTTCACACAAACAATGACAGTTCTTTATGGGTTTTTACAGTAGAGCAACAGAGAGAAGGAGATGGCGGCCATGTTTCACTCAAACTCTGACAGATAGCAATGGGATTTCCCATAGGAGGGAAGAGCAGAATTTGCTTCGACTTCGCGAATATAAAATGCTGAAAAGTCCAAAATATCTTGACCGGAATAAGGGTACATTTAAATTAGCAACCCTATAACCAGAGACCGGCGGAGTGAAAAACTGTTGAATTGGCAACGTATGAAAAAGCATGAAATCGTGAAAATAATACTGGCAGCACTTGAACTTTTTGCTTGCCTCTTATGGAAGCAAAAACTAAACAAGTCGAATTGGAACCGTTTTTGACGGTTCGATTGGAAACAAGATGGTGTCTTCGCCGATCTCTTATTCTAGTATTTCTAATTTAAATCAACGCGTTCCTTATTCCGTTCTATGGGTCTGGAGGATGGATTCCAAAAATTCCATTCGTGAGAATATAATCTATATAATATATATATATATATATATATATATATATATATATATATATATATATATATATATGGGAACGTTTTACAATTCATGCTGGGAAAATGCTGTTTTTTTCACTTGATGGAGAATGACGAATTGTCAAGTGGTTGCTGGACAATATTAAAAAAGGGCTTCAACAAAGAAATATTCAATTTGAACGAAACAGCGATACGAACAATTCCAAACAAACAGAGACTTCCAAATTGTTTTGGAAGATTCATATTAAAATTAAAGGCAGTATCCAGGCTAAAGTAAAAATTACGTTGAGGATAAAGTGGGAAACTCTGATAGTGAATCGTATCCGTCCTTATCTGTGGTACCTAATGCTACTGGGCAGCTAGCATTAATGTTCATGTTGAACTCGAATGGTAAGTGAAACAAACGAAAAAACAACCAACTAAAGAAATATCATTCATTGAATTTTAAATTTGGAAGAAAATAACATTTTGCAATAATAATGAATGAAAAGATGAATTTGTGAGAAAAAAATATGTCTGATATTAAAAACCACTCTAATACACAGGATTTTGTTTTTACACGATTTTTTTTCGCTCGTATTTTTTATCGTGTGACTTCAATTTACCTCCAAAATCTTCGCAACATGTTTCAAAAAATCCAGAATAAATCAAAGAAAAATCACATGATTATTAATATGCGTTAAACATTTAGGATAAGTAGAAAATTGAGAAAGTGTAAATCGTGTAAAAACAGAATCCAGTGTAAAGGGTTTTTCGGGTGATTGGAATTAGGAACAAGAATGAACGGAATTAGGAATAATGCCATTTCAGATGATTGGAATTAGGACCACAGAATCACTCAAGTTTGTTTTAACTATTGGAACCTAGACTTGAATGCATCTCAACATATTTTATTTACAATTGTATATAGAAAATGACTCAATGTAGCGAAATTGCAGCTCCAAAATACTTAACGGCTATTTTTTTTAGAATTTTAAGACATAGCTCATTGTCTTAGGTGAACGGAATAAGGGCACAGCACTGTATAATATTTTTTATTGACCAGTTTAATGTTTTCGCCATAAATCCCTTTTAGTCCTCAACAGTTTCTTCTTAGACAGTTTTTTCGTACGGTTTCCGAGTTGTATTTTTTAAATTAATTTGCTCGAAAGCGCATACGACCTTTTCATAAATTACTCGAGGTTCGAATATTTTTTTAAAAATTATTTTATAATAGTCTATATGGTAAAAGTTCCGGTAGTCGTGGGTGTTCCTATAGTAGCGGTAGCACGGTTTGCATGGAATTTACAAATTAAACGCAGTAACCCACATTACTGGTCAATTAGTCGACCTGTCATAGCACGATGGGAGCAAATATACCATTTGTATTACATTTAAACTGGTAAAGTATCTTTAAAATACTGTGTGCCAACAGTTGCGAATCTCGTATAAAAGGATTCTGATGCAATTATGGCACATATGAATAAATAGAGATAATAAGCTTTCGGATGTACTCTCAAGGTAAGGGAAATGAAGTATGGATTAGGTGTAATAGAGAAATAAGTATTGGAACGTGCTTAGTTCCTCCACTATTGGGTCTTTTACCTTATCTCCAATATCGAAAATATGTAACAAGTTTTAATCGATAGAAAAATATCCAGCTTTTTACGCTAGCCATAAATTTTCAAGGGGTGAATCGAATTTGACATATGCTGTGTACATAATTTTTTATCGGAATGTCTTAGTAGCCATGAATTAGTTGTCGATCTGTTATATTTTTATGTTGTGAAAAATAGGTGCGATGTAGTTAAATGTTTGGAGTTTTATATAGGTATTTTTATTTATTCTGATAGGAATCTAATTTTATATTATTTTTAGGACTGGCTTTTATTATGCAGGGCAAACGATCGTCCGTTTATTTCACAGCACGTTCCAATCAATGGCATTTTAGCGGACGTTCCGAATGATAGTGTACCAAAGGATATTTCAAAATCACAACGTGCGCTTTTTGAAGACTTTTTCAAGAATCCAAGAGAAAGTGTTGTAAACAAAAGTAAAATTATCTCCTGTGGATGGTATTTTTTAAATTTCTGGAATAACGAAAATGTAATTATTAAACCTGTTAAAAATCCATTTGCAGAATGATATGAATAAGTAAATAAACCGTTTTCACTGATAGACAGCCGATGACCAACAACGGTCAAAATTTAGTAATTGGAGTAGCTTCACCCTCATAGATAATAGGAAAAGCTTAACCCGTTTAGTTATGTACCAATTTTGATTTACCTCGGATTTTTATTCGATTTGATTAAGACAAAAAACGCGTTACTTTAAGCCAAAAGAGCCCCGCATTATAGATTTAAACTACGTGAAACTTATTTATTTATTCTTGTCTTCGTCTCGAATTTATAAATTCCACAGACTGATTTCTATACTAAGTTTCTAATTCTACTTTTAAACACGGACTTTGACACATTAAAATCAAAAACATCACTAACATTATTAAAAAGTCTAACACAATTGTCAAGTGGGTTGTTATAACCGTAGGTAGTTCTATGTCTTCTAACAAGGAAAAGGTCTCTCACGCGGAGCTGACGAGAAGGTGCATAAAAATTGATGTTTCTCAAGAGTGAAGGGCTATCTACGTTATTCACGATGAGATCAAACATGAAAAGTCTAGCAAGTTTTTTTCGTCTCAAATCTAATGTTTCTAAATCGATTAATCTGCAACGGTTGCAATAGTCTGGAAGATTAGATGGGTCGTTCCATGGAAGCTGTCGAAGTGCGTATCGTACGAAGCTGCGTTGAACCCTCTCCATACGAATGATTTGAGTTGTGTGATGGGGTGACCATACACACACTGCGTATTCCATTATGCTACGAACGATCGAGCAGTATAAAGCCTTCAGAGCGTGAACATCCGTGAAACCGTATGTGTTGCGACGAATAAATCCCAGTGCCGCGAATGCTTTTGCTGTTGTCGTACTAACGTGCTCATTGAATCTAAGTTTATTGTCTATAATTACACCCAAATCACGGATAGTTTGAACTCGATCCAGGGCAACCGAGTTGACGCAATATTCAAACTCAGTTTGAAATTGGCGGCGTGAAAACGAAATAACCTTACATTTGCCAACGTTCAGTTCCATTCCATTTCGATGCACCATAGCTGAAGCTCGTCAATATCAGCTTGAAGGGCACAGCAGTCAAGATACGATGAGATTACTTTGTAAATTTTGAGATCATCGGCATAGAGCAACAGATGCGATTTTAAACGGTAGCACAAATCGTTCACGAAGAGAATGAACAACAAAGGTCCCAGAACGCTGCCTTGAGGGACGCCTGATGTGATGGCAATAGTGCGAGAACGTGATCCATTTATGTTGACAAACGCCTTTCTTCCACTCAGATAAGACTGTAGCCATCCAGTGAGCCATTCGGGTAATCCAAGGTGTCGGAATTTGGCTATTGCGAGATCATGAGGAACCTTGTCGAACGCCTTCGAAAAATCAAAATATATGGCATCCACTTGTCGACGACTTTCAATTTCCGTAGAGAGATTATTCACAAAGGTCATTAGATTGGTTGTTGTCGAGCGCTTTTTAACAAAACCGTGCTGCATATCTGATATCAGCGGAAGAGAAGCTGTATACAAAACGCTGTGAACCAGACCTTCAAACACCTTGGCCAGGCAACATAATATCGAAATACCTCTATAGTTTTCCACAGCATGATTATCACCAGCCGAAAATGAAAACTATGATGCTGCACTCGGAAGACCATGTAATGTGCAATAGCAGCTTATAAATGTTTTCATGTCTCCTGAACGAGATATCCGAAGACATCATGTAGAAATTTCACAATGCCATAACTATTATATTATTCACACCACATGTTGAATAAATGAAAATCGAAAAGATTCATCCAGAAGCGATTTTAGGTACCACGAGAGCGTTTACGAGCTTGAATTCCACCTAAAAAAAGTCAGCATTAAAATATGTTTTGATGAGAAATATTACTCTGTTCGTTCCGGTATAACACTCCAATCGCTAGCAAAATTATGACAAATCAATGTTTTCATAGAAAATTTCAACTTCATAGATTGCTAAGACCCATCTATAAAAATTATAGTGGACACACCATATGTCAAAAGGGGTGATGCAAAGCATTATGGCATCATCGAGTAAAAAGCTGGATATAAAGCTCTTTTAGTGGAATGTATTCAACCGTCCAAGACGAATTAAGAACTCTCCATTTATAATATTGTACCAATCGTAGTTGAAAACATAGACTTCTTCTTCTGCTTCTTTTAGGTATTACATCCTCCACTGAGACATTGCAGTCTCGCAGCTTAGTTTTCATTCTGCACTTCTACAGTTATTAAATGCGAAGTTTCTAAGCCAATTTTGCATTCGTATATCATCAAACACGATGATACTTTTATGCCCAGGGAAGTCTAGACAATTTCCAACCCGAAAATTTCCTAGACCGGGCCGGAAATCGAACCCTGCCACCTTCAGCATCGTCTTTCTTTGTAGCCGCGCATTTGTCCGCACGGCTAAGAAGAGCAAGATAGACCAAATGATCTTATCTCCAAAACGATTAGGAGAGCCTAGAACATATGATTTTGACGTAATGAAATCGTAGAATATACGCATGGGCCTTAGGAACTTACATGGACATGATGACTTGCTTTCGTTTCTGCACCAGGCATTTGTAGTTATAGCCGAAATAATAAAAAAAATCGATTGCGCATTGCCCCAAATGAGTCAAAACATTTGTTTTACCTTTAGTTTATGTATCCTGACAAACGGAAAATAATGGGACTATATTCTCCATCATTGCAATAATTTGCAACTAAATCGGCATCTTCCGTTGGTCATGTATATACCCGATTCTGTTTTTACACGCCCGTGTAAAAAAATCTCATACATAATTTTTGCAAAGTTGTTCCATTTTGCATGATTCATCGAGAAATTATAAAACTTTTTTTACACGGATTTTCGATTTTTTTTTACACCGGGGATGCGTTCCGTGTAAAAAAAGGTTTCAGTTCAAAATTTGAAAATCCGTGTAAAATTTTTTATAATTTCTCGACGATTCATGGAAAATGGAGCAACTTTGCAAAAATTTTGTATGGGATTTTTTTTACACGGCCGTGTAAAAAAATTCGTGTAGAAACAGAATCGGGTGTATATCATTTTGGGAAAAAGCTGCAGAGCACAACCACAATTCAATCTGGCAGCTCTGTACGCTTTTCCCAGCCACCCCTTCTATCATGCTCGTTCCTGATAGCACCGGGCAAGGGACAGCGAAACATATGCTCAATTTTTTACCATTCTTTTTCAACGGTTTTTCCCCCTATGTAAATGCATTATCGAACGTGCTACGCACCGCAGCACCTTGTGTTCGATCGCATCGTGCATGTTGGCATATTTATATGTTTCCTTTTCATCCTTATGGCTCCTAAACAAGAAGGGATGACGCCTGGCACACGCCGCCTGATTGCCGAGTGTGAGCAGGTTTGATTCGGCGCAGCCGGCTTCGAAGTGATCACTTCAGGTAGTGCCGTTCGCGAGGCAACACGTGCATCTTCCGAGTTCCCGAGTTGAGTTGCGGTGTGTTCTGATCGAGATACTGAGTTGCAAATTTCAAGTGTTGGAAGATTCCGGAAAGCTTCCGTACGACGACCATGTGACGGTTTCAACCAAAATACAAAAACAGCTAACAGCCAAATTAAGTGTTAAGTGCCGATATGCCAAAAACTTTCCCAAAGAGTTCGAAGAACGATGATCTCGCAGAGTGTCGTCCCCAAGTTGGTGAACGATCCAAAGTGAAACGTAGACATAGTGAACTGGAACCAAATAGCGCAGGGGAGGATGGATCTTCCCGCGCCACCAAGCGACCAAATCGTACCGAGTTAACGAACCAAAGAGTGTACCAACGGTCAGCGGTTGATGCGGGTGAAGCAACTCCTTCGCCTCCACCGGCGTCCCCGCCAAGAGCAGATTTTCTGCTGCAGGCGCTGCAGAGGATTCAGGAGCTTCAAGACGAGATCGACTTCCTGGAGAACGATCCGTACGCAGAGGATGCGGACAGTTCCGAGAACGATGAGGAATATCTTGACCCCCAAGTGGCCGCGGAGGCGATTGTAGTGGGACATCAGGCGGAAGCGCTGGGATTCGCCGTTTGCGTGAGGGAAACGATGGCTTTCCTCGAGCGTGAAGGGGTCCCAGCGGACAGCCCAATGATGGTGAATCTGCGAAGTCGACTCGTCGGCAGGTGTGAACAAAATTTGTCTTGTTGAAGGGATAGACAGGTGTGGGAAGGGGAGGGGGAGTGAATCTAGTCCAAAGGGAGCACAAATCCAGGGTTTATCAAGTCCGATGGTGATTTACTAATTACCGGAGGAAGTTTCTAGTCAAATAGATTTAAGCAGAAATATAACGATTAGCTTTGTAAGACACCAAAGTAAATGGATCCACAGCCAAAAAATAAAACATAAGAAAGTATACAACATGGTTAAATTTTATTCAGAGAATGCCTCTCTTTCGAACAATGTTTACTTTCCCTTGGGCTCTGGTACACGACGGTGAACAAGTCTCATTTAGAAACTTACATCAATCTAATTATAGTACAAGGAAGTTTTAAAATAACCATCTCCTCATGTCTCGCTTCCTTCTGCTGTTGGTCCCATGTATGCTGCTGCGACTCGTCTAATGTAGCGTGTGTAATCGGAAAAGGATGTGCATAATGTATCATGATCCGGTGTGCTCTGGAAAAGCACTGTCGTCGGTGGAAAGCGGTCCATGTTTTCACCCTCATGCCACCATATGTCTGTACATGTTTCACACTTTACAGAATGCTTCCTATCTGATATCAGAATAGCTCCAAATGGATGTTGGCTTTGGCGTTCGTTCAATTTTGCTGCATGTGAAAAATTAATTTCGGTAATTCAATTTTTCACCTGCTCCCTTCTGGATAACGTTACTTAGCCGTGGTTTCTCGGAACGAGATTCTGTATGACTGTATACAGGGAACAAAAACTAAATAAATACATGTTCGGATGTGGAAGCGGAAATATGATGTCTTGAAGGGTCGTAGTTGTCTCCTACAAATTTAAAATGCATTTTTATTCTATTTGTTTGCGTTAACTACAACAAGAAACAATATATTGATATTGAATGCTACATTTAACTTTCTAATAAGAGTAATGTCCTTTTATATTTGTTGTTCCATAAATGATAGATTTTTTGCATTTTGCGGCTAACTTGAAATACTTATTTGTTGAGTGAGTCTTAGTCATAGCATCAGAGGACTGTTTTAAAATAATTGGAACAATTTTGAAAGTTTCTGAACAATTTTGCCCCATTCAGAATTTGCCTTGGATCCTTATTTTCTCAGGGAAGTGGACAATTTTGGAATAGTTCTGAAACCATGTTGGGACTTCATGATGTAAACAAGTAAGTCCCAGTGAACTACATATTGTATAATAAACTTTAAACAAAATCGCATTTGTGTAAGTCAAATCAGATGAAGAATCAGAAGGAATAAATTTTGGCTGTTACGCCCTTTACAAATTTTGATCTAGAAAGGTTCGGCCGACAATGTCCATGTCAGCCGGGAAATATCATTCACTAATAGTGACAGACGACCGAAGATGATCTGGGATCTCACTTTGTAGGCGGTATTGAGGATGGTTATCGCTCGAGAGTTCTCACACTCCAGCTTGTCACCTTTCTTGTAGATGGTGCCTATAATCCCTTCCTTCCACTTCCGGTAGCTGTTAAGTTACTTAGATTCTGACTATCAGTTTGTGCAGGCAATGGCCAGCTTTTCCGGGTGAGTAGCCATCGGGAAAGTAAGTGCAGTACGTGTGTTATTCGTCCCGAGCAGAAGAAAACAATATCTTTTTGATATTTGGCGGATAATGCGGCGCTTATTGTATTGCGCATTGATACAGTTGACAAGTGTGCTCTTCTATAACTTGCAGTAGTTATCGGGCAAGTAAAAGTACTCCCTAGTAACATTTTGGTTTTATACTGGTTTTATAACACTCTTGTAGAGTAAATAATGGTCTTCAAGAGCGTTATAAAACTTAAAATGTTACTTTGGCTGAGTGCTGCACGTCGATTCGGTCGCCAGAAACGCGATTCTTCACAGTTTACATATGCCACCGGGCGGGCAGCAGGGACTATGTCCAAGGGCTTGACGATCCCTCCCCAGGCCATCTGCGAGTTGTGGGGCTTGCCTAGGGTGTGGTGGGGTTTAACAGTGGGCCCTGTTAAATTCCTATAAAAAGTTGAATGTATCCGCAAGTAGGCCCCACCAAAGCGACCGTGCGCCACTCAAAGCGCACAAGCCCAAGTCCTGGTGTTAGGTGGGACGCTAAACAGCCCTGACACGACGGTCCTCCGAAGAGACAGGAGGTTTGCGCAGGCCCAATAAGCCGCCTGGAAAACCAATAATTACGAACAATATAAGAGATAATGCGACTCCATATAATCGGCAAAGACCTAGGCGACGAATAAAGGATCACGATTGGAAGCTTGGAACATGGAACTGCAAGTCGCTAGGTTGTGACAGGATGATCTACGATGAATTACATCCCCGCAACTTGGCGCTGCAGGAGATTTGCTGGACAGGACATAAAGTGTGGAAGAGCGGGCATCGAGCGGCTACCTTCTACCAAAGCTACGGCTACCTTCGCCAACGCATGATTGGGTGGCAGCCAATCAACGCAAGGATGTGCAAGCTGAGGATTAAATGTCGTTTCTTCAACTATAGCATCATCAACGTGCACTGCCCACAGGAAGGGAGACCCGACGACGAGAAAGAAGCGTTCTACGCACAGCTGGAGCAGACATACGACGGATGCCCACTGCTGGACGTCAAAATCGTCATCAGTGACATTAACGCACAGGTAAGAAGGGAGGAAATGTATAGACCGGTCATCGGACCGGATAGTCTGCACACCGTATCGAATGACAACGGCCGCGGAATGGTAGCCCGAAGCACCTTCTTTCCCCGCAAAAATATCCACAAGGCCACATGGAGATCACCTAACCAAGAAACGGAAAACCAAATTGACCACGTTCTAATCGACGGTAAATTCTTCTCCGACATCACGAACGTTCGCACTTGCCGCAGTGCGAATATTGAATCCGACCACTACCTCGTTGCAGTATGCCTGCGCTCAAAACTCTCGACGGTGTACAACACGCGTCGAAGTCGGACGCCGCGGCTTAACATTGGGCGGCTACAAGACGGTAGACTAGCCCAAAAATACGCGCAGCAGCTGGAACTGGCACTCCCAACGGAAGAGCAGCTAGGCGCAGCGTCTCTTGAAGATGGCTGGAGAGATATTCGATCGCCCATTGGTAGCACCGCAACCGCTGCACTTGGCACGGTGCCCCCGGATCAGAGAAACGACTGGTATGACGGCGAATGTGAGCAGTTAGTACAAGAGAAGAATGCAGCATAGGCGAGATTGCTGCAACACCGCACGAGGGCTAACGAGGCACGATATAAACAGGCGCAAAACAGACAAAACTCGATTTTCCGGAGGAAAAAGCGTCAGCAGGAAGATCGAGACCGTGAAGAGACGGAGCAACTGTACCGCGCTAATAACACACGAAAGTTCTATGAGAAGTTGAACCGTTCACGTAAGGGCCACGTGCCACAGCCTGATATGTGTAAGGACATAAACGGGAACCTTCTTACGAACGAGCGTGAGGTAATCCAAAGGTGGCGGCAGCACTATGAAGAGCACCTGAATGGCGATGTGGCAGACGAAGATGGCGGTATGGTGATGGACCTAGGGGAACGCGCGCAGGACATAATTCTACAGGCTCCGGATCTCCAGGAAATCCAGGAGGGGATTGGCCGGCTGAAGAACAACAAAGTCCCTGAGGTTGTCCAACTACCAGGAGAGCTATTTAAACACGGTGGTGAGGCACTAGCTAGAGCGCTGAACTGGGTCGTTACCAAGATTTGGGAGGAGGAAGTTTTGCCGCAGGAGTGGATGGAAGATGTCGTGTGTCCCATCTACAAAAAGGGCGATAAACTGGATTGTAGCAACTACCGCGCAATCACATTGCTGAACGCCGCCTACAAGGTACTCTCCCAAATTTTATGCCGTCGACTAGCACCAATTGCAAGGGAGTTCGTGAGGCAGTACCAGGCGGGTTTTATGGGCGAACGCTCCACCACGGACCAGGTGTTCGCCATTCGCCAAGTACTGCAGAAATGCCGCGAATACAACGTGCCCACACATCATCTATTCATCGACTTCAAAGCCGCATATGATACAATCGATCGGGACCAGCTATGGCAGCTAATGCACGAACACGGATTTCCGGATAAACTGACACGGCTGATCAAAGCGACGATGGATCGGGTGATGTGCGTAGTTCGAGTTTCAGGGGCATTCTCGAGTCCCTTCGAAACCCGCAGAGGGTTACGGCAAGGTGATGGTCTTTCGTGTCTGCTATTCAACATCGCTTTGGAAGGGGTAATACGAAGAGCAGGGATTAACACGAGTGGTACAATTTTCAATAAGTCCGTCCAGCTATTTGGCTTCGCCGACGACATAGATATTATTCGGCTTTCGTCGGCTAGAGATATTCGGCTTCTCTGCATAACTAGGCTGCACATGTTCGGGTTCGCTATGATTGCTGCCTTGAGCGGTGTTCGAAACGCTTGATGGAGCTTTACTCGAGGCCTGGGAATCAAACACCGCGAGTAACTCTTCGTTCATCACCACACCGTCTGGTGCATGAGGCCAGGGATGAGTGGGACGGGACGGGAAGGGTACCTCGATAATCCTAGCCAACCTATCCGGAGACCGCTTGGGGGGTGAATAGGCCGTTCTGGTCTTGGCTATTACAATCCCTCGCTCAGGTTGTCGAAACATGCTCCCTTGCTTCTCTAAATGGCCTTGTTGAGAGCCAATTTCGCAACACGAAACACTTCACGCTTCACTTCACACCCCACTCCTACCTCCTCGGTGCGGGCATGTTGCATCCTTCGTCTAGCATTAAGGCAGGCTAATCGAAGAGATGCTATCTTGGCACTCCATCAATTTATCGGGCGGCTGCCATTTCTCGGCATGGTGACGTCACACGCGCCTGATAGGACAGTTACCAGCGCATCCTCGCTAAGACTGCCAGTGTTAGCTGCCAGTCCAGGGCCGCGATGAAAACTATGGATGGATCCTGTACACCTCCGGTGGTGCAAAGGGCCGACTTGAAAGATTTCCATCCTGAGCGTTGCCTGGCTATCGCTTTAACCTGGTGCCAGGTTAGATTTCAGTTGACTTCTTTTATTTCTTTGTTGAAGCTTCGTTGCCATGAGCCTCTGGATCTGTCTCTGCTGCGTAGTTCCGCTGGGTTCCAGTCTAATGCTTGTTTACAGATTTCGTCTCCGCCCCTAACGTAGAGTGTGGCCGACCCAGTCCCACTTCCGATCCCGAATTTCTGTCGCTATCGGCCTCTGGTGACAACGACAATGGAGCTCGTTGTTTGAGATCCAGTTGTGAGGCCACCAGGCCCGAATTATATATATACACTGGTTGCCCGGCTACTGTGAAACTGGAAGGAGTTACCGTGTTTACATCCAACGATTTGGTTTTGTTGACGTTGATGACTAAACCTGCCGAGGAGGAGCGCTCGGCAAGGTCGTTGAGCTTACTCTGCATATGAGAGCGCCGTTGCGCAAGGAGTGCAACGTCATCAGCCAACAGTGTTGGTAAAAACTCAAAATCTCAAAACTCATGGATGATTTAAATCAAGCGTGAGTTGAAACGCACCCAACTCAGCACCTAAAAACTCATGGATGAGTTGAATCATCCATTTGAATCATCGTAGGTTTTCTTTTGTTCTCCTTCGTTAAAAACAGTGAATTGACGTTTGTCGCATAAAATATTAGACACTCTTTTATGTATAAGCAATAAATTGCCCCCAAATTAATTTTAAATGCGTTTTTAGACCAAAATGATTTTTTGGCAAATGAGTGAAATGATGCGTTTTAGCATGAAAAATTCAAGCGTGATGCATTGCTTTAAAATCGCAGGCGATTTCGTTCGCACGGGAGCGCTCGTTGATTGAGATTTATGAGTGATTTTACCAACACTGTCAGCCAATTCGAAGTCGTTTAGGTGCTCCATGGTTATAGGCTGCCATAACAGCCCGCGGTTTGGTTCACGGTCAATCGCATCTACCAGAATCTCATCGATTACGATGAGGAACAGTAACGGTGATAGAATACATCCTTGCTTCACACCAGCTATGACCCGGATAGGGTCGGACAGGACCCCATTGTGCAGCACTCTACACGAAAAGGCCTCGTATTGTGCCTCGATGAGGCCGATGATTTTCTCAGGAACCCCCTTGTTGATATTAAAGTGAATTGCTAAATGATCACTATTGGTGTAGCCCTCATCCATCCTCCAGTCCATGTATATTGCCAGACCAGGACTGATAAACGTTACGTTAATACAGGACTCGATCCCAATCCTACGGAATGTGCTAGTGCAGCGGTTCTCAACCTTTTTCTTGGGAGGTACCCCTTCGAACTTTTGCATTACCCCTCTTGAAAGTAAGCTTCCAAGCCTCTTGAAAGAATAATTCCGAGCCCTTTGAAAGGAGGCTTCCGAGCTCCAAATCTCTTGAAAGTAGGAGTTCTAAATCTCTTGAAAGTAGGCTTCCACACCTCTTGATAAGAGGCTTCTGAGCCTCTTGTAGAGAGACTTTCAAGCCTCTTGAATGACGGTTTTCGAGCCACTTAAAAGGAGGCTCCCTTTGCACCTTGAAAGGACGCTTCTGAAGGGAGGTTTCCAAGCATCATGAAAGGAGGTTTCCGAGCTTTTTGGAAGGAGGCTTCCGAGCTTCTTGGAAGAAGGCTTCCGAGCCTCTTGAAAGGAGGCTTCCAAGCTACGGATTTTTTTAAAGAAGGCTTTTGTACATCTTGAAAGGAGATTGCTTGGGAGAAGGCTTCCGATAAGCATAGAAGGTTGCTTCTAATCCACTTGTATCGAAGCAACCGGGGTCTCCAGATAGCCTTGGGTGCAAAGGCGTAGGATTACCAGGATTCAACTGGCTTTGATTTACTGATCGCCATGCATATTATGTACAAGAAAAAAAATTTAAAAATACACAATTATCAAAACTTTATCAATTAGTTTCGATTGGAATTGTAATACGTCTGCCATTACGCATTTTTGTCCTAGGTACCCCCTAGGGCCAGCGAAGGTACCCCCAGGGGTACATGTACCCCAGGTTGAGAACCGCTGTGCTAGTGGAACCATTATTGACTGGCACTGCGTTAAAGTTTCTCGCTATGACGGCGTGAAAATTTGAAAAATCGGTATATTTTATCTTATAACCGCTGTATCTCAGAGACGGTAGCACTTAGAAAAAAAAAATGGTGTGCACTTTTTCCATTGGAAATTTTACGTACTTTCATAAAATCGAGTCGATAAAAACGTAAAAAAAATATTGCGACCATTTTTGGAAAACCAACTTATTTAAAAAATATAACTTTTTTGTTCATCATTTCTCCGTTATGATCCATAGTGCAAAAAAGTACATATATTATATGCTACAACTTATCAATAAATAAAAAATATTGAAAAAATCGTTTTTGAGAAAATCGATTTTGAAGTTTTATTTTCAGAGATTCAACAATTTTTTTTTCACAGTGTATATTTTTTACACATAGTCCCAATGGTTCCCTAAAACATTGCCGAGGACACCAAAATGATGAGACAAGCCGTTTTCAAATTGTATATTTTTGAAAGTGGTCAAGGTGTTTTTGCTTAGGCCCTTGCTAAAGTTAAGCTAGAGTCAAAATGGCAAATTATGGTTTTTGACATTAAAGAATGTATATGCAAAATTTCAGGGAAATTAAAAAATACAAACATAAATCGACCTTCGATTGCACAGAGAATTGCTAAGGCTTTGGTCCGATTCGCGAATTAAAATAAAATTAAACTCAAAAGTGACATTTCGGAAATTATGAAATCCTCCGCTCGTAGGAATGGCTGGTGCTACCCAGCAAGACCAACAAAACATCTATCAAAAATGATTCAATATCTGTCAAAAGTAATCTTGCTCTGCGAGCAGGGTTATTTGGAAATTTTCAAACTGTCACTTTTAAGTTTAATTCGGTTTTAATTCACGAATCGGACCAAGGATGTTATCGATCATTTAGTAATCTGTCTTCGATCACTTAGTAGTTTTTCAATAACTTATTCCAGAGGCTAAATTTCAAAATGTGTTGTAAGGTGGACTTCTAGTGCAAAGGTTTATCTACAACTCTACCTAACAGTTCGTTGTTTGAATTTCACTAATAACGGAGCTATAGAGCTAGTAGCAATATCTTAGACTAAATGATTGCATATTTTGTTATCTTTTAGTATAAGTATAGCAACTAGCACCGTAATTCCTTTAGCAGTGGAATTCGAACATCGACCTGTTAAGGAGAGTTGTAGGAAAACCTTCGCACTAAAAGTCCACCATACAACACATTTTGAAATTTGGGGCCCTCCTTAGCCGTGCGGTAAGACGCGCGGCTACAAAGCAAGACCATGCTGAGGGTGGCTGGGTTCGATTCCCGGTGCCGGTCTAGACAATTTTCGGATTGGAAATTGTCTCGACTTCCCTGGGTATAAAAGTATCATCGTGCTAGCCTCATGAAATACGAATGCAAAAATGGTAACCTGGCTTAGAAACCTCGCAGTTAATAACTGTGGAAGTGCTTAATGAACACTAAGCAGCGAGGCGGCTCTGTCCCAGTGTGGGGATGTAATGCCAATTAGAAGAAGAGAAGACATTTTGAAATTTAGCCTCTGGAATGAGTTATTGACAAACTACTAAATGATCGATCGCAGATTACTAAATGATCGATAACATCCTTGAATCGGACTAAAGCCTAAGAATAAGAATAATGTTGACAGATATCGAATACATTTTGATAGATGTTTTGTTTATATTGCTGGGTAGCACCATCCATTATTTTGACCGGGTGATTTATCGAGTTCGCAAGCGGAAGGCAGAACATCAGTAAGGAACTGAGGCTTTGGTCCGAGTCGCGAATTGAAATCAAATTAAACTTAAAAGTGACACTTCGGAAATTATGAAAGCCCCCGTTCATAAGAATGGCTGGTGCTACCCAGCAAGACCAACAAAACATCTATCAAAAATGATTCAATATCTGTCAAAAATAATCTTGCTCTGCGATCAGGGTTATTTGGAAATTATTGAACTGTCATTTTTAAGTTTAATTTGATTTTAATTCGCGAATCGGTCCAAAGCCTGAAACAGAACCCTCTGGTGTTCGAGTCGTAAGACAAGAGTAGGACGCTTTTATCAGCCACCCGGGAGAAGCGAGAAGGCCGTCAAAGGTGCCACAACTGAGGCCTTCTCCTTCCTTGGAACGGTTAAGGCAGCAAACCGGCGAAGGTGCTCAGAGAAAAGCCAAACAGTAGGCCAAACGTCGTCCTGACGGAGCAGATCGGGATGTAGTGATGCCCGAAGGGCGTTGACACGAGAAGGCGATTTCTAGGCCCAAAAAAGCGAAAAGCACCAACCAGACGCAAGTCGCCGGGCCACAAGAGGGTACCTGCCGGCCAGTGCAATCGGCACAAGGGACCGAAAATACTTGGCAGCTGGTCAGTAGCTCAAAACGGAAGTTGAGCGCATCTCGACCCGCAAAGAAAGTTAAGGACAGAGTAGAGGCCTTGGTGGTCAAAACTGATAAGAATAAGTACGCCGATATCGATGCAGGCGACCGAAAAGCTTTCGGCGCTGGAACAGGGCCCGCGAAGCGTCAGACGCATCAAGACTGGTGAAATGATCTTGGTACTGAAACGTGGAGCGGAAGCTAGCGGGACGACTGACCCAAAAGAGATCTTGGGTGACGGTGCCGAGGTGAGGTCGTTGGGGACGAAAGCTACCTTCCAGTGCAAGCATCTGGATGAGGTCACGAACGCGGACGACGTCGTCTCTGTCGTCAGAGAGCAGTGCGGTACCTAGGTCGTCTATTTCGCACGAGGGATGTTGAAATCGGCTGGTCAGTAAGCCCAGTAAGCAAACTGGACAGGTACTATGGTGCGTAGAGTCGGGACATAAGCCCTACGACTTTAAGGGCCCAGACCGTAGCAACCTGTGTCATCATTATGGTTGGGAAGGGCACAAGGCGCAGGAATGCGATAAGTCACCAAAGTATCCATAAAACAAGAAGAAGCTATGCAAGCAACATACTCGAATCTTAACCACTGTGCATCTGTCCAGCAGCTGCTGTGGCAGTCGGTCTCGGAGTCGAGGACCGATGTCGCTCTCCTGTCCGACCAGTACAACGTCTTGGGTCGTTATTTACGTGGCTATTTTCACTCGGAATAGATTCCATGTACCACAAGGAGCAAGCAATTTATTTGACAGGTCGACAGACCTTTGGTTACACGTGTAGATCTAAAAGCCTTACTTAAGGATTTTTTTGGATAGCCAAAAAGTTATTCTTCATACACATTCTATACTATGTACCACAAAGAGCATGCTCCATATTTGAGTTAGGTCGACAGACCTTCGGTTACGCGTGTAGAATACTTTGTGGCTGACAAGCACAATGTCTAGAAAAGTCAAGAAAATGTTCAATCCGATCGGACCAGGAGACGAACCCGTTACCTTAGGCTTGGTGATTCTTTGCCTTTAATAATGAGGCTATCTGAGGAGAAATAATCTTATAGTTTATTATTTCGACAAGAAAAAATGCCCTTTTTATTGCATTCCGCATTCAACCGACAATTTCGTTATCAGCGTAAATACCGGAGGCCCAATAGATTGAAATAATACTTTGTATAGATTTGTCCAAATAAAGCGAACTCACTAAAAAGAAAGTTCTGCTGTCCGATCCTTGTCGCAATCGTACGTGCACGTCACCGAATGATAGCGTTTCATTCACAACTCACTTTGGCATGCTTCCTTCCTTCCTTCGCCCAAAAGAAACTTTTGTTCCTATCTATTTGTTGCTTTTTTGTTGTTGGAAATCCCTTCTCCCTCGCCACATTCAAATTCCAATCCGAGGTGCACATTTTGATTCCAGTTCACCCTCGTTCGTGCGTTTGCTTCCATGCTGCGCCCTCTAAAACCATTTAAAGCTGAAGCGATTCAACATATTTTTTCCAATTGTGGCTCTTTCCCTCCGCATTCGCCGATGCAGCACGACCAGCAGCAGCCATGTGTCAACCGTATGCTGGCGATGTTGAGTCCGTTCCCGTTGCGTGGCGTTAGGAGTAGAAGTTCCAGACTTATTAATAATTCCCTTAACAACCACCC
Source organism: Armigeres subalbatus (assembly GCF_024139115.2). NCBI lineage: Eukaryota > Metazoa > Arthropoda > Insecta > Diptera > Culicidae > Armigeres > Armigeres subalbatus. The sequence continues at coordinate 94,124,417 of NC_085141.1, forward strand.
CTGCCGACCGGGGGGAAAAGGAAACGAAAAAGGACTCGAAAAAAGAATGAACCCATATCGTTCGGCCGAGAATGTCAGTCAGTCAGTCAGCTGAAACGTTCGACTGACGGCGCCCTTGCCGACAGTTCTATTTCAGTCCCCAAAGTGATAAAGTCGTTGCACCTAGTCCAGCTGATTCGTCGTTAGCAACCATTAGGCAAAAAGCTGTGTTAAAGTTTGGGATTAAATTTCCTGTCAAACGTTTCGGTAATCGTTAAGCGTGAAAGCTCGCGCAAAATGATACCGCCATCACCATCGGATTCGATTGCGAGCCTGAACCCCACCGTCCAGCACCAACAGACCCATCCCGTAGCACCTCAGCACCAGAGTGTCCTGTTGGCCTATCAGATGCACGACCGGCTGCGAAGGATGTCCGACGATCGCAAATTGAATCTCTCGGCCGAGGATGTGCTAATTAGTGCCTATCTGGGGCGCAATTTGGTGTACCGGCGTCGGAGTGATAGCGAAGATGATTCCGATAGTGGCGGAAAGCTGAACGATATCGGCGTGGGAGTCAATCGCAGGGAAACCGCAGCCTAACTTACGGCGAATCTGCTCTGGGGAGTAATGAATTCATATTTTCCGCTGTGCCATCGTCATTAGCCATCATATCGATAATTGAATCACAGAGAACAGACATAGAAACTTATTTTATTATTCTCAAGTCTTGTTTCTGATACTAACGTAATTCAATTGTTCACCGCTGATGAAACTTTCTGCTTGAAAGCGTGTAGGTTGGAACATATTATGTTTTGAAATCTCATACAGCTTTCCGAAGAAAATCTGTTCCAGCTATTCTCTGTGATTAAATGGCTTTTATATCGGGCGGACAATGCCGTTCCAAAGAAAGTGTGGAAAATGTTTCTCGCGTGGAAGACGCCTACATCTGGCAGAAGTGCGTAGGACTGAACGGTAGGATTCTTCTAGTCATAAAGCTGCATTCTGTAGAAGGAATCATAAGTAGAAAAAATGCTGAATGCAAAGTCGATACCAAAGAATATATTTTTCTAGAGTTGCACATTATTTCACGAATAAGTTTTAATGTGCATATTTAAGTAGCATGAATATAGAATTGTGTTTTGGATTAGAGAAATAGGCGCTCATAAATTTATTTTCAAAAACTATCAAAATATCCAGCAAGAAAATGTGGGAAGCCGTATTAGGCTTCTTAGTTAGAGCATCATTCAAAGGTTAATCACATATGTCAAGGGTACGCGTATTAACAAGGAAGCGATATACAGTGAAATTTTTTTGCGACACAGATATCATAAAATCAAAATATTATTGATAGCCACGGCATCAATATTTGAGCAGCGCCTAACACGTGGTGAAGGGTTTGTGTTTTTCCTTTTGGTTTTATTTCTTAATAGGGGTTTTAAATCAAATTTATTGCTTTTATAATACTCAATCAGATCGTGTTTGTTCATATCATATGCATCATAGTACATCATTTGAATCGAAGGATATTGGTTTATTTTTTATCCGAAAGTCTTGTGACAATTTCGAAATCTCCATATTTTAAATCGTTCGTTTAAATGACTCATTTGTCGCTCAGTGCCACGGAGGAGATCTTGATTCTTTTACACGCGGTTAGTTTAGGACAAACGAAAGACACGCGATAATACAATAGGAATAGAAGGAAAATCGTGATGTCCGAGTTTTAAACGTTTCAGATAGGAATAGGGGGTGCTGTCAAAAAGTTGTTCATCCTGTTCATTCTTTAAAATGATAAATTATCTGAAATCTGAACATGTTTTAAATGAATAAAGTAATTTATCACATAGAACTGAATTCGATTTACGGTACATTCAACGGTAAACATCAATACAGGCCGGACTCGATTATCCGGAGTGTTGAAAATATTTTCACTGCGGATAATCGAACCCTCCAATCGAGCCATTTTTTGTTTTTGCTCAAATAATTTTTATTTTGGTTATATAACATCTAATGAAATATCCCGTTGATTCGTTCATGGATTCTGACTACCGTTAGAGGTCAGCGCCGATCCGAAAATCGTTGGCAGCAACATTTATCATAATTTTGGTCGGCGATGGCTTGGCGATTTTTTTATTAAGTTCGTAACGCAAAGTTTTTTTTAGGATATTTTAACACATTAACGAGAGAATCCTTTCAATTTCCCCGGAAAAATCTAATGAGCTGTCCCAGGAGATTCTTCCAAGTTTTTCGAATTTTCAACAGGAACTGCTCTGAAGTTTTCACGGGAATGTCTTTGAAATTTTCACGGGAAATTGTTTAGGAGTTTGCCTATGACCGGGCATGCATGCTTCGAATTTAACAGAATTTCCTTGGGACTTTTTTCAACTGGATTTTTTAAGGATTTTTTTTGGATTTCTACGTAAAATGCTTTATGTTGTCTATTATTATTTTCGAAAATTCTACGAGAAAATTTTCAAAAGACCAAAGGTCGTTTGGTAGAAAGTCATTTGACCGTATACCACATGGCCGAATAATACGTCAAGCCGAAAGCTATCTAGCCGAATTCCATTTGTCCGATACGGTTATTATGTGGAAAATGGTTTGGAAGTACGACCAAACTAGTCATTTGGCCGATCAACGTATGCCCTAACAGGTCGTTTGGTCTAATAGGCCTTGTCATTGAAAATTTCATTTGACCGAAACGGTAGTTTATTTAGCAGGAAGGGCAATTTAACCGACAATGTTATTCGGCTGATTAGATTATACGGCGAAAAACGTCGACCCGTTCAGCCAAACGCCATTTTCAAACAAATGAGCTGTCGCAGCAAACGTCTTTTTCGGCCAAATTATCAGTTCGGTCGTATGATCTTCACCCGTACGTCCCAACCGTTTTCGACCTTATGTCACCTCGTCCGGCCAAACAGCCTTTTTGAGCAAACATTTTTTTTCGGCAGCTCGGGCAAAGAGCACCACATGTTCATTTCGGCCAAATGGTCTTTTCTACCAAACGACCATCTAGGCCTTTTTGGCTAAATGACCTATTCGATTAGATGACTTTTTAGTCAAATGACCTGTTCGGCCGAACGACATTATCGGCCAAATGATTTTATGCCAGTCGAGTTTCGGCCCTTCCCCGTCAAAACATTTGATTTCAACGTAAAATTCTGTGGATTTCAACAGGAAATCCTTGTCTGGTTAAAGATGGTGATCCTGTCTTTCTTTCTTTTGAATTCTACAAAAAGATTTTCCTAATTTTTAAGGAAATTTACTCAGAATTTCAACGATAGTGTTTTCGAGATTTCGAAGGATATTCTTCAGAATTTTCATTAAAAGTTCTTAGTTTTTACGAAAAGCTTTTTTGATTTTTTAACCAATAAAACGTAATTTTCAAGAAAAATAGCTTTTTCAAGAGAGATCCTCTGGAGTTTCAACGGGATTGCAATAAACTGTCGGCGGCGATGGCGCACACCTCTAACCACCGTGTTGTCCTCCGGGAAATCTGAAGGATTTTAAAAAATGAAAATTTCTAAATTTTATCGTTAAGCACCAAGATTTTTCTGATGAATTTGTTTTTGTATTATGAGTATGCACTTAAGGTTGTGGCTTATACATACTGTGACGATCCGAAAATTCCGGAACATCCGTGAAATAAAACAAAAAATAATGAATTTCGTTGCATAGCACCATTTGACATTCTAACAACGGAATTTGTTTTATTTGATTTATTCAAACTAAGGCCTCTGCAGTACATAAAATTCGTCTACATTCAGCTCGGTCAGTACTTACACGTCGCCAACTTTGTAGTCCACGGAGGGACCTCAAATCGAATTACCTTGCTCTCTGCGCACCTTGCCTTTTTGTCCCCTGCGGATCCCTATCAGGAACCCTTTTTCACCGGGTTATTGTCCGACATTCTGAGCATGACATTGTGTATTGATCACCTTGGCCACCGAGCGATTCTTTAGAAAATTAAAATATTCATTTCATAATTAAGGGAAGATCAATCAATTACGTAACGCAAAAAATGGCCATTGTCAATCCCCCTCCCCTATGTCACACTTTTTGTATGAGGTATCTAAAAAAATGTATGGTTTGTCATACTTCAGGGATCCCCCCTCCATCTCTAAGCGTTACGTAATTAATTGATGTTCCCTAAACACCAGGATTTTTTGTTGTTACTATGCGTCAGTGGTGCAATTTATCAACAATGCCTGCTGAGTGTGATTCTTTTGTTTTGTATTTTTCTCTGCTCCTCTTTGCCTATGACGGTGCCTTTCAGTCAGAACGACAAAGCAAGAGTAGCTTAGCAAACTCGGTTTGCCAACAGCGGGCTGAAGCTGATGATCATTCGGCACAAATTTCCTGTCATTGTCTTTCAAGTGATAGTATTCACCCATGCATTTATATAGGGCCGTCGCATTCACACAGCAGCGAGTGAACTGAATAGACTGTCAGTGCGGGCTGCGTGTGCAATGAGAAGAGAGGTCTTTTGTTTACTTTATCTTTGATTGTTGCTGCTAACCATTTTCAGTTTTCACTGCTAGGAAGTGAGTGTGAAGAGGGAATGGTATCAATATCCAACAAATTTCAGTCACTGAGATTGAGAATTCGCACCACTGCTATGCGTACACCAGTTCCATTGTTTAAATCTATACATGGACCACCGCTGGCGAAATAACCATTTTATAACCATATCTTATAAATATTGAGCTGTTCAGAAGTACGAAACGCTAGAAGGAGAGGCAACCGGTCAGAAAATTAAACCTTCCATACTAAAAGCGTTACGAGGGGGAGGATGGAGGTCAAAATCGTCAAATTTAGGGTTACGTAATTTGTGAACGAACCCATTCCGGATATTTCGGAGGACCATTTGGTAGCATGAGCCACAATGTCAATGCTGTTCTCAGAGTGTACATTATTATTATTTAATCAGACTAAGGCCGAAGTGGCCTGTGCGGTATATAAGAGTCTTCTCCATTCGGCTCGGTCCATGGCTACACGTCGCCAACCACGCAGTCTACGGAGGGTCCGCAAGTCATCTTCCACCTGATCGATCCACCTTGCCCGCTGCGGACCTCGCCTTCTTGTGCCCGTCGGATCGTTGTCGAGAACCATTTTCACCGGGTTACTGTCCGACATTCTGGCTACGTGCCCGGCCCATCGCAGTCGTCCGATTTTCGCGGTGTGAACGATGGATGGTTCTCCCAACAGCTGATGCAATTCGTGGTTCATTCGCCTCCTCCACGTACCGTCCGCCATCTGCACCCCACCATAGATGGTACGCAACACTTTCCTTTCGAAAACTCCAAGTGCGCGTTGGTCCTCCACGAGCATCGTCCAGGTCTCGTGTCCGTAGAGGACTACCGGTCTAATTAGTTTGGTACGGCGGCGAACTCTATTCGATCGGAGCGTCTTGCGGAGTCCAAAGTACGTACGATTTCCAGCCACTATGCGTCTCCGAATTTCTCTGCTGGTGTCATTTTCGGCAGTCACCAGTGAGCCCAAGTACACAAATTCTTCTACCACCTCGATTTCGTCACCACCGATGCAAACTCGCGGTGGGTGGCTCACATTGTCTTCTCTTGAACTTCTTCCTATCATGTACTTCGTCTTCGACGTGTTGATGACTAGTCCGATCCGCTTAGCTTCCCTCTTCAGTCTGATGTAGGCTTCCTCCATCTTCTCAAAGTTACGTGCCATAATATCTATGTCGTCGGCGAAACCAAATAGCTGGACGGACTTATTGAAAATTGTACCACTCGTGTTAATCCCTGCTCTTCGTATTACCCCTTCCAAAGCCATGTTGAATAGCACACGAAAGACCATCACCTTGCCATAACCCTCTGCGCATTTCGAAGGGACTCGAGAATGCCCCTGAAACTCGCACTACGCACATCACCCGATCCATCGTCGCTTTGATCAACCGTATCAGTTTATCCGGAAAACCGTGTTCGTGCATTAGCTGCCATAGCTGGTCCCGATCGATTGTATCATATGCGGTTTTGAAGTCGATGAATAGATGATGTGTGGGCACGTTGTATTCGCGGCATTTCTGCAGTACTTGGCGAATGGCGAACACCTGGTCCGTGGTGGAGCGTTCCCCATAAAACCCGCCTGGTACTGCCCCACGAACTCCCTTGCAGTTGGTGCTAGTCGACGGCATAAAATTTGGGAGAGTACCTTGTAGGCGGCGTTCAGCAATGTGATTGCGCGGTAGTTGCTACAATCCAGCTTATCGCCCTTTTTGTAGATGGGACACACGACACCTTCCATCCACTCCTGCGGCAAAACTTCCTCCTCCCAAATCTTGGTAATGACCCAGTGCAGCGCTCCAGCCAGTGCCTCACCACCGTGTTTAAAAAGCTCTCCTGGTAGTTGGTCAACCCCAGGGGCTTTGTTGTTCTTCAGCCGGCCAATCTCCTCCTGGATTTCCTGGAGATCCGGAGCCGGTAGAATTATGTCCTGCGCGCGTTCTCCCAGGTCCATCACCATACCGCCATCTTCGTCTGCCACATCGTCATTCAGGTGTTCTTCGCTGCCGCCACCTTTGGATCACCTCACGCTCGTTCGTAAGAAGGTTCCCGTTTATGTCCTTACACATATCAGGCTGTGGCACGTGGCCCTTACGTGAACGGTTTAACTTCTCATCAGCGCCGTAGCGTGAGGTTGGCCGGGTTGGCCCCCGCCAAGGGCGCCAGGCTTTAGGGGGGCGCCAAAATCCAGAATTTCATTATTAGAAATTATGGAAAAATAATCTCGAATTCACTGGTTCAAAGTAATTCAGTTTAACCCTTTATAAGGCAGTGGCAACTATATTATATATTTTTCTATTTATTAACAAGAGCTCTAATTATCATTTTCTATGTAGTGGCTTTATTGGCTACCTAGTAATCCCCCAGATGGATTTGAGCCATTAAAAATTGATATGTCAATTTGAGAACAGTTTTTTTACGAACAGATCGTAAGTTTCGAGTGGAAGAAGGATTTCCATTTATAATTCGTTAAAAAACGACAAAGATATATGTTTCCTCGTTGGTATTAATTATTTTGAATCTCCTGTGTTATATTATGGCGTAATTAGCGTGAAAAAAGTTTTGCCTTTCTGTATATTTGGTTTTTAGATGTTTGACGAAATTGTGTTTTTTTTGCCGAGGGTCCCCCCTTGGGAACAAAAGCGCAACAAAATGTTTATTCACTTATAATGCGTTTTCCGACTCGGACTCTTTATTAAGAAATGTAACGTGCCTTGATTTGACTGGTTTTACGTAAAACCTAATTTTTAAAAATCTTTTATTTATTTTTGTTGTTGGCTGTTTTCCCGCTTGCCGGCCACCAATTTTTAAATGTTTCTGAACTGTTTAATGCATAAAAAACATACATTTGAGTTTAATACCATGTCAGCATTATGTCCTATTGTTGTTTTTGTTAATTTATTGTTTAGATTCGTCTGCCTTATAAAGGGTTGAAGCTTTTATCAAACTATTTCCATCAGGGACTACATCCGTAAGTAACCGTTGGAATAATTTCCGGAAGGCCCTTTTATGTTAATATCTGATACAAGTATCACATCGTCGGCCCAGAGTGCATGATCACCTTAATTTGGGAGATTTGTATCATCGCCTTCACTGTATTATTCATCATTTACCTGATAGAAAAGGAAGTTAAATTGAAAGACAGAAAAGGCCATTGGAAAAATACATGGAATAAACTTCTGGGGAAGGAGCTCTAGATAAGGACTTCAATACGCTAAAAGAGAAACACAGAGTTGACTGTAAAAACGCGTAAATTAAATTCATATGCCTATATATTTTTTGTTCGCGATTGAGAAATTTGATCCGTTTTCCAATGATAGATATACGGAAGTAGTGATAAGGAGTTAGTGTGAATTTGGGATACAATCTCCCATTTGATGCAGACAAACTATCAAGGTTCGAAAACGGACCATTGCGATCGCATTTGATCTAGTGACTTTGACGATTCCATTAGAACAGAAATTTGTATGAGTTCAATGGTAAAAAAAAACAAACAAAGTCGTTGAATATTCGATGAGTAGTGATTATTTGAATCTGAGTTTTTCTCGTGGGTCAATATAAACTAGTAAAACTTTAAACAAGGATTTGCATTTGAAATGACGACACACACCTAACGGCATGATAAATACGAGGATCGGAATCTAGGAATTTCAGTAATGAAGATAACTGACCAAATTCAACGTTGAAATTTATTGGTCCAACAAAATCAACCAGTGCCACCAAACCGATAGACCCATTCCAGAAATCTATATATCTTGGTCAGAATAGGCCCAGAGTTGGTTTTTTCTTGATACGGTTTTGTCCAATCGCTATTAATACCTTCTACCAATTCACTCCAAAGTTGAATTTTATTGAAAGGTCAGTAGTTCTTTCAAACCACCGACCAGGCCACTCTACAGTTGGAGTTCATCAATAGGTCTAATGGCGATTCCGAATGTCCTTTAATCCACTCCAATGTATAGTTCTTTCTGATGCGACTGGGTCCGATAGCGACCCAGCCACCAACCGGCAGTTGGATTTTATTGGCCTAGCTTGATCCACTGCAAGTGCGTACATTCACGCCAAAAATATAACCGATTTTTATTTTGCCATGGATCCACGCAATAATGGATCTAATGGATCTAGTCTTTTTATTAGCGTCGTTGAAATCGTAAAATTCATAGAAAATAGATTTCTAAAAACGTTCTGGCCTTTTACTAAACCTTACCTTTGGAATAATGCACTATGCAGATTAAAGAGGCTTAAGGAATTAATGACGTAAAAGTTCATCAAGTCTACATTGCAGAAAAAAATCTTTGTTTTAAACATGCGAGAAAGTAAGGGGCGCCCAATAACAGTTTCGCCAAGGGCGCTGGGAGTTCACGCTACGGCTCTGCTTCTCATAGAACTTTCGTGTGTTATTAGCGTGGTACAGTTGCTCCGTTTCTTCACGGTCTCGATCTTCCTGCTGGCGCTTTTTCCTCCGGAAAATCGAGTTTTGTCTGTTCCGCGCCTGTTTATATCGTGCCTCGTTCGCCCTCGTGCGGTGTTGCAGCAATCTCGCCCATGCTGCATTCTTCTCTTCCACTAACTGCTCACATTCGCCGTCATACCAGTCGTTTCTCTGATCCGGGGGCACCGTGCCATGTGCAGCGGTTGCGGTGCTACCAATGGCGGATCGAATATCTCTCCAGCCATCTTCAAGAGACGCTGCGCCTAGCTGCTCTTCCATTGGAAGTGCCACTTCCAGCTGCTGCGCGTATTCTTGGGCTAGTCTACCATCTTGTAGCCGCCCAATGTTAAGCCGCGGCGTCCGACTTCGACGCGTGTTGTACACCGTCGAGAGTTTTGAGCGCAGGCATACTGCAACGAGGTAGTGGTCGGATTCAATATTCGCACTGCGGTAAGTGCGGACGTTCGTGATGTCGGAGAAGAATTTACCGTCGATTAGAACGTGGTCGATTTGGTTTTCCGTTTCTTGGTTAGGTGATCTCCATGTGGCCTTGTGGATATTTTTGTGGGGAAAGAAGGTGCTCCGGACTACCATTCCGCGGGAGGCTGCGAAGTTTATGCATCGTTGGCTGTTGTCATTCGATACGGTGTGCAGACTATCCGGTCCGATGACCGGTCTATACATTTCCTCCCTTCCTACCTGTGCGTTCATGTCACCGATGACGATTTTGACGTCCCGCAGTGGGCATCCATCGTATGTCTGCTCCAGCTGTGCGTAGAACGCTTCTTTCTCGTCGTCAGAGTGTACATACTAATGCTTAAAAAATATCGCTGCTTTGAATTGAAATTCATAAATTGGCCATTTTTATGAATGTTCTTGATTTCCGTTCCCTTGGGTTCTTTCACAAAACTCGTAATGCTGAATTTGATAATTTAGATACCCCGCTCTCCCTCTCGCAACCCTTTTTTTATGGAAGGTTTAATTTTTTTGTATGGACCGTAACGCTTGGTCTGACTTCCTCCCTCCCCTAAAGCGTTATGTTATTTGTGAACAGTCCCTTAGGAAAGCGAGAAAGGCACTATCATTCTATGTGTCTAAAAGAAAAAACCTCTTAAAACCTCAGAGATATATGGTTTTCGAAATTAAAAGTTCGTCCTGGGCATTTACGGGTTAAGCAGATAGACCCGTGTCATCCGCAAACTACGATTTTAGTCATCCTGGTGGTGAACCAAACGCAGAAAAAATTGTTCTAAGTTTAACAAGATTTAACGTAAACCTATGAGGAATTTCGTTCTGATTTGCTGGTAATAAGAATGTATCATTGCTTTTACCTTCCGATACTCAGTTCGCATTAATTGCCTATGTTCCGGGTATTAAGCATCTTGTTTTAATTTTTAGTCAACTTCACAACTTTGCTTTATAAAAATACTACTCAAATCATGCTTTCATAAAGTAAGAACCTCCCTTGTTTTGAGGTTGACACATAAAACTTATCTAAATTCATAAATTCATCAATAGATAACTTAATTCTCGATAAAAAAAGCTTTAACCTAACTTTTAGTTAAGTTGGTTGCAAAGGATATCACTTCAGATTGATTGTTGACTTGTAGCGGCAATCCATACAAAAAGTGGCTGATCAAATTCCAAACACCAGCTAATTCTCGTGGGTATGGTGAATCATCTTCTTCTTCTTCTTATTGGCATTACATCCCCATACTGGGACAGAGCCGCCTCGCAGCTTAGTGTTCATTAAGCACTTCCACAGTTATTAACTGAGGGTTTCTGAGCCAGGTTACCATGCATTCGTATATTGATACTTTTATGCCCAATCCAAAAATTTTCTAGACCGGCGTCGGGAATCGAACCCAGCCACCCTCAGCATGGTCTTGCTTTGTAGCCGGTGAATCACAAAGCTTCGGAAAAAGATTAAAACACACCACTATTATGCACCATAAATAGACTTGGCTCATCTAAATTCTTTGCTACTACAATGGCTCGTTGACGCGATATCAAGTGATCGACCTGCGCTTGGAGTTCGCTTAAGGATTTCATCCACATCGCAAAACTGTCAGGAGCCTCGAGGAAAGTGGGTTTCCATTTCTTCTTGTTTGGTAGCGTCAGAATCGGGGCAAGTAAAATGTATACAAGCAGCGCAGCTGTTTTGAACGGATTCGATCGCAGAAATTGTTCCATCGTTCAAAAAGGAGGTTCTGTTCCAAGCTAAATTTGGTATTGAAATCGATCTGAACCAATTGATACCCTTCCGAATTGCAAAAAGTTGCAGTACCAGAACTTTCGATCCAGTCAAGTTCTCAATTTTCGATATTTCCCATATTCGCAACTTGCTTGTTGCTGCCTATTTCCAAATATATTATATTAACAATATGATTCACTCTCACGAAATTTTGGCGACACCACATGTGGCGCCAACTCGCGTCCAAAAGGATCGATACACACGTAATTCGAACCACCCAAAATATGACGATCGTTTTACACACACTTCAAAATGTCATCGTGAAAAAAATAGGGATGCTTGATGTTTTTTTTTTGAAAACTTAATCGATTATGTTTAATCGAATGCAAACGGAAAATCAAATGTTGTAGCAGAAGTGTGGTAGGCATAGTTTTGTGGAAATGTACAATAAATTTGATATAGCTCGTTGAACTGTATCCGGCGGGACCATGCTGGTGCACCATATCGAAATTGACGCACGCTGAAGCAGTTGGAGAGCTATACGAGGTTGCTGTGGAAGTTTACATTCTTCTCGCATTGTACCTACTCGCACCATGTTGCTGTTTGCTCATTTGACTGCAACACTTTCATATTTTTTTGACGTAGGACTTACGTCTCTCTTTACTATACCGGGTGCGGGGTGTCATTTCAAAATTTCTAAATCGGCCGCGTTACGCTGTGTTGAAAGATTTCAAACGTTAATAGCTTTTACCCTAGTGAACAGATTTCTGCTGCTAACCCCTCAATCGACAGCTTTCAAGTATGCCTTTCAAATTAATGCTTGATAATATCCGAAAACTTGTTTCAATAGGCCTGAAACTGTTTTCAAAGCAAAGCATTGAATTCACGAAAACCTGTAAATATGGGTACCGCATCATTCTTGCATCATTCCATTACCACGTTCTGATTGGTGCAGACGTCAACGAATGAGCTCACGCTAGGTCTGCTAAGAAGGCATAAAATAGCGCAGCGCGAATTTTTCCTCTCAATCTGACCGAAACAGGCAAAGCAATAACAGCAGCGCATCGTCGGAATTTTTGAACGGTTGCATCATTGTCTCAGCCACGCATTCGCAAACCTAAGCCTTTTTAAGAGCAATCGTCAGCATTCTCAGGTTAGCATCATCGGCATTTTCAGCCCGGCATTGTCGAGAAGCCAACAGTAAGCGCGGCACGGCGGTGTGTGACGATAGAGTGTCGACGACAACACTACTGATCAAGTTTTCTCGGCCGATGGCAGCAGCGGTTAAGCGTTTGGTATTCCTGCAGACATCGATTCATAATGTTTTAAACAATCATAAACTCCCAGTTGAACCGCTCAAGAGGAAATTTACATCTAACATTGTGAATGGATCTTTTCAGAACCACTAATATACTTACTAAAGAGTTTTTCGCAATAGAATCAATTTGAAAATGTAGTAACAGCTCGAACATTAATTAACTATCAATCGATTTTTCATCAAATGATGGATTTTTTGGCATTGATAAAAAAATATCTAGATAAACATTGTTTGATACTGACCGCACACAAAGCGAACCCCAACAAGCAACGACAAGCTACAAATAAGCATGTAAGTTGAATTATTGTTTATTTGTAATCTTCATAGCTGAATAAAATGGATGCTGAAAAATTCGCTAGACAGATTTCATCTCAGCATTTGATCCAACTAATATTCGACTTGGCCTATTTATTTGTTTACCACCTTTATTTGAGGTCGAACTAACGTTTTAGTTTTATCACATTTCAGCACATTGGGAAAGTGTAACAATGTGCTGAACTGATGATTTTTAAAGTTCTCTGTTCGACTTTGATGTGATGCTCTAAAAGGGTGGTCGAATTGTGTTTGAATAGTAGATTACCAGATCTATCGCACAGTGGAAGAAAACATTATAATAATTTATGCTTTTTCCGTTTGAAAGAAAATCGCGAAGGCTTGAATTGATGATATTTAGATAGGAAAATGATAATTTATTTTCAAGACATTGTTGGAATCATTGTCAAGAACACTCAGGCTTTTTATATTCGTGGGGCAATACATAATTGTTTCGTGATTTATAATTGATTTCTGATCTATAAAGCTGTTGGAGATTACAACGAACAAAATTGCTGGAGCAATGAAGAAAATTCAAGCAGTTGTTGTAAAGTTGTGCGGAAACGAACACAAACAAATTCATAAAAAATCGACCATATTGGATGTCTGTTACAGATTTCCTAAGTACTAGTTGTTTTTCTACATGTATTTCTATATGTAAATTTAATGTTGATATGTGTAGTTATTTACTCGTTGCATGTGTGGTATTTAATGGCACAATCATTTCGCAACCGGTTATTCAGAGATTCCGAGCAAGGTCGAACATAAATTCATCAAATTTTCATAAACCCCATCGTTGGAGACGAATTTTATTTTATCGTTTTGACATTATTTTCTTATATTTTTTCCCAGTGTTGAATGGTTACACTGAAAAAAACATTGTAGTAGAAATAACAATTTTATGGTAAAATTAAGAACAGTACCGACGTTTTTCAACTGAAGGGACAAATCGCTTAATTTTACCATAAACGTAGTAATTGATTGATATTATTTTTAATTTCACCACAAAAATTGTTATTTAGCATAGACTCAAACAAAATAGTTGATTTTACTATACAATTTTACTACATTTTCAGTAAGAATAACCATGTAAACGATTGAATATACTATTTTTATAGTAAGATAGACCATATTTTAGTTATTTTAAGACGATTGGCACTTCGGTTGAAAAACGTCGGTACTGTTCTCAATATTACCCCTAAAATGGTAGTTTCTACTATAAAACTTTTCTCAGTGTATGACTGGCTGAACAATGGTTGAATTAAAAATCTTCTACAGTTATTAACAAACTGTAGTTTGACAGATTGACTTGTTGATTAAGATTCCAATTATGATTCATATTCAATCATACGATTATTTATGTTTTGCATTGAGTAAGCCATAACTTACAAATGAAGGATGGCGCGGATGGCAACGTTACCGGCGGATGATCAAATGTCAGCAGTTCGAGACCCGATTTAGGAAAATTTTGAAATGATTATATGAAAATAGCAATTGCAATACGTTCAATGGAGATCTTGATGATGTTACTCTCAATGCGTTATTATTTTCGAAGAATTTGCATGTAGCTGAATGAAGGCTAAGTAAAATGCCTTATTTCAGGCAGTTCTTCAGTGGGAAGGTTGCCACTGTCGAGGCTAATATTCCGTGACCGGACAGATACTTCCTGAATTGTTTTTGATGATTCTTGTTCGAGGTAGATTTGATTTCTGTGTAGGTTTGATGACAACTCCGATTATTTATCCAAAATAGTTGATGTGAGAAATTTGGACATATTATGTATCCTAAAGGCATGGTCAAGTCAAGTCCTACGTCCACTTAGCGGTTATGTCACAGACATTACCCATTGTTCGTTTTTTATTTAAAGAGGCGTCATGATTCTTTGGAACTAACTAGGGTGGATTAAAAATACAAGATGAAAATTGGAAGGTCACATTTTCTGTTTACCCGCTTTTTCCAATAGGCTCAAAATGAACCCAACGTAGATCGAAAATACTTAAAGTACTTCTATTTGTCAATATACACCATTGTGAGATACCACACTTTCATTAGTAGCCAAATAACTTAAAAACACTGGTTTGGACTATGCTTTTGTTAATATTTATACCATTTGATTATGTGTATTTATTCTGGTTCGCCTGAAAATTTAACAACAGTGTGTTCTTTAATTAATATTGTAATAACTGATAATAGTTTTAAAAACTAAAACTCAACTTAACTGTTATTCATTTTATATATTTACTACGTTAATGTAATATGTTCGAACAATATTTTGTTGTGGTCCGCCACTTTGACTTTATATAGTAATTTAATTCAAATATGATCAATTCATATTGAATTGGTGGAAAGAATATCCTCTGCATTATGTCATATGACTTTAAATGTTTTCTACAGAACCATCTCAATCAGAGCAATTCCTTTACACTTCCAAGACTCTGTCTTCAAATATGAATTCTACCATCTATGCACAGAGAGAGTATGACCGCTTGCTACAAAAAAATAACACAGAGAGAATATAATCCCTGGGAGAACGAGATAGCAAAGTGCTTGACAGTCGAGTCTTACTGGATTTCTCTCTGCATTGCACATACGTTTCTAGCTCGGTTTCCTATCAGAAAAACTCTTCATTATATTGTTTGAAAAGATTTCTATTGACAACCCAAAATTAATTGAATATCATGTTGCAAACGGCCTCTTCAATACGAAATACCAATTATCATATAATAAATGGCGTAATCTAAAAATTCTAATGGTAATTGTGGTAAATATTGATTTGAGTTAGCTTTAATTGAAATGTGTAAATATTGTAAATAATTTTAGACTGCAAAACATAAAATATGTAATTATTTTTCGGTCACGCATCTAAAAACCAAAAGTATTTGTTTGACGCATAAAGTTTACTGCACATTTTTGCCATTCTTCTTCTTATTTTACGCTTGACTACAAATGACATGCTCTGTCATGCCTTCATCACTTGTCTAATGCAAATGTCAATATCAATATGCAAATGCTTCACGGTTTATCGAACTATGCAATGTGGCACGACAAGAATGATCATGATGAGTAAATTCTGGAAGGAATTGGACATGTACAAGTATAATATTGGTACAGATTTGTCATATTTAAAGTTTATTTTTCGTCATTGCAAAAAAACAGCGTGTGCAACTCGTTGTAAAACTCGATTTTTTCAGCACTCGTAGTATTTTTTCAACTCGACAAGCCTCGTTCGATAAACGTACGACTCCTGCTGAAAAAAACATCTTTTTGCAACTTGTTGCACCAACTACTATTTTGATAACTTGTTGTACGTTTATAACGAGTTGTACGAGTTGATATCGAGTTATACGTTTATCCAACCAGGCTTGTCGAGTTGGATAAATACTAAGAGAGCTGAAAAAATCTAGTTTTGCAACGAGTTGCACACGCTATTTTTTGCACTGACGGAAAATTTCGCTCTAATATGACAAATCTGTAACAAAACGGTACGAACTGATTTACTTCAAATGATCAGTCTTACCAATAAATCATGTTGCTGCAAAGAACCGTCATATTCCATGTTATCGTACCACAATGCGTAGCTCGACAAGCCTTGAAGCGATAGATGAACTTGCCTTTGGAAAATTCTGATGTCATGGCCATCATTACCCAAGCTGATTCAGCAAAATGTAGTCATGTAACTACTGATCTGATGTTGGTTTTTCATTAAAGCATCCAAATGAGTGCTATAATGGATTTCATGTCACTCATTTGAGTTTAAAGACAAAGATGTAAATATTTATGTTTAGATTTTCAATTCTGGTGAAGACTGGTGAAGAATTTTGTGTTATATTTTTAATTTTCGATAAAGAAAAACAATCTAATTTAGATCAGTCATGAAAGCAATAAAACAGTCACGTAATCTTCATGTGACACACTAGTGCTAGCCGATTGAGTGAAATTGAGCGCCTCGACCTTTGAATCACTTAATTGGTACGTGAAAAGTGCTGTGAAAAAACACGTTGTTTTTCACGTATAGATATGATGGGAAGATTATTTCGGGTGTAGCCAACACCGTCCTGTAAAACCACATTTTTTAAACCACAAGTTCCGACAGTTTGATAACCCGCTTGTTATGCTTTCGCCATATTGTCGCGCTTATCTTTTTCTAGACTTTCGCGGCGGTCTTACTCTCGCAGGCTCGACTGCGAAGGTAGTCGTCAAGATAGCCGCCGGGTTAAAAGATAGGGAAAATTTTCCCTCTCAAAACAAAACCACGTGCTTTTCGCCAAATGACAGCAGTACTCGATTGTATTAGTGAGTGCATATACACAGAGAAAAAAAAAGTTGGGATTTCTACATTTTCTACATTTCATTTTAAGAGTATGGAAAATTTGGTATTTTTAAGTGCTATAATATTTGAATTGAATGCAAAATGTTTGATCTGAATGCTTTTCTCCCAGTGTAAAAATGTTGTTTTCACAGTGAGAACAATCAAAACAAAACTTTAAAAATAATTAAAGTTACTTTCTTGTTTCATCTTTCTGGCAACTATGTCACTAACAAAAAATTGAACTGGCAGCCCATGGTGATCTGTCAAATCAGAAATTTGAGAATAACAACACGCGAAATGCAACCGCTCATTTGTGCCTCTCACGGTGGATTTGCGAATTTTCAGTGCGGTAACCGACGTAAAAAACCTAAAAAACGTTTAATCATATCCAGCTCGATGGCCAGGGAAGACGAACCCATTGCAACGGGGGATACGAACGAAAATTCCGTAAGTTTACACCATAAACGACATTGAAATTTCTCGACTCAGAATGGTGACATGAGAAGACACCTCGTCCGTCCGGCGAAATTTATGCTTGTGTTTTTTTTTCAGAATGGGTCCAACTCCGACACTAACTCGTCGCACACGAAAGAACCGGATAACGATGTGCTGGAAACGCGCCGCGGCAAGCGGTTTGATTTTCTGCTGAAGCAGACGGAGATTTCCTCCCACTTCATGCTATCGGCCTCGGCAAAGGGATCATCGAGCCAAGGCGATGGGCAAACCGGAGAAAGGAGGCGATAAGGGCGAGAAGCAACCCGCCGCGAGCACCAATGTCGACCCGGGAGAGTGAGTATAGTTTTGATTTTGTTTTTTGTACGCAATGCCAAGGGCGTATTCAGAGGATATAATATGGATCAATCTCTGAATACGCCCTTGGCATTGCGTACAAAGGGGGTTGTAATTCCACAACAGTTGTATTAGTTTTTGCAAATTTTCACGCCAAAAACTGTATTTATATTTGAAGCAGGATAAAACCTCAGAGAAAACTTTGTTTCTTTTTTTCAATTATCCAACTGGGGTGGCGTTGATAGACGATAGCAGTAGGCAGCGGCCGATTCCGGTGCATCGAAGGGGTTGTTACAAAATTGAAGAATGCCGAGCGTTCGTTTCTGAGTATAGATTAAGCTTCCTATTTGAGTTGTACTGGAAGTTCTTAGACAAATGACAAATTTGTGCGCTTTTTTTCAGAAACCTTAACGATGGGGAGGATATTTTACGTAAAACAAACTATGACACTGCTAATACAATGTGATTGAGTTTATTGATAAAGTTGAAAGATATTTCGTTTTCTCGGGCATAAAATCCGGTTCAATTTCACTTTAGTAGAAAGGGGATTTGGTTTTGTTGCAACCAATATCTAGTTTGCACGGCATTAAAAAGCGCTTCAGTTTATCATTATTCAACCCGCAAGGAAAATTATGATGAAAACGTTTATGTTTTGTATAAATATTGGTGTTTTGTATCAACGCTTTCATGGAATAGTAGCCAGTCGGTCGTTGTAGTCTGCCTTTTGCTGGTTGCTCAGTACTGCGTCATATAAATTGAGTTCTGCAGGAGTATGCTTAAATATTGGCTTATGCTGGGAAAGCTGGTATGGCTTGTATAAATATTTTACCTCTGTGTGGTTGGTTCCTTGGTATATTAGGTTCGGCTGAACAAAACTTGCACAGCACGATTTTTTTAATGCTTACATATTCAGTCTTTATCATTTGAATTCAATCGAATAGTCTTTGAAAATTCCTGAAATGTAAGAAATATAACATTTGAACCTTTTATATTTGTTTTGCAGTCATCGAAAGACGGAACAGGAAGAAGATGAGGAGCTGTTGGTGGAAACGAGAACTTAACCAAAAATGGTGTTCCGCTTTGAAGCGTCCCCGCCGTATTCAAGGCTGGCGAGATGCGAGCCTACCAAATTAGAGGTCTAAACAGGATGATAATTTTGCTGTACGAATATGGAATCAACGGAATTTTGGCCGATGTGATGGGTCTGGGAAAGACGCTGCAGACAATTTCCCTGATGGTTTATTTGAAGAGCTTGCGAAGCAATCCAGAACTGCACTTTGTTATCGCTCCCAAATCGATGCTACAGAACTGGGTCAACGAGTTTTGACGGTGGCGTCCTTCGTTGCGTGCGGATTGGTTGATTGGAGACCAGGAAACTAGGAAAGTATTCATCAGGGATGTGCTGATGCCTTGGAAAGGCTCGAGGAAAGGCCCATCGTATCAAGAAGGAAAAATCTGTGCTTTCGGAAATTTTAAGGGAGTTTAAGACGGTTAACCACCTGTTGCTGACGGGAACGCCGCTTCAGAATAATTTTCATTAGTTGTGGCTTTGTTGAATGTCCTATTGCCGGATATTTTAACAGCGCAGATGTTGGTTCGATGCAAAGGAATGTATTGGGGATAAAAACATATCGAACGTTTGCATGCGGTGTTGAAGCCTTCCAGGTCCGTCGATTGAAATCGAAAGTAAATGAGTGGCTGCTGCTGAAAAAGGAGGTCGAAATCTTTGTTTGACTGTTCAAGATGCAATGCGAGTGGTATACGAAAATTCTCATGAAATATGTCGACGTTGTGAATGGAGCTGGTAAGATGGGAAAGATTCACCTTCAGAACATTTTGATGCAGACACTGAAAACCACGAAAACCGTTCGGTCTATCAGTTTGAAGGAGACGATTATCGTGAGAAAAACAAACTGTACGCTATTGGATCCTGGATTGAACCAGCAAAACGCGAGCGTAAAGCTAACTATGCAGTTGATGCGTTCTTCAAAAAGGCTCTCCGGGTGGCCGAACCTAAAGTACCGAAAGCTCTCCGTCCTCCGAAGCAACCAATCGTTCAAGACTTCCTGTTTTCCCACCGAGGCTATTTGAGCTGCTCGACCAGGAAATCTACCACTATCGTAAAACGGTCATCTACAAGGTCCCTAAGAACCCGGAACGGGGCATGGAAGCAACCAAGGTTCAACGGGAGGAACAGCGTAAGATCGACGAAACGAATCCCCTTAGCGATTAAGAGCTGCTCGAGGAAGAGTCGCTCCTGGCGCAAGGCTTCACCAACTGGAACAAACGAGACTTCAATCAGTTCATCAAGTCCAAAGGAGAAAACACGGTAAGGCGGTATAATGATATGAGATTTTTTTATTGTACATAAATATAATATTCCTTAATAAAAATAATAAATAAAATGAAAACGGAATATTCAATTTTGAATACGTATAGTTTTATTCTGACATACTGGACTAAAATTGAAAGGGCACACTATTTGTTGTTTTGAAAGCTAAATTGTTAAATTGATAGTAAAATACACATTTAGTTTTGAGAGGAAAATGTCATTTCGAAAAGTCAACACCTGTCACGGTTATTATTGAAGTGACATTCTTGTAGTTGTGGATTTAACAGTCTTATACTTTCTACTGAAAATCACTAACGAATTTTCTTAACTTTACCAACGTTTTCTCAATTTTAACAACGATTTTTTTTTGTGTGTAGTATAAGTGCATACGGTGGGTAAGATTTTTATTGACTCTGTCGTGTTTAGTGACTGTTGCGATTACCTGAGAAGCAGCCACCAGGACGCCGCAGTATTCTATATTTTGTCGAGATGCATAATACAAATTTCTAGCTTCCCGCGCATATACATATACACCCAGATGCTAGCAGCTGTGGGTAGAAAACCAGCGCAACAAGCATTTTCACGTCGGAGCAGCTTCTATTATTGGAACGAAGCATAATTTGTTTTTCTCTATATTATCGTAAAACTTTATTAAAACGAGGAAAATCGATCATTTGATGATCGATTTATTCAAAGAAGTATGGGCATCCCTATACCTTCGAATGTCATCTTTTCAGCTGCATGACTGTCCCTATCGTCGCCATGAGATTTGCTAGAATAAACAAGAAGAGAACATGTTTAGATTCCTCTTTGCTCGCTAGATGATGTTGTTATCACCGGCAAATGGTTCGCCATTTCGTTGTATGAAAAAGCTCGAAGTGAACCATATTGTTAATATATTTGCTATTTCTCTTGAACCAAATTCCACTCGTCCTCGTGGTAACATATCCAAGTATTTGTTTGACGGTATTCTTCAACTAGAGGAAAAAGTGCAATGTGAACACATATTGACAACATTCAAATATGTTGATTGTTTTTGAACAACTTACTTGCTTTATCTGAAAATGTACAAAGAAGCTCATTCGATGTTTGCCCGTTGTTATTTGAAGTTTCACGATGTGCAGGAGAGAACGTAGGTCTGTAATTAACGTTCCGGTCATGTAATACACCTTTAGCCAAAAGCCCAGGTTTGACTCTTTTGTTGTCGACCATTTTGAAAGTAAGTTGTTACTGTACTACTGTAAACATATATGTGGTAACTTAAACTTATACAGGCCTCACGCAGGCAAATTGGCTATCGAATATCATAATTCTGCCTTTTGGAAATTTGGCACAAGTTTTGAACTTGAAATTCAAAAGGACTCCTAATGAATTAGATTTTCATGGCTAATACAAAACATAATATTTTCTTAAGGCACCTTTATGAAATCTCAATGAAGCATTATGGACGATAGACGCTAAACATTAACCAATTCATAACCCTACATTATGAATTGCAAAAGTAGGGTTTGGAGGTCATAATCATGCCTTATGACTTTCGTAATTCCTATGAAACATCTTAATGAATTCATAATGCAGATTTATGAATTTATTATTGCATTTTCCTAAATATTATTCGATTCATAATGCAGCATAATGAATTTCTAATTCGCGCATATTGCAAATTTTCTCGAATTATGACCATGTGCTTGATGGCTGAAAATAATTAAAATGTTATGCATACATGTGATTTCCAATTCGGTTTTGGTTGTATCGAGGACATCGAGGGAGTATGAAAAAACAAGTGGTGTCGAACGCATACTAAAATGTCTTCGGATCTGGAAAAAAATGCTCATCTCATTCGAATTACACTGTACACTTGCTATTGTTAGCGCAATTATTAATTTGCTATTGCTATTCAACACTTATTATTCACCGTTGACACCGAATCTGCAACTTAATAATTTCTTCAAACCCCCTCGATGAAAAATTCAACCGCACGGCTTGAAAAACTTTACAATTTGTGAGAACATAATTTTCTTGGCTGAAACTCTTCCTTCAAATTAGGGAAACTTAAAATGAACATGATGTCTTTCATAAAATTCCTTATGATTCCCTTCAAATCAACTTTGAACAAAATACCGAAAGGTGTCTTATGAAATTCGTTACATGCTACTAATGAACGACATAATCCCAATAATGAAATATGAAGAGCTCAGGATGAAAATCATGAGACACTTATGTTTCAACGATTTTCAAAAATCTTGTAGATTCATAATTTCTACCTTATGTATTTCGTATGTTCATTTGCCTGAGTGATAATCTAACGCCAGCTGAAACCCACCATGCGTTGG
Organism: Armigeres subalbatus; assembly: GCF_024139115.2. Taxonomy (NCBI): domain Eukaryota; kingdom Metazoa; phylum Arthropoda; class Insecta; order Diptera; family Culicidae; genus Armigeres; species Armigeres subalbatus. The sequence goes on from NC_085141.1 coordinate 94,146,944, forward strand.
TGCGTCCGTCGCTGTCGAAGTTCGTCCAAAGAAGAAATATCTTTTACTTCCGCATCCCACCGGACAAAACTCGTTCGTTCAATCTTCGGAGCTTTTCGCCCCAAATGGAACTCAAATTTTGACATACTTAATCCATCTTGTACTTTTTTGTTCAAATTACTTTCTCTCCAACTCATACCTACCACAATATATTATAATTATGATATACGAAACATGATTCGTAGGTTACCTCTGGTTATGTAAGGAAATAAGCGCAATGCTCAACAGATAGCCGGGACAATTCAGCACTATGGGTTCGATTCTTAGCCCCGTCACCAAACCCTCGCCAGTCGTCGTATGCGCAGCCCATACGGTAACGTTTTGGAATACGCGCCGCCTTATCATCACGGCCTGGACCTTGCAAAGAGGAAAAAATGTAACTTCAGCGGCTGCCAGTCAACTGCTGTCACGAACTGTCAAGTGCAGCCAGCAGCTTTTTGTGTGAAAGTATTGGTATCCCAAATAAAATATTACGCATGAATTTTGTTTTACGAAGACTTTTTCACTTAAACGAGTATTCCATATCATCCGTTTAGCTTATTAATAATCAGTTATAAACTTGTGTTTTGTTCCCGGTATAAAAATCCTTATGAAAATGAATTTACTAATTCGTGAATTGGATACACTTTTATTGTGCTCAGAAGTGTCCACCCGGGGCTTAGGTGAAACAGTCAAGGAAACAGTTGAAACTCGATGGTCAACTGTGATGAAAAGAAGAACAAGTGCCAAGCTGTCTTTGCCGGTCTCGTCTCAGATCACGGGTGCCTGATGACGACTGACAACTTGTTCTTCTCGGAGGCATTCCTCCAACGTACCCGGATAAATGGCAACCGAACAATGCAACGATCATTGGATGCACGACATGGACAAAGGGACACAATGGACTCACAATGAGATGGACAGGCAACGACAACGATAATGGTAATGGAAATCTAGTATCTAGTAAATCTGGTACAGCAGAATACCACCGTAGATCTCGGCACAGTAGCGCCCAGCAAACACAAGATCGTATATCATAGCGAATAAGTGTACAAAGTGGAGGCCAAATACGTGCATTTTGCACGCAGTCAAATGAAGGAATGTACCTATATCGCCTCCACCTTGTACACTTATTCGCTAGCATATGCGATTTTGTGTTGGCTGGGCGTTTAAGTAACACACGGTTAAGTAACATTAAGTGCCTAACAAATAAAAGAAGGAATAATAAAAAAATTGCACTTTGATTGGCTATGAAATTAAAAAAAAAATCAGCACTAGTCAGCGTACCGAATGTGTCCTTGATTTCGTCAACAATTATGTGTGTAACGTTTTTTTTGCGTTTTTGTTAGCATCTTGCAAGCATTGTAATTAACCAAAATCTGTTTTCCTTTAATAGACGATCCTTCCAAGAGCCAAAAGCCAATTTGGGCAACAGTGCTTATATTAGTACATATTACCATTAAGCGATTCGCATGATTCGTAGGTGTTAAGCCCAGACTATTGTATGAGAGTAGCAACACTTCCATTCGTTTCCACAGATATTGCTTTTGGACAAATCAATAGGGTAAAAAACCCAATAGTTGAGGAACTAAGCACGTTCAACCACTATTTGTTCGCTTGCACAAAAACTATACATTATTTCGCTTACCTCAATGGTGCATCGAAAGCCCTGAATGTTTTTTTAATTAAAAATTATTCCAATAGCAGCAGCTCCCGTCATTATCACCTATAATGAATCCTCCAAGTATTGGTGCAATGTTCCAATAGTTGCGATATTTTCTAATTCGTCTTCCTTTAGGTGTGAATGCCATTGTTTTCATACGGGACCCCACGAATTTTTGAAATTTTTAGTCATTATTTTTATTTTCGTAAATAATACCGCAAACAACGTTTCCATGAAATAACTTTCACCGCCAGTAGTTTATTATGAATGACTTCTGAGTACCTGGGAAGGATTCTGTAAGCATTTTCGACAAGTCATAGCTGGTACCGTTCATGCATTTTGCCTTTCCAAGGCATAAAATGATTTATATTTGTGAAATGAATTAAAAAATATAATATATTTTTTTCCGATTTTGTCACATACCCTGTTTTATCACCCCAAAATTCACCAGGGTGATAAAATCGGGATAATACTGTAATAGTATTTCAATGATACTTCGACATAGTTGTTTCATAAGGGCCGAAGTCGCAAATGTGAACAAATCGAGTTTATGTCATAGATCGAACCTCCTGGAAATGTACTATATGTAGCATATTCAAAATGGCACAAAATGTTGTTTTTTTGCTGTAAAAACAGAGAAATACAGAAGGGCGATATTACATTTCCGTTGGAATTTTTTTCTCGGTGCGATTGCGCCCCGTTTTCTCCATGGCAGAAAAAGGGCTAAACTGTGTTTCATTTTTGCATTATGACACTTCGTTCTTGCATCAAAAACACATGTGAGCAAAAGGGCTAAACGGTACTTTGAAAACACAACGGGGCGATGCAAACAGGCGATACTGACAAACAGGTTGACAGCCGGGCGTGGAATTTGGGCGAAAAGGATGTTGTCAAAAACATTATGGCGCATTTCTGAAGGGTGCAAGTGTACACTGTTAGAAAAAAGGACGACTAATTCTTTAATCATATTTTCAAATCGAAATAAATCCGAAGTAAATTTTATTTATATGTGGATTCAATGATTAGATATGGATGAACTTCATGCAAACTATTAACATTTAAAATAACATCTACTCTTTGAAATACAATTGAAAATATGTCATGGAACATTCCAACCCATTTTTCTCCATTCGAGCTCATTGCGACATTGGCCCTTATGAAACAACTGTGTCGACTTTACCGATTATTTGAGAAATCCCAAACTGTCGTCTCTTTCACGTAATGACAGGTCAACAAATAGTTATACAATGTGGGATGCTGCGTTTATTGCGAATATACGACAGAAATTACACTATCGCAACTACACCCACGGCTACTAGTTGGACACCTATACTTAAGAAACGAGGAGAACTGTGATATGTGCCACGGAGCTGTTAGTGTGAAAGCTATAACAGTATAGCATCGTTTTGGTAGAACACTGAGGATACTGTACTCATGATTTTCATAAACTGAATCTTATGAACCCACCTAATTTCTATATTTTATGAATTTCATAGTTGTCATATGTTGTTCATAAAACTGGAATGATATTTTATTACACTAGTTATGATCTGTTTACGCTCATAGTGTAAATGTCATACGTGACTGCTATGATATTCAAAGCTGAGTCTGGTGGAAAAATAACATAAGTGTTAAATACGTATGAAAAGTGTGTGCGAAGAGAATGGCGTCGAACGATTTGCTGGTGGATCTTCTTATTTCGGCCAGTGCTTTAAGTAGAATTCGAAGGTATTTATTAAGACATCATCTTTCAATCAATCTGCTCAGCACATAGTTTTATTTTCAAAGTGTGGTGTGGACACATCCGCTCTGATATGTTGGGACAAGCAGCAAATTTCAGAAGCTCTCTTACAAACTAATGTTGGTTGGGACGTCGAGACGATGGGGATTTAATTTCAAATTGGCGTAATGTATGGAACATCTGGTTTTTATGTTAATACATATTGAATATTCCTTAGTGCAAATACATATTTAGGGACTAGAAAATGCTGTAATCGTGTTTGAAGACACTAACAGTGCTCCGCAGGACGCAGCTAGCGTTACAAAACAAACAGAAAAAGAAAGTTCCGAGACGCTGAAAATACAAGCCGAACCAGAGGAAAAAAATAAGGTGATGAAACGTAATAACATTTCATTAAGTCAAATTGAACGTAATATGATTTTTTTTAGATATCTTTGAACTTGATTATTAAATATGACTCCCCATCTGAGTCGGTGGACGAAATTATCGCCGAAAGTTTGCCAGTGATAACGGAGAATTGCTCGATTTTCACACAGCATACCCAATCAGGTCTCAGCGAATTTGTCGACGATGATACTTCCAGCATTGATCAACGGTGCCAAACAGTCGCTGTTGGCGATATCATACTAGAGGTCAACCATCAATCGCGCGAAACCCCAGAGAACACGTACGAATCCGTCGGCATTGCAAAGCGATCCGGCAAAGAAACGGAGCACTTATTTGTCAACAAGAACAATCAATCCGGCGAACGCAAATTTTGTGGATTAGCCGGCGAAGAGAGCCCGATAAAATTGGACAGAGAAATTCAAACGGAAATTGCCCGGTCGAGTGAATACATCCAAGTTCAACGATCAATCAAGGAGGCAGACTTCGGAGGAGGGAGTATTGAAGAAATTCGAGAACCTGTGGATGAATTGGTATAATATTTCTATTTTTACTTTAGCAAAGATGTAATTTTCAAACATTTCCAATAGCACTCTAACTATTACTTCTCGTCGAATACGCTCAGAGACCTCCTTGAAGAAACAATTATTGGTTCCAAGATTCTTAAAAACTATAATGATGGATTGGAGCTATCAGAAGCTAGCCAAAAGTTCGTGACAGATGTCGTTGCCAAGCACCATCTGTACAAAAAGAAGAAGACAACTGCAGAACAGTTGAATATTTATGCGGAGGTTATCCTTGGAATTTTCCCAAAAGAAGCAAAGGTATAATGTATTGATAATACCACAGTTGCAACCCATTTTCATTTGTATTTTTCTACAGACAACATACTTTATTGCAAGAGATAAAGGCAATCCTGGAGGCAAGCTTTATAGCAGGATAAATTATCTTAGACAATCTAACCGGAAACGAGAAAGGGAAGAAGATGAATATCTAAGTGGCGTTCAGATATCCAAACCCACTCAGCTGGAAATACCGCACCAGGCCGTAAGTGCCCTTGACTGGCTTCAATTGAACCACTCACCGTGGCCTACTGTCCTATCGCAGTGGGAACAGTCGTTTGCGGCCAGGAAAGTTGATCTATGAAAACAAAATCAAAGCAATTCAAGCATTTCCTCATTTGTTTGTAGAACATGGATATCAGTTGGTACGTATCTAAAACTCACAAATACAATTCTGTTTAATATCAATTACTATTTTAGCTGGATACAGATTATCGTCTGCTTGGGTTCAAAAATCCTTCAGGAGGCCTAAATAAATGGAATGAAATCATCGACCCTATTGGTTGTTACCTTTCTAAACACGCCAAAGATCCATCTGCAAAGTCGATTCTTCGAACGATTAAAGATACTAATCTCTCCGCAGGTAAATAAAATATATTCTAGCAAACAATTTTATCACAGAGAAACAGACGTCTCACTCAGCACATGTTCCATCGTTCACCTTTTTAACGGTTAATTTAAGTTTATGTAGGTGGTCAATCGGCCACCGATGGCGCTTCCATAGATTTTGCTTGTGTTTGACGTTTGCGCACTACCGCCATCTGGTTGCCGCTTGACCACACAGAGTGATTTTAGCATGGGGGGATAATGTTTTCGTGACGATGATTTTGATTGCATTTTGTTTTAAGTGAGACGTCTGTTTCTCTGTGATTTTATATTACAAATTGCTATTTTAAATTAGATCTACGCATACCGGCTGTACTGCTTGGGCTGAACACCGTGCTTGCACCCGTAAAAGCATCTTCCGGTTTTAAGCCTACTATTGCCACTGCTCAAGACGATACCGTGTTACGTTTAGGTTTTGTTTAGCCATTAGAAACCACTACGTCTTAGAAAATTAGCTAGTAACAAACAAATTAGCAAACTAGTAGGAGCGACAAAAACAAATTGAACCACGCACGCCAAAGAAATCCGCATTACATCATCATAACAAATGCGTCAAATATTCGAAGCATTATCCCGTTCAGTGTAAGTCGTCAGAAGCAACCGTCGTTTTAAGCGCACTCCGAGCAGCCCATCCCTGCAGCGAATGAGAGGAACACTATTCGAAATAAGAGACCAACACCGTTTCGTTTTGACGTTTGTGCTTCCGCTGGGGGAGAGAAAATAAACACAAAAACTGCTGGAAAAGGCAGCCGTCTGTTCGCAGGCAGGCGAATAAAAAGTGAACCGCTGACAAATACCGTTGCAGATTTTATTGTGCCAAGTGCAGGGATCGAGTGCAAGTTTTCGGCTAGTCGACAAACCCGGTGACAGAGACGGAAATCAAGACTCATCCACCGAAAAAAAGTAAAACCGTAATCGTGCTCGACCAACATTGCACCCGAAAAGAACTGCTGGACGATAGCAACCAGCAAGTTTCGAAACTAGCCGTGCAATTGCGGGCTTGGAAACATCAGCCCAGAATCATCAGCATCACGGAAACAACGATCTACGAAAAGTAAGCCATTGGATTGCGAAAAAGGTGGCCAGCTCTTTGGCGTCTCGCAAATCACCAGTAAAAGGCCCCGAAGGGTGAGTTTCTCTTATTAAAATCTGTGGGAAAATAGACCTTCATTACTGTTGCCTCGACAGGGCCTTTGTTACCATCCGGATCACTCCGAACAACGCGGGAACCCATCGCCGGACAGAGGAGGCGGAAAGCCGGCGAGTGAACGACAGCGCAGGGCTAACAGCGAGCGCTATCGTCCCACAAGAGCCAGGCAGAGGCGGCCCGGGAGGCACCACCGACTGAACGCGATCGAGGATCGGCAAAGATTCGTTACTCGTTGCAGCGGGTGAAGAAAGCATCATCGAAGACGAGCGCGGCCAAAACTCCCTCGGAGGGTCCCCATCCAGTAACCCGGTCGCACTGGACGGCCAGAGGGGTCCCCAGCAGAGGGATTGGCGAACGAACGAGTGTCTATTGCAGGCAAGGATGTCGACGAGAGGCGTGCGTGGAGCGGCGGCAGGTAACCGACCGCAGAAAGTGTCGTCGCTGTAGGGGGACGCCCCGACGGTACCGTGAGTACGGAGAAGAAACCGTGAGTAAGAAAATTGAGGTGTTTTGTAAAGTAGGAAGATAGAGAAAGAGGAGTGAAAGGGAAAGAAGATAAGATGACTAGGAGGTAGGAAGTAACAGAGGAAAATGGGTGCATTACCCTAAATACATGTATTAAATTGAGATTTGTGGTTATTTGATTTGTGTTGGTGCTTTGGCCCTCCAGTCTAATTGCTTCTTTTGTCCGCTTTGGTAGTTCTGCTCTACCCGCTACCGGAAACTCGCAATAACCGTTTTGTTTTGTAAAACAAATAATGACGCAGAACAGGTTTTGACTAAACTAAGGGTGCAATGGAGTGAACAAGGATTATCGGAATCAGCCAAGCTTATCATTTTTGGAGCAGACTACAGTAATGTATCAGGAAACTGTCTGGTGACATAGAGGCATAGATGTGCTTGTCAAACTTACTGTTGTTCTTAGTATACCAATTTCAAACATCTCGAAGTTAGTTTGGCTTTTCGTGCAAAAATATGTGTACGAAACAGATTGCGCAAATACATATGTTTGTATTACTAAGCTGTCTGCATATATGAACACATTTCTACCATGCTCATCGAATGCTGCATCGAAGACTGTGGCATCCAGTTCAACGATGCCGACAAGCTTTTGACACACATTGCAGTCGATCACCGAACACCTACTAACTACCGATATCTGTGCAGTTATCCTAAATGCTTCCAAGTGTTTAGTAAATTATATAACTTTAAGCGTCATTTGAAAAACCATGTATTTCCACAAAACGATACTAAAACTGTACCTAGTAATGAAGATATAAGCATCACACCGTTGGTAGAAAGTGAACCGATGAAAAAAGTACAAAAAAAAAGAGTTTCATGCACCGGATAAAGAACCAGGAACAAATATCACTGACAAATTAAACATGATTCATAAATCTGCTACCGAATTCATTTTAAGTTTGCATAATAAAAAAAGACAAGACGTCCAATAGGTACAACAAGAAACTCAAAAGCTTTGCAGCAGCATTGCAAACCAAATCGAAAGACTAGATGTCAACACAAATAACCCCGAAATTCAACATCAATTAACAGCGTGTATTTCTAGTATGAAAACTGCATTCAATTTCATTGGAAGTGATTATAAACTATTCGAACACCTTATTAGAATAGGGCTATTCAAATATCCATCAGTAATTACTTTGACGAACGATAACTGCATTATCTCGGAAGATTTTCAAATAGAAAATTACGATAGAAAATCCTGCTTAGTTTTGAATGATGGCGAACTCCAAATTAAATTATTCTTTGAGCAGTTCTATATTGACAGAGATGATCGACAATGTTAAGAAGCTGGAGAATTCTAATAGCATAAACCATTTCCTCAATGGTAAAGTTTGGCAAACAATTAAACAAAAATACGTACACGACAAGGACTTCAATTATGTAATACCTGTTTGGCTATATGCAGATGGGTTTGAAATCAACGACACGCAAAGCTCCCATCCAAGGGCGTAGCCAAGGAGGGGCAGGGGGGGCCGTCGCCCCCCCTCAATTGTGGAACGATTGAACGGGTATTGAAATGAATTCCCTCAAACATGTGCACTTTACGATCCAATCATATACAGAAATAGGTGGTTGAAATTCAAAAGATTCCCAAAACTTTTTAGGGCATCCAGGATCCATAACATATGAAAGTTCAAAACAACTCAAAACATTTCGGGCTCAAGAATTCTCCTTGAAATCCGTCTAGAAGCTCCCTTGGGAACTTCTGAATTCCTCCGGAAAGTTATCCACAAATTCCTCTGAAAATCGTTCGAAAATCCTTCTCATGTAATTGTAATTCCTCCTTATCTAGAAACCCCCCACTAAATTTTTTTAGGAAATTCACGAGGAAATTCCTTGAAGATTTCTTTTCTTCTCTCCAAGATTTACTTCTAGATATTTCTTCGGCTATTCTCTCTTCAGGAAGAATCCGGCATTTCCTTCAGGCATGCATCCGAGAGTTCCGTCAAGAATACATACGGAATTTCTTCCCAAAATTCTACCAGAAGTTTCTTAAAAAATTCATGACGGAAATCCTCCGATTCAGCTCCATAATTTCACTTGTAAATCTATAAGAAATTCCTTCGTTAATTCTTCTAGGAACTTCTCCGGGCATTCCTCTCGGAACTCTTCCTTTAATTCCTCCGGGATTACTTCCAGGAAGTTTTCCGGGAATACCTCTAAATGTTCAATAGCGAAATCATCTAGCATTCAAATAATTCTTTTCGCAATTACTTCAGAATACCCTTCAAGAAATCCTTTAGAAATATCTTCATGAATTTCTCCTGGAATTCGTCCAAGTATTTCCCCAGAAATTCTTACAGGTATTTTTTCGGGGTTTTCTTCAGGTACTTCTCCTGGAATTCCTTCAGGAATTTTTCCGGGAGATTTTCCGCGGAAGTGTACTAGAATTCCTTCCGGACTTCACTCGGAATTTACTCGGATATCTGCCAAGAGTTCTTTCAGAAATTTCTTCGGAACAATCCGCAGGGATTTTCATCAGCAATTCATCTGGGAATACTTTCAGGATTTCATCTGGGAATTTCTGCATTAATTCCTCCTGATATTTTTCTGGGAATTCCTTCAGATATTTTTTCGGAAATTCCTTTAGGAAATTCTATAAGAATTATTTCAGGACTTCCATGTGAGAATTCCTCCGGAAGTGCTTGTGGGAGTTCCTCCGGGAATTCTTCCAGGAGTTTTTCCATGAAATTCTCCGGTAATATCTTCAGGAACTTCACAGAGAATTCCTGGACGATATTTGGCAGGAATTTCACGGAAAATGGAATTTCGGAAGTTCCTTCAGAAATATTTTTTCTCTTCCTCTAGGGTATTCCACCGGATGTTCCTCTGAAGTTCCATCAGTAGTTCCTTCGGGAATTCAATCAGGCTTTCTTCCAGGAATTCATTTAGCATTTCTTTAGGCATTTATCTACAAATTCCTCCAGAAGTTCCTCGGAGAATTTCTCTGGGAGTTCTCACGGGAATTCCTCCGAGTGGTTCTTTTAAGAATTCTTCCAGGAGTTCCTCCTGGAATTCTTACGGAAGTTCCTTTGGGAGTTCATCCTAGAATTCTTACAAGAGTTCCTCCAGAATTTCCTCCGGAAATTCTTCCTGTAGTTCTTCAATAAATTCCTCCAGAAGTTCCCCCGGGAGTTCCTCCGGAAATTACTCTGGGAGTTCCTCCAGGAGTTCCTTTTCAGAAAAACACCCGGAGAAACTGCCAGTGAAACTCCCGGAGGGATTCTCGTAGAAACTGCTGGTGGATCTCCCGAAAGAATTCCCTAAGGAACTGCCGGAGGAGCTCCCGTAAGATCTCCCGTAAGAATTCCCGGAGGAATCTCAGGAGGAACTCCTAGAAGAATTCCAAGAGGACCTCCCGGATGAGCTCCCAGAGAAACTATCGGAAGAACTTCGGGAGGAATTTCCAGCTTAATTTCTGAAGAAAGTCTAAATGGTTTCCTGAAAAAGCCTGAATAATTTCCTGGAATAGCTTCTGGTGGAACTCCCGGAGTAATTTCCGGAGAAACTCCCGGATGAATTGGTGGTGGAATTCCCGGAGGAACTTTTGAAGCAATTTTCTGGAAGAATTTCTGAAGAAACTCCCGGGAGAATTTTCAAAGGAACCCCGGGGGAAACTACCAGAAGCATTCTCGGAAACAAGAGAATTCATCTTATAGACAAATCTCGTCTAGCTGAAACCTTTGTTGGGGTTTGTAGCTGGACCATCATCATCATCAGAGGACCTTCCGGAGAATTCCCTGATGAGCTCGCAGAGAAATTCTCGGAGGAGCTTTTGGTGGAAAATCTATATAAATTCCTGAAGAAGCCTAAATAAATTACCATTCTGCCGAAGTTCCAGGAAGAATTTTCAGAGGAACTGCCGATAGAACTACCGGAATAATTCTCGAAGGAAATCCTAGAGAAATTCTTGGTTGAAATGCCGGTGGAACTCCTGGAAGAATTGCAGGAGGAATTTTCGGAGAAACTCCTGGAGGATCTCCCAGTGGAAATCTTGAAGTTTCCACCGGAATTCTTTCAGGATTTCATTGCGAATTAATCTAGGAATTCCTCCGGAAATTCCATTGTTGATTTCATTTTCGGTATAATTTCTGTATAAATTTCCGGTGGAATTCCTTGAGAAATACTTTGAAATTTTCATAAGAAATTATTCGAAACAATTCACGGAAAATTTTATGGAATTTACACAAAAAATTCGAAGATTTTTCGTAAAATTCTCAGGAATGTTTACTGGCAATTCTGCGGAATTTTCACGGAATATTCTTATTCTTAAAAATTATGGGAAACAGCACGAAGTTATTTGAATTATTGCAGAGAATTCTGCAGAATTTATAAAGAAGTTCGTGAAGATTTTCTTGGAGTAAATAATGGTGGAATTTTCGGATCAATTCCCGGCAAAATTTATGGTGGAATTCCTGAAGACACTGCCGAAGAAGTTGCTGGAGACATTCCTAAAGAATCCCTGATAGAATTTCGGATAGAATGCCAGGAGCAATTGTCGAAGGAATTCGTGGAGAAAGCTTGCATATTGATTTTTCTGCCTATTTTATAATAAATATTATTTCAGAGAGGATTTGTTTTGAAATTCAGATGTATGGTTCTAGTTTTCTTAAACTTATGGAAGAATGCATAAGACAAGACTTATGGAAGAACGCAAGATTTTTATAATAATTGTTATAGACGATTTTATATTCTTTCTGAATACTAAGTTCGTTAATATTTTTCTCACTTTATTTAAAAATATCTGATGAGCAATAAATCACGCATTTTTAAATCCATTATTGTTTTAATCATTAATGTTTCGATTTGGTTTCATGTGTTTTTATAAAACTACTATAAAACTACGATTTAGAAGACCAAAAAAGTTGCCCCCCCTTCTCCTGGATACGCCCATGCTCCCATCATAAGATCGATTCCATTTGTGGCATTTACTACAATTTTCCAACGTTGCCTGAAAAGTATAGCTCTAAAATTTGCAATATTTTCGTGGCTGGTTTTATCCGGAAAGTCGTCATGAATAAAATAGGCATTAACAAATTAGTCGAACAATTGGTTAAAACTTTAAAAAAAATCGAAGGAGCTCTTATTCTCCATCAGGGGGTGCATATTAAAGTAAGATTTGTTTTAACGATGGTCCAAAGAGATAACCTTGGAAGCCATACTCTACTCCTTTTGTCTGGTAGTTTTAAAATGCTACGTTCTATTGTCGATTTTGCCGAAGATCAAAACAGGAGCTTCAAAAAGATTGTAAGGAGCACGAAGAGTTTCTAAGAAATGTTCAAAATTACAACAATGACGTATCAACCAACTTTAATTGCTGGCTTATCAGAATTTAATAAACTGCCTTCATTCCATGTTGTTGAAAACTTATGCGTAGATGCTATGCATGACCTGTATAGTAATGGTGTTTGTAAATATGGTTTTACTGCAGCTTTGAATAAGTTTATATATGTGAAAAGATATTTCCCTCTTTCTGATCTTAATATTCGTATCAATATTGTAAGCAAAACTTCATTAGAAACTGGAATGCGTCGAATGCTTGTTATCACTGAAACATATGATAAGAAAAAAAAGTCGAAATCAGTTGTGTTGAGGATGACTGCTGATGAAATGAGATGTTTTTGCAATAATTTCAGCTTTATTGTAGGGCCCCAGATGATTCTGTCTGGAGTTTTTGCACCACATTAATTGAACTATCTGATGTTATTATGTATAGAAGTTTTACCGATGATGATCTATTTGATTTGAAAAATATAGTTCAGAAACATAACGAGTTATATTTGCAGAACTTCAATGAGCATTTGAAGCCGAAGCAACATTTTTTGGTGCACTACCCTAAAGTCATTAAAGATAGTGGTCCCATTTATCGTATGATGTGTTTTCGAAACGAGGCTAAGCATCAGATTTTTAAGGAGTACGCACATATAATCACGTCACGCACCAACATAGCTTACTCGTTATGCGTAAAGTCATGTTTGCAGTTTGCATATCATGTGTACGGGAAATCTTTTTCCGAGTCTGCTTTCAGTATCGCAGATACAGTTAGCTTGGCCACTTCTTGTACATTCAATGATGTATCGTACAGTGTATCTACAGGAACAGGGAAACCCCCCCCCCCTTAATTCTGCAGTGTTCAAAAATTTCACGAAGTTTCAATGAATTATTGGCAGTGTCTGATTTTCTACTCGCCGCTTCCACATTCAGGCGCTATCGTATATGCGCAAATAGCCAGCATGAGTTAACCGCCAGAAATTTGTATGGCGAAAGACATCTAACGCGGGTTTTCTCAAAATTAGGAACTTTTCATGAAAAACTATTTGGTATCGGTTATGTAGGAAGGTGTCCGCTACTACGCCTACCAAATATTTTTTCGATGAAGGGGCTTAATTTTGAAAAATCGAACCTTAGATGCCTTTCGCCATACTGATTTCAGAAAGTTAACTCCTAGTGTTCCGCTGTAATTACGCTCATCTGGCGATTCATTTCCAGCAATGTTTAGAACACTAAAAAAAATTCACATGAAAACAAAAAGGTGGCCGGGTACCCTGTCGGTAACATTAAAATGGAATATTTTGGAGCTCCAATTTCAAATTTTCTGGAGGGGGTCACAATTAGATCTGGAAAGGGGCAGCACCAGGACCCTTCCCCTCTGTCTTTCCTTATTTACGACAAAGCTGTTACATTCAGCAGTTTCACTATTTGGATGTCGTCATACCAAACACAAAAAATAACCGATGAGATCGAAATACACATAATGAATCGCCTGCTTTGAGCGTGCTTACAGCGGCACACTAAGAGTTAACTTTTGGAAATAAGTATGGCGAAAGGCATCTAATGTTTAATATCTCGAAAATATGCACCTTAATCGAAAAAATATTTGGTAGGCGTAGTAGCGGACACCTTCTTACATGACTGGTACCAAATAGTTTTTTGACGTAGAACTACGTCTGTCTTTTCTATATTGGGGTACACTTTACGATTGCAAAAAATCAAAAAACGTTACGAAAATATGATAGACTTTGATCGTTAATATCTCAGCCGTTTCTTGATGGATTTTCAATTTTCTTGGACCATTCGATTAAGGAAGAGTCAACGCTTCATACCCGTGTGTGTGTGTGTGTGTGTGTGTGTGTGTGTGTGTGTGTGTGTGTGTGTGTGTGTGTGTGTGTGTGTGTGTGTGTTTTTTTTTTTACATGGGTTAAAGGCCATCAAAATCAGCGCGATAGACACCTCGAGCATCCACACTATCCTCGAAGGCGAAGAGGGATGCGCTCCTCCCGACCTGCTAAAATGTGCCTCCCGGATAAACCGGGTCCCTTATCTTCCTTGCCTAGATCCCCCCGGGACCACGGGATGCTGCGACTACTTCGGGGAGGGGGCTGTGCTCATGCACTTCTTCTAAAATTCCGGCCCCTAGCTTAGGCTAGTTCGCCGACTGACTGGCTAATCCACTGCTCCACTGCAACGTAGTCTCGATCCCTCGACGGTCATGCACCGAACTTCCTGACTCGAATCCTCCTGACTCTCCCAGGCGTCGAGGGTGGTCCACCAGTTCCGGTGAAGGAAACTTTCGCACTGATGGTGCCCCGACTACCGGCGGCTATCGCAGTGGACGCTTTCGCGCATTGCGCCGACTTTGTCTTCGGATTGCAGAAGTGGTCCGACAGTCCCGGTTTTGGATGACGTCCGCACTGGTGGAGCCCTACATACGCGAAGCGCTTCCTTATTCTTTCTTCAGCAGGTTTGCTGTTCGAGTGCCGAGGTCGGTCCAATGATTCCGGTTTGCATAAGAATTCTGCTTCGCTGGCGCCCTGACGACCTGAGGCCAAACACTGCTCACTGGACTCACACTGGATTTCCCCCCGAGACTACGCTTATTCGCTGGTCACTTCTCCATCTACGCTGCAGTTCTGACAGTATTTGCGTCACGACTCTGCTGACCACATTCCACGTGCCTTCTTCGTGACACATTCGCTCTGCGATGTTGTCCGCCCTTAGGGCAGGCATTCCTCTACGTACTTCCGCAAACCTTGGGCAATCGAATACCACGTGTTCTGGAGTCTCTTCGACATTCTCGCACTCTGGACATAACGGTGAATTAGTATGTCCAAACCGATGGGTACTTCCGGAAGCATCCGTGACCCGACAGAAACTGCGTCAGGTGAAAGTTCACTTCACCATGCTTTCTGTTCATCCACACCGACAGGTTTGGGATGAGCCGGTGGGTCCACCTCCCTTTCTCCGTACTGTCCCACTCTTGTTGCCATCTCGCCATCGATCGGATTCTCACCTCCTTCCTTACGTTTCTGGTGTCTCTTCGCCGATAACACTCGATGTCTTCCTCCAGGGTGATGCAAATGGGTAGCATCCCAGCAATAACGCATACAGCCTCTGACGATATCGTTCTATATGCGCTCGCGACTCGAATGGCCATCAGCCGGAACACACTTTTCAGCTTTTCCCGGTTCCGCTTGGTTTGCAGTGCATTACCCCAAGCAGGAACCCCTGTGTGTGTGTGTGTGTGTGTGTGTGTGTGTGTGTGTGTGTGTGTGTGTGTGTGTGTGTGTGTGTGTGTGTGTGTGTGTGTGTGTGTGTGTGTGTGTGTGTGTGTGTGTGTGTGTGTGTGTGTGTGTGTGTGTGTGTGAGTGTGTGCACCAAAAGAGCAAACAGTTCGGCTCACTTTTTTGCACTTGCCCTCAACCAATTTACTCGCAACAGGTTGCATTCAACGCAGTATACTGCCCCATTGTTTCCTATTGAAAATTGGCCGGATCGGACTATGGGCTTGGTAGTTATGGCCAAAATACTTTTTCTCATAAAAACGCGCGTGAAAAAGTCTAGCTCACTTTTAATGTACTTACCTTAAACGGATTCCCTCAAAACAGACTGCATTCGACGCAGTATCCTGCCCCATTGTTTCCTATTGAAAATTGGACGGATCGGACAATGGGCTTGGTAGTTATGGCCAAAATACTTTTTCTCAGAAAAAAGCGCGTGAAAAAATCTAGCTCACTTTTAATGCACTTACCCTGAACCGATTTCCTCGCAACAGGTTGCATTCGACGCAGAATCTTGTCTCATTATTTCCTATTGAAAATTAACCGGATCGAACGATGGGCTCAGAAGTAATGCCCAAAATACTATTTTTTACCGCACGAGAAAGGCATCATCACCGCTAGGTGGATTAATCTGGGTTTTTTTACACGAATTTCGGGATTTCCGCGGTTTATTCAGACACATTTTAAGATTTACGCGGCTTTTGACGTTGTTTTATTTATGCGACCCATATCCTCCGCGTAAAAACTGACTCTAGTGTGTGACAATATTTATGCATGATTAATATTTACTATTGAGAGCTTGCTAACAGTTTAGCAATCGGTTTCGGTGAATCAGTCAATCTCGTAAGTACATCGCAAGCTTTTTCTTCCATAGCACTACATTCCAACTGGAACTTGGCCTGCTTTTCAACTTAATCTATTAGCATTTCTTTAGTTATTAATTAAAAATTTTCTATGCCCGCTATTGCATTGGTATGTATCTTGTGTGGCAAATCCAATAGATACATTATGCCCAGGGTGTCGAGGATGTTTTCCACCCGAAAGCATCCTAGATCGGATCAATCTCGCCATCTCCAGGATTCTGCGCCTTTGCTAGCAAGCTAACTGGAGACCTCAAGCCAACATAACGTCAAATTAATGCAACTTACAGGGCTCTTAGCTGGACCAGTTCGATCCTGCTAACTTAAACGCGCGTTTTCACTCTAAAGCTTGGAGGCGTTTGACGGTAGCAGCTTCTAGCTTACGTCTATTGATGCAAGTAGTGGGGCTCAGAATCTTCTTCGCTGCTGCAGTGGATGCGTTTTGGTAAACTTTCTTCGACTCGTTTTTGCTGGTTCCTAGGTGTCTGCTGCAGTAAACGCAAAGTCCGATGCAACTCACGTGAAGGAATAATAATTATTATCTATAAACTGTCAAACTTCTTTGTCGCGTCTACTCTGACTTCCTCCATGGGATGACCACCAAACGCCGTTGACACCCCAGCTTTAACGATGGACTTTTTTGAGCCACCGGGGGCTTAGACTGACTCAGCTGCGGGTGCTTAATCTCTGTTACAGTTTGCGTCGATGATAGTTGCAGCGGTACTTTATCAGCCAGGATTGTGCTGAATCATTCTCATTCGATAATTATTGGAATTATCCTTTGATAACTTCTCACATGTGAAAAGTGTGTTGTCATCGGCGATAACTTTTCAAATTTTGGAGTCGATTATCATTTAAATGTAAACCTAACCACAGAGACCTAACTGTGACCTAACTAATAACAAAGTAATGTCAACAATGAAGCCCAATCGGATGTTTGGCACAGTTTTTTGGTGTTATGTAGAAAAATAAGTTAAAAAGCAGCATTTACCAATGCTTCGGATGGAGGTACAATTTTTTATCAATTAATAATTTGGAAACGTCATCGTTTGAGAGTGTTGTTCATCCTCGACTATTTGAAAATTTTATTTTTATCATCCTTTTGTTGTTGGTCTAAAAATAATATACATCTCCAGGGTTCGTGATACTCACTCAATCTCAGGAGCACAGGATAAACAACGAAAACAGATTTTCCCTGAGCTTTAAAGACGCTTACTTTGGTCTCATCGAACAGAAAAGTCGAAAACTTGTAATTTATTTACATACAGCCACGTAGGTAGTTCAACGTCACCTTTGCGTACAACCCAGTTGGGCTGCACCTTTGAGTTTTGTGAAAAGTTCCTACTGTTGAGAAAACCCGCGTTAGATGTCTTTCGCCATACAAATTTCTGGCGGTTAACTTATGCTGGCTATTTTGCGCATATACGATAGCGCATGGACACGACAGCGGCATGTAGGAAACCAACCACTGTATGTGATTCATTGTCAGCTCCAATCAAGTAGTGAAATGAAAATTAGCAACTTATAGTATGGGCAATGAATGATTAAAGATACGTATTTCCACTTATCGTGTGGCTTTAATAAGACTTTCCCGTATATTGAGACAAAACTTTTAAAGTAACATGATCTTTGCTGCTTTTGAAAGTTTTTGAACACCCTGTACTACATTTGAAACTGAACTAGATAGCTCGCCTAAACGTATGCAGCCAGTTGATCAGCCACACTTGGAGAAATCCGTTGTGTTCAACTTGGGTAAGCTTGTCTGTTACTGGGCAAAGTACAAAGCACGCTGAATTTTTAATTACGAGACCGCATCCTGGAAGTTATCAAAATAGGAAACACATTGAGTTACAAAACATCAAGCACGGGAGAGCTGTATTGAGATTTTCATTTTCATTGGGAGAGGTCACGCGATATTTACATTTTATTCTCTCCCGCTTTCAAAGAAAACAAAAACAATGAAAGGAATTCCGCCAAATTTTCACGGATTTTTATTTCATGAAAGCGCATCAAACTATTGTAAACAAGCTTTTTCTCCTTCTATAATGTTACTTCTAACTCGAAAATCAGGAGAAATATAATCATTTTATCGACTAGTCATCGTTATTTGCACATATTTATCATAATTATTTGAAATTTAGGATTCAAGACAAAGCAACATTTCCATCATGACTGCTTGTAATGTGACAGGTGACCGGGAGCCCGCTACATTTACATTCTACATTTACAGGTCTCTTGAAAATGAAAATGCAACTGATTTCGCTTTCACATGACGATCACGAAAACCACCAGTACTGCGGGAGAGTAAACAATGTTAATAAGTTAATTTCGTTCTTGTTAAGCATTTTGATTGATAAACAAGTTGACACTCATCATTCTGAGACTTCACTATAATTTTTTTCTTATCGTTTATCAAAAACAATTCACCTTTTGTTATTTGTGACCAAAACACAATACAGTGGCAGTGGATCCGATCAAAAGATGAGAAACAAATTCACATGATTTGGAATATCTCATCTATCGCTATCATTTATTATGCCACCAGCATGGTAAATACGCGGTCGGTACATTCGTCAATGCTGATTGGCTAACAATGGAATATGTCAATCGGACGGCAGCTCCGGTAGATACCATTCATCGAGTTGCGTTGAGTTGATTTATGGTTCGGATGGCTGCCTGGCTAATCGGTGTAACAAGATAGCCTCTCTTGGGTCTGGATCAACGTCGCTACTGTCGATTGCCATAAACATGGCACGGTTGGACCGGTTGGAATTGTTCGGTGTTTGATTGATAAATGGATTCCAAAAACAAGAAGTGCAAAATCAGTCAATTCAATTTTATTCAGAATTCAACGGCCAATGAAAGTATATGATTCAAACCTTAGCTTTATGGGTCTGCTGTGGTTGAGCACATTTCTAGACCAACTTTTGAAAAGGGCGTAACAGCCAAAACTTATTCCTTCTGATTCTTCGTCACCATATATAGTTATATATGTAGACAAAGAATGAGAAGGAATAAATTTTGGCTGTTACGCCCTTTTCAAATGTTGGTCTAGATTTATCGTTGCAAATATTCATATATTGAAGCTCTAATCATAATTATGACACCAAACGGCTTGCTTACTTTGGTTGTTACACCAAGAAACAACAATAATTATGCACAGGGATTGAATCCAAAAGAGAATGAAGAACTCTCTCACTTATCATCTCTGTATACATATACGATATATAGCATACCGTGAGCTAGCGTTGAGCCTCGTATGAAACCATGCGGAACACCCGCCGTAACCGTGACCCTAACCTTATTCCGGCTCTGGAATTAACTCTTAAGGTGTCTACACAAGTAGTCAGGGACCTGCATGGCACCTTACCTGGTGTCAGGCCATTATGCCGAAGGCCATTAGGCCGAACGGTCATTAGGCCGAAAGGCCATTAGGCCAAATTAGCAAAAAGAAGCAAAATGAGAAAAATGAGAAGTTCTCTCTTCACCTTACCCCTTCTTTCTTCTCCCTGCTTGCATACTTCTTCTTCTATCTGGCTTCTTCCTTTTTCCATCTTCCACCTTCCATTTTCCATCTTCCAATGACCATTCGGCCTAATGGTCTTCGGCCAAATGACCCAGCACCCTGCATACCGTGCAGCGCTGCAGCGAGGGTCACACAGCTGGCTCTGTTAAAAGCGTTTTTGTCGTCAAACTACAGCCGTCACACGCAGATCACGCTTGCTGTACGACAATGCGGACTGGGACAGTTTTCAGCGGGAGATCGAACGCGAGCTGTCCCAGTGCCCGCCGTCTTCCATCATCGACCTTTCCAACACCATTCTACATGCCGCAGGTAAAGCCATCTCAAAGACTAGTCCCAATATACTAATGGTACCTTCGTTACACAGTCTTACGTCCAGCATTGCCAACGCCTCCAGCAAGCTGTAACTTCTGTGGTTAGACAGTCGTTGAAGTCGCCTCCGATGATTCAGCTTTCCGACCGATCAGCTTCTCCGTTAGTGCGTCCAGTATTCGGTTATACTGCTCCAAAGTTCACCTTGAGGGTGCGTAGCAGCTACACACGAAGATCCCGGTAGTTTTGGAGATTACAAAACCATTTCTTGAATAGGGAATTTGCCCATCACTTTGATAGACGCAATCCCCGATGAATCCGCCACCCAGTTGCCGTTGTCAGTAGGGATCCGGTTCGGTTCAGCAATAATTGCCACGTCGCACATCGCTTCTGTTGTCGACTGCCACAACAGCTGCTGTGCGGTGTCGCAATGATTGAGATTTAATTGGATGATCTCCATCAATCCCGGCCCACCATCGCCTTCTTGTATGTATGGCATTGGTAGCTACCCGTCGTATGGTCGTTGCCGTCCTTCGATTTGCAAAGTAGGCATCTCGGTTGCTTCGTACAGTCCCTAGCAACGTGTCCTTCTTCACCACATTCCCCACGTAAACCGGCTTTGCAGTTTTGTGCCTGGTGGCCAAACGTCATGCATTTAAAGCATCGCTTCATCTTTTTCATCAAAGCGACGATGGATCGGGTGATGTGCGTAGTTCGAGTTTCAGGGGCATTCTCGAGTCCCTTCGAAACCCGCAGAGGGTTACGGCAAGGTGATGGTCTTTCGTGTTTGCTATTCAACATCGCTTTGGAAGGTGTAATACTGTCATATACATTGTATTAACGATTGACAAAACTCATAACTTAGCAATTTCACCCCAAGCGTTCGGATCAAATTACTTATTTCAATGCTTGTGCAGAGCAAGCACATCGACTCTCCCATGCTCAATAAATTATATTTGTCACACGGATCAATACCCTCACGTTTAACCAGTGTAAGCAAAATTAAACCACTTTGTATATGCGCAATGACGCGAAAATGTAGCAACACATAGCTTGTAATAAAAAAACACATTTGGACTCTGTAATAAACGTTCTGTTCGTAGTTAGCGTTCTTCGGAACCACATCGTTTTGTGATTAGTGATCCTATCTGCCCAGATTATGGGTTAGGATATTGTTTTAAAAGAAACTCCCTTTAGGGTCAAGCGCAACGGATTGCGCAGTGTAAAAATCGTGCTACGAACCTGCCAAATTAAGAAGAGGCATGATATAGCGACCGGCCAGAGTTAGTGCAGTGCAACAGTTTAC
The DNA here is from genome assembly GCF_024139115.2 of Armigeres subalbatus. NCBI lineage: Eukaryota > Metazoa > Arthropoda > Insecta > Diptera > Culicidae > Armigeres > Armigeres subalbatus. The sequence goes on from NC_085141.1 coordinate 94,168,432, forward strand.
CGAGAATGAAGAAAAACAGCCATTAAGAAATTGAAGAGATGGTTTGCGTGGAATTGAGTCGCAATCGTTGCAGCCAGTATTTAAGTGCTAGCACAGAGGTTTAAAACCATCGGCACGGTGCACAACAAAAGAGAGGAAGACAATCCGTACAATGCTAGTGAAATGTGCAAAACAATACAAAATAATTGTATAGTGCTAGTAAAATGCGTGAACGATCATTACGATGCACGAGAAAAATAGTGAAGTGAAAATCAAACTGTTCGATATACGAGAAAGGATATGAAGAGAATGCAGATGCGAAGATCTGCAAGACAATCTGTACAGCAGGCGAGAGGGGTGATGAAGAGAATGCAGATACCAAGATTCGGAAGATAATCTGTACAGCAGACGAGCAAGGCGATGAAGAGAATGCAGATACCAAGATACGGAAGATAATCTGTACAGCAGACGAGCAAGGCGATGAAGAGAATGCAGATGCCAAAAACACCAGCCTGAGACCAGTGGAGTGAAAATACAGCAGCTGGAGTTCTGGAAAATTCAGTAAGGTGAAGTACTCAAACTATTACATCGTGTTATTATTGTTATTATTATAATTATTGTGTATTAAATATTGTACATTTATATTACGATGGGAAACCAAATTCAAAAGTAGATCAAAAAGGCGAAAATAATATTAACATAGTTGAACACCTAGAACAAAATGAAAATTACCATGATAGTCACGAAATTAAACTTTGGCTAATCCTTGCAATTGTAATTATTCAACTCATTTTAGTCTTGAGAAAAACGTTGAAGCTACGCTGGCAGCGTAAAGGGTATGCCATGGGAAAAGCAGCATCTATCGCAAATATAGCTGATGTATAATATTTAATCTAGCTGAAATATTTATCAATGTTGACTTTACAAGACGACATTGGCTTACTGAACACACTTCTAAATAATTTAAAAAAATCCATTAATAAAAATTTCACAGTTACCACTCTTCAGGCTAAATTAAACGGGAGCGGGCCATTTGGCATAAAGTCATTTGGCATAACGCCATTTGGCATAAGGTCATTTGGCATAAAGGTCATTTGGCATAACGGTCATTTGGCATAACGGACATTTGGCATAATTGTAACCAACGTCAAAAGTGAGGGTCTTTTGGCATAACGGACATTTGGCATAATTTTTCTTTGCGTTCGCTACATGGTGACTAAGTGGTACGGGAAACACCCCGGAATAGTAAATATTGTCCTCTCGTGGAAAGAATGCATTTGCAATGCAATGCAAAAGTAGGCGCATGCCCGGACTAGAGCAGTGGTGGATATAATCCCCTCTTTAAAAGAAGGCGTGTTGCCGGATTATGGCAATGAAGGATAAAGGTAGGTGCTTGTCCGGATTAAGGTCATGGTGGATCCGATCCATTCTTTAAAGGTAGGCGCTTGCATGGATTATGGCAATGGATGATGTGATCCCTTCTTTAAAATTAGGCGCTTGTCCGGATTATGACAATGGTGGATGTGATTCCTTCTTTAAATGAAGGCGCTTGCCCGGATTGAGGTAATGGTGGAAGTGATCCCTTCTTTAAAAGTAGGCGCATGCCCGGATTAAGGCCATGGTGGATGCGATCCCTTCTTTAAAAATAGGCGCTTGCATGGACTATGGCAATGGAGGATGTGATCCCTTCTTTAAAAGTAGGCACTTTCCCGGATTATGACAATGGTGGATGTGATTCCTTCTTTAGAAGAAGGCGCTTGCCCAGATTGAGGCAATGGTGGATGTGATTCCTTCTTTAAAAGAAGGCGCTTGCCAGGATTGAGGCAATAGTGGATGTGATCCCTTCTTAAAAGTAGGCACTTGCCCGGATTATGACAATGGTTGATGTGATTCCTTCTTTAAAAGAAGGTGCTTGCCCGGATTGAGGCAATGGTGGATGTGATCCCTTCTTTAAAAATAGGCGCTTGCACGGATTATGGCAATGGAGGATTTGATTTGTTCTTCAAAAATAGGTGCTTGTCCGGATTGAAGCAATGGTGGATGTAATCCCTTCTTTAAAAGTAGGTGTGTGGCCTGAATTGTGGCAATGCAATGGTGGATGTGATCCCTTCTTTAAAAGTAGGCCCTGCCCGGATTATGGCAATGGTAGATGTGACTCCTTCTTTATAAGTAGGCGCTTGTCGGGAATAAATCAATGTTAGATGTGATCTCTTCCCCGAAAAGCACAATTCAGATTGATTTGGTTGCAATAACTCATATGTGACTTGATTGGTTTTAGTAACTCGTCTACGACAATTGTGTTGCTTGAGTTTTTAAGGTCGGCGCTTACCCGGATTAAGGCAATGGTGGATTTGATCTGGTCTTACGGCGCATGCTCGGATTGAAGTAATGGTGGGCGAATCCCTACTTTAAAAGTAGGCTTGTGGCCGGAATAAGTCATTGATGGATGTGATCCCTCTCTCGGAAGTAATTCTGCCGTTTCGTTATTTCGTTCTTCCGGAAAATATCTACCATCAATCTAAATTTATCAGAAAACAGCCTCGACCTACTTTATCTACGCTAAACATTACATGAAATATCCCTTTCGCTTTCACAGCTCGAAATTATGCCAAATGACCTCACTCTTTTCTTACAGTTCAAAATTATGCCAAATGTCCGTTATGCCAAATGACCATTATGCCATATGGCTTTTATGCCAAATGACCTTATGCCAAATGACGTTATGCCAAATGACTTTATGCCAAATGACCCAGACCCAAATTAAACTACGCAAACGAGTTATATAACCAAATTGAAAGGGGGTTACTAGAAGAAGAAGATACTATACCGGATACGGAATTAACCTTTTTAATTAAAGCATCTCGAAATTCAATATCTGAAATTCGAAATATTCTTAAACTCAAATTTGAACAATTAAACACTAAACCACAAGTCACAATGCCGTTTGATTATAAAGTAGCTACATCTATCGTACAGCCATACGATGGAACGGCTGACGGTATCGAGGCTTTTGGATTCCGCAAATCTTTTGAAGGATCTAACGGAGGCGAACCAACAAGCAACAGCAGCAAGATTTTTGAAGACACGTCTTACGGGGAAAGCCAGATTGGGTCTACCCGAAAGATTGGCAACGATTGACGATATTATTGCTGACGTTAAAACAAGATGTGAGGATAAAACCACACCGGAGAATATTTTGGCCAAGCTGAAGGCAGTGAACCAAAAAGACACTGCAGAAAAATTCTGCGACGAGGTGGAAAGACTTACCATAAAATTGAAGGCTGTCTACCTTAATAGTGGAATTCCTGATACAGTATCAACAGCAATGTCAACAAAAGCTGGAGTAGATACCTTAATTAATGGTATTGGTTCGGCTGAGACAAAGCTCATTCTTAAAGCAGGTACATTTAAGGACATGAAGGAAGCCAGGAAGGTTTTGGAAAATACTGCAAACACTTCATGTCAATCTGCTCAATTGTTAACATTCAAAAGCAGACAAACGCAACATAACTACAAAGGCCGCTTCAATAGCAACCGAAACGACACAACTCGTTTCTTTAAAAGAGGTCAGTATAACGCTCAACCAAACTACCATGGAAATAATTTGCAATTCAGGAATAGTTTTCCTCATAATACGAATAACTATTATCAAAATAGAGGACGTGGCGGAAGGTACCATACAAATTCTCGAAGGCAAATCTTTACAACTGATGCAATACGTGTTCATAACACCTCAATTCCAAATTCCATATCCCAAGATGCAGGACCACAATCTCATACACCTCCTGTACCAACCAATTTTCATCAACTGGATCTTTCACGTAATATACAAAGTATTAATAACGATAATTTTTAGATCAACATATGATGCAGGTAAACCCGCATCGTCTAACGTAATTTACTTAACAAATGTAAACGCTGTAAATTTTATTACTTTAGATGTACATATGACCAATTCAAAATGTACATTAATAATTGATAGTGGAGCCGACGTTTCACTTTTTAAAAGTGGGAAAATATCTGTTAACCAACCTATTGATAGAAATATTAAATATAAACTCTCAGGTATAACCAATGGAATATCTGAAACCATTGCCGAAACTACTACTAACTTACGATTCAATGACTGTCTTCAAATAAGTCATAATTTTCAGATAGTTGGTAATGATTTCCCAATACCAACAGACGGTATTTTGGGACGGGATTTTCTTATCAAACACAGATGTACTATAGACTATGAATATTGGCTATTAAATTTCAATTACCAAAATCATGTTGTTTCAATACCAATCGAGGATAGTTTCCAAAACACCATTATTCTCCCACCGAGGTGTGAAGTAGTACGCAGAATACCAAACTTCAAAGTTACTTCTGATTCTATAGTATTTTCACAGGAAATTTTACCTGGAATATTTTGTGGAAATACAATAGTATCTCCAACGAATGCTATGATAAAATTTATCAACACAACTGACAAACAAGCACAAATACAGAACTTTCAACCCGTTGTCGACGAACTTTGTAATTATGAACAAATCGCGACGAAACCCAATTTAAATAATGAACGAAACCAAAAATTGCTTTCTAAAATAGATTTTCAAACGTTCCCACTTTGTACAGAAACCTTTGAAAAATTAATCGAACAAAATTCAGACATCTTCTGTATGTCAGATGAGAAATTGAGCACAAACAATTTTTATACTCAAAATATTCACTTAACGGACCCCGTTCCAGTTTATATCCCGAATTATAAGAATATTTATTCAAAAAATGATGAAATAAAAAACAAGTTCAAAAGATGCTGAAGGACGATATTATAGAGCCATCAGTATCGTTGTATAATAGTCCAATTTTACTTGTTCCAAAAAATCGGACAACAATAGCAAAAAATGGAGACTGGTCGTTGATTTTCGCCAGTTGAATAAAAATCTTGGCAGATAAATTTCCATTGCCAAGAATTGATACAATTCTTGATCAATTAGGAAATGCTAAATATTTACAACACTGGATCTAATGTCTGGATTTCACCAGATTCCATTGGATCCGGAAGCAAAAAATACACAGCTTTCCACTTCATCTGGACACTTCAATTTTAAGCGATTACCTTTCGGGTTAAACATTAGCCCTAATAGCTTCCAGCGAATGATGAACATCGCTATGGCAGGATTATATCCTGATTGTGCCTTTATATATATTGACGATATAATTATTATAGGTTGTTCAGTAAATCATCATCTGAACAATTTACAAAAGGTTTTCGAGCGCTTGAGGTACTATAATCTCAAGCTCAACCCTGAAAATGCAACTTTTTCGAAGAGAAGTTCTTTATCTAGGACATCGTATTACAGATAAAGGGATTTTACCAGACAATAGCAAATTCCAAGTCATCAAAGATTTCAGTACCTACAAATGCGGATGAAATACGACGATTCGTCGCTTTCTGTAATTATTACAGAAAGTTTGTGCCAAATTTTGCGAATATAGCAAAGCCCTTGAACAATTTATTGAAAAGGTGTAAAATTTGCTTGGACACATTTACATCAAAACAGTTTTGAGAAATTAAAACGATTACTGATATCTCCGACAATTTTGCGTTACCCAGACTTTACGAAAGAATTTATCCTTACTACGGATGCTTCTAACGTAGCGTGTGGAGCCATTCTTTCACAACAACATGACAACCATGATTTACCAATCGCCTACGCAAGCAAAAGCTTCACAAAAGGTGAAAGTAACAAACCAACAATTGAAAAAGAGCTAACGGCCATACATTGGGCCATCAATCATTTTAAAAGTTATTTACACGGGAAAAAGTTTATAGTTCGTACGGATCATAAGCCACTAGTATATCTATTCGGCATGAAGAATCCTACTAGCAAATTAACACGAATGCGCTTAGATTTAGCAGAGTTCGATTTTGAAATTGAATATGTTTCAGGCAAAAGTAATGTAGGAGCAGACGCATTTTCGCGCATTCCTTTAAATTCAGATGAACTGAAAAAAATATTAGTTTTAACAGTCAACACTAGGGCAATGGCAAGAAAACAACATAGTTCACAATCAAATAGTAAACTAAGATCAGAAGAACCAAGTAATAAGATTGATCACCTTAATGCTTGGCAAACTGAAAATCCCTCTGAGACCAGAAAAATCCTTAAGCTTGGTTGCGAAGTGCACCGAAACCAAGTAAGATTTAATGTATACAGCCATAATTATACAAAAATATTGGGAAGTATTGAAATTACTCTGAATAACGGAAGTCATGCGCTAGAGTATGCTCTTCTGAAAATTGAAGAGATTTTAATAAAATATAGAAGAGATAAATTGGCCATTTCACTCGAAGATAAACTTTTCAAAGAAATCAGCGCTAGTACATTCAAGGAAATCGCTAACAGAGCCATTTCCAAATGCGAAATAATATTATTCAATCCTCCAAAACTGCTGACAACACAGGAAAAAATCAAAGAAGTTCCTCAGAATTTCCATATGACCCCGACGTCAGGTCATATTGGACAGCACAGAATGTATTTGAAAATAAGAGAAGTATACAAATGGAGAAACATGAAAGCAGATGTTGCAAATTTTGTCAAGTCTTGCAATATGTGCAAAATCAATAAAGTTCACCGACATACTAAAGAAAATCAAGTTATTACTACCACACCATCAAAACCTTTCGAAGTTCTTTCAGCGGATACAGTTGGACCGTTCATAAGAACGAGAAACGGTAACCGGTATATTCTAACACTACAATGCAATCTAACCAAATACGTAGTTTGTATTCCAATACCTACAAAAGAAGCAGCAATAATAGCAAAGGCGCTTGTCGAACATTTTATTCTGATTTACGGAAATATTTTGGAATTTAGAACAGATCAAGGCACAGAGTATAACAACGAAGTCCTTGATCAAATTTGCCAACTTTTATCTATAAAACAAAAATTTTCAACAGCGTATCACCCACAGACAATTGGAGCATTGGAAAGAAATCATAGATGCTTGAACGAGTATCTGCGATGTTTTACCAATGATCACAAAGATGACTGGGATGATTGGATTCAATTTTATACATTCAGCTACAACACAACACCCCATATCGAGCACAGTTTTACACCGTTTGAATTAGTATTTGGACATAAAGCAAATTTACCAATTGATTTTCGAAAAACGTCAAACCATGAGCCGATTTATAACCTTGAGGAATATTACAACGAATTAAAATTTAAACTGAATATAACAAACAAATTAGCTAGAGACAATTTGCTAGAGCGAAAAGAAAGTAGACAAAAAGTAGTAAACGAGAAAATTAATCCAATAGATCTGAGAATCGGTGACCACATTTATATTACAAACGAAAAAAAATTAGACCCATTCTATCTAGGCCCATATATTGTAAAAGAAATCAACCGCCCAAATAGTACTATTGTTAAAGAAAACAAAAACAAAAAAACAGTAATTCATAAAAAAAGAATTGTAAAAGCATAAAGAATAAACTCGCAAAAACAAAAAAAAAGAAAAGAGAAAAAAAAAATCGAAGAATTGCTTAAAATTTTGTCAAAATAAAATAATTTCATTTCACTTCAATTATTTTTTTTGTAAAAAGGGGTGTCATATACATTGTATTAACGATTGACAAAACTCATAACTTAGCAATTTCACCCCAAGCGTTCGGATCAAATTACTTATTTCAATGCTTGTGCAGAGCAAGCACATCGACTCTCCCATGCTCAATAAATTATATTTGTCACACGGATCAATACCCTCACGTTTAACCAGTGTAAGCAAAATTAAACCACTTTGTATATGCGCAATGACGCGAAAATGTAGCAACACATAGCTTGTAATATAAAACACATTTGGACTCTGTAATAAACGTTCTGTTCGTAGTTAGCGTTCTTCGGAACCACATCGTTTTGTGATTAGTGATCCTATCTGCCCAGATTATGGGTTAGGACACTGTTTTAAAAGAAACTCCCTTTAGGGTCAAGCGCAACGGATTGCGCAGTGTAAAAATCGTGCCACGAACCTGCCAAATTAAGAAGAGGCATGATAATACGAAGAGCAGGGATTAACACGAGTGGTACAATTTTCAATAAGTCCGTCCAGCTATTTGGTTTCGCCGACGACATAGATATTATGGCGCGTAACTTTGAGAAGATGGAGGAAGCCTACATCAGACTGAAGAGGGAAGCTAAGCGGATCGGACTAGTCATCAACACGTCGAAGACGAAGTACATGATAGGAAGAGGTTCAAGAGAAGACAATGTGAGCCACCCACCGCGAGTTTGCATCGGTGGTGACGAAATCGAGGTGGTAGAAGAATTTGTGTACTTGGGCTCACTGGTGACTGCCGAAAATGACACCAGCAGAGAAATTCGGAGACGCATAGTGGCTGGAAATCGTACGTACTTTGGACTCCGCAAGACGCTCCGATCGAATAGAGTTCGCCGCCGTACCAAACTGACAATCTACAAAACGCTAATTAGACCGGTAGTCCTCTACGGACACGAGACCTGGACGATGCTCGTGGAGGACCAACGCGCACTTGGAGTTTTCGAAAGGAAAGTGCTGCGTACCATCTATGGTGGGGTGCAGATGGCGGACGGTACGTGGAGGAGGCGAATGAACCACGAATTGCATCAGCTGTTGGGAGAACCATCCATCGTTCACACCGCGAAAATCGGACGACTGCGATGGGCCGGGCACGTAGCCAGAATGTCGGACAGTAACCCGGTGAAAATGGTTCTCGACAACGATCCGACGGGCTCAAGAAGGCGAGGTGCGCAGCGGGCAAGGTGGATCGATCAGGTGGAAGATGACTTGCGGACCCTCCGTAGACTGCGTGGTTGGCGACGTGTAGCCATGGACCGAGCCGAATGGAGAAGACTCTTATATACCGCACAGGCCACTTCGGCCTTAGTCTGAATAAATAAATAATAATTCATCTTTTTGGTGACTCGTGCAGCGAATCTCAACGTGCATACCGAGCATCCTACTTCCTCTTTGTCCGCCTCCACCATTTTGTTGGCAGCCTCTGCTGACCACTGCTTCCTGTATTAGAGCTCTTACGTTCCCTGCACTGCCCAATGACTTAGCAACGAGCTCCTGGAAGGCCGAGCTCTTGGTCGAAGGATCTTTCTGCAGCTCGAACAGCAACTTCCTCTTCTGAGTATGCCTAGTTCTCACCACTTTCTCACACAAGTCTTTTAGCTCTCTCACCTTCTTCAGGTTCGCTGCGTACGAAGTTTTATCCCTCGCTTCTACCATCAGTGCGTCACCCTTGACTCTCTGCCAAGGAGAACGACGTTTTTCTTTTTTCTTCTGCTTCTTTCTTTTTTCCACATTCTCCTTCTGCTTCTTCCTCTTTTACCGCTGGTCTGCCAGTCACCATCCTTGACGCGTTGCTTCACGCTGACAAAGTTCTACACGTTCCGCTGCTTTCTCGTGATTTCCTGATTTCCAGGCGACCCCCTTCTTCGCTTTTCCGTGCGAGTGATTCGGGGACTCATTGATGCCTGCTGAGTCTCAACTGCTGTAGGTTCCATGGTTCTTTCAGCACCTTTTCAGCTGCTTCGGCTCTCTTCTTCAGCGCGATCTGTTCGTGTTCGGCTGCTTTAACGGCGGACTCGATGCTTGTCATTAAAAGCTTGATCTCACTGTGCTTGTCTTTCACGAAGTCATAAAGCACGTTGACTCACTTCCGCACCTCTATCAGGTAAAACTTCCCAAGCTGTAGATCATCCTGGGTAGTACTAGCTCCCGATTTTGATGTGGGCATCCTGTTAAGAACAGCAGGGAGTATGCTACCGTAATCTAAAAAAGTGACGTTTGCGCCAAATTACAACATACACTAGTTTTACATTTTTCTGTTAAGGAGCACGATGAGTACTACTCGTTTACACCATTTTCGGAAAATGGTTAAAACGTCACTTTTTCAGAATACGGCAGTATTCCCAAGGGCTTGACGATCCCTTCCCAGGTCATCTGCGAGTTGTGGGGCCTGCCTAGGATGTGGTGGGGTTTGACAGTGGGCCCTGTTAAACCTCTATAAAAGGCTGCGAGTAGGCTCCGCCAATGCGACCGTGTGCCGCTCAAAGCGCACAAGTTCAAGTCCCGGTGCTAAGTGGGACGCTAAACAGCCCTGAGACGATGGTCCTCCGACGAGACAGGAGGTTTGCGCAGGTCCAATAAGCCGCCTTTAAAAACAACCATTACGAACGACATACATAGATGATAATACGGCTCGATATAATCGGCAACGACCTAGGCGACGAATAAAGGATCACGATTAGAAGCTTGGAACATGGAACTGCAAGTCGCTAGGCTTCGCAGGTTACGAAGAGATAATCTACGATGAATTACATCCCCGCAACTTCGACGTCGTAGCGCTGCAGGAAATCTGCTGGACAGGACAGTAAGTGTGGAAAAACCGGCTTCATAGTGCTGGGCAAGATGCGGCAACGTGTGATTGGGTGGCAGCCAATCAACGCAAGGATGTGCAAGCTGAGGATAAAAGGCCGTATAGCATCATCAACGTGCCTTGCCCACACGAAAGGAGACCCGACGACGAGAAAGAAGCGTTCTATGCACAGCTGGAGCAGACATACGGTGGATTCCAAAATCGTCATCGGTGACATGAACGCTCAGGTAGGAAGGGAGGAAATGTATAGACCGGTCGTCGGATCGGATAGTCTGCATACCATATCGAACAACAGCGGCCAACGATGCATAAATCTTGCAGCCCCCTCGGAATGGTAGTCCGAAGTACTTTCTTCCCCCGCAAGAATATCCACAAGGCCACATGGAAATCACCTAATCAATTAACGGAAAACCAAATCGACCACGTTCTAATCGACGGAAAATTCTTCTCCAACATCACGAATGTCCGCACTTACCGCAGCGCGAATATTGAATCCGACCACTACCTCGTTGTAGTATGTCTGTGCTCAAAACTCAAAACACCACGCGTTGAAGTCGTCCGCCGTGGCTAAACATTGCGCGACTACAAGACGGTATACCGTAGCCCAAGACTACGCGAAACAGCTGGAAATGCCACTCCAAACGGAAGAGCAGCTAAGCGCAGCGTCTCTTGAAGATCCGCCATTAGAAACACCGCATCCGCTGCACTAGGCACGGTGATCCTGGATCAGATAAACGACTGGTATGACGGCTAATGTGAGCAGTTAGTTGAGGAGAAGAATGCAGCATGGGCGAGATTGCTGCAACACCGCACGAGGGCGAACGAGGCACGATACAAACGGGCGCGGAACAGACAAAACTCGATTTCTCGGAGGAAAAAGCGTCAGCAGGAAGATCGAGACCGTGACGAGACGTAGCAACTGTACCGCGCTGATAACGCACGAAAGTTCTATGAGAAGATAAACCGTTCACGTAAGGCCACGTGCCACAGCCCGATATGTGTAAGGACATAAATGGGAACCTTCTTACAAACGAGCGCGAGGTAATCCAAAGGTGGCGGCAGCATTACGAAGAGCACCTGAATGGCGATGTGGCAGACAACGCTGGTGGTATGGTAATGAACCTTGGAGCACGGGCGCAGGACATCCGACTTTCGGCTCCGAATCTCCAGGAAATCTAGGAGGAGATCGGCTGGCTGAAAAACAACAAAGCCCCTGGAGTTGACCAACTACCAGGAGAGCTGGGTGATTACCAGGGTTTGGGAGGATGACGTACTGCCGCAGGAGTGGATGGAAGGTGTCGCGTGTCCCATCTACAAAAAGGGGGATAAGCTGGATTGTAGCAACTACCGCGCAATCACATTACTTAACGTCGCCTACAAAGTACTCTCCCAAATTGTATGCCGCCGACTAACATCAATTGCAAGAGAGTTCGAGGGGCAGTACCAGGCGGGATTTATGGGTGAACACTCTACCATAGATCCAGTGTTCGCTGTACGTCAGGTATTGCAGAAATGCCGCAAATACAACGTGCCCACACATCATCTATTTCAAAGCCGCATATGATAGAATCGATCGGGACCATAGCTATGGCAGCTAATGCACGAAAACGGATTTCCGGATTAACTGATACGGTTGATCAAGGCGACGATGGTTCGGGTGATGAGCGTAGTTCGAGTTTCAGGGGCATTCTAGAGTTTCTTCGAAACGCGCAGAGGGTTACGGCAAGGTGATGGTCTTTCGTGTCTGCTGTTCAACATCGCTTTGAAAAAGGTAATACGAAGGGCAGGGATCGACACGAGTGGTACAATTCTCACGAAGTCCGTTCAGTTATTTGGTTTCGTCGACGACATTGATATCATGGAACGTAACTTTGAGAGGATGGAGGAAGCCTACATCAGACTGAAAAGCGAAGCTAAACGGATTGACTAGTCATCAACACGTCGAAGCCGAAGTACATGATAGGAAGAAGCTCAAGAGAGATCAATGTAAGCCACCCACCACGAGTTTCTATCGGTGGTGACGAAATCGAGGTGGTTGAAGAATTCGTGTACTTGGGCTCACTGGTGACCGCCGATAACGATACCAGCAGAGAAATTTGGAGATGCATCATTACAGGAAATCGTACAAAACCCTTAGTAGACCAGTAGTCCTCTATGGGCACGAGACCTGGACGATGCTCGTGGAGAACCAAAGCGCAGTGGGAGTTTTTAAAAGGGAAGTGCTGCGTACCATCTATGGTGGGGTGCAAATGGCGGACGGTACGTGAAGGAGGCGAATGAATCACGAGTTGCATCAGCTGTTGAGAGAACCATCCATCGTACACACCGCGAAAATCAGAGGAGTGCGGTGGGGCGGGCACGTAGCCAGAATGTCGGACAGTAACCCGGTTAAAATGGCTCCAGACAACGATCCGACGGGAACAAGAAGGCGAGGTGCACAGCGGGCAAGGTGGATCGATTAGGTGGAGGACTATTTGCGGACCCTCCGCACACTGCGTGGTTGGCGAAGTGTAGCCATGGACCGAGCTTAATGGAGAAGACTTTCATGTATTGCACGGCCTTAGTCTGGTAAATAAATAACAGTGATTACCCGATTTTAAACATGTCCAAATTTTGACTGCCCTAGAATGATTTTGAAAATCTATACACTACTAAAAATCCACACATATTTATTGGCAAAAATCCATAGATTTAACTTATAATGTATATCACTTACTTACTTACTTATGGATCCTGTACACCTCCGGTGGTGCAAAGGGCCGACTTGAAAGATCTCCATCCTGAGCGTTGCCCGGCTATCGCTTTAACCTGTTGCCAGGTTAGATTTCGGTCGACTTCTTTTATTTCTTTATTGAGGCTTCGCCGCCATGAGCCTCTGGGTCTGCCTCTGCTGCGATGTCCCGCTGGGTTCCAGTCTAATGCTTGCTTACAGATTTCGTTTCCACCCCTACGTAGAGTGTGGCCGACCCAGCCCCACTTCCGATCCCGAATTTCTGTTGCTATCGGCCTCTGGTGACAACGACGATGGAGCTCGTTGTTTGAGATCCAGTTGTGAGGCCACCAGGCCCGAATTATATACCGCAGGCATCTGTTAATGAACACCTGCAGCCGTTGAGTGTTCTCCACTGATACACACCATGTTTCGCTAGCGTATAACAACACAGATTTCACGTTAGAGTTGAAAATTCGTATTTTGGTGCGTTCACTTATCTGCCTGTTTTTCCAAATATTTCTTTAACTCGCAAAGGCAGCCCTTGCTTTCTTGATCCGTGCGCCTATGTCGATCTTGGTACCGCCGTCTGACGCCATTTGGCTACCAAGATATTGGAAGCTTTCAACATTCTCCACTGGTTGCCCGGCTACTGTGAAACTGGAAGGAGTCACCGTGTTTACATCCAACGATTTGGTTTTGTTGACGTTGATGACTAAACCTGCCGAGGAGGAGCGATCGGCAAGGTCGTTGAGCTTACTCTGCATATCAGAGCGCCGTTGCGCGAGTAGTGCAACGTCATCCGCCAATTCGAAGTCGTTTAGGTGCTCCATGGTTATAGGCTGCCATAACAGCCCGCGGTTTGGTTCACGGTCAATCGCATCTACCAGAATCTCATCGATTACGATGAGGAACAGTAACGGTGATAGAATACATCCTTGCCTCACACCAGCTACGACCCGGATAGGGTCGGACAGGACCCCATTGTGCAGCACTCTACACGAGAAGGCCTCGTACTGTGCTTCGATGAGGCCGATGATTTTCTCAGGAACCCCCTTGCATCTCAGGGCGCCCCACATATTCTCGTGATTGAGACGGTCGAAAGCTTTTTCGTAGTCAATGAATACAAATAAAAGGTACTCTTGGAATTCGTTGACCTGCTCCAAAATGATGCGGAGCGTGACAATATGGTCCACACAGGATCTTCCGGCACGGAATCCGGCTTGCTGCCGCCGGAGAGTCGCATCGATCTTCTCCTGAATCCGGGCTAGGATAATTTTGCACAGAACTTTGAGAACGGTACACAGCAACATAATGCCTCGCCAGTTATCGCATACAGTCAGGTCACCCTTTTTGGGCACCTTCACTAAGATACCTTGCATCCAGTCGACCGGGAAAGTTGCGGTGTCCCAGATATTACGAAATAAACGATGCAGTAGTTGAGCGGATGTCATGGGGCCAGCTTTGAGCATCTCGGCTGATATGCGGTCGACCCCTGGGGCTTTATTCGATTTCATGCTTTGGATGGCTGTTTGAATCTCTAGCAGTGATGGAGCTTCGGTATTGACACGTGTTATACGTCGGATCCTAGGCAGATCATGCCGAGGTGGTGATGGCCTGGTTGGCACTTGAAAAAGTTGTTGTTGGAAGTGCTCGAACCAGCGTTTCAGCTGGTCAGTTGGGTCGGTCAATAACTGATCATTCGCGTCTTTCACAGGCATCGTTGCATTCAGCTTCGCCCCGCTTAAGCGTCGTGAGATATCATAGAGGAGGCGAATGTCCCCGGTTGCGGCGGCTCTCTCTCCTTCGTCGGCCAGAGAGTCTGCCCACGCTCGCTTGTCCCGTCGACATGAGCGTTTTACTTCCTTCTCAAGAGCCGTGTATCGTTGACGGGCTAAGACTTTGGCTCCTCTGGTTTTCGATCGCTCTATCGCGGCTTTGGCTTCTCTTCGCTCCTCTATTCCTCCTATTCCTCCAGGTCTCATCGGTGATCCATTGTTTTCTCTGGGTGCGTAGTTCACCCAGATTGTTCTCGCTGGTGGCGATGAAGGCATTCTTGATGGCGGTCCATTGGTCTTCCACGCTGCCACCTTCCGGAATATCTGCAGCACGCGTCTCCAGTTCTTCAACGAAGGACCGTTTCACCGTGGCATCTTCCAGTCGGCGTGTGTTGAATCGTCGTCCAACTCTTTCATCCTGCCGACGAATCCGCGCAATGCGCAGACGTATTTCGCCGATGAGGAGGTGATGATCAGACGCGATATCGGCACTACGTTTATTCCGTACATCAAGAAGGCTCCGTTTCCATTTTCGGCTGATGCAGATGTGGTCGATTTGATTTTCTGTAAAGCCGTCACGGGAGACCCACGTGACCTTGTGAACCGGTCGATGAGGAAGAGCGATCCCGCGATCAGTATGTCGTTATTACTACAGAATTCTGCGAACAGCTCTCCGTTTTCGCTCATTTCTCCGAGACCATGGCGTCCCATAATGCGCTCATGGTTCGAGTTGTCGGATCCGATCTTCGCATTGAAGTCGCCCAAACAGATCTTGATATCACCCTTCGGAATTCTATCTACGACGGCATTGAGTTGACTGTAAAAGTTCTCTTTGTCTTGCAGATCGGCAGCATCGGTTGGCGCATAACATTGGATTATAGTAAGGTTTCGGACCCGTGTTCTAAATCTGGCAACGATTATCCTTTCACTTATAGGTTCCCACTTCATAAGCGCAGAGTGTGCCTGAGCGCTTAGTAGGAAGCCAACTCCGCGATGCCGGGGAGCCTGTTCACCTCGTAGACCAGAGTATAGCAGAACTTGTCCCGACGGCGTTCTGTGTTCTCCAAAGTTTGGCCAACGGACTTCACTCAGTCCCAGGATCTCAAGCTTCATGCGGCGTGCCTCATTGGCAAGTTGTGCCAATTTACCCTGCTGGGCTAGGGTTAAAACGTTCCATGTTCCTATTCGTGTCCGTTGTTTCGCGCTAAGAGTCGTCGCCGTAAAATCAGTCCGTATTCTTTCATTATCGGATTCTCGAACAAATTGATGTTTCGGGAACAGTAGGTTGTTGGCCCAAGGTTCCCTATCCACCGGGATGGGGCTGCCATCTTAGGTATAGCTTCCGGAGAATAGCATTTCATACTCAGCCGCTGGATGCCAGAACAGACGCTGTTGGAGCCGCACCTCCTTGGTGGACAGACGCTCGATCAGTCGGGTCAAATTTGTTTAAAGTCCCACCCAACACCAGGACTAGGCTAGTGCGCTTTGAGCGGCACACGATCGCTTTGATAGGGCCTGCTTGGGGACACATGCAGCTTTTTATAGAAGTTCAACAGAGCCCACTGTCGAACCCCACCACATCCTAGGCAGACCCCACAGTACGCACCCTCTCACTCTAGCTGGTGTCAGAAGGACAACAGTGCCCAGGCTGCACTACCAGCTAAGTACGCAACCCTTAGCTGGCGGTCAATTGTCATCGGAAGACCCGTGGAAGCGTGAGTATTGGAACTTGTGAGGACCAGAGCTATGTTAGGCGCCCCTTCCCGGATGTCAACTCACCATTTCGCAGCCCATAATGTATATCAGCGCACACATAACCATTCTCCACGCGAACTACTAATAAAATATATATCCAAATAAACTTTATGTGTGGTCTCGAATTAGCAATCATATTATTTATGTGTGGTTCTATATCGATTATATTAGGGTGGAGCTATTGCAAAAATTTATAACGGCGACACATATATCTTATGCAACGTACACACCAGTCAAGCAGTTTGACGAACATTGACTCCACCCCCAAGAAAACGCTTCGGTTGCTGCTTTGTTTGAACGTGTGTGAAGTTGTTCGAACAACCATTTGACAGTTGGCGGCTCGGTTGGAAAAAATTAAAACGGTTTGATTTTGGTTTGAGTTGTCGGGGGTGGAGTCAAGGTTCGCCGAACATGTTTGAGCATTTGTAGTGAAGTTGCACAAACCCCCATATATTGTTTGATGGTTGGTGCTCAAGTTGTCGCTTCGGTCGATCGTGTGTGATATTGTTGGTCGAATAAATTGATTGTTCGTGCCGCTGTTGGTAAAACTTGATGGATGCTAGAATAAACGAGAGGTCTGCCGTAATCTGAAAAAGTGACGTATACGCCATTTTCCAAAAATAGTGTTAACGAGTACTACTCATTGAGCTCTTTAACAGAAAAATGGAAAACATGCATGTTGTAAAATGGCTGTTACGTCACTTTTCCAGATTACGGCAGCAGGTGGAGTCAATGTTGGTCAAACTGCTTGACCGTGTGCACGTTCCATTATATAGATATTTTTGGCTATATTATAAACACAAACTTGTGCCTTGCCATAAATCACTTTTTTTCATGCTGTTTTGACCTCCGTAATGAACTTTTCTTGATACAATTTAAAATGAACGAGAAAGGCATTTTCACCGCTAGGTGGCTTAATCTGGGTTTTTAGTCTTAGATAAAGTTCAACACCACGAGTGCGCTCATCGATTAATAAATCGATTAATAAACCGATTTGCGACCGTCTTGATTTGAAACTTTAAAATGATCCCCAATATCAACCAAAGACGTCTAATCTTACGTCTAAAATCATAATAATCCATCTACTAAAGGTAATGCCTTGCTTGTACATGACGAATCAATAAAAGTTTTGTGCTTGAACCTAGGCTTGTATGGGCCAGGGCACTAGACAAAACAACTTTGCCCCATCCCAAGATGTCGAGGACCCGTTGAGCGTCTCTTGGCCAAGTCACTCCTTTATTACATCACTCCTTACGAACTGGCTGTGTATGTGTTGACTAGACTGGGCCATTATGCATCAAACTGTACAATTATAATTAAAATAACTGATAGCATAACATTTTGCAGAAATTAAATACCTCGTGGCTTTAATAAAAACGTCTACCTAAAAGCCTTGTTGAATATATGAAGGAAAAGTAAAAATCAAATTTCAGAATTCCACGAAAAGCAATCCTGTTCCAAGCGAACCTTGAAGTAGTGAAAAAAAAACTGCATTCACTAAAGCGTCAAGCGCCTTTCGCGTGGCTTGCTGTGATTTGCTTCGCTCTTTTGCCGTAGGGACCTGCTTCAGAAGGTTTCTTTGTTGCAACTAAATTCAAACAAGACAGAACTTGGGGAAAAACGCATCGTCTGCTTCTACATAGGAATACAAACAACAGCATCATCCGAGCAGAACAGGAGAAGCGACCTTGAAGAGCGCTCCTAACACATTTACTCCCTGTTATAGCGAAGTTCATTTTTTTGTTACCACTTTGATACAGTAATCTCTCCTGGATGACTGCTTCAATAATGTGAACTTATTCTATGCAAACGATTTGAGCAACTGAATGAAAGCGTTGTACTCTTCGATAAATCCTTAATCGAAGCTGTCCAGAAAAATAAACTTGTCAGTAAGGAAGATTTGAGTCAAAACACGTCATCTTTAGCTCCAAAGTGTTAAAAATAAATATCTTCGTATGATCATCAACACTTTGTGGGACACGAGATTATCCCACACCTACTTTACTGAGCACAATTAGCGTTGCGATAATTTGAAGCACCATGTCATGCGATATAGTCACGAGAGATAGTTGTAGCATTATATGTACTTTTTTTAATATCAAAAATTATCCACGACTTAAATGCAGAAAGCGTAATCGGTTAAATAAATCAACATGAAGGACCATCAAACTAAGTACGTAAGAATGGTCTAAAATCTTTTGTCAAAACCTCTCGCACCGCACGATCAAAAGTACTACTGTAGTCATATTGCACAGGTAGGCCCCGCGCGTTTAGATCACTAACCCACTCAATTCTGCACTATCAGTCAGTCCAACCAACCAACCGAAGCCCATAATCGACTAGCAGCGGTGTTGATATTGCTGATGCTGGCTAACTGACGCCAACCGACTGCCACCTGACTCGCCGCCTTGGTAGTATCGTTTGAAACGCGATCGCGTCCACATTCGCCTCGAGCCGGTTGTAGCGGTCGTGTCCCTGATAAGTGAACCCGCGCTCGCTCCGCAGGCCGGGTTATTTTCGGGTGGTGGATAAGAGCGTCGCAGATATCCGAACCGAACCGTACCCCGTTGGCGAAACGTGACGCAACCTGAGCCACTGACCAGGCCGTGCCGTTCCTGTACTTCGATCGATGCTCACATGTTTCTGTAAGTGTTGCATTTCTGCTGACCCGGGGAGGATTGTGAAATGGGCTCGAATCTCAATTGGAGCTTATTGTTCGATGGTTTGCTTTCAATCCGTCGATGACAACGTGGACACTTCAGAATGCCTTTGTCAAAACGCCGAACAAAATGTATGTGCCTCGTCCGTGGTGTGAATTGTTATTGGAGCTATATCATCCGTGTGTGATAAATATTTCAGATGGCAGCAATAACTGTTTTTATTTGCTTATCATAAAAACAAAACCAGGTTGAATTATCCACCTAGTAGTAAATGTACCTTTCTAAGGATACATTTGTCCTGCTTGCACATGATATTTGAATAGAGGAAGTGTAACGGTTTTGGCCACCGGTTTTGGCCACAACCCTGAAAAATGCATATTTTCCAAAAACTATCGATCATTTCCCACAGCGAAGAAGCGTAAGGGATATATCTTCTGGTACCGCTAATAAAACCCTCGGAAATTGCTTTTTTTTCGGAGTTATACGAGAAACATGGCCAAAACTGGTACATTGACCCTAAAGGTTTTATGTTTAGGCTCATGTATTTTAAGTCTGCTGACTAGAGTACGTTGAATAATTGAACAAAACCTATCGCCTTAAGACTAAATGGGTCTAAGAAACTTATTTAGCTGAATATTATTTTAAAAAATCATCCCATACTTGAAAACATGCTAAAGCTCTGCAGATTATATTGGAGCTACTCTAGGCGACTGTATAAATCGAAAATTGGTACAGATACTTTGCAGTGAAGAACAACTGAATAAACACTACTTCGATGCGGGATGTTGGGGGAGGTAAAGCCAGTTAAGTGCAGAAGTGGAGAAGAAATTCAGAAGAAAAAGAACAACAGTATGTAAAGAAGAAAAAAGAAGAAACAATTTAAGAATGGTGAAAGAAGTGTAGAAAAATATTTGATTTGTGATATTTAAAAAAAAAGTAATGCAAATTGTTGCAGTTCTATCGCAGAAAATGAATACCTACTACATGCCAGCTATTCTAAAACGTGAAATAACAGCCTTTCGAAGCAACCCAGGTGTTCTAGAAAGGCATAGCAAAACACGAACGAGTGCAATTACGATAATTGGCGGTGTTGAAAACAAATTCGTTTTTGTCGTTGCACGGGGAATGCTTCATTGTTTTCATCCGACGGGTATTTCCCTTGTAGAAACCACTAAAAGTGGCGCATCATTCCTTATGTGGTGCTGCAGCTTTTCAATGAAAATCCTTCGGGGAACTCCAACAGTAGCCGCAGCATCAAAAGAACCGTTGTCGTGTCGTACACAGTGCAAAAACATTCGTATGAGACAAGATAATAAAGCAATAATCGCCGGTTTTTACGTTTTGATGGAGCAAGCACGTGATTGTCAGCTTTGGACCGATCGGATGGTGATTAGCACGCATATGCTCTTTTCTCTATAGCCCGTGGCTTACGCATTCTGTGAGAGAAACGACGTCAAGCAACAATTGAACACTAATGGAGTGTGCTTAGTTAGTTTGACGATGGGGTTTTCGCTAAAACAACGTCTGATATGGGACGTCCAATTATTGTGTCACAATTTCATGAATATCAGAAAAATAACTCAAAAATGAATTAAAAGTTCTGTTCCGAGACGCCTAATTATCATTTCTTTTAAACGTAATTAATGAGTGTTGCTTTAACTGAGAACAGTATCGTGATAATTGAAAGATTGTATCTGCTACTTCCTACACCACAAGTTCGAAGCACAAACTTCCTGATCGAACTTCTACTGGGTAATGTAGCGAAATTAGCATGACGGTACCTTGGGGCTTGTTATGAGCACAGAGAAACAGACGTCTCACTCAACGTATGTTTCATCGTACACCTTTTTAACGGTTTATTTAACTTTTTGTAGGTGGTCAATCGGCCACCGATGGCGCTTTCATCGATTTTGCTTGTGTTTGACGTTTGCACACTACCGCCATCTGGTTGCCGCTTGGCCACACACCGGGATTTTAGCATTGGGCGACAATGTTTTCGTGACGATGATTTTGATTGCATTTAGTTCTAAGTGAGACGTCTGTTTCTCTGTGTTATGAGGTTCCAAAGCTACATGCTAGCCATTGTCAAGTTTATTCACCTTAAGTACGACCTAATCAAGTTATAATGAAGTTGCTGTGAGCAGGCCAGCCCGAATCGTGCTGCAAGGGCTGATGCTGAATTTAATTTGAACGAACATTGTCAGATTTCCAATTGCACGATTGAAACTGTTGGGGCATAGTCTTAGTCAGATTATTATTCTTCTTCTTATTGGCATTACATCCCACACTGGGACAAAGCCGCCTCGCAGCTTAGTGTTCATTAAGCACTTCCACAGTTATTAGCTGCGAGGTTTCTAAGCCAAGTTACCATTTTTGCATTCGTATATCATGAGGCTAACACGATGATACTTTTATGCCCAGGGAAGTCGAGACAATTTCCAATCCGAAAAATGCCTAGACCGGCACCGGGAATCGAACCCAGCCACCCTCAGCATGGTCTTGCTGAGGTCAGATTATTGCCGAACATTTTTCAAAATGTATATGATGTTGTAAAATGTAGCAAGAAGGCAATATGTTCACTCCAAAAACGATTTTTCGATAGAAGGACCAGGTACACGTAGTTTTATACAGCATTGATCCAATTATTATATAATTGCGTTGCGTTGCGTTGCGTTGCGTTGCGTTGTAACAGAGTATTTCGTAGATTGCATACTGATAGCTGTCATGTATTTTCTTTAACTTTCTTACCCCAACTGCTTATGGATTACTATTTGGGATTTAACAGCAACCCAATTGGGGGTCAAAAATGATAAAGCATGAAAGCTACCATTGCCGGCCACGCCCATCTTCTCTGTTACTAAGGAAGGGAAGGAAATGATGATATGACATCTACTTAACGAGAGGCCAGCGACTCACTGACGCCCTCATAGATGTCAAGGAATTGGATGGTTGGTAGGGAATATAGTTTAGGAATATCATCATAAGCAAATGATATAATGCGTTTAAACAGAAGTTGGGAGTGACCATGCTAAGAAATTTTTGTCACTCCATTGTTAATTGTCCTGGGATGGGGCGAAGCTATTAAACTTGCCCTGGCTACCCAAGTAGCACACATGTCCCACATAGATTACTGCAAAGGATATGCGACTAGATTTGGTCACTATCAAGTTGCAACAACCATTTTAGTCTGACTTGTGCTGCTCGGGTAATTAGCCTAGGTTTAAGCGCCATTGTTCGCTCTCTGAAACGAGAAAGAATATAAAATATATTAATTTTCCCTTCCCCTTATGCGATCCCAATTGAAATTATGTACTCATATTAATATATGCCCTTAGTAATAAGCGAAAACCAATATGTAACTTTACAATCACAGAAAATTTTATCGAGAAAATAGGAATATTGAGGAAAGCCAATAACAGTCAACAGTTGGTTGAATCAAAGTTAGTTGTATTCGGAAATTACTCCATCGAAACATCGGATCAACCTATTGCTTCAAACTTATTGTGAATGAAGCTGTCACGTATGATTCATAAACGAATTTATTTTTGATCATCACCGTTTTTAACGGCATTACACGAAGCAATGTGAGCTATCTCTTATGTGATGATATTCCTATCTCATATTATGGGGACTTTTTAATTGATTCAATCTTGATTTTCTAGTACCTATTTGGCACGTACTAATCTTCCCATACCTAGGTATTTATAAAATGTTGTTAAATGTGATTAAAATAATTTTGCTTAGATTTCCAAAAATGAAACTCTACATCAACGCACTATGTTCAATGAAATTATGATATCCCATAATTTTCCTCAATATCACACTTACAATTTTATTTATTTTTTAAGGATTTAGCTGTGATATGATGATATGATGAATAATATCTAAAATGCATGTCCTATCTTATGAAGTCTTATGCAGTCTCTTATGAAAGTTATGTTTTCGCTCATCCATTCCCATGAATAAGCATGCCATTTATATTGACGAATGAAGTGAATTCAATAAAGCTGATTTGGATATTGATAGCTATAATTTTTTCTTGTTTTCGCTTAAATTTAGGAATGAAAATTGGTTTTCAAATTGAACCTCATTTGACTATGTTTTTGTTTTAGTTTGTACAAGAATATTAGTGAAGATCAGTATATTTGTTCTGAAACGCAGTTTCGATTTTTGCGTCGTGGTTCAGATATCGGATTGCGCAGACATGTTTTTAGTTAAAATTAATCTGCACGGTTTTTTAAAGTAAAAATCACGCTACCAATTACCCAGACAACACTCTTACCCTAGCAGCACATTTATCTATCGATTCGGTTGCATCTACTTCTAACTGACTAGGCATTCATATAGCAGTCACAAACTCTGGTCTATGAGAGGTGTGCGGCTTATCCCAAGTAGCACTTGCAACATCGATCAAAATAAAAAAAAATAAAAAATTGTTGTATATCAGTTATAAATAGGTTTACTTGAAACTCTAAATCGTAAACACGTTATGAAAATGTTTCATGGGTCACAATCTTAAGTGACTACATGATTTGGAACGATAGTTATAATTCAGTCATTATTATTGAAGTCTGACAAGCATCTGATTTATTTACAACTTTGATTTTGTACGGTGGAACTATAATGTTTAATACATGTTTGGTGTAACTGGGCTGGATTATTTGGAAAAATGTTCTCAAAGAATTGAATAAGATATTAGAAAGAGATGATCATTTTCGAAAAAAAAATTCATCTCTTTCTGGCAATTACTGAAACAAATCGTCAATCCTACGAAAAAGTCGAAAGATATCTATAAATAATGGAGGCCATAGTGATCCTATTCCAGCCACATCATCGTATATAGGAGAGAGATCCGTTGGATTATGCTCAGAATATTCCTGGTGAATGGAAAAAAGTTTAAAGATGATGATGAGAATTCCATAGTTCTAACCTCAAGACGATGCATTTAATAGTTGGAACAACTGACATTCTATGTGCCGACGCCATGCTGTTTGCCTGCTGCTTGCACTTATCGACTTCTGTTTGGTGCTGTAAAGTTCTTATACCGTTGCAGAAACGATCAGTCGCATCTGGTGCTAACATGTTTTTGATATACTAATTATTCTCGGACTTTGGAACATATTTATAACACTTTTTTGATGTCATAAGTTGGCTTTCATGGACTAAACAGTGATGATCAAAATTGTTGACATATCATTCACATTTTGAATAAAAAAATTAAATTGTAATTTACTCACATAATGTTTCCTGGTAGACTGCGTGGTTGGCGAAGTGCAGCCTTGGACCGAGCTGAATGGAGAAGACTTTTATGTGCAGCACATGCCACTCCGGCCTTAGCCTGATAATAAATAAAAAAAAAAGTGTTTTCTGGTCACAGATAAACACACATGAACCGTTTATCGAATCAAGGACTAACAGTATCTGTTATTTACTATATAATCGTGTTTTGTACACAACAGCTTCAAATATTTATTTCAACATTTACCCAATGTAAATCCCGCATAATCATGGACCATACGTAGACCGCATCTGTTATAATTGATATCATATGATATGATATCCAGCTCCGTAAAATATTGCAATCGAGATTTCTTGCTGAAACTGCCCATATGTCTGTTAAGAAAACAGGTAATCTAGTAAAAATTCCAACACCAGATAAATTTCAATAAAATTTTAAATACGTTGGCTAAAGCCTGAAAATAAAAACGAAGACTTGAGAATTTCTACTAAAGCAATAGAAATACGAAAAGGATTTTTTAGGGAAAAGTGTTATTCTACAAGCTGAATCAGTAATTGCGAAAACAAAGCCTGTGTCTTTTTATTTCTCCTTTGATTGCACTATATCTCTCACTGGGGCAGTGCCGCGTCGCAGTTTAACGTTCATTGAGCACAACCACAATTACTGCCTGGAAAGTTGCCATTTTTGCATAAATATTTTTTAGAAAATGTAATTTGGCAAATTTAATGAACCTATTTTTCAATTGACGCTTAGATGCTCCTATAGTTGTGATTCTGGAAATAGTTCTGGGAAAATTAGTAAAATAATTCCAATGTCTTTTTACAATCATGATGAAGGCTAACACGATTTTGCCTGATATCCAAATGAAGCCGTTAAAATGTCCTTGATAGGACTGAAAATCTATCCTATCTACCTTCGACATGGTCCTTACCAAAGCTGCATATCGCAGCGGTAGGCTACGGAATTCCTTTTAAATCGCAATTAACTTTCCATATTTAGCTAATTAACAATGACTACAAAGAGCTTAAAAAAATTCTTAAAAAATTTAAATTTTCACTCGCTTGTATTGACAACATAATGAAGCCAAAGCTACCATTTCATTTTGAGTTGTAGGAACAATTGTGAATGTCACTGTACTAATTTCAATAAATAATGAATGGCTGAAAATTTGAAATCTCTGCAGAGAAATCACAAGATTAAAACATTAACTGCTGATAAATACTCAATTATTAATCAAAAAACGCAATAAGATCTGGAATAATTCACAGAGCTATATTGTGTGCCTCACTAACAGGCCAAGAACAAAATAATAAATTTATTACTAACACAAGTTTATCATTGATTAAACGAATTTCGTCGGGGCGTTTATTATTTGGAAGCAAAATGAGTATATTTACCATATACTTTGAGTCGCACATACTTTTAGTGCATAATTATGATATTATATCATAGTTGATTTTTATCTTGAGTTGAATGTTTTCCTTCAATTCCTTCATTCCACAATAGTTAGCGTCAAGCTTGTTTATATTTTATATGAAAGCTACTTTCCACTGCGAACATGACAGCGTACCAAAACAAACTGTTTTTGTATTTCTGTTATTTCTATGCAACCTAGCTTCAACTATTATAATATTTCTATTTTTCAAGTAAAAGTCAAACATTGGTTGTGATCAGGTTGAGCTAATTATAACGTTTGAACGACAGATATATTTTATAATAGCTCCACCTATTGCGCTTTTTCAGTCGTAATTGAGTTGTATATAGCAACTGACAACTAAAATTGGGAAATGAAAGTCGTCTGCATCAACTTATTTACGATCAGATGTGCTACTTGGGATAGGTTTAGTTTATGAGTGCAAAAGCTAATGGTAATGAAGACTTACCTTTTGACTGATGGAAAAGGAGCACACATCTTACCAAATTTACTTTATTTGAGAATGGAACGTCATTGTTACCGTCATCCCTGTCGTACATCAGGCCTGTTACTAACATCGGATTGGAAAGCTGCCCCGTCAAACGTTCAAATGTCCGGCATTCTTCATGTCTAGTCCACTGTATGCATGACTGCATTTGCTTCATGTGGATGGTCCCTGCTATGGAAGGCTTGGATTTTAACTAAATAAGTTTGATATCCTTGTCTTGATCAACCATCTGCAGCAAGCTTCCCGTAGAAGGCTTTTTATTACTTTTGATAAAAAAAACACAAAATACAACTATTCTTCATTATCAAGAAGAAAAATTTCACTGTCAGAAAAAATACGTCTACTTCCGACCTTCGTCTACTACGATCTTTTTTCATTGATCCAATTATTATATAATATCCACGAACAACAATGATATCTAAGTGTCTGTCAAGGCGTTTGTAGGCTTTAAAACAGCATTATAGTTATGATAGAGTTCAAAAATAAAAATCAAACTCTCCTGATTTGTCCCTTTCTTCTGATGTGATGTCTGTTGTTGGTCCGCAAATAAAACTCACTCATCTTTTAGGTAGGTACTTATCCGTAGCTGATTTACTCGCAACAAATTGTATTCGCGGGGAATTCTGTAGCTGAGTGTATCCGATTGAAGAAAACTTTACTGTATACTTTTATAAAAACGGAAAAATTACAGCTACTTGTATGATATGTTGATTTTTGGTCAATTTATTTGGTACCCGATTGTGAGCCACCTTTTAACCCTTTCAGGCCCACATTTTTATAAGCGGTATTAGCCAATAAATTTGATATAGGGTTACTGCTCCATCTCATAGCTCCGATATTCATCCCATGAAAAACAAAGCAGTGAAAAGGTATTTGATTTGTTTCTTATTTTTGTTAGTTTTTTCAGCAGTGAGCACACATGTTAGCAAAAAGAAACGACAAAATTGGTGCCGTATTTCTTTGTTTCGCGATGAGATGAATATATGTTCTGTGAGATGGAAAACGGAGCATTTCCCCTATTACATTTGTTTTCGTGATTAACAATGGAGAAATAACAAAACAAGTTGATTTTTTTATGGAATCTGCTAGAGCATGAGTATGAGCATTATGATCGTACAAATCGTAGAAGCTACTCCCTGATTGACCAGAACTGGCGAAATTGCACAGGAAACTAAATCAATGGAGCTTGGGGTTGGCTATCCATTCTCAATGCACACTTTTCAAAAGCTCAAATATGTTTAGTCAATAATGGCGCCGGCTACGTCCTTACGGTCATATAGGAAGGGAGAGATGGTTAGTTGCTACTAGAGACAGAGTATACCTCTGTATCTCCACGATTGTCTTGGTCTATGGCAGTGGTTCTCAACCTGGATGCCCCAGGGGATACCTCGGACAAAAATGTGTAATGGCAGACGTAGTACAATTCCAATCAAAACATATTGATAATGTTTGGATAAATGTTGAGGCCCGGAAGCCTCCTTTCAAGAGGCCCAGAAGCCTTCTTTCAAGAGGCCCGGAAGCCTCCTTTCAAGAGGCCCGGAAGCCTCCTTTCAAGAGGCCCGGAAGCCTCCTTTCAAGAGGCTCGGAAGCCTCCTTTCAAGAGGCTCGGAAGCCTCCTTTCAAGAGGCCCGGAAGCCTCCTTTCAAGAGGCTCGAAAGCCTCCTTTCAAGAGGCCCGGAAGCCTCCTTTCAAGAGGCCCGGAAGCCTCCTTTCAAGAGGCCCGGAAGCCTCCTTTCAAGAGGCCCGGAAGCCTCCTTTCAAGAGGCCCGGAAGCCTCCTTTCAAGAGGCCCGGAAGCCTCCTTTCAAGAGGCCAGAAGCCTCCTTTCAAGAGGCCCGGAAGCCTCCTTTCAAGAGGCCTGAAGCCTCCTTTCAAGCGGTCCGGAAGACTCCTTTCAAGAGGCCCGGAAGCCTCCTTTAAAGAGGCCCGGAAGGCCTCCTTTCTTGAGGCCCGGAAGGCCTCCTTTCTTGAGGCCCGGAAGCCTCCTTTCTTGAGGCCCGGAAGCCTCCTTTCAAGAGGCCAGGAAGCCTCCTTTCAAGAGGCCAGGAAGCCTCCTTTCAAGAGGCCAGGAAGCCTCCTTTCAAGAGGCCAGGAAGCCTCCTTTCAAGAGGCCCAGGAAGCCTCCTTTCAAGAGGCCAGGAAGCCTCCTTTCAAGAGGCCCGGAAGCCTCCTTTCAAGAGGCCCGGAAGCCTCCTTTCAAGAGGCCAGAAGCCTCCTTTCAAGAGGCCCGGAAGCCTCCTTTCAAGAGGCCAGGAAGCCTCCTTTCAAGAGGCCCGGAAGCCTCCTTTCAAGAGGCCCGAAGCCTCCTTTCAAGAGGCCAGAAGCCTTCTTTCAAGAGGCCCGGAAGCATCCTTTCAAGAGGCCCGGAAGCCTCTTTTCAAGAGGCCTAGAAGCCTCCTTTCAAGAGGCCCGGAAGCCTCCTTTCAAGAGGCCCGGAAACCTCCTTTCAAGAGGCCCAGAAGCCTCCTTTCAAGAGGTCAGGTAGCCTCCTTTCAAGAGGCCCAGAGCCTCCTTTCAAGAGGCCCGGAAGCCTCCTTTCAAGAGGCCCGGAAGCCACCTTTCAAGAGGCCCGGAAGCCTCCTTACAAGAGTCCAGGACGCCCGCTTTCAAGAGGCATCGAAGCCTCCTTTCAAGAGGCCCGGAAGCCTCCTTTCAAGAGGCCCGGAAGCCTCCTTTCAAGAGGCCCGAAGCCCCCTTTCAAGAGGCCCGGAAGCCTCCTTTCAAGAGGCCAGGAAGCCACCTTTCAAGAGGCCTGGAAGCCTCCTTTCAAGAGGCCCGGAAGCCTCCTTTCAAGAGGCCCAGAAGCCTCCTTTCAAGAGGCCAGAAGCCTCCTTGCAAGAGGCCCGGACGCATCCTCTCAAGAGGCCCGGAAGCCTCCTTTCAAGAGGCCCGGAAGCCTCCTTTCAAGAGGCCCGGAAGCCTCCTTTCAAGAGGCCCGGAAGCCTCCTTTCAAGAGGCCAGGAAGCCTCCTTTCAAGAGGCCCGAAGCCTCCTTTCAAGAGGCCCGGAAGCCTCCTTTCAAGAGGCCTGAAGCCTCCTTTCAAGAGGCCAGAAGCCTCCTTTCAAGAGGCCCAGGAAGCCTCCTTTCAAAGGCCAGAAGCCTCCTTTCAAGAGGCCCGGAAGCCTCCTTTCAAGAGGCCAGGAAGCCTCCTTTCAAGAGGCCCGGAAGCCTCCTTTCAAGAGGCCCGGAAGCCTCCTTTCAAGAGGCCAGGCCTCCTTTCAAGAGGCCAGGAAGCCTCCTTTCAAGAGGCCAGGAAGCCTCCTTTCAAGAGGCCCGAAGCCTCCTTTCAAGAGGCCAGAAGCCTCCTTTCAAGAGGCCCGGAAGCCTCCTTTCAAGAGGCCCGGAAGCCTCCTTTCAAGAGGCCCGGAAGCCTCCTTTCAAGAGGCCCGGAAGCCTCCTTTCAAGAGGCCAGGAAGCCTCCTTTCAAGAGGCCCGAAGCCTCCTTTCAAGAGGCCCGGAAGCCTCCTTTCAAGAGGCCCAGGCCTCCTTTCAAGAGGCCCGGAAGCCTCCTTTCAAGAAGCCCGGAAGCCTCCTTTCAAGAGGCCAGGAAGCCTCCTTTCAAAGGCCCGGAAGCCTCCTTTCAAGAGGCCCGAACGCCTCCTCTCCCGAGGACAGGAAGCCTCCTTTCAAGAGGCCCGGAAGCCTCCTTTCAAGAGGCCCGGAAGCCTCCTTTCAAGAGGCCCGGAAGCCTCCTTTCAAGAGGCCCGGAAGCCTCCTTTCAAGAGGCCCGGAAGCCTCCTTTCAAGAGGTCCGGAAGCCTCCTTTCAAGAGGTCCGGAAGCCTCCTTTCAAGAGGTCCGGAAGCCTCCTTTCAAGAGGTCCGGAAGCCTCCTTTCAAGAGGTCCGGAAGCCTCCTTTCAAGAGGCCCGGAAGCCTCCTTTCAAGAGGCCCGGAAGCCTCCTTTCAAGAGGCCCGGAAGCCTCCTTTCAAGAGGCCCGGAAGCCTCCTTTCAAGAGGCCCGGAAGCCTCCTTTCAAGAGGCCCGGAAGCCTCCTTTCAAGAGGCCCGGAAGCCTCCTTTCAAGAGGCCTGGAAGCCTCCTTTCAAGAGGCCAGAAGCCTTCTTTCAAGAGGCCCGGAAGCATCCTTTCAAGAGGCCCGGAAGCCTCCTTTCAAGAGGCCCGGAAGCCTATTTTCAAGAGGCCCGGAAGCCTCCTTTCAAAAGCCCAGGAAGCCTTCTTCCAAGAGGCCCGGAAGCCTCTTTTCAAGAGGCCCGGAAGCCTCTTTTCAAGAGGCCCGGAAGCCTCTTTTTAAGAGGCCCGGAATCCTCCTTTCAATAGGCCCGGAATCCTCCTTTTACGAGGCCCAGAAGCCTCCTTTCAAGAGGCCCGAAAGCCTCCTTTCAAGATGCCCGGAAGCCTCCTTTGAAATGAACCAGAAGCCTCCTTTCAAGAGGCTCGGAAGCCTCCTTTCAAGAGGTCCGAAGCCTCCTTTCAAGAGGCCCGGAAGCATCCTTTCAAGCCTCCCTTCAAGAGGCCCGGAAGCCTCCTTTCAAGAGGCCCGGAAGCCTCCTTTCAAGAGGCCCGGAAGCCTCCTTTCAAGAAGCTCGGAATTCTTCTTTCAAGAGGCTCTGAAAGCCTCCTTTCAAGAGGCCTCGAAAGCCTCCTTTCAAGAGGCTCAAGCCTCCTTTCAAGAGGCTCAAAGCCTCCTTTCAAGAGGCCTGGAAAGTCTCCTTTCAAGATGCTCGAAAGCCTCCTTTCAAGAGGCCTGGAAGCCTCCTTTCAAGAGGCTCAGAAGCCTCCTTTCAAGAGGCTCAAGCCTCCTTTCAAAGGCTTGGAATCCTCCTTTCAAGAGGCTCAGAGCCTCCTTTCAAGAGGCTCAGAAGCCTCCTTTCAAGAGGCTCAGGCCTCCTTTCAAGAGGCTCAAGCCTCCTTTCAAGAGGCTCAGAAGCCTCCTTTCAAGAGGCTCGGAAGCCTCCTTTCAAGAGGCTCAGGAAGCCTCCTTTCAAGAGGCTCAGAAGCCTCCTTTCAAGAGGCTCAGGAAGCCTCCTTTCAAGAGGCTCAGGAAGCCTCCTTTCAAGAGGCTCAGGAAGCCTCCTTTCAAGAGGCTCAGAAGCCTCCTTTCAAGAGGCTCAGAAGCCTCCTTTCAAGAGGCTCAGGAAGCCTCCTTTCAAGAGGCTCAGAAGCCTCCTTTCAAGCGGCTCAGAAGCCTCCTTTCAAGCAGCTCAGAAGCTTCCTTTCAAGCAGCTCGGAAGCCTCCTTTCAAGAGGCTCGGAAGCCTCCTTTCAAGAGGCTCGGAGGCTTCCTTTCAAGAGGCTCGGAAGCCTCCTTTCAAGAGGCTCGGAAGCCTCCTTTCAAGAGGCTCGGAAGCCTCCTTTCAAGAGGCTCGGAAGCCTCCTTTCAAGAGGCTCGGAAGCCTCCTTTCAAGAGGCTCGGAAGCCTCCTTTCTAAAGGTTCGAAAGCCTCCTTTCTAAAGGCTCGGAAGCTTTTTTTTTTCAAAAGGCTCGGAAGCCTCCTCTCCAGCGGCTCAGGAGCCTTTTTTCAAGTAGTCAGAAGCCTTCATTTAAGAAGCCCGGAAGTCTTCTTTCAAAAGACTCGGAAGCCACGTTTAAAGTGACTTGGACAGTTCCTTTCAAGCGGCTTGGAAATCTTCTTTTAAGAGGTCGAAAATCAATTTGCAAAAAGCTTGAAAGGCTCTTTTCAAGATGCTCGGAAGGTTCCTTTTAGGAGGCTTGGAAATCTCCTTTCAAGAGGCTCGGAAGCCTCCTTGCAAGGGGGTACCTCAATTAATGCCAAAGTTCGAAGTGGTACCTATCATGAAAAACTTTGAGAACCGCTGGTACATGGGATGGGATATAAATACGCGATTTGAAAATACTATACTCATGTTTCTACTTATCAAACAGGCGTGTTACCTAAAATACGACCATACGCACACTACTTAACTTATTTCACGGCCACACAAAGCCGAACAAATTATTCCGAATGATCGCGCGATCGTTCAGCGCACTTCTCGAAATTCAAATACGCACTAATTAATTCATTTGCCAGTCAGACAAAGCGTTCGATCTGCATAATTCTTGAAAACACGAACACGCTCTCTTTATTCATTCACCGACCGCACTTATCACAATCTCGGATTCGCGATTTCTCTGTGTCATATCACAAACGCGTCCAATCATGCATTCCCGTTCTTCGTCCAATACACAGCACGAACAGCAGAGATGGTTTCACTTTCTTATTAATTTATTCGCCCGCACATTAGAACCGGAAATTTCGATAACCGCGCGATCATTCTCCAACACAAAACACGAACAAACCTGCACTCTATTTTTTTGGGATGTGCTAGATCGTCCAAACTATTCTTGAGCTCAGAACTTCAAATCGTCCGTGAGTCCAGAACTTGTGATCTACAGCCACAACACTAGCTGTTTTTGTCATTCCAAGTTTGGATATGTATTATACCATATCCATAGACCACCCAGGAGTCCAAGCACAGTTTGAATAATTGTTGATCTCCCAGGAGATGTAATGGGTTCAATTGAATGCATATTGCAGCTTCGAGTCCCCACTGGGACATTGCCGCCTCGCAGCTTAGTGTTCATTAAGCACTTCCACAGTTATTAACTGCGAGGTTTCTTGAAAGATCTTCTTGAAAGTTATATGTTGTTTAAAATTGGCCCATTCTCACCCTTGATAGGGGGTGACATTGGACCAAATACAATTAAGTTCAGCGGTGACGATGCAACGATTCAATCGTTCATTAAAAATAATTGCCTACATTTAATGTAATACGGCTCTTACCTTCTTAGCCGTGCGGTAAGACGCGCAGCTACAAAGCAAGACCATGCTGAGGGTGGCTGGGTTCGATTCCCGTTGCCGGTCTAGGCAATTTTCGGTTTGGAGATTGTCTCGACTTCCCTGGGAATAAAAGTTAAATGGAATTAAGTTAAGAAATTAATCAATTTCGATGATTATAACAAATTTTATTGTGGTTTTCACAGCTGTTCTAAGGAGCATGAAGTAAAACCTTTCGCTTGATATATAAAGTCCACCCACATGCCTTTCACTTATTTAAAAAAAAATAGTTGTTCTTATGTATGGCGACAATTGGTACATCCACCCTATAAATATTCATGAAATTCGATAAAACAACAACAGATTATCGTAACATGATAACCAGATATCTATCGTTCTAAAACTAGTTATGTAATAGATTTGTGGGGCATTACTGACACTATTTTAATACGGGTTCATTCGATCAATAGTTTTACATTCAAATTCCAAGCATTATGGTACGAGCACAATTAGTTCTTGGAATTTGTTTTGTGATTTTCTAAACGAGAATTTTACTATAATTTCGAACCGTTTGAAGTTTTCATCAAAATTCGTAACAGTTTCTGAGATATTAGGAGATGAAACATTTTTCGGTTTTTGGTCCAATCTTATCCCTTCTCAAAGAAGGGATCAATCCCACCATCATCGCCTAATTCCGGGCAATGGCTATGGTGTGTGTCATTTTGAAGGAAACGTAATATTCGGAGAAACGTCATTTTCATTTAAAAGTCATAAAAAAGCATAACCCCGCACTTCACACCATCGTCTACAATCGTCTGCCAAAGTTAAGGAGGAACACAGATTGGCAACACACCACTACACAAATCCGTATTTTTTAAATGAGTGGTTGTGTTATTTCTCGGTATTGCACTACCACAATCACAATTTCCCGTAGGACGGAAAGAGACAGACGAAACACCGCCGGTGGTAAATTATTCAGAAAGCTCTTTTCATCTCCCGTTTTCTCTTGAGCCTTAAAGAATATGTGTCCCAATATTTGTGGAATTGTTCAATTGTTCGTATACTAAACAATACCCACCTCCAATAACCTTCCGTATTGCAAATGAGCCTCCCAACCTCTCTATAATGGATTCCTTTTGGTAGACAGACAATATATGCTCCAAATTTGGTTGAAATCAACCCATGCGCAAAAACTGAACGAAAGCCCTCCCCATACCCCCTCCTCGTTCAATGACCCTCTCACCATCACTAAAATTGTATGATATTAGGGTGCCAATCAAAATCGACTTTTCGAATTTTAAAAACGGGTAGCGCTCAAAAGTTTCATCTCATCGAAAAAAGTCACTATGCAAAATTTCAGCTCGGACTTCGTTAAGTGTTTAACCAAAGCGGTAAAAGTTTGACTGTTTTGCAACACGAAAAAATTCCAAAGGGGACGGGGGAGGGCGTACGGTAATTTTTTTATGTTACAAATACAGCATGCATAAAATAGCCAAAACAAACATATCAAAAACAAGAGATCACAATTCAGGTAGTCCTCAATCAGTGTGGTTACCTCTCGTTCTGCAACAGGGTGGCATCACTGGTCTACCAAGCCGGAGGCGACCCAGCTACGAGACAGATCGTGCTTAACTGTTACGCTGTGGTCCCCACTCCTGAGGATCACGGCAGCCTCAAGGGGTTACAATCGCACCGTGCGGGACTTTCTGACCCAAAAAGGCCGCTAATACACTGACTGTTGCCGAAGCAGCACACTTGCACATGCACCTAATGTGCATCGCACTAGTGACCATTTACAACATACAAAATCGTGCACCGTCATCGTCTATAAATTTTGCAGGGGGTGATAATGGGTTATCACTCTCACCGACAGTCTGGAGGACGAACAACCAAATCGTTCAGAAAGGTCTCTAATAATGTTGTTTTCATGTCTTCTTCTTCTTTTTTTTATAACATTCCAAGTGGAACTTGACCTGCTTTTCAACTTAGTATTCTATTAGCATTTCCACAGTTATTAATTGAAAGCTTTCAATGCCCACCAATGTAGAGTATGTATCAAGTACAATGGATACACTTTACCCAGGGAGTCAAGAATGCTTCCCACCCGAAAACATCCTGGACTAGATCGATAATCGACCTCGCCATCTCCGATTTGGCAATCCTACGTCTATGCACCCAAGGCTAACCGGAGACCCATACAATCGCTATATTCATTCATATCCAATAAGCCCTTCAGTTCAAAGCGTTTGACAACACCAATTAGCAGATTACCACCTAGAAGCATTCACTTTAGAATGACTCGACAATTCGAATTTAAATTGTCACAACCCTCTATTAGATTATGTACTATTTACTTCATTGTTTTAGATTTATATCAATCCAAAGGCAATTAGTGCATGAAGTTGATAATTACATTTCTGTATCATCGTCGTTGTCATGCACTGACTGGAAACGAGTCACCTCGGAAAAGGATGCCTCTCACCGAGGCAATTATGGCCCATAAAACCACCCTATAGTAGTGTCGTCGGTGGGAGATATTGTTGTCAAATTGATATTGTCGCCCGAAGACGAGTTATCTGTACGTACTCTCGAAGCTGCCACAGTACGGTCGTTACTAAGGTAATAAAGCAACAATTTAATCAAGATCAGCAGACACCCAGACTTGGGGCGGGCGTAGATGACTATGATGACTATTGTAGTTGTTATCGCTTCTGGTCGATGGATACGATAATGGTGACAGTTGTGCAATTTCACATTTTTAGCAATCAAAGCCACATGAATTCTAATTGCTATTTGAAGCAATTGAGCACAGGCAATACGGATTTCAGTTGTAGGTACACCCAGGTTTTTTTTTACACGGTTTGGTTTTAGTCGTTTAAGACCTTCAGCATTAATAAAACAATGAGTTAACCCCACGAAAAAATTCAGAAAAAATCAAAGAAAATTCAGGGGGTATTTAGAAAGCTGTGAAAATTCATGTTACTCGAGAAATTAATGAATTCCAACCGTGTAAAAAAAAACCTGGGTGTATGTCAAACCCGTACACATTTTGGATGAACTGCAGCAGTATCTAATCGAAATGAGAACAGACAAGACTCGGACTCGGATACATACTCTGCCTGTCTAGAACTGTACTGGACTAGAGGGGAAACTTGAGACTTGATTCTATTAGAGGTGTGTGGAGGTAAGGTAATTGTCGGAGATAATTTTGCTGGTTCGAAAATTGTCGGAGGTAATTTTTGTCTTCGACCGCGTTTTGGTGTTGCCGAATAAAAAATCGACGACGTTTGATTCTCCGGAATATTCTAATACATTTTGCAGAGAAAAATTAATTATATTTTCATGAAATTTTCTTTAACATCTTTAAGGGAAATTCTACCATATGTGTACGAAGCGTGCTAAATGTCTATAAAAATTCTAAATTTCTTTCGGAAATGTTTCAACACGCATTTAGCGACGATAACAGTTTAACTCACAGATAACAGATATTGAAGCTGGCATCCGATACGTGTGTAAACATCCGCAACCGTTAATTCAAATGTGTTTTAAATTGGGATCGCGTTTGGCAATCGATTGGAGATGGCGCAAGGAACATTGTTATTGAAAACGCAGCCCGAATGCAGCTGTCAAATACATTGGCTGCGTTCGACGGTTGTTAATCCGCTGCTTTCGTATGTACTGCCGCAATCAGTTGAGTAGATGGCAGTAGTGGGCCAACGTATACCAATTCAAAAGTTTACACAGGATTTTCGATAAAATTTGTTCTAGCCTAAATATCTGTTATCTGTGGTTTAACCATCATAAGAAAATTATTTTGAGCTTTTTAGTGGAATGTCTTCACTTGTCATAAGACGAGTTCGTACCTTCCCATTTAATTCCACCACATAATTGTACCTTGACAGATACGTATTTCGACCTCAAGAGTAAGGTCGTCTTCAGTGCCTCGTACTTGACTCGACTTAGTCTCGACTTAGTCGAGTCAAGTACGAGACACTGAAGACGACCTTACTGTTGAGGTCGAAATACGTATCTGCCAATGTACAATCAAGTGGTGGAATTAAATGGGAAGGTACAAACTCGTCTTATGACAATTGAGTTTAACTTTATCCAGGGGGTCTCCAGTAGCCTTGCGAGCCAAGGCGTAGGATTGCCAATACGATTCTCGGTCTAGGATGGTTTCAGGTTGTAAACTTTCACTGGGAATAGTGAATGTGGTACAACGATGGCAGTCAGTTTGGTACCCGTCCACTAACGGGTCTCCTCCACTTCTCCGTCATCCCTCGCCTTCCAACATTAGAATGCTACGAACAGCATCGAACAAAAGTTCAATATTAGAAATACTAACCTGTTCATAGCTTATGATTTTACTTCCCGTAATAATAAACATATTTCTTCATTGCATCCTATGCACCTTGGTTCAAAATGTGGGATAAATCAGCAGGTACATGCCAATTTATTCAAAAGTCTTGTCACAGTCAAATTAAAAGCAAATTTTTCATCACTTTTCCGCATAGGAGACACCCGAAATGTTGATGACATGCTTTTCAAACTTCGTTTTTCTCAATTGGTGACTTGAGAACTTAATTTTTAATTTTATCGCGATGTTCGGATTGCTTGAGAAACTAGTCCTTGTAATCACCGTCTTCTTTAACAGTTGATCAAAGCTGTAATTCAAATTTATTCTATGAGCATGATAAACTCTTAATTAAAGTCTCGACTACTTACAATTTAGTTTTGAAATCGCTTTCCTCTCACTAATGGACCGTATTTCGTTGATTATGCTATAAATTCCAGTTCAGCACAGTAGAAACTCTAAATTCATATAAGTTTAAGTTAGTTTAAGTAGCTAGTCTATATCTTGGTGTAGGGAGAAGAAATAATCGCTCAGAACTTACTATAAAATAATCGTACACATCCACTATTTATTCAAATTAAGTCTAACCTGCTTGACAGTCTCGTACCTAATTTATTTAGATTTAAGTTAGTTTTAAGTAGGACTTTTTGATTAATTTACTTATTTGTACAGTGAACGTTTTAATTATTTTTCAATAAACTAGCTTTTATTTAGGAATTTTTACAATATTTTAAAGAGTTTAAAGTTTCACACAATATGATTTCCACGTTGGATAGATAATCATCTGTTTTGTTTTGATCCTACTGACCTTACCATCATGTATTTCTTCCCATTCGTACTTCGCCGTATTGCTAGATACAGCAGATTGTCCACTCTACTCACTGTGCGACAGACACTGCGTTGCCATAGCTACATGTTTACCGCAACACGCGAATTTTGCCCGAAAAAATACAAAAAATTGAACAACATGATAAAACTAATCCTTTTGAATCAACACATTCAAAAATATCCAACCAATTCGAAATAATCACAAAAATATGAAAGTTTCATTTTTTGAGTGAAAACTTTAAAACGTCATTTCTGAACATTTTCAGATTAAGAGTTGTGCCTGTATTGCACGAAACCGTCGATGTATGAATTCGTCGACAACCTCACATCGCATCCCATCCATTTCCATCTCGGGACCAACCCCGTTTGGACTTCCACGTTCTCTGCCAACCTCCGAGTACTTAGTTTTGACAGAGTTTATGATTAGTCCTATTCTTTCAGTCGCCAGAAAGGCACGAAAGCCTCTTCCACCGCTCTGCCAACCACACCAATGATGTCGATGTCATCCGCACAACCAAGTAGCATATAAGACTTGTTGATGATGATTCCGCTTCTTTATATACCAGATCTTTGAATTGCACCTCCCAGAGCTATGTTGAATAGCAGATTAGGAAGCGCATTGCGCTGCTCCAATCCATCTTACTTCGCATCACATGTCTCACCAGATATTCTGACCATGTGATCATGTATCATGGTATGTTCTTTTCCATTTTGATATTTAAATGATATTTCGGTACAAATTTGTGATATTGTTGCCTGTTAATTTATCGATATTTGGGCCTCGGAAAGTCCTCACATCTATGGCATCTTAGAAATGCCGACCGTCCACCAAAATATGACCAATTTGAGAACACGTATCTCCATTTGGGTGTCTCCAGGTGTGCTTTCGAATATTCTTGCCAGCAAAATAGGTGCCACAGATGGGTCCGCCACGTTAGGCATAAGTACGTTAGGCATAAGGATGATAGGCATAAGCAGGGTTGAAATATGTCAAAGTCAATAAAGTGAAAAATATGACGGCCAATCGCATCACCGCCGTCGTGAGTAGGACTGTAGCGTGGAGAAAAAATCATTGCCAGCACCAACTTTAAATTTACAATTTATTCACACACAACTCACCCTGACAGGCGCTCATTTCGAGCGTTATCGTGAGTTGTTTTTTTTTTGCTGAGTGAATGTGTACACTGTACATTTTACTGTGGTCAATTTCATATTCGTTCCGCACTGGGTGATGTTATTTCTGTTTTTTACTCCTTCCCCGCTTCAGGAATATGAAATCGATTTCAAGGAAGGAAGAAAATAAAAAAATGAAAACAATATCCAGTTATGTGGAATATTCACAACCCTGGGCATAAGTACGTTAGGCATAATGAGCGTTATACATGCAGATTTTTATAGAAGTTCAACAGAGCCCACTGTCAAACCCCACCACATTCTAGGCAGGTACTCAGATCTCACCTCCACACTCTAGCTCAGCGGTTCTCAACCTGGGGTACTGGTCCCCCGGGGGTACCTTCGCCGGGCCCAGGAGGTACCTCAGACAAAATGCGTAATGGCGAATATATTACAATTTTAATCAAAACATAACATGCATCGGATTAGTAACTCAAAGACTAATGAATCCTGCGCTTTAAAACCAGCACAGTGGATAAAGGGATGTGGGACAAAAGATCAAAAGGACAAGACGACTCATGACCAAGATTTAAAAATCTCCTATGTAATCTACTTGATCATAACAAAATGTTGAATGTTATGTTAAGAATATGCCTCTGAACAAAAATTTGGAGTCTACACGTTCGGAAGCATCCTTCTAAGTACAGACCCCATTCGATTTTGGCAACATTAGATTTTGCAACAACCATTCGATTTTAGCAACACAAATTTATTTATTTATTTTTTTTTATTTTGAATATTGCTTATAAACTATGAAATATCGTAATCCTCGTAAAAAAATGGTTAGACCCCTAAACCTAAATATCGAAATTTTCGTAAAAGAAATTCGAGAACCGAAGAAAAAAAAATTAAAGTTAAAAAAATTTTAAAATTTTAAAATTTGTGTAAAAAAGGGTCACAGTGTGTCTAGCTAGACAAAAAGTGAAGAAACGTTGAAGTATCATGAGAAAACAAAAACCAATCGATTTTGGCAACATAAATGTATTACAGAGTACTCCTTTCAAGAGTATTGGAAGCCTCCTTTCAAAAGGTTCAAAAACTTACATTCAAGAGACCCTAAAGCCTCCTTTCAAGAGGCCCGGAAGCCTCCTTTCAAGAGGCCCGGAAGCCTCCTTTCAAGAGGCCCGGAAGCCTCCTTTCAAGAGGCCCGGAAGCCTCCTTTCAAGAGGCCCGGAAGCCTCCTTTCAAGAGGCCCGGAAGCCTCCTTTCAAGAGGCCCGGAAGCCTCCTTTCAAGAGGCCCGGAAGCCTCCTTTCAAGAGGCCATGAGGCCTCCCTATAATAGGCTTAGAAGCCTCCATTCAAGAGGCTCGGAAGCCTCCCTTCAAGAGGCTCGGAAGCCTCCTTTCAAGAGGCCCGGAAGCCTCCTTTCAAGAGGCCCGGAAGCCTCCTTTCAAGAGGCCCAGAAGTCTCCTTTCAAGAGGCCCGGAAGCCTCCTTTCAAGAGGCCCGGAAGCCTCCTTTCAAGAGGCCCGGAAGCCTCCTTTCAAGAGGCCCGGAAGCCTCCTTTCAAGAGGCCCGGAAGCCTCCTTTCAAAAGGTACGGAAGCCTCCTTTCAAGAGGCCCGGAAGCCTCCTTTCAAGAGGCCCGGAAGCCTCCTTTCAAGAGGCCCGGAAGCCTCCTTTCAAGAGGCCCGGAAGCCTCCTTTCAAGAGGCCCGGAAGCCTCCTTTCAAGAGGTTCAAAAACTTACATTCAAGAGACCCGAAAGCCTCCTTTCAAGAGACCCGAAAGCCTCCTTTCAAGAGGCCCGGAAGCCTCCTTTCAAGAGGCCCGGAAGCCTCCTTTCAAGAGGCCCGGAAGCCTCCTTTCAAGAGGCCCGGAAGCCTCCTTTCAAGAGGCCCGGAAGCCTCCTTTCAAGAGGCCCGGAAGCCTCCTTTCAAGAGGCCCGAAAGCCTCCTTTCAAGAGGCCCGGAAGCCTCCTTTCAAGAGGCCCGGAAGCCTCCTTTCAAGAGGCCCGGAAGCCTCCTTACAAGAGGCCAGGAAGCCTCCTTTCAAGAGGCCCGGAAGCCTCCTTTCAAGAGGCCCGGAAGCCTCCTTTCAAGAGGCCCGGAAGCCTCCTTTCAAGAGGCCTGGAAGCCTCCTTTCAAGAGGCCCGGAAGCCTCCTTTCAAGCGGCCTCGAAGCCTCCTTTCAGGAGGCCCGGAGGACTCCTTTCAAGAGGCCCGGAAGCCACCTGTCAAGAGGCCCGAAGGGCGCCTTTCAAGAGGCCCGGAAGCCTCCTTTCAAGAGGCCCGGAAGCCTCCTTTCAAGAGGCCCGGAAGCCTCCTTTCAAGAGGCCCGGAAGCCTCCTTTCAAGAGGCCCGGAAGCCTCCTTTCAAGAGGCCCGGAAGTCTCCTTTCAAGAGGCCCGGAAGCCTCCTTTCAAGAGGCCCGGAAGCCTCCTTTCAAGAAGCCCGGAAGCCTCCTTTCAAGAGGCCCGGAAGCCTCCTTTCAAGAGGCCCGGAAACCTCCTTTCAAGAGGTTCAAAAACTTACATTCAAGAGACCCGAAAGCCTCCTTTCAAGAGACCCGAAAGCCTCCTTTCAAGAGGCCCGGAAGCCTCCTTTCAAGAGGCCCAGAAGCCTCCTTTCAAGAGGCCCGGAAGCATCCTTTCAAGAGGCCCGGAAGCCTCCTTTCAAGAGGCCCGGAAGCCTCCTTTCAAGAGGCCCGGAAGCCTCCTTTCAAGAGGCCCGGAAGCCTCCTTTCAAGAGGCCCGGAAGCCTCCTTTCAAGAGGCCCGAAAGCCTCCTTTCAAGAGGCCCGGAAGCCTCCGTTCAAGAGGCCAGGCCTCCTTTCAAGAGGCCAGAAGCCTCCTTTCAAGAGGCCCGGAAGCCTCCTTTCAAGAGGCCCGGAAGCCTCCTTTCAAGAGGCAAGGAAGCCTCCTTTCAAGAGGGCCGGAAGCCTCCTTTCAAGAGGCCAGGAAGCCTCCTTTCAAGAGGCCCGAAGCCTCCTTTCAAGAGGCCAGGAAGCCTCCTTTCAAGAGGCCCGGAAGCCTCCTTTCAAGAGGCCCAGGCCTCCTTTCAAGAGGCCCGGAAGCCTCCTTTCAAGAGGCCAGAAGCCTCCTTTCAAGAGGCCCGGAAGCCTCCTTTCAAGAGGCCCGAAGCCTCCTTTCAAGAGGCCCGGAAGCCTCCTTTCAAGAGGCTCAGGAAGCCTCCTTTCAAGAGGCCCGGAAGCCTCCTTTCAAGAGGCCCGGAAGCCTCCTTTCAAGAGGCCAGGAAGCCTCCTTTCAAGAGGCCCGGAAGCCTCCTTTCAAGAGGCCCGGAAGCCTCCTTTCAAGAGGCCCGGAAGCCTCCTTTCAAGAGGCTCGGAAGCCTCCTTTCAACAGGCTAGGAAGCCTCCTTTCAACAGGCCCGGCAGCCTCCTTCCAAGAGGCCCGGAAGCCTCCTTTCAACAGGCCCAGAGTCCTCCTTTCAAGAGGCCCGGAAGCCTCCTTTCAAGAGGCCCGAAGCCTCCTTTCAAGAGGCCCGGAAGCCTCCTTTCAAGAGGCCAGGAAGCCTCCTTTCAAGAGGCCAGAAGCCTCCTTTCAAGAGGCCCGGAAGCCTCCTTTCAAGAGGCCAGAAGCCTCCTTTCAAGAGGCCCGGAAGCCTCCTTTCAAGAGGCCAGAAGCCTCCTTTCAAGAGGCCCGGAAGCCTCCTTTCAAGAGGCCAGAAGCCTCCTTTCAAGAGGCCTGGAAGCCTCCTTTCAAGAGGCCAGAAGCCTCCTTTCAAGAGGCCCGGAAGCCTCCTTTCAAGAGGCCCAGGAAGCCTCCTTTCAAGAGGCCAGGAAGCCTCCTTTCAAGAGGCCCGGAAGCCTCCTTTCAAGAGGCCAGGAAGCCTCCTTTCAAGAGGCCCGGAAGCCTCCTTTCAAGAGGCTCAGAAGCCTCCTTTCAAGAGGCCCGGAAGCCTCCTTTCAAGAGGCCAGAAGTCTCCTTTCAAGAGGCCCGGAAGCCTCCTTTCAAGAGGCCCAGAAGCCTCCTTTTGAAAGGAGGCTTCCGAGCCTCCTTTCAAGAGGCCCGGAAGCCTCCTTTCAAGAGGCCCGGAAGCCTCCTTTCAAGAGGCCCGGAAGCCTCCTTTCAAGAGGTTCAAAAACTTACATTCAAGAGACCCGAAAGCCTCCTTTCAAGAGACCCGAAAGCCTCCTTTCAAGAGGCCCGGAAGCCTCCTTTCAAGAGGCCCGAAGCCTCCTTTC
The DNA here is from genome assembly GCF_024139115.2 of Armigeres subalbatus. Classification (NCBI taxonomy): domain Eukaryota; kingdom Metazoa; phylum Arthropoda; class Insecta; order Diptera; family Culicidae; genus Armigeres; species Armigeres subalbatus. The sequence continues at coordinate 94,212,120 of NC_085141.1, forward strand.
AAGAGGCCCGGAAGCCTCCTTTCAAGAGGCCGGAAGCCTCCTTTCAAGAGGCCCGGAAGCCTCCTTTCAAGAGGCCCGAAGCCTCCTTTCAAGAGGCCCAGAGCCTCCTTTCAAGAGGCCAGAAGCCTCCTTTCAAGAGGCCCGGAAGCCTCCTTTCAAGAGGCCCAGAAGCCTCCTTTCAAGAGGCCAGAAGCCTCCTTTCAAGAGGCCCGGAAGCCTCCTTTCAAGAGGCCCGGAAGCCTCCTTTCAAGAGGCCCGGAAGCCTCCTTTCAAGAGGCCCGGAAGCCTCCTTTCAAGAGGCCCGGAAGCCTCCTTTCAAGAGGCCCGGAAGCCTCCTTTCAAGAAGCCAGGAAGCCTCCTTTCAAGAGGCCCGGAAGCCTCCTTTCAAGAGGCCCGGAAGCCTCCTTTCAAGAGGCCCGGAAGCCTCCTTTCAAGAGGCCCGGAAGCCTCCTTTCAAGAGGCCCGGAAGCCTCTTTTCAAGAGGTCCAGAAGCCTCTTTTCAAGGGGCTCGGAAGCCTCCTTTCAAGAGGCCCGGAAGCCTCCTTTCAAGAGGCCCGGAAGCCTCCTTTCAAGAGGCCCAAGAGACCCGACAGCCTCCTTTCAAGAGACCCGAAAGCCTCCTTTCAAGAGGCCCGAAAGCCTCTTTTCAAGAGGCCCGAAAGCCTCCTTTCAAGCAGCCCAAAAGCCTCCTTTCAAGAGGCCTGAAAGCCTCCTTTCAAGAAGTCCGAAAACCTCCTTTCAAGAGGCCCGAAAGCCTCCTTTCAAGAGGCCCGGAAGCCTCCTTTCAAGAGGCCCGGAAGCCTCCTTTCAAGAGGCCCGGAAGCCTCCTTTCAAGAGGCCCGGAAGCCTCCTTTCAAGAGGCCAGGAAGCCTCCTTTCAAGAGGCCAGGAAGCCTCCTTTCAAGAGGCCCGGAAGCCTCCTTCAAGAGGCCGGAAGCCTCCTTTAAAGAGGCCCAGAAGCCTCCTTTCAAGAGGCCAGGAAGCCTCCTTTCAAGAGGCCAGGAAGCCTCCTTTCAAGAGGCCCAGAAGCCTCCTTTCAAGAGGCCCGGAAGCCTCCTTTCAAGAGGCTCAGAGCCTCCTTTCAAGAGGCTCAGGAAGCCTCCTTTCAAGAGGCTCAGAGCCTGCTTTCAAGAGGCTCGGAAGCCTTCTTTCAAGAGGCTCGGAAACCTCCTTTCAAGAGGCTCGGAAACCTCCTTTCAAAAGGCTCGGAAGCCTTGTTTCAATAGGCTCATAAGCCTCATTCCAAGAGGCAGAGAAGCTTCCTTTCAAGAGGATCAGAAGCCTTCTTTCAAGAGGCTCGGAAGCTTCCATTCAAGAGGCTCGGAAGTCTCCTTTCAAAAGGCTCGGAAGCCTCCTTTCAAGAGGCTCGGAAACCTCCTTTCAAGAGGCTCGGAAGCCTCCTTTCAAGAGACTCGGAAGCCTCCTTTCAAGAGGCTCGGAAGCCTCCTTTCAAGAGGCTCGGAAGCCTCCTTTCAAGAGGCTCGGAAGCCTCCTTTCAAGAGGCTCGGAAGCCTCCTTTCAAGAGGCTCGGAAGTCTCCTTTGGAGATGCTCGGATGTCTATTTTCAATGGCTTGGAATTCATCTTTCTAGGAGCTTGGAAGCCTACGTTCAATACGCTTGGAGGCACCATTTCAAGATGCTTAAAAGCTTCCTTTTAAGTGGCTGGAAAACCGCCTTTCAAAAGGCTCGGAAGCTTCTCTTCAAGAGCTCGGAATAATGAACATTTCAGCCAACTTTATGGAGAGTTATATATTCCGATAATTTTCAGTTCATCTTATGAGTTACACTTATTTTCATTTATAGCAAAAAATAGGGGTTACCTCAATTAATTCAAAAGTGCGAAGTTCCTCTCAAGAGAAAGGTTGAGAACCGCTGCTTTAGCTGATGTCAGAAGGACAACAGTGACCAGGCTACACTACCAGCGAAGTACGGAACTCTTAACTGGCGGTCGATTGTCATCGGAAGACGCATGGAAACGTGAGAATTGGAACTTGTGAGGACAAGGGCTATGTTTGACACAAAAGCCTCTTCCACGGTACGGTGATCAATCCCGATAGTATCGATATCGTCAGCAAAGCCCAAGAACATATGCTCATAAAACCTCCGCATATCATTCTGCTCTATTCCTTCTGTAGAGTTTGCCATTCCGCCGGTCCGTATTCGGCTGGTCACTGGTATCGGAGAGGGAGGTTGGCTAAGAAATGGCGTGTGTTTACATTGATGGTCGAGCTGAGAAAGGGGAGAAATCATGGCATGCTGAGCCCTGGGTGATGCATCCGTTGAGGTGAATGTTGCCTAACGGTGGGTGGCTTAGTGGATGAATGTTATGCTACTATTGACATCTCTATTGTAAGGGTATTCATATCGCACAGATTCTATACCACACACCTTCCTGCGTCCGGGCAGCAGGGACCATGTCCAAGGGCTTGACGACCCCTCCCCAGCCGTCTGTGAGTCAGGGGGTTCTGCCTAGGAAGTGGTGGGGTTAACAGGGGGCGCTGTTAATTCCCTCCCAAAAACCACATATCCGCAAGCAAACCTTATCAAGCGACCGTGTGCTGCTTAAAGCATGCAAGCCCCTAACCCCGAATCCCAAGGTGTCAGGCGACCCGTGCCGAAGGGATGAATGGCCTGGGGGGTGAAACAATTAGCCAGGTCGTTAACGGAGGCTGTGGAGGTTCCACAGAGTGAGGGCTGCTTCGGCGGCAAGCGGGTGGCAGTGGGTGGTACCCGCACACACCCCCAAGTGGTGCACATGTGGCGCACATGTGGTGCAAGCGAATGGGAGTTGGGGGTATTACTCGTAATACCCCCACAGAATGAGGGACCGAGTGTATGGGTGAGCACACAAGTAAGTCTCGCATGGTACGCATGGTCGGTAGTGTTAGAATGACTGAAGTCTGGTGAGGCCTGGCAGGAGTGTCGGGGGGCAGATACCTCTGCGGCACCTCAGAAGTAGGGGACACGAAAGTCTCGCTGCGTCTGGCAGGAGTGTCGGGGGGTTGATGCTTCTGCGGCACCTCAGAAATCGGAGACATGTAAGGTAGTGAGGCGACCCCGTTCCAGGATGGGGAGACCACCACATTGGCTGAGGACTACCTGGGCTTCGAAATGTCAATGGGCGGGTGCTACCGGCATAGTACCTAATGGTGACCTATTGGCAGTATCAAAGCCTGGGTAGGTGAGTGTTAGGCACGTCTGACGTGCCGGGTGTTCCACGCCCAAACGATGCACAGGAGGTGCACAGAGTGGAAAAAAATGGGAGATGGGGGTATTACAACCCCCACTGAGTGAGTGACTGAATGTCAAAGAGAGTGGTGCACAAGTGGTGCAAGCGATCGGGACTGAATGTATGAGCGGGCACACAAGTCAGACTCGCATGGTACGTATGGTCAGTGTGGCTGCTTAGGCAGTAGTGTGATCCGGCTGTCAGGGACGGAATGAGTGAAGTCTCGCTAGGCCTGGCAGGAGTGTCGGGGGGCAGATACCTCTGCGGCACCTCAGAAGTAGGGGATACGAAAGTCTCGCTATAACTGGCAGGAGTGTCGGGGGGTTGATGCCTCTGCGGCACCTCAGAAATAGGAGACATGAAAGGGTCTGCCTCGTAGCTGAGGTAGGAGCGGCATAGGAGCCACCAACCTAGGGTCGCCTCCGGCTTGGTAGACAAGTGGTGCCACCCTGTTGCAGGACGGGGTGAACACCACACTGAGTGAGGACTGTCTATGTTGTGAGATGGCGGCATGGGGTACCCTCTGCAGGGTACCTATAAATTTGATCCTTGCAGTCATTCAAGCGGCATAGGCAGGTGAGTGTTGGGGCACAGGTGGTGCCAGTGTGTCTTGTGCAAATGTGTTGCATGGGGAGTGTCGAAGAGTTGAGGCGCATACGTGCACTTGTGTACGTCATGCAGGGGGCGCAATGCCCAATAGTCATCCCCCGAAGTATTGCTTAATTGCGGGCCGGGGGAATGACTGGAGAGGAAGGAGTTGGTTTTAGTGGGTCGGGAGTGGTGATCCCATCCCCACCCACACTACCTGGGTTCGCCTCCCCAGGTGTCTGTTTGCAGATTTCCATTACCTTCGTTAAAAAAAAAAAAAAAAAAAAAACACCTTCCTGCGCCTCAGTAATCACTTGTTCTTCTTTTTTTGCTTCCTACAGTGGGTTTGTTTTTCGGCTGCTCTTGTTTCCGTGTACCGATCGCTATTTGATAGATTTATTCTATTCTATTCAAATAATTCTGCAGTAATATAATGTTTGTATTGCAGCAATACTGCCTATGATCGCATATTTGTAACAATCGACAAAAGTAGGCATGGGATAAATGGAACAATGAAGTTTGTGATAGGTATGCAAAAGTATGGAAATCTCAATGAATTTTTAAAAATTCCCAAAAATTGCACAAAAACATTATCCAGCTGGAATCTTCGGTAGAAACATTTCCATTACTTGGTATTTGAATGAAAACTTATTTCGAAATTTTTTGCACTCAGTACATGGCGTACTGGCAATAAAGTTTTCTGGTGTTACGGTTATGCGATCACTTTGTTTAATGTTACAAAACAACTTGGTAGTTTTTTCAAGTTTTTTGGAACCAGCTTTCTTATTTCCCCTGGTCAGCTGGAAGAACTAGCAATTTGGAGATGATTCATGAGCTTACCTCAAAATCGACAAAAATGCAAATGCTACAAATATGCGATCATGGGCAGAATACTTCCAAAACTATGTTTTGGTACTCAACCAAACCTTCACCCTTATTATGTACCACCTTGACTACCGCATTACCTTGCAATTAACATCGTCATCAAATCAATTCACTTTATTTGTTGAAGCCGTAGCCAATGGGGAGCTAATGGTACTAAGTAAAATAACGCGAAATGTATCAACATGGTAACTCCTTTTGATGTTTCATCAAGAGCTGCATCCGTTTTTTTCCTTTATTCTATACTAAGTATTCGGTGAACGTAATTTACGAACAAATCTTTGCCTTTGCACGTTTGAGAGGCAAACCGTTTTTCTAACAGCTAGAAGCACCTCAGAAGAGAATGATCTAAAGCGCACCGATGAAGTAACACACATTAATTAATATGCTGAGTTTAAAAAGCGTTACAGGAATCAATTCTAATGTCATTTTAACTTAGAACCACATATTATTGTTAAGAAAAAATAAAATCCTTATGAAAGTTCAAGCGAGGAAAACAAGTGTGAGCGCATTTGAGATCCTCCTTTTAAAATGATATTCCAATGCAGAAATGGTTTCATCGGATCCACAGCTTCTCGTAAGTTGGAAATAATGCAGAGAATGCTAATGTTGGAGAATGCTGCGTGTATGTTCGCAGTACAAACACTCAATTCTGTTTTTACGCGTACTTGGCATTTATTAAAGTACGTTTTTTTTTAATAGCAACAACATAGGCAAAAGAAACCGTGCATAAGGGAGTTGAGTGTAGTTCTGGAACATGTTTCATCATTTTTTTCTTCGGAAAACCACCATTGAATATAAGAATTCTCTTTGTGGAAAAGTTGCACTTTCTCGTCGGGGAAAGTTTGTCTTCCGAAGAATCGTGCCATCATTCAGCCGCCACAATCCACTTTAAAATTCCAAACTCGTGTTGATAGCACATAGCAGTTGTAAAAGGATCCGAAAATAGTCGTTAAAGGCGCGCGACCGCCAAAGATGCCAATGACATGCTCATGCTTTTTAGTCTACATGTCACGAGTTTTGCCATTAGTCCCAGACACAACATAGTCAGCTAGCGGCAGTCTTTGTCGTCATCAGTTCATGAAATTAAAAATAGGAATTGTCGCTAAGGAAGTCACCGTTCGTTTGGCGATGTCCACGTTCTCCGAATTGGGGCGGGAACGTCGAACTGAGATGAATCAATCAATATCCATCGTTTGCCGGGCAGAATTGAAGTTTATGACGAGGTCGGAGTGACGGTCGTGTCATCTGTCCGCATGATCTCACATATCCGCTGAGCGGATTGTGATTGGCAAATGACGTTGCTCGTCAGATTGGTACAATTAGGATAGGTATGTGCTGCTTTATGAATGAAGTACAGGACTATTTGAATATGCAATACACTATCTGGTCGGGGTTCAGCCAAACCGCACCAAGCGGATTTTTGACTAACTTATGATGTTTTGTGTGTGGAAGAAAAACGGAAATCATTTTATAGGGGCCGTACACTAATTACGTAAGGAGTTTTTCTGAGTTACATGTACCCCTAGGGGTACCTTCGCTTGCCGCGAGGGAGACCTTGGACAAGAATGCGTATTGGCGGATGTATTACCATTCCAATTAAAAAACCAGAATAATCCACCTAGCAGTGATGATGCCTTCTCGTGTATTATAAAATACATATATTGTAAAAATCACTTTAGAAGGTTAAAAAAAAGTCTTTAAGGGAACAGATCACATATTTTGATCATTTTGAATGTTTTTGCATTGATTAAAATGAATTGCCACCATTTTTTTTTTCCAAGCGGTCACCCTTGGGAAAATAACAATAATTTTTCAATAATTCTTAAATACAATGTCCGAACGGGCCAACTTTTAATAGCAAACAATGGGACCGCATTCCCCGTCGAATGCAGCTTGTTGCGAGTAAGCTCCAATGCTAAGTTCCAAAAAGTGTGTCTACAACATTTGTACACATACAAACATACAGTTCTTATTTGTAGCAATCATAAAGCCTTTTGGTACAACTTTGTTGTACGGGAAAGGTAAAACTCAATGACACAGTTTTGATAATTGTATATTTTATTATTCTAAAACTTTGTATTGTACATAATATTCATGGGGATCAGTAAATCAAAGACTTTTGAAACCGGCCCAACTAGCTAAAAATATTGGACTAACAATATATCGGACAAAAGGAGTCAAAATGTTGAATGATATATTGAGTATGTGAATCTGAAAAATCTTAAATTTAAAAGAAAGCCGCCATTTAAGAGACACGAAGATCTTTTTTTCCGAAAATTTCAGTAGCTTCACTGTAAGCGGCTTCCTTCTAAATGTCTCGGAAGCCTCATTCCATGTTGCTCGAAAGTTTGACTAGGTTCCAAAGCCTTCTTTCCAAAACCTCCGAAGCTTCCTTTCAAAACGCTCCGAAACTTCATTGCAAAAGGTACTGAAACCTCCTTTCAAGAGTCTGAAAAGCCTTCTTTCAAGTGGGTTCAAAACCGCTTTTCAAGATGCTCTTAAGCCACCTTTCTAGAGGCTCCAAAGCCTTCTTCTTAGATGCTTCGAAGGCTCCTTTCAAGAGGCTCGAAAACCACTTTTCAAGAAGCTCGGAAGTTTTCTTCTAAGAAGTTTCGAAGCCTCATTTCAAGAATCTCCAAAACCTTCTTTCAAGAAACTCCAAAATCCCCTTTAAATGGTCTCGAAAGCCTCCTTTCAAGGGGATCAGAATTCTTCTTTCAAGGGGATCAAAAGCTTTCTTTTAGGGGGCTCGAAAGCCTTTTTTCGAGGAACTTCCAAGCCTGCCTTCAAGAGGCTTGGAAGCCTGCTTTCAAGAGGCTTGGAAGCATGCTTTCAAAAGGCTTGGAAGCCTGCTTTCAAAAGGCTTGGAAGCCTGTTTTTAAGAGGCTTGGAAGCCTGTTTTCAAGAGGCTTGGAAGCCTGTTTTCAAGAAGCTTGGAAGCCTCCTTTCAAAAGGCTTGGAAGCGTGCTTTCAAGATGCTTGGAAGCCTGCTTTCAAGAGGCTTGGAAGCCTGCCTTCAAGAGGCTTGTAAGTCTGCCTTCAAGAAGCTTGGAAGCCTGCCTTCAAAAGGCTTGGAAGCTTGCTTTCAAAAAGCTTGGAAGTCTGCTTTCAAAAGGCTTGGAGCCCTGTTTTCAATAGGCTTGGAAGCCTGTTTTCAATAGGCTTGGAAGCCTCCTTCGAAAAGGCTTGGAAGCCTCCTTCCAAGAGGCATGGAAGCCTTCTTTCAAGAGTTTAAAAGCCTCCTTTCGAGAAGCTTGGAAGCCTCCTTCCAAGAAGCTTGGAAGCCTCCTTCCAAAAAGCTTGGAAGCCTTCTTCCAAAAAGCTTGGAAGCCCCTTTTCAAGAAGCTTGCAAGCCTCTTTCCAAGAAGCTTGGAAGCGTCCTTCCAAGAAGCTTGGAAGCGTCCTTCCAAGAAGCTTGGAATCCTGCTTTCAAGAAGCTTGGAAGCCGCCTTCCAAGAAACTTGGAAGCCTGCTTTCAAGATGCTTGGAAGCCTGCCTCCAAGAGGCTTGGTAGCCTGCCTTCAAGAAGAAGCTTGGAAGCCTACTTTCAAAAGGCTTGGAAGCCTGCTTTCAAGATGCTTGGAAGCCTGCCTTCAAGAGGCTCGGAAGCCTGCCTTCAAAAAGCTTGGAAGCCTCCTTCCAAGAAGCTTGGAAGCCTCCTTTCAAGAAGCTTGGAAGCCTCCTTCCAAGAGGCTTGGAAGCCTCCTTCCAAGAAGCTTGGAAGCCTCCTTTCAAGAAGCTTGGAAGCCTTCTGTCAAGAAGCTTGGAAGCCTACTTTCAAGATGCTTGGAAGCCTGCCTTCAAGAGGCTTGGAAGCCTGCCTTCAAGAGGCTCGGAAGCCTGCCTTCAAGAAGCTTGGAAGCCTGCCTTCAAGAGGCTTGGAAGCCTGCTTTCAAGAGGCTTGGAAGCCTGCTTTCAAGAGGCTTGGAAGAATGCTTTCAAGAGGCTTGGAAGAATGCTTTCAAGAGGCTTGGAAGCCTCTTTCCAAGAGGCTTGGGAGCCTCCTTCCAAGAGGCTTGGAAGCCTCCTTCCAAGAGGCTTGAAAGCCTCCTTCCAAGAGGCTTGGAAGCCTCCTTCCAAGATGCTTGGAAGCCTCCTTCCAAGATGCTTGGAAGCCTCCTTCCAAGAGGCTTGGGAGCCTCCTTCCAAGAGGCTTGGGAGCCTCCTTCCAAGAGGCTTGGGAGCCTCCTTCCAAGAGGCTTGGGAGCCTCCTTACAAGAGGCTTGGAAGCCTCCTTCCAAGAGGCTTGGAAGCCTCCTCCCAAGAGGCTTGGAAGCCTCCTTCCAAGAGGCTTGGAAGCTTCCTTCCAAGAGGATTGGAAGCCTCCTTCCAAGAGGCTTGGAAGCCTCATTTCAAGAGGCACGGAAGCCTCCTTTCAAGAGGCACGGAAGCCTCCTTCCAAGAGGCTTGGAAGCCTCCTTCCAAGAGGCTTGGGAGCCTCCTTCCAAGAGGCTTGGGAGCCTCCTTCCAAGAGGCTTGGGAGCCTCCTTCCAAGAGGCTTGGGAGCCTCCTTCCAAGAGGCTTGGGAGCCTCCTTCCAAGAGGCTTGGGAGCCTCCTTCCAAGAGGCTTGGGAGCCTCCTTCCAAGAGGCTTGGGAGCCTTCTTCCAAGAGGCTTGGGAGCCTCCTTCCAAGAGGCTTGGGAGCCTCCTTCCAAGAGGCTTGGGAGCCTCCTTCCAAGAGGCTTGGGAGCCTCCTTCCAAGAGGCTTGGGAGCCTCCTTCCAAGAGGCTTGGAAGCCTTCTTTCAAGAGGCTTGGAAGCCTTCTTTCAAGAGGCTTGGAAGCCTCCTTCCAAGAGGCTTGGAAGCCTCCTTCCAAAAGGCTTGGAAGCCTCCTTCCAAGAAGCTTGGAAGATGTAAACAACCCTTCAGGGAAGTTCGAGGTGTTTTGGGAGATCGTGATGTTGTATATATGCAGGCCATTTATAGTTTTCCTTGTGCTTCTGTCATCAAAATCTAATATTTTGTTTTTTTTTCTTTCTTTAAAGTTTTTTTTGTTCTGTCTCTGCCTTTTTGTTCCGTAGAGCTCCATAGCTCTTGCCATTCGGAAGATGCTCCCAGTCGAACCATTCCTCGAGCACGACGACACGCCACATCGTCACTGACGCCAAATGCCCGGATGAGAAGCTGAAATTTCCTGATCCCAAATCCTTAGCTCCATCCATCCTTGAACATTGTAAACTAACCTCGAGTCACCACGAGTACGCTGGCTTCTACCCCCCCTAAATGATATTGATTGTATATATCACAAAGAACAATGGCTCCGTAAAGTGTTATACACGTCTGAGCCTACCAAATAAACGAAATTGGAAAAAAAAGCTTGGAAACCTCCTTTCGAGAAGCTTGGAAGCCTCCTTCCAAAAAGCTTGGAAGCCTTCTTTCAAGAAGCTTGGAAGCGTACTTTCAAAAGGCTTGGAAGCCTTCTTTCGAGAAGCTTGGAAGCCTCCTTTCAAGAGACCTGCTTCCAATAGGCTTGGAAGCCTCCTTTCAAGAGACACGGAAGCCTCCTTCCAAGAAGTCTGGAAGCCTCCTTTCAAGAAGCTTGGAAGCCTCCTTTCAAGAAGCTTGGAAGCCTCCTTTCGAGAAGCTTGGAAGCCTCCTTCCAAGAAGCTTGAAAGCCTTCTTTCAAGAAGCTTGAAAGCCTTCTTTGAAGAAGCTTGGAAGCCTACTTTCAAAAGACTTTGAAGCCTCTTTTCAAGAGGCTTGGAAGCCTCCTTTCAATAGACCTGCTTCCAAGAGGCTTGGAAGCCTCCTTTCAAGAGACCTGCTTCCAAGAGGCTTGGAAGACTCCTTTCAAGAGACACGGAAGCCTCCTTCCAAGAAGTCTGGAAGCCTCCTTTCAAGAAGCTTGGAAGCCTCCTTTCAAGAAGCTTGGAAGCCTACTTTCAAAAGGCTTGGAAGCCTCCTTCCAAGAAGCTTGAAAGCCTTCTTTAAAGAAGCTTGGAAGCCTCCTTTTAAGAGGTTCGAAATCCTCTTATGAGAGGGTCGGAAGCCTTCTCTCAAGCCTCCTTTCCTTCTTTCAATAAGGTCGGAAGCATTGTTTCCTTTTTTCAAGCGACTCGGAAGCCTTTTTTTAAGGTAAGAGGCTTGGAAGCCTCCTTTAAGATGGCCCGGAAGCCTCCTTCCAAGAGACTCGGAAACCTCCTTCCAAGAGACTTGTAAGAAATCTAGGAAAACCTCTTTCCAAGATGCTCTAAAGCCTCCTTCGAATAGGCTTGGAAACATCCATTCAAGAGGCTTGGAAACATCCTTCCAAGAAGCTGGGAAGTCTCTTTTCGAGAGGCTTGGAAGCTTTTTGTCGCTTTTCGTTGGAGCTGGTTGGAGCTAATCACCGTGGAATTTATTAATTGAAATTGATTGGCTTTTTTCGGTGACGATGGAAACAAAAAAGTATTTTTCACGTTACGCGTTTCGGCTTATTTCTCTTCAGCCATCATCAGACATAATTCGCTAATGCGATCATTTCCCTTCCTCGGTCAAATTAAACTGTTTAGTAAACTTACTTCTTTTTGATAAGAATCAAAATGATCTCTAGAGGTGAAATTTGATTTTATTTTCTTAAGTAATTATTTAAATAAACCCCCTTTATTCGGTTGATAAAGTTCGAGCTTAACTATTGAGCAATTCAATACACAGTAATTAGGAAAGCTACACAGTTCACATGCACCGTAGATCATTTTGCCCAAATAATGATTTGCGTCGATCGACAATGATATGAGGATCAACCCTTGAGCCGAGTCTTATCGCACGCTATCGATTGTGTGTTCGAACCTTCGTAATCCTTTTATTGACTCTTGTTCAAGTAGTCCATAAATCAATCGGTGCGGGAATCGAACTCGCTTGAACGACGTCATGTGAACGTTCGATTGAAGTTCAGCCTCACCCCCGCGTGCCAATAACAACAATTCGACTTGTTCGTGGTGCTTACTCGTCTTTAATAGGTAATTTGACATTGAACTCGTGGCTCGCAAGGGGCTCTGAACTGGCCACAGGAGCACCGAGATAAAGTAAGTGGCGGCTGCTGAAGTACTCTTCTTGTAGTTATCAGAGTTGTTATCACAGAGCCGAACCATGTGTAGAAAAGCTTAGTCGGATAAGGCCTGAACATTGGGAATACATAACATGATTGATCGGCTATCAATTGATTGATTGGGCGCTGGAATTGAGTCTACAGACAGACTATCAGAAAAACAATCCATTCGCGATGTATGCGGCTATTAGTCGAAACTTTGTATGAAATCAGTTCGAAATCATTTATCGACGGGTGATGAATACTTGCTGGCTGCTAATTAATCAAGTCTGGTGTTAAAATCCACGTCACTGCAACTGGATTATAACGGCGAGGTAATGCGGCGAATTCGCACGTCGCTAATTGCCACTGATGGAAGTGGCTGCATTCTGTTAGTCAAACAAGAAGACCAAAATCCCCGATTCTCTGAACATTAAATTGCGTTCAAATTACCGAGCTGTGATAGAGTGAATCATCTCTTTGTTCAACAAACGTTTTACCTTTCCAGGTGCATCATTAGCTTCCGCTGACGCTGGGGACGACCGTCGGGGGTATCATCACCCAGAGAGTTCTGCAAAATTCGAGCCATAAACTGTTCAGACTCATCCCGCTCAACGTCGACAGGATGATTATCCGGTGTAGCGTGTTGATACTGCTGGTGCTGCTGCGAGTGGTAGTGACGGTACGAGGTGCTCCCAGGAATGGCAACTTCCAGCTAATTATCCTCCACAATAACGACATGCATGCGCGCTTTGAGCAGACTGGCGCTTACGGAAACGACTGCCAGCAGGAGGATGTGGCCAACAATCGATGCTACGGAGGATTTGCCCGTGTGGCGCACAAGTGAGTACACGTTGGATTGGGATATCCACGGGGGAAGAAGAGCAGATGTGGAGTTAACTTTTATTACATTTGTAGAACGAGAAGTGTTTGGGGTTTTCTGTTGAAAAGTGAATAGAAAGTCAAGTTCTGGATTATCGGCGCTGAACAATTATTGAAACTTTGATCACCTTATTGAAGAGTGTTACGATAAAAGTGATTGAATCTACAGTAACCGCATGGTGCACTAGGAGGGTGTGCGTTTCAAGTGGTTGACATTATACCTAATTATTTAACCTAATCCTTGATGAGGCAGTAAAGTTATTCTCACTCTGCTCTGAGTTAGCCAACGACAGACGTCTGTGGGTTGAAACTAATATAGAAGAGATTAGCAAAATAACGTCGTTTCCTAGGTAGTTTTTTGTTTGCACATAAGGAAAACCACGTAAAAGCTTCAATACCGATTGACTTGTAGTAGATATATTTCAAGTGCATTTAACCCTGGGCATTCAATATCAACGGAACGTGTGCAATGCAGGGATGGCTCCAACAATTTGCCAGAATTTGTCTCAGTCGCCAATCACTCATTTCATAAGATAATTTACAAAATGTATTGTATGGTGGACATTTAATGGTATGTTTTGAATAACTTTATCTAAAGCACATTGTCCGATTTATAATAATTATCGGATAATATTTACAGAGTTAGATCAATAAAGATATTATAAAGACAGACATTTGACTGTGTAGCGCTTGATCAATTAACTGTATCTATAAGTTTTTAACACCGAATTATTATGCAAAAATATTGGAAAAGTACAATGCTGCAAGTCCATTATAGGACCCATTTCAAAATTCAGCAAACAAGTCAAACTCTGACTAAATCATTGAAACCATCAATGGCGCAATGCGGCCGAGATCTATCTATATTTGAAGCTGTGAAACGAACAACGCAATAGATGATAAGAATTGTTTGTCAGTGACTGGAAAAATGCAGAATCCCTTTATCGATGAGGCTTTTTTCAGTCACAGCATAAAAAGCGATGGACATTTATAAGCCATTGAACTCTATAAATATATTTAACGTGAATCAAGGGATACTTCAGACAGATATTAGGATATTTTGAAGCGCAACAGCAATAGCTATGGAGCACGGCATACTCGCATCGTGTGGTGCAGCACCCCCAGGACGATGTATTACACGCCCCACACACGTTCCAACATGTTGTACAACTTTGACTACGCCCCCAGCAAATTTGATTCGGTCGGAGTAATGTCGGACCGTCTGTGGGCAAGTTGCACGACTGTTGAACAGAAGGTTTCACAGTTGTAAAGTTCGTCGGATTAAACCAAACCCGTTTGATTTTGCTCAGATTTCGGGTGGGCGGAGTCAAATGTTGTACAACCAAGTTGCATTGTGTGTAGTGTTGTTTCCGAACATTTCTCTGTGTATGCGCCGGATTTTTTTTAGAATTTTTGTTGTCGAACATTGAGTTGATGATGTGACACACACGGACTTTTATCGTAGAGCGGTGAGATTTTTTTTAGAATCTTTTATTATCGAACCTTGAGTACGGAATTGATGTTGTGACCACACACGGACTATCTGGCCACAGGATGATCCTCTGGAACATTCGGAATATCCGTGAAAAAAAGTCTTTATAAATAAAAAAAATCATAAGGGTTGTGTACAAGACACGACCGCCCGACGTAAACTACGTGAAACAGTTTGGTGAAATGAAGAATCTAGTGCCAGTGCAAGAATACATATTTGCAGCAGCTCCCTACAATACGCGCTCGTTATTCTGCTACGAACGGCAACGTAATTCTGCTACGACGTCGTACTTTGAACAAATTCGTCTCGCCTCAATTTTCCTATGTTTAAAATGGTGTCCATGAGAAGAATCGACTAATTCCCAATAATGCATATTTCGAATCACTAACGACCACACGACCCACGCCATAGGCTGGAATAACAAAACCAAATAAGAATCATCCATGCGAATACATATTTGTAGCATCTCCCTCCGACGCGCGCTCGTGATTCTGCTACGGACGCCAGGCAACTTTATGGCGTCTCCAAGCGGTTAATTTGCACTTCGAAAAAAGTTCGCCTCGCCTCAATCTTCCTTTGTATAGAATGGAGGCCCTGAAAAGAACCGATTTTCCAATATCTCATATGTATTTGGAATAAAATTTGCTCAGCAACTCTGCCGATGCTTAGAGATGTCGTAAAATCTCGATTAATCGATTAGTAACTAATCGATTACTCTCGATTCTTGACGATTATTGAATCGATTCATCGTTGAGTAGTAATCGAATCAAAATTAATCGATTATCATAACGATGATTCGATTAATTGAAGTAATCGAAATCTAATAGTTGTTGTAAAATCCCGATTGATCGATTACTCTCGATTCTTGTCGATTATTGAATCGATTAATCGTTGGGAAGTAATCGATTAAAAATTAATCGATTATCACAACAAATAATCGATTAATCGAAGTAATAGATTAATTTGCGGCATCTCTACCGATGCTGGGACCGCTCTCCGCGATATTTCAAATGAAACGCCACGCGCGCGGGGAAAGCAGTTTTCTTATAATCAATAAAGATGGCCCATTAGTCCCGCCTCTTTGTTGTCCGGTATGACTGCAAATATTGTGTACTCGTCTCACACTTACTAAAGGGGCGTGGCTACAGGTTTAACTTTATTGATTACAAGAAAGCAGCTCTTCCGCGCGCGAGCCATTTCGTTCGAGATGTCGCGAAAAGCAGATCGTAGTCCCACCATCGGCTTCGGCGGAGCTGCTACCGTAAATTTCATTCTCATCGATGGTGTGGTTCATGCGATCGTTCGCGCTCAGATTAAATTTTCTTGTCTGAAGTACTAATGATTGGCTACCATCAGAGAAAGTAGCTCTAAGTCACAACTTGAGGCGAGATGAATTTTGTTCAAAGTAAAACTTAATTGCTTGGTGATGGCAGATTGTTTTCCATCGGTAGCAGAATCACAAGCGCGCGTTATAAAAAGACGCTGCCGAAAATTATTCGCGTGGATAGCAGTAACAGTCAAGTGAAATTTCCCATCAAGATTATAATTCTAGTAGGTAGCCTGTTACTTATACCAAACAATTATGCTTTGTTCTATGAAAAAAATTCGTTCTACATCAACTTTCTCAATCACTTATCAATCACTGAATCATTGTTTAAAATTGAATCCACAGCAAGAAGAGTAGTTAAGTGCTAGACAAACATCGTATAATTGAGCTCAGAATCACGCTAGAATATTTCACTGAAATTTTTTCTAGTTCCTAGCGGTTGCACTATAGACAAATTATTTCAACTTAACCTTCCTCCCAAACATAATGGTGGTTCTGAAAAGATCCGATTCATTCCCAATTATGTGCCCCACCAACAACAACTACTGGACTGCGCGACAGCCATCTGATGATTCGGCTCTACGCACGCCGTTAATTGCCAGATCCAAAAATGCTGCTTGTAACACGGATGTAAAGATGTACTGCTGTTGCCACGACCGCCACAACTATCGAACAAAAAATTTTCATCCGCATCACCACAGCCGTTGTCGCTAGGACCGCTTCTGGGCGCCTTGGCCCGCTTTCCATGAAATCCAGAATGAAAATGACGCGCGCACGCGAAACACGGGGCTTTTTATACACAGGAAAAACGAAGCAGTGGATCAAAAGGCCGGCACCTTAATGCAATCTGATGTTCGTGTTGGGGATTTATGAACGGGATTGATAATTTCTGAATTTTTCACCCGATTTGGAAAGAAATAGCATTTTTAGTAGTTTGCCGTTGATAATGAATAGTTTTAATACAATTAGCAAATTGGTGGAAAGTTTCCGAATCTATTAATAACAAAATCTCGAAAATCCGTCAAAAGGTAAAGTCGCCATTAACATTTGAAATCTTACATGATTTCGTGACGGTTCCCAATTTGGAAATTTTCATTTTGCACCCTGTATCCGAGGCTTCCTTTTAGACGTAGTTAACGTCAAAATGCGCGAACAAAAAACACGTCCGTACGTGCTGCTGTCTCGAACTGGAATGGGCCACGCGCGCGCGGGAGAGCAGTTTTCTTATAATCAATAAAGATGGCTCATTGTCCCGCCTATTTGTTGTCCGGTATGACTGCAAATATTGTGTAACCGTCACACACTCACCAAAGGGGCGTGGCTACAGGTTCAACTTTATTGATTACAAGAAAGCAGCTCTTCCGCGCGCGAGCCATTTCGTTCGAGATGTTGCGAAGAGCAGACCGTGGCACCACCTTCGGCATCGGCGGAGCTGCTACCGGCAATTTTATTCCCGGCGATGGTGTGGGTCGCGCGGTCGTCGTCATTAACATTAGCTGCGTTCAGATTAAATTTTCTTGTCCGAAAAAGGGGGAAAGACGGCTTTGGCAGGTTTTGTTCTATTATTGTCAGGGGGTTTTTGTTGACCACATTTTATGAAATTTGGCCACAATATTCTTTGATATGCTATGATATGATATGATATTTGGAATGAGGTACTAACGATCGCTACCATCAATGAAAGTGGCTCATGGGAGCGTCCACAAATTACGTAACGCTTACAGGGGGGGGGGGGGTTGGGCGAAGTGTGACGACCCATACATAATTTTTAGATGCTTCATGCAAAAAGTGTGACATAAGGGGGTTGAAAATGCCCAATTTTTGCGTTACGTAATTAAAGGATCTTCCCTTAAGGTGACTCGGGGAGGCACTACACACCGTGTTATTTTTCCTATCTTTTGTCTCTTTCTAACATTGTCACCTCGTAATTTTGGAGTGGCGTATTTCGGTTTTCAGTTGTTTGATGTAACTGTAAATGTATCAGCATGTAGATTGCGAGTAAGCACGCGTCGGTGATACTTTTTCAAAATCATATTTGTTGTAGAAAAAAATTAAGCATTACTGATAATCAATAGTATCAATAGAATTGGCAAATTGCTGAAAGGTTTCCGAATCGATTGATAAGCAAATGTCGAAAATAAGATAAAGACGTTATTAGCGTTTGAAATCTATCCTAATTTTTGTGACAGTCTCGAATTTGGAAATTTCCGTTTTAAACCCTGTATCTGAGTCTTCACCTTAGACGTAGTTTAAGTCAAAAAATCTGTAGTCAAGCATCAATACTGACGCCATACAACTTTCTTCAGTCATAATGCGAATCAATTGTTTGCATGGTCTTCTTCCGATACTTGCTTGGGATTCAACTACCGACGTTAGCGTTGCGCTTTGAATAAAGTTCATCTCGGAACCGATTTCTTTTTCAATCATCAACAGGAAAACAGGAAAAATACAAAATTAGAGTCTCGCGGGAACATTTCATGTTGTGCCGACAACATCCAAATCGTTGCAAACGCCATATTAGTGAATAAATTGCTGTAGTAATCTTCCGATTACAGCCTATGCTCGGACCGGCACTAATGCTATGATTCCGCTACCGATGCTAAACAATTATGCTTTGTTCTATGAAGAAAGTTCGTTTAATATCAACATTCTCAATCACTAAAATCATATAACTCCGAATTACGCTAGAAAATTTCACCGAAGAATTGCACTTGCACTTTAGGAAAATTATTTCAACTTAACCTTCCTCCCAAATATAATGATGGTCCTGAAAAGAACCGATTAATTGCCACTTATGTGTCTTATTAACAGCAGCCACTGGGCTGCGCGACCGACATCCGATGATTCGACTCAACGAACGCCGTCGATTGCCAGATCCGCCGAAGATGGGACACGGATGAAAATGATGTGCTGCTGCTTCCACGACCGCCACCACCACCGATCGAAAAAATTTCATCCGCTGAGACAGCCGTTGTCACTGGGACCGCTTCTGGACTCCCTGGTCCGCTCGCCGTGACATCCAGAATGAAAATGACGCGCGCACGCGAAACACGGGGCTTTTATACACAGGGAAAACGAAGCAGTGGATCAAAAGGCCCGTACGTTACTGCAATCTGATGTCCGTGTTGGGGAATTATGAACGGAAGTGAATTTTTCACCCGGTTTGGAAAGAAACAACATTTTCAATAGTTTAACGTTGATAATCAATAGTATCAATATAATTGGCAAATTGCTGGAGAGTTTCTGAATCGATTGATAAGCAAATGTCGAAAATCCATCGAAAGATAAAGACGCTATTAGCGTTTGAAATCTATCCTAATTTCGTGACGGTCTCGAATTTGGAAATTTCGGTTTTACACCCTGTATCTGAGTCTTCCCCTTAGACGTAGTTTACGTCAAAAAAAGAACAATTCGTTAATTTCATCGTAGAGCGTCAGGATTTCAAAGAATTCTTGTCGAACGCCGAGTGTGGAATTAAAAACGTGAGAAAAACGCAATGGAGTGCGGCAATGGAACGATAACGGCAAGCGATTTATTGACAGTTTGTACTAAAAAAATCAGCATCCTTCCCGCTATCTCAAAACGCAATGCATGCGGATTTACCGGACAGGTTTCATTTGACGTTAGAAGGTTTAAAGGAGGTTTTAAATATTTTTAGAGGCGATTTAATTTAATTTCAATTATATCAAAATAAACTTTTAATTCAATACAAGTTGATAGATTTACTGCTTTCATTATATCAGAACAGTAGGGATAATGTTTGTTAATGTCATGAATCGTCCAGAAATTCCTCACTTAAAAAAAACTTAAATAAAGAAGAAACAAATCCGTAAGATGCTTCCAGAAATTTCTCCAGAGAGTCCCCCAGAATTTCTTTCGATAGTTTCTCCAAAAATTCTTCCGTAAGTTCGTCCAGGAATCCGTCCGGAAAATCCTCGATAAATTCCTTCGGAAGCTAACCGTAAAGTTGTACATAGTTCTGATAAAAAAAGGAATAAAAGTCCTCCGGAAATTCGTCCAGAAATTTTTTAGGAAGTTTCTCCAGATTCTGTCGGAAGTTACTCCGGAAGCTGCTCTGAAAATTCCTGCAGAAGTTCTTCCTAGCATTCCTCTGCAGATTTCCCCAGAATTTCCTCCTGGATTCCTCCGGAAATTCCTTCAGGAATTCCTGCGCAAGTTCCTCCAAGAATTCCTTCAGGAGTTCCTGAAGAAATTTTTTCGTAAATTCCTCCAAGTTTTTTTTTCGGATATTCCTCCATAATTTCATTCGAAAGTTCCTACAGGTATTATTTCGGAAGTTCCGCCAGGAGTTCCTACAGAAGTTCCTGCAAGAATTTCTTCGCAAGTTCCTCCAAGAACTCTTTCGGAAGTTCCTTGTGCCTTCAAAAATTTCGTCGGAAGTTCCTCCAGTAATTCCTCCGGAAGTTCCTTAAGGAATTCCTCCAGAAGTTCCTTCAGGAGGAATTCCTTGGAACTTCCGGAGGAATTCCTTGTAACTTCCGGAGGAATTCCTTGGAACTTCCGAAGGAATTCCGAAGAACTTCCGGAGAAATTCCTGGTGGAACTTCCGGAGAAATTCCTGGTAAATCTTTCGGAGAAATTCCTGGAGGAACTTTCAGAGGAATTCCTGGTAAAACTTCCGGAGGAATTCCTGGAGGAACTTCCGGAGGAATTCTTGGAGGAACTTCCGGAGGAATTCCTGGAGGAACTTCCGGAGGAATTCCTGGAGGAACTTCCGGAGGAATTCCTGGAGGAACTTCCGGAGGAATTCCTGGAGGAACTTCCGGAGGAATTCCTGGAGAAACTTCCGGAGGAATTCATGGAGGAACTTCCGGAGGAATTCCTGGAGGAACTTCCGGAGGAATTTCTGGAGGAACTTCCGGAGGAATTCCTGGAGGAACTTTCGGAGGAATTCCTGGAGGAACTTTCAAGGGAATTGCTGGAGGAACTTCCGTAGGAATTCCTGGAGGAACTTCCGGAGAAATTCCTGGAAGAACTTCCGGAGGATTTCCTGGAGGAACTTTCAAGGGAATTGCTGGAGGAACTTCCGGAGAAACTTCCGGAGGAATTCGTGGAGGAATTTCCGGAGGACCTCCTAGAGAAACTCCTGGAGGAACTTCGGGAGGAACTCCTGGAGGATCTTCCGGAGGATGTACGTCTATGTACTCAATCGATTGCATAGCGATTGCAATCTGTCAAATATAGTATATTAACAATATAGTCCACTTCGCGAATCCCCAAATATTAGGCAAGAGATAGCACATTAACGCCATCTTGCGTCACAAAAGGTGACTGGCACCTAAAAACGATAGCCAAGGGGTGCAATAATTGCGAATATTACACTAATTTTACAACTTTTGAAAATTTGAATTACATTTTTCAAAATTTTATTTTAAAACTTGGATATCAAAATGGGGTTGTGGGATGATTTCTGGCATATTATTTCAACATGTTATAATACATATTGAATTATACGTTTGAACACCCCTCGGAATGTCTATTCACTACATTGCTTGCCTTTTGTGACACCGCGGCGCTATTGCGTCCTCTCTTCAAATCAGCCAGAGTGGACTATATTGGTAATAGAGTATATTTGAATCTGCGGTCTCATGTGCCCATTCTCAGCCAGCTTCATTCATTGGGTACCCTTATCATTCATACCTACCTCAATCACTCATCTCTTTTATTTTGCTACTAATAATTAACTTCTATGATCTATCTAATGGCATCTCATATGCCCTTACTGCCTTCGAGAGGTTCACCCAGACAATGTACACGGCTAGAGTGCATTTATAATGTAATCAAATGGTTTTGTAGTCTTTCCACTGAAAGACTCTAAATTTTATTCTTATTTTTCCATTATTTTTTCAACTGTATCATTTTACTGATGAAATGATGCGAGAAAATTTTCTAGAGGCACTATTTTCCGCCTACATTTTATCCCATGTGAACGCATGGTTGTTCGTAAAGTTAGTAGCACGCCACATACCAACATTGTACATTTTATAATTCTTGGAAAAATCAAAACAAACATAAACTAGGTACAAAACACTTGAATAAGCTTCTTTACGGAAGAGATTTTAACATATTTTCTATTTGAATCCGCTGATTTTGATAGTATATCGAATAACTGCCGATGAGTACCTAATCATTCTGATCGGAGGCTGAAATCAGTTTGGCTCAATCGGTTGAAATCGGTTCAGTGCACAACCAGATTGGAAAAAAAACTTATGAGCAACGAGAGTGATCATAACAATATCTTCTGGTCGAGGAACGCGAAGGTGACTGACCGTAGCCGGGCTTGATGTGTGTTGCAGACCATACGCCTATTGATTTGCCATCTAAGTCCTCTAGCTCATAAGACGAAGCGACTTTCTTTGCCTTGATTCTAGCGGGAATAAATTGAGGACCTAGTTTGGCATTGTAATATTCGATAGCACTAGAGAGTTCGAGATTTCGACGGTGTCCCACCTTAAATACCTTGCCAAATGTTCTTTGCCTAAGGTTGTAACGGTTTTTTCCTTCAATGTGTGCTTGTTTTAGTTTCTTTTGGATTAATTCGCATATCTCTCCATGTAGATTTTTCTGATACGCAACGTATTAATCAGCTGTCCTACCAGTACCATCATTCGCTAATCGATGGTCCGAACCCCGGCTTATAATCTCGCACCCGTGTGTTGTAAAGTAAGGCGTAAGACTGGTCGCCGTATGGAATGAAGAATTTAGCACAGTCTCAATTTCGGCTAAACGGGTATCCCACAACCTCTGATCGCCCTTGACATACGTCCGAATTGCCGCATTCACAATCCGGTTGACTCGCTCCACCGGGTTAGCCTGTGAATGGTACTTGGAATTCAACCAATGACGGACATCAATCTGTTTCAGCATTTCCCTAAAATCTCGCGATAAGAAACAGGTCGCATTATCGGAGAATACCACTTCTGGGACCGAGTTGCGGAAAAACCATTGGTCCCGAAGTACTTTACAAAGCGTCGAGCTGTCGATTTTCCGGAATGGCCAAAGCATCACCCACTTGCTGAAAATATCAACAATTGATAAAATGTATTGGTTCTGGTTTTTACTCCGTGGCAAAGGCCAAATGAAATCAAGGGCGATTATTTGCCACGGATGTGTTGTAATACGCTGTTACCCAAAAGGTGGGGTCAGTGCAATATTGGGCGTCTTAGTTTCCTTGCGGGTGGCACATTTTTTAATGTGTTCCCGGATCTCAACAGCCATGCGTGGCCAATAAAATTGTTGCTTGATCCTGGAAATAGTTTTATCCACACCTAAATGTAATGAATTGTCATGATTAAGTTGTATAATTGACAGCCTTTCTTCTGGAGAGGGAATCCTTTTCAGTCGAAACGAGCGTCATGCAGCTGGTCTGGAGCCGCCAAGTACTTATACAGTTGCCCTTCCCGAATCTGATAATCGACCATATCTTCGGGAGCACTCATGGCCTTTTCTATCATGTCATGGTACCATGTAACCGCTGGATCTTCAGCTTCAGTAATCATATTAACTGCGCCCTCAACCCCAGAAGATGACGTTATAGGGACGCTTCGGGATAGAGCATCGAGAACTATGTTCTCTTTGCCTCTCCTATGTTGGATGGTCATATCATACTGTTGTAGAGAGAGGCAGATAGCAGATGAGTCCGTTAATAGGGTAAAATGTGCCCCATCGATATATCCCCTGAAGCTTCTATGGAGAAGAGTGCTGCCAGTGCTTCCTTCTCACACGCATGATAGTTCCGCTGTGGAGTTGTCATTTTGTGTGAGAAGTAAACAATAACTCGCTCATAGCCAAGATGAATACAGTGGTGTATTCATCTTGCTCATAGCCACCTTGCACTTGGGTTAGTACTCCTGCCACCGCCGGTCACTCGCATCCGGCGATAATAGTTGGCCATTCCTAGGAAACGTTGTAGCCTGGTAATCGTGGATGGTCGCTCGTACTCCACGATAGCTCGGACTTTCTCCGGATTACCACGCAAACCATCCGTTGAAAGCAAGTATCCTAGGAATGGCAACTCTTCAACCATAAATTCCGACTTATCTACATTAATAGAAAGATTAGCCATGGATAAGCGTAGTGCCACCTCCTTCAGCAGTCGCATGTGGTCCTCGAACGTCTCCGTGACTATGACGATATCGTCAAGGTACACGAAGACGTTCGGTTCCAATTCACCATGCCCCAATATCCTATCCATCAACCAGGATAGGGACGCTGGGCTGTTAACCAATCCAAAAGGTAGCCTGGTGAATTGGAACATCCCCTTTCCCTGGACGCTAAAAGCTGTATACCACCTGGAGTTTTTTTCAAGGGGGATTTGGCGAAAGGCTTCCGTCAAATCAATTGTACTCAAGTATCGAGCTCGGGGTAACTGGCTTAAAATGCGTCCAGGGTGTGGCAGGGGATAGGCATCCCATACCGTCCGCTCATTAATTTTTCTTGCGTCAAGGCACAGACGGACTTTCCTGTTGATTTAATAACCGGAACCACGGTATACAGACAACAAGGTAGGCTCGTAAAAAAATTGACACTTCAAGAATGACGCATATTTTATCGTTGGAGTACAAAAGTAAGCATGCTGAGACCGTAGAACATCGTCTCGGTTCAGCTTGTGCGAAGAAAGTACTTACGTCACATGTTTACAATCAATCTGATTGTTTACCCTCGTGATGAGCCTGCCTTGTTTTTTGTATGCCGTGACCGGCACTATATTCGAAGACTAACCGGAGTGGGCTCGCTCTATAATGCCTATCCTCAAAATTCTTTTGAGCTCAGTAGCCACTTTCTGCTGAGCTTTCGGGGAAAGAGTGTAAGGTGCTCTGCATACGGAGTGGTAGGCCGTGATCCGGTTCGGCTGTTTTGAAAAGCCTCTTGACATTTTCCAGCAGCGTCTTCTCTTGATCTGTAAGAAGAATGGGCGTTTGGGGTTCTGGTAGTTCCTGCTGACCGTTCACCAGTGCACAATTCTGCACGGTTGGCCAAATACGAAACCTGCGCCAAAAGTCCATGCCTAGAATACAGTTTACTGTTAGTTGCCGCACTACCAAGGTGGAAATAATCTTAACCATCCCTTGAAAGACAAATAGACAACCATAGGGAATAGACCTTAGCCGTGCGGTAAGACGCGCGTCTACAAAGCAAGACCATGCTGAGGGTGGCTGGGTTCGATTCCCGGTGCCGGTCTAGGAAATTTTCGGATTGGAAATTGTCTCGACTTCTCTGGGCATAAAAGTATCATCGTGTTAGCCTCATGATATACGAATGCAAAAATGGTAACCTGGCTTAGAAACCTCGCAGTTAATAACTGTGGAAGTGCTTAATGAACATTAAGCTGCGAGGCGGCTCTATCCCAGTGTGGGGATGTAATGCCAATAAGATGAAGAAGAAGAAGAAGAAGAAGGGAATAGACAAACCTTCCGAGAATAAAAAGCTCACATCCGTTCGCAGACTTAACTTTTGTAGGTCTGGTCAATGGATGAAGTTTTTTTTTATTTTCCATAAACTTCTTCACTTATAAGCGTTGACTGGCTGCCGGAATCTAGAAGACCTTTGGTTGGTATTCCATAAATTTTAATGGATACATAGGGTCGGTTATCATGAAATTGAGATAGGGAAATCGTAAGTGTTTCAACTGAATCTGTATTATAGTCCTCTTCTGAGACTGGCTCCCACATTTAAAGCGTATTTTACACCTCCCGTGAACGTGAACAAACTGTTTTTCGATAATAACTTCTTGATACATACTCAAATCGTGAGGGAATCATGTTCAAATGAAAGGCAGATGCTGCATTTAGTAGTGAGATGCGTAAAAACATGAAAAACATCAATAATATCAGATTTATGAGCATTCCACGGTCATGCCCAAGATGAATACACAGCTAGGTGTTTCAACCTGCCCAGTTTATGGAAGAGAAGAAGGCGGGGGTGAAATATTCATTTTCGGTGCAAAACATAAACAAACCGGCTGGCTCTCCCATACTAAAATCCAAGATGGCTGAATCGTGAATTTGGCAGATTGGAACACCTAGTGGTGTATTCATCTTGGTCATGCCTGTGAAATCATCGTGAAATCGTATCTGCGGTGAACTCATCGCAAGTGTAAACGCGACGGTGAACATGAACGTGGAGCTGTGGTGAATTCAAAAATACAAAGAGAATAGATTGATTTGGATTGGGAGTTCACTCCGACCGAGAGTGTTTACTGTTCTCGTTGAATCGGTTTCGGTGGGTTCCTGCTTTGTGTGTCACTGTCGCTCATTTTAATACTCGTATCGGTTTGGTCGGAAGGAAACTAACTCAGTAGTTTCTCATAAATGAATTGTGTTTCTTTTTTATTATTTGGTAATATTATTTTTTTCTTTTTAAATATTTATTATCAATCATTCGTATATTCAATCGAAAAATTTATATTTTCATAGATAGATTACTTCATTCATAAAAAAAATTATTCATTCTTCTTCTTCTTCTTCTTCTTCTTCCTCTTCAATGGCTCTATATTACCACTGAATCTTGGCCTGCTTCTTTACTCAATATTCCATTAACATTTCCACAGTTATTATTTGTTGTTTTATATTGTCTGTACCCGTCCATTGCATGGATATGTGTCTTATGTTGCAAGTACAAAGATACGCTATGGCCAGTGAGTCGAGATTGCCGAAAACCCGAAAAAAATCTTTTAGACCGCAACGAAAATCGAGAATACTCCGCCATTGCTGGCAAGGCTAACTAGAAACCATTGTATTTATTCATAATTTTATTTTTTTTATTTTATGATTTATATTTGATGTAATAGTTAATTTATGTACAAAAGAAATACGACTGTAAGATTTGGTTTTTTATTGGTGTTTTATTTTTATTAAATTATATTAATTTATACGGGTCTCCAGTTAGCCTTGCGAGCAAAGGCGTAGGATTCCCAACACAAATTCCAACGAGTTTTCATATTGTTTCTATATTTTATCTTTAGGAAATTTCTCTAAAATTGTGTTCATCTCTTCACTGTGGATCCATAGAGGTGCACTAAATATGACAATAGTTAGAAGTTTAAGGGATTTAGGGGTCAAATAGGCATCAAAGTGCGTTTTATGTGAATTTTTCATGTATTCTGTAAAAATAAATAATATTTACAGATAATTGTTGATACTATTTTCCAAAAATGTTGTACAGACATTGATGAATGTTTGTGAAACAATAACTAATGAAGTAAATCATTTCGCAAATGTTTTGTTTTGTGATTTATTGGATAAAATACGATTTTTAAATACTTCTTGATAGAGCCGATGTCGAACATTTCCAAACCATACCCGATTGCACAACTAGACAAGAGTTATCATATTATTTGAGAGTCGATGTGACAATAGATAGGATGAGATCGGAAATATTCTTTTCTCATGCCTTTTCGCCCAAATTCCTCTATGAAATTATATATCTCAATAATTTGTCAATTTAACAATGAAAATACCAAATACTCTTATATTGCATTGAAAAAATTGATTCGAGGGGTTTTTGAGGTCAACAAGCTCAGAAGCTTATTTTATATTAAAAATAAATTCACAAAAATGCGCTTTGATGATTATTTTACCCCAAAAACACTTAAATTTTCAACTTTTGCCAACAAAATATGTACAGTGCTTTTTGAGGATCCACAATGAAGAGGAAAACACAATTTTAGTACAATATTTTAAAGATAAAAGGACGAAAAATATGAAAAAAATTGATTTATGGGACATTGGAGTAAAACGAGCTCAATACAGTAGTATCCCGCGTCTATAAAAAATCACTCACTGAATTTCATTGAAAATTTTCTTTTGAATAAGCTCTCATTCTCCTCTGTCGTCCGTGAAAAAGGTTATCCTATTTTGTAAAAAAAATATATTTAATGAGCTTTTAGACTTGTATGACCCCAAAGTCCCCTATAATTCAATACATTCAATGAAATATATGATTATTTGTTATTTTCATTATATCATTGAAAAATATCGTTTAAATTAATAGTATTTTCAGTTTCGCTGGTAAAAAATCGCGTCGATCACTTTTTATGCACCTTTAAAATCGTCGCCAATATCTTTATTTTAAATCTGTGTTAATGCAAAGCCAAATCATTAAAACATACAAAAAAAGTACTCAACTTCTGGAAATAATCTGTTTATTGAAATCAAACAATTTTGTTCGTAGTTGATCTGACAGATTTTATGGCCATGTTTGCTGGCGACAATTTGCTTTGCGACGATTTCAAATTGACGCGGCCGGAAAATTCAAATAAAATGCATTTTGACACTTATTAAACACCACAATCCCTGAAATTTTCAACTTTTTCCAGCAAAATATATGTAGTGCCCTTCTGTCGATCCACAGTGAAGAGATAAACACAATTTTAGAGCAATGTCCTAAAGATAAAATGACAAAAAATATGTAAACTCGTGATGTATGGGACATTGGGGCAAAACGAGCCTCATAACTACATACAGAAGTTTTCCACGTCCTGGATTCTTAAATTCTTTGGAAAATTTCTTTTTGAATAAGCCCTTAATCTCTTCTGTAAGTTGTCGGTAAAGAAAGTTATTATTTTTTCGTCTTTTGAAAGCGGATTACCAAATGTGCAATGAAGGAAAAATATCATTTTTTTTTTTTTTTTATTACACCATCATTATTGTTCATTAATTATAATTTGTTCATTTGCTTATTTATTAAGTCACTGATTTACTAGGTTTCAAAATAAATTTATTGATTTATTTTTTTTTTTGTTGATATATTAGATTTTTGAGTGATTAGTTTATTAATTTCTTTTTAATTTATTAATTTACTGTTCATAAAAGCATAACTTTTCCATATAGATAGCAAATCATGTAAATATTGGACAGTTATGCTTGCAGCGGCAGTTTAGTAATTTATTAATTATTAATTGATTTATTTATAATTTTTTTTTTATTTATCAATATATTAATTTATTATTTCATTGATTTTTGAATTTATAAATTTGTTTATTTATCAATTTGGTAATTTAATAATTTATTAACATACCTTTATAAACTTATTATGAAATATTTTTTATTATTTTACTATTTTATTTTTGATTATTTTGTTATATTTTTTTTATTCGATAATTTGTAAATTCATTCATTTCTGAATTTATTAATCTAAAAAAATATCCATTTATTAGGTTTTCAAATCAATAATTTTGTAATTATATCGATTGTTCATTTTTTTAATTTATCAAGCCATTAATTTGAAGTCATTTATTTATTTATTAATTCGGGACTGATTTGCGATTTGGGCGTAACTTATTTTGTAAACAAACATTGCTTCATGAATTCCGGAGAATGCAAGCGTTTTCATCCTAAACTAATTATTCCCTTATCTGGTAGAGGAAAGCTTAATCTATCGGATCCATACCGTGGTTTTCTCATGAAATGTTTGTTTTAGCAGGAATTTGCCTTCCAACGTTTGTTTACAAAATAAGTTACGCCCAAATCGCAAAGCGGTCCCGAATTCTTTTGTTTATTCAAAGTCTTAGCTATATTAGTTATAAATGCTAGGCATACTTTTTCTGCTTTGCAACTACTGAATCATTCGATATGCTTCCGATATGCTTGTGCATCGTCTCTGTCGTTCACGGTGAACAGATTTTCAGAATGCTTTTGCCATTCGAACGTGAACGAGCTCCGTGGAATTTTTTTACCTGATTTACCAGAGAAAGCTTCTCTCCTCTCTGATATATACACCATATACGCCATATATCCACCACAGCAATACAGGGAGAATGAAGAATCTAACAAGATGTGTAGATTGCCTCTCTGTCGTTTTCATCCTGCCTGTCTGTCTGCCCTCGTTTTTTTTGGTACACACATGCTCGTATGCTCTTTGCGTTATGACCATCCACGAGGTACAGATATTAATATTAATTATCATTCAGAATGTTTGTGATTAGGTATACCTATATTAGTTTATTCAATAAAGTTGTTTATTTGAAACAGTTTATGTGAGTAATTTACATAATTTGGATAATGACTATCAAAAAAATCTTAGCACAGCAAAAATTATTGAATACATATTAAGACTTTCAAAAGTAAACACAACAATTAAATACGGTACGGATATACGATACGTGATCAATTGAATTTAATACACGAAAACTTGAGCAAAAATTGTTTTTTTTTTATTGGCGAACTGGTCAAATATTCAAACAGTAATTAACACTATTCGAACAAATGAATAATAAATTTAAAAAAATGAGATGAAGAAAAGTATTAAACAAATGACAAATGTAAGCCAAAATAGAAAGTCAAAAATGATATCTAGCAAAAGTAAAAAAAAAAAATTAAAAAACTTCTCATCAAATTAAACTTGTTACTACATGTCAAAATCAATCGTTCAAATGGGATAGAAGTCACTAGATAGAAAATTAGAAGAAATTACTTCTCTTTTCGTAAATTCGTATTTCCTTAACTATAATTGCATAATTGAACATTATTGTATTAATGTGTGGAACAGAATGAATCATGTGAATTACATGCTTCGTGGGTAGTTTTGCCAGAACTCCTTTGATGCGAACCAATCGAAAGATAATATTTGGATTCAGGTCAATTGATCACCGGAACTTGTTAATTCAGCTTTGAACGGTGCTAAATGTATACTAGACTGGCCCAGATTACTATGGGGAGAAAAAAATGTTGTCGAATTTTACGGGGCACCCCCCAGAATTGTGTCTTTGGGTGAGAAAATCAATCTCTGAAAATTTCAGCTCAATCGCTTGTTGCATAAGCTGGCGCATTTGATTTGAAGTTTGTATGGGGATTTCAGCCAAAATGTATAGGAAAATATACCTCCGTTACTCATTCGATCTGGAAATTGGTTCTGATTGCTCGATTGACCTCAGAACTGCAAAAACGGCAGTTGGTATGCTACAGAACAATTTCACAGAACATTGCATGATGATTAAATGAATTCTTATATAATTTTCGGCTGATTTATTAGGAGCTGATTTGTGTATTTTTGGGTTTTTTGATCGAATCGCATCAGCCGAAACCTATATAAAAGTTCATTTAATCATCATACAATGTTCTGTGAAATTTTTCTGTAGCATACCAACTGCCATTTTTGCAATTCTGAGGTCAATCGAGCAATCAGAACCAATTTCCAGATCGAATGAGTGACGGAGGTGTATTTTCCTATACATTTTGGCTGAAATCCCCATACAAACTTCAAATCAAATGCGCCAGCTTATGCAACAAGCGATTAAGCTGAAATTTCCAGAGATTGATTTTCTCACCCAAAGACACAATCCTGGGGGGTGCCCCGTGGAATTAGACAACTTTTTGTTTCCTGGGCCAGTCTAATGTATACATTTGGTAGCACAGTTGAAAATTTGCCATTCAGAAATCATTAAGTACATGTACCTACTGGCTTTTCATAACAAAATTCCCGAACATTTAAACGAAAAGATGATTAAAATTAATCAACTTGATCAATATCGTTCCGTAGATTACCCACTCAAATAATTCATATACATATATGCGACAATATGTTTCATTTTTATTTTCTTTGTTTACTACTGCACACTTACATGCTGCCTGCATTCGTGGGCAATAATTCAACACTTCCAACTAGACTCGATTGTCCACGACGATGTTCACTGTGAAATTATCGCTCTTTCTCACCTCTTGTTCATGTTCATGTTCACGGGAGGTGTACAGAGGGCTTAAGAAGGAGTTACGCCGAACGTGTAAGTATTCACGCATTTGGGTTTGGGTTTGACGGCCGGCGATTTTCGACCGCCTGAAATCCGTTTTTTTTTTGCAAAACGGACAATTCTGCGTCTCGAAGCCCTAAAAACCACATACTAGGCACATCATACCTCGATATTGGCGACGTTGTTCTATAACGAATGGTTAGTTTGTCTGCAAAAAAGACATTCATTGGCTCTGGGCGGTTTATAACCTTCGAGCAGGTATTGCAAGGTTCGTGAAGGTTTTGAGTTTCCCTCTCGAGGATCCTGTTGCCTCGCTGTGTGCTCGGCTAATGGGGTTCGTTTTTCATCTGATTTTTTAAAGCCTTCCTTCCTCAACAAAGTACTAGTTTTATCTTTAGGGCAGTTTCTATCTGGTTTTGTATTGTACTGCCACGAGCTGGCGTTCTTATTATCGTCTCTATTGGGCATTCCCATAGAAACTGTATTAGCCGACTTTTCAGTGCCGAAGACTTTGGCAAAAAGCGAAAAGTTTGAGGCATCTATTTGATGTCCCGCATCTAGCAGCTCTGGTAAGCTATTTATCGGCTTCCACATAGGCTTCGCCCATAGGATTCATCATCGAGCGGAACATAGTGTCCATATCAAAGAAGAAATCCTGAAAGGTTTCATTGCGTTGCTGTCTTCTCTGGTAGATTCTGGCACGCACTAAAGAATATAATTCTGGATGTGCGAAGGTTTTACGAAGTTCATAAATAAGATGCGCCAAACTTCCTAATCTCCCAGCAGATCTATTGGGCATATACCAGTTTAAAGCTAAAGGGCCAGTAAAAAGATGGAACGCAGAATCGAATAATTCCGTATCCGATACATGTTCTGATAGAGCCAGCTGAGACACAACCCGAGCAAAGCTTGAGAGCAAATCGATAACTAATTTTGTTCTTGTGAAATCGCCTAATTTTGATAACTCAGGGTGATATCCTTTTGGTCGTTTTAACAATTAAAAGATCAAAATCTACAGCAGAAAAATCTTACTGTGACATCAAATCGAAAACTATTCCTGCTATCGATGAGAGCAAATCGAAAACTGATTTTGATATTGGTTCCGATAACAAAATAAGTACACAGTTTGATGTCAGATTATACAATTTAGAAATCAACAGCAAAATGAGATCAAAATATGTAATCAGTCATGATGATTCATATTTGAAAACAAATTATGATTTCAATTTGATACCTATATCAAAATATGTTCTCTATATGCTGTCTGTATGTTTTCAGACTTTGCTCGGGAAGGTACAAAAACTCGTTCGATTTTAATCCCTGATCCGTTCCCGCGTATTTTTATACCTTCCACTTCGACACCGGTAATGATTTACGGTGGAAGAAATTGTTGGAAGGAGATTGATGGTAGAGTGAAGGCTGTGCCTGAAATTGGCTCGAACCTAGAGTAAAAGAGGGGGAACTCATTCCCTAGACTGCGCGTTACCGGAACCAAAGATTTCTTAATTTTACATGTGTATGATTCATATTATGATACTGATTTCTCGCGATCTGGATGATTGGAGGAGGTTGAACTTGTTGGTTTTACGCGGCGCAGCAAATTAAGTTCGTTTTCTAGCTTTAGCATTCAGCTGGATCAGCTCTTCCTGATTCCAATAATCCAAGACGTTGCAAAGAACCGAGAATATCTGATTCTGCCGGAGTTAAAGACGGTTGTAGTCCTACGATTGTCTGAGAGATACCCGAAGACGATACTGCACATGAAACTCTGCTTTCGTCAGTTATTTGTATGACCTCGAATAATTTCGTGAGACCTAGTTCGGAGTTTCCCTGATTACGGGCCTGGGTTTTGTTATAGAAATGTTCTTCTAGATATTTGAGGATTTTTCCCAGAATGTCATCTATCTGTGCTAGTGTAGTGTTTGTTGGGTTTCTCCGACCTTCTCGGCCCTAGATTGTCTGAAGAACCAGGTGCGGCGTGGTCAATGGACTTTGATGATTTTTGAAATGGTTTCGGTATGGCGAAGATTAGGATGGTTCGGCTGGGTGACGTCCCTTGGCGCGTGTGTGGGGTAGCAACAATCGGATTTTGGGCTTTCCGTAAGCGGGGGTGATCCCACCGGACCTCACAGAAGCCCTCACCTCCAAAGCATAAGTTGCCACACTCCCACCACGTGTGGCGCGACAAAATGACAAAATGTAGCTTGCCGGCCACCAGCCAATGAGCTCGCCACTTCTCTTTCCTCCTTTCCACCCCTCTCTCCCCATTCAACTTTCTCTATCTCTCCTGATCTGCTTGTTGGTCAGAGATACCAACCTCTAGGAACTGGTTTAGGTGAGTAGTGAGATACGAACGAGGGACATATCGTAGGACAGACGAATAAAAATTTAAATTTTGTGAGTTCAATTACTAACTAGAATATTCACTTTATTTTCGTCTGAGGTCTATTTTCACTGTAGCAAGTCTCCTTTATTGTACCCGTTGATGAAATCTCAGAAGTTTGCCTTCAAAATCAGAAACTTGCTTCCGTGGATGCTTTGCCTCTTCAGAAGCTTTGTTCGGAAAACACTTCATGGCCACCCTAAGGAAATAAACATAAGTCTCTAGGACGAGTTCAAAAGCTTTTTTGGGTGGTAACATATGATCAAAGCGTGGTGCTGTTTTGTTGGCAATGTTTTTGTTCGATCACATTGCTTTCACTCACTTAGGCATATAGGTAATTCAATTTATCCATGGATGCCCCCACTTGCTTGTTTCTACATTTTTTTCATGTTCTGAAAATGCAGCAGGATCGCCAAATGATGATTGTATTCTGACTGCAGGCAAGCGGAGGCCACTTGAAACAATTTATGCCATTGCACAGTGGGAAAAAACGGACAATGACACTTGGTGGTTCACTACCTGTTGCTGTCGACACATTGCCCGATTCCTTTGATTGCTAATAATGTAACGGTTAGTTCAATTCGCATTAGGCTTACTTCGATGGTTTCAAAGCAATTGAATATTAAATATACAAATTTTGTTTTATTATAGAACGGGTGGCCACTAAAAACCGGGAATTTCAATACTTCAAAATGTTTCTATGAGAACATTAATGATTTCAGAGAAATATTTCCTTATGTGAATGAATCCTTTGAATATTTAGAAATTGTCGCCCACACTTTTACTCCAGCATGTTCAGTTGTTTGCCGTCAAAACAGGAAGTACTGCAGTGCGCATTGCACAATTCTTTCAAGCGATCAAATACTGTGGGAACAGTACATGGCGGACCATTTTAAACGTGAAAATGTTTCGAAAACTGTTAAAATATTCTTGATCAACTGAGCTCCGTTGGTGATTGGAAGACCAAAGATGCGAAGCAACTCATCAATAGGCCATAAGACGAGTTTGTACAATCCCATTTAATTCCACCACTTAATTGTACCTTGGCAGATACGTATTTCGACCTCAACAGTAAGGTCGTCTTCAGTGTCTCGTACTCGACTCCACTTCTTCTTCTTCTTCTTCTTATTACATCCCCACACTGGGACAGAGCCACCTCGCAATTTGGTGTTCATTAAGCACTTCCACAGTTATTAAATGCGAGGTTTCTAAGCCAAGTTATCATTTCTGCATTCGTATATCATGAGGCTAACACGATGATACTTTTATGCCCAGGGAAGTCGAGACAATTTTCAATCCGAAAATTGCCTAGACCGGCACCGGGAATCGAACCCAGCCACCCTCAGCATGGTCTTGCTTTGTATCCGCGCGTCTTACCGTACGGCTAAGGAGGGCCCCTCGACTCCACTAAAAAGCTCAAAATAATTTTCTTAACAAATCATTAATAGGATTAGAAGCATCATCCGGAAATGGCAGCCGTCCAGCGGTCATGTGATACCTGCAAAACTAAACTACCTCGCACGCCGGACCACGGACCATATGCTATCATTCATTAATCTAAGTTTAAATACTAAGGCCTATTCTTTATACGTATATCAGATTGAACTGTACTGCTTTGTAGTTTTCTTCCCGATCTATTCTTTCCATTCCCGGTTTTAAGTGGCCACCCGTTAGTAAACGGTTCATTTTATTTTATTATAAGACTAAGGCCGAAGTGGCCTGTGCAGTACACAAAAGTCTTCTCCATTCTTCTCGGTCCATGGCTGCACGTCGCCAACTACACAGTCTGTGGAGGATCCGCAAATCGTCCTCCACCTGATCGATCCCCCTGCCCGCTGTGCACCTTGCCTTCTAGTTCCCATCGGATCGTTGTCGAGAACCATTTTAACCGGATTACTGCCCGACATTCTGGCTACGTGCCTGGCCCTCTGCAGTCTTCCGATTTTCCAAACTTGTTTTGACTGAATCTGGTCACATATAAGTTTTTGTGATCTATGCGTAACATGCGTGCTACTCGGGATGATGCGTTTCCGAATTTCTCGGCTGGTATCGTTATTGGAGGTCTCCAGTGAGCCCAAGTACCACCTTGATTTCGTCACCACCAATACAAACTCGTGGTGAGTGGCTTACCCGACCAAAACAGAATAACTAATTGATAACAAATTCTATTATCCGGTTATCTAAAATTTTGTTAACTGAACTTGTTATCATTTTGGTTGAATTAACATCCAACATAACAAAAATGATACCAGAGTTTTGTTCCTGTAATAACTAAATGAAAACAAATAAAGTTATCATTGATACCAACTTGATAACACATGTTGCTATACATGTTACTTATCGTAAATACTGATTAAGTTATCATTAAGTTTCCAACCATAACTGTTTTATCGACCAAAATAGTTAAATCTGCTTTGCCGACTTCGTTAGATATTGAAGTGATTGTACGGCATCTCCTCTAGGCACTCATCCAATTACGCTTTCTTGAGGAGCAGAAGAGAATAGCACTACGCTTTCTACAATTGTGCATTTACTGAAAACTGTTTATAGCCAAATAATGATGCCATGACCATTTTATGTAATCTATACGAATACCTATTTTCCCTTTGTTTGTACTATCTTTTTTCTTCTTCTTACTTCAAAATCGAACAAACATTTTTTTCTAAAGCCTATTAGTTTACATATCATTTAAATTTGTGCACACTGTTTTTCGCTTTCAGAGTTCGTGAATATCGAGCGCAAGAAGCAGCCGGTGGACTCCCCGTACTCTATCTGAACGCCGGTGACACCTACACTGGCACGCCCTGGTTCGCCGTCTACAAAGACAACATCACCGCTGCGTTCCTGAACATACTCGAGCCCGACGCCATCGTAAGTCCTGAGCCACGCCAATCCTTGATAGCCATTTGTTTTACACAATCCCTGCATTTTATCAGTCCCTCGGTAATCACGAATTTGATGAAGGAGTCGAAGGCCTCGTCCCGTTCCTGAACGAAGTTAACTTCCCGGTGCTGACGGCCAACTTGGATCTCTCGAAAACTCCCACGATGCAGGATACCAAGTCGCTTCAGCACTCGATAGTGTTCACGAAGGGTGGTGTCAAAATCGGTGTCATCGGTTATCTGACGCCGGAGACGAAACAACTGGCGCCGATTAATACGGTGGACTTTACCGACGAAATTGTTGCCATCAAGTAAATTTTCATTTGGGTTTTGTTCGTTTGTTGAAACGCATTACAACTATTGTTCCATTACAGCAAAGAAGCCGAGGTTCTCAAAGCCCAAGGGATCAAAATCCTGATTGCTTTAGGGCATAGTGGATTGGAGCGTGATCGGGAGATTGCCGCCAGTTGTCCCGATATCGATATTGTCATCGGAGGACATTCGCACACGTTTCTGTATTCTGGTACCGTGCCCGATATTGACCCTTCGGAGGGTCCCTACCCGGTTATGGTGACAAACGAAGCGGGACGAAGCGTCCCGGTGGTTCAAGCCTATGCCTACACCAAATATCTGGGCTATATGAAGGTTGAATTCGATGACAATGGAAATCTGGTGTCGTTCGATGGTAGTCCGATACTGTTGAATGGAAGTGTGCCTCGCGATTCGGACGTTTTGGAACTACTGGAAGTGTACCGTCCGGGTATTCTGGAGCTGGAGGAAGTAATTGGAGAAACGAAGGTGCTGCTGGATGCCACCAGGTGTCGGTTTGAGGAGTGTAACATTGGAAGCATGATCGCAGATTCAATGGTAACGGTTTACACCATGTCTTACGACAACTCTAGTGATAGTTGGACAGATGCGGCAATTGCATTCATTCAGGGTGGCGGAATAAGGGCATCGATCGAGGCTGGAAATATCACGAAAAAGGATTTGAAAACGGTTCTTCCGTTTGGCAACGCAATAATTTTGG
The DNA here is from genome assembly GCF_024139115.2 of Armigeres subalbatus. Classification (NCBI taxonomy): domain Eukaryota; kingdom Metazoa; phylum Arthropoda; class Insecta; order Diptera; family Culicidae; genus Armigeres; species Armigeres subalbatus. Next base: position 94,249,530 of record NC_085141.1, read on the forward strand.
CCGAGGTTACGGGGGAGACAATCATGCAGATGTTGGAGCGAAGTGTTTACAGATACAATGGGAATAGTGGTTTTGGCGAGTTCCTGCAAATGTCAGGAGTGCATGTGGTATACGATTTGAGCAAACCCCCAGGTCAGCGTGTTGCCTCGGTGGAGGTACTATGCACAAGATGTGCCACTCCGTCCTATGGACCCATTTATACTTATGATCGTTACAAGATCATCATAAGTCAGTTTTTATGGGAAGGCGGCGACGGATATGACATGTTCAGTGGGCGTAACTTCCAAGTACTTCAATGGGGAGAGTTCGAGATGACGGAGGAATACTTGAAGGAGTTTTCACCCATCTATCCGGCCATTGAGTGGCGAGTTGTTTTGAACGGGGAAGTTAATCCGGATGATACGACTACGACCACATTGGCGCCAACAACGACGACGGGTGGAACTACCGGAAACGGTGATGGTGCGGCTGGAAGTCTTAAGGCTACGACGGTAACCGTCGTGGCATTAGCATTTGTTTGTATGTTACAAAGAGTTTTTATGTGATAAGTTGACTGATGTTTCAACTCAGGTTCAAAGTAGTTGCACTTACAGAGAAAAATATTCCTATAGGATTAAGAACAAAAATAAATAAAAAATGTGTACAGAATTTTTTTACTTTACTAGATCTGTCCATGCCGACGTGGTCCCTTTAACTTTCCGTGGTGACAATCCAGGAACAATCCCAGTTTTCTTGTACGGCTTTCTATATCCAGGTTTTGACGTCACCCAACGGGACGGATGACGTGTAACGCTGAATCTGATTTCTGACTCTGGCAAGAAGATCTGTCTTGATGTTGCCAGGTACTCCGCAGTGCCCCGGAACCCAAGCTAAGGTCGTGTTCGGTAGAATGTTTGCTGGTTAGAGCGAGGATGAGTAGGTGGCTGTGGTGACTGCTTCGACCGAAAATATGCTGCATATATTCGGGAGACAGTGTCTGAGACAGTGACACTGGTCCCGGTGACCCCAATGCCGAATCCGCACGGCCCAGAAACCGACCCATTCGTAAACCTGTGATGTGGAAATCTCTGTTAAGGAGCTCGGTCGCCAATCTTCTTCACCTTTTATTGAGCGCAAAATTCGATCCATCCAGTGAGGAGAGGGGTCCTGTATTCTTCGGAGGTGGCTGCGGCGAACGAGGCGACTTTGCGGTAAATGATTGTAAGCGAATGTTGGTGAAAAGTCAAGATGTCTACCTCGGTACATGCAGATGCGGCTGGTGTTGAGAGAAACAATCCTAGGACGGCTCGAACGTAGGGATTGAAAGTCAGCTTCAGAGTTTTAACGAGTTTACGGTGGGCGATTCAGGTAAGTTCCAAGCCGTAGAGTTGGCGGCTATCAATGATCTTTAACTAGGACTACCTGTTATTGATTATGATGAGGATTAGACAAGGTCTGGTCCGACAACTTACTTTGACTTTTCGGAAATGCAGAAGGAACTAGAGGCTACGGTCAATGGAACTTTCACAGTCTTCTTGTTGGGAATGGGCTGGCCACCCAACATAAGGCGCGGACAGAACAGCTGATGCCTTCACCTCGAGTTCTTGTACGCATTTGCTGGCTGTCATAGCCTAAGCAGTTGGCCCAATGGAGCACGGCACTGGCAGCGGATTGTGCCTTAATCCGTGTACAACCGGGCGTGTCGCCAACGACAACCAGAAGAATGTCTACTGCATATACAAAGATGTATATTTTGGTGGGGAGGTAACGAAACATCTCATTCATACCCAGGAAGAATAACATGACGGCTATAACGGATCCCTGTGGTTCATGCGGTTTTCTTCGAAGAGGACCCCAAACATTGATTACCGACCATAACTTGAAAATAGCGCCCTGTGAGGAAATTCCGGACAAAAGCAAAGAGGTTGACGGATAATCTACACTTTTTCAACTGCTGGAGGACGAGAAGGGCACGAGTCCTGTTGAAAACCTTGGAAATATGCAAGGAAACTAGCTCCACGGGCTTGCCGTCGTTGATGGCGTTCTGTTCTACATACATCTCCCAGGTATGCGAAATATGCTTGGCTGATCAACTTTAGAAACCGGATTTTGGCGGAGGGAAGAAACCATCATGAAATCAGCAATCCCATCGGGACCTGATGATTTTCCGTTTCTCATAGGGTCTGTTCACAAATTACGAAACGCAAAAATCTGAGTTTTTGACTCCCTCCCTTCTCCACGTTTTTTGTTACGTAACATTTTTAGTACCCCTCCCTCCCCCATATAACGTAACGCGGCAGTTTTTTTTCCTTCTCTGAAGCATGTAGGTTTTGGTATTTGTTGATCACTGTTAGAATAAAGACGACACATGATAAAAAACCAAGGATATCAAGAATGCAGCTAGTAGAAACGAAAATAGAATTTGCGACCATGATCATGATTTGCGACACTGTGGAATGGTGGATTCCAAGCCTTTTGCCGATCCATCTGTGCGACTGACCAGGATTGTCGATCACCGCGCCCAAGATTTGCTAGCGTAGCTCTTCTTGTTTCAAATGCATCTTGAACAAGGGCCTCATACGCCTGTCACTGGCGAACAAAGCTCGTGTACTCTTCATCGAAGCTTAGATCCGGTGTTAGGGCGCAATCGTTAATGTGAACATTTTTATATTCGGTTATTCTTTTTCGAGTCCCTCGAGTCCCTATATCAAGCAGGTATTTCAAGCATATCACATCGTTATATTGCTGCATGATTGAGTGTTTAATTTTGATAAAATATCGAAAACAAAAGTGTGCATAAAAATTGCCTCGCCATAACAAAAAGGTGGTAGAGAATTAACACTGTTGTTTACAGTTTAGAACCAAATCCAGATGTCGCACATGTTGGGGTAGGGATTTAGTGCTCCGCCTTCTCCCCCTGATCTTGAAAACCAAGTGGGTGTCATCCATATCTCGCGCAATGGGCTTGTTTTGCAGCCAACATTGCGCGACTGGTCCCCACTGACATTTCTGGATCCCAATGGGAATCAAATCACATGTTGGTAAACAACGCAAACACTACCATAAACTTGACACTCTAAACTAATATTACCCAAAATTTCATTAATTTTTACCCACGCAATAAAAAGTTACACCCAAAACAATGTGTCGCATTTTTTCCGAGCCCAATCTTTAAATAGTTTAGCGGAACTGTTCTGTCGAGAAATACAATATTCGCTTGGTATTTTAACGCATATCAGTCCCGTTTTACTAATGACACACTGGTGGTATAAGTACCATGCTACAAGAATCATGAAATGAGTATCAAACCAATTATTGTCTTTATCAAAGGTAGTCTTGGAATCGTTTTTTATTGTGATCTTGTACCATGGTACAAGTGCCACAGGTATGTCCTTAGTATTATCACATACAAACAGACGTAACACTGATAAAATTCCCATCGTTCATGCTCTGAACGGTCGTTTTAAATTACACTGATTACTTGTTTCACACCTAGAGGCGCGCACATCGTTTACCTTTCGATTTGACATCTCACACTAGCGCCGTCTGTTGACAATGTCGTACTAAACATAATTTCGTGCAACATGCACGCGAGATGGTGATAATGTAACTGGGCGATGAATTTTTCAGGAAATTGTTCTAGTTGTTACGTCTGTTTGTCTGTGGTATTATTTTAGCTTAATTTCGATAATAACTAATATACGATAACGATAAACATATAATTTTTAAATTGAACTGGTTGAAGCTGTTGAGCTAAAATGCAACTGCTTAGAATGAAAACCTTCTTGCCTCTATTAACTTTAGCTTGGTTTGAGAGATCTAATAATAAAATACAATACCAATAAAAGCGTTACTCTCGATGTCGTTCCATAAAATAATATAATCTGTAGAAATCGTGAATATTGATCGTGAGACAAAAAAATTGAGCTGTCTTCTTCTTCTTCTTCTTCTTATTGGCATTACATCCCCACACTGGGACAGAGCCGCCTCGTAGCTTAGTGTTCACTTAGCACTTCCACAGTTATTAACTGCGAGGTTTCTAAGCCAAGTTACCATTTTTGCATTCGTATATCATGAGGCTAACATGATGATACTTGTATGCCCAGGGAAGTCGAGACAATTTCCAATCCGAAAATTGCCTTGACCGGCACCGGGAATCAAACCCAGGCACCCTCAGCATGGTCTTGCTTTGTAGCCGCGCGTCTTACCACACGGCTAAGGAGGGCCCCCAGTCTACAGAATTTAAAAAAATCAATAAAAAAAATACAAAGGTCAGCAATTACTTCAATCTGTGATTAAAAAAAATAACTGACCCATAGAGAGGGCGAAGGACAGCTCAGGAGCGGAAAACGGAGAATTAAAATAACATTTTATGAATCCGGGGCTCAAAAGTTGGAGTTGAAGCAGACAAAACCGGCAAAATATTCCCCGAGAGCGTTGCCCACCTCAGGGGGAATGGGGAAAAATCTTTGCTTACCACTAAGTACGTTTTCTTTTCCTCGGAGTTCTTCCGCTCGGAGGGCCTTCCTTCTCACCTTAACACTCAACGCGTGTCGTCCGACCACCAACGGAGTTCCTGACGAATGTTATTTTATTTCAATTTTTGACTTATGGGAAAATGGTGTGTGTCCTTGGAAATGGTGTGTTTCGAATGGTGTGTTTTAAGTTTCAAACTTAAATTTGTTAATTTTTATTTTTGTTTATTACATTATTTTTAATATTTCAAGGGGCCACTTGGCCCTTCATATTTGATTTTGTTTCAATAGCAATGATTGGAATTCAAATGTAACTTATAAAGTTTATCTAATGTGTCAGAATAGCCTTAAGGAGGCATTGATTGATTTAGAAAATTTGATAAACTAACTACTATGTACACTAATATTTACAATAATAATTTGATACCGTCGTCGGAGGTGACAATGGGTCACTATTTCAACTACTTAGAGTGCTTGTAAGTTGTAAGTAAGCTCAAGTCCTGGTGTTAGGTGGGACGTTAAACAGCCCTGACATGACGGCCCTCCGACGAGACAGGAGGTTTGCGCAGGCCCAATAAGCCGCCTTTAAAAACAACTATTACGAACGACATAGAAGATAATACGACTCGATACAATCGGCAACGACCTAGGCGACGAATAAAGGATCACGATTGGAAGCTTGGAACATGGAACTGCAAGTCGCTAGGTTTCACAGGTTGCGACAGGATAATCTACGATGAATTACATCCCCGCAACCTCGATGTCGTAGCGCTGCAGGAAATCTGCTGGACAGGACAGAAAGTGTGGAAAAGCGGGCATCGAGCGGCTACCTTCTACCAAAGCTGTGGCACCACCAACGAGCTGGGAACCGGCTTCATAGTGCTGGGAAAGATGCGCCAACGCGTGATTGGGTGGCAGCCAATCAACGCAAGGATGTGCAAGCTGAGGATAAAAGGCCGTTTCTTCAACTATAGCATCATCAACGTGCACTGCCCACACGATGGGAGATCCGACGACGAGAAAGAAGCGTTCTATGCGTAGCTGGAGCAGACATACGATGGATGCCCACTGCGGGACGTCAAAATCGTCATCGGTGACATGAACGCTCAGGTAGGAAGGGAGGAAATGTATAGACCGGTCATCGGACCGGATAGTCTGCATACCGTATCGAACGACAACGGCCAACGATGCATAAACTTTGCAGCCTCCCGCGGAATGGTAGTCCGAAGCACTTTCTTCCCCCGTAAGAATATCCACAAGGCCACATGGAAATCACCTAATCAAGTAACGGAAAACCAAATCGACCACGTTCTAATCGACGGTAAATTCTTCTCCGACATCACGAACGTACGCACTTACCGCAGTGCGAATATTGAATCCGACCACTACCTCGTCGCAGTATGTCTGCGCTCAAAACTCTCGACGGTGATCAACACGCGTCAGAGTCGTCCGCCGCGGCTTAACATTGGGCGGCTACAAGACGGTAGACTAGCCGAAGACTACGCGCAGCAGCTGGAAGTGGCACTCCCAACGGAAGAGCAGCTAGGCGCAGCATCTCTTGAAGATGGCTGGAGAGATATTCGATCCGCCATTGGAAGCACCGCAACCGCTGCACTAGGCACGGTGGCTCCGGATCAGAGAAACGACTGGTATGACGGCGAATGTGAGCAGTTAGTTGAGGAGAAGAATGCAGCATGGGCGAGATTGCTGCAACACCGCACGAGGGCGAACGAGGCACGATACAAACGGGCGCGGAACAGACAAAACTCGATTTTCCGGAGGAAAAGCGCCAGCAGGAAGATCGAGACCGTGAAGAGACGGAGGGACTGTACCGCGCTAATAACGCACGAAAGTTCTATGAGAAGTTGAACCGTTCACGTAAGGGCCACGTGCCACAGCCCGATATGTGTAAGGACATAAACGGGAACCTTCTTACGAACGAGCGTGAGGTGATCCAAAGGTGGCGGCAGCACTACGAAGAGCACCTGAATGGCGATATGGCGGACAACGGTGGCGGTATGGTAATGAACCTAGGAGCACGCGCGCAGGACATGCGACTTCCGGCTCCGAATCTCCAGGAAATCCAGGAGGAGATCGGCCGGCTGAAAAACAACAAAGCCCCTGGAGTTGACCAACTACCAGGAGAGCTGTTTAAACACGGTGGTGAAGCACTGGCTAGAGCGCTGCATTGGGTGATTACCAAGGTTTGGGAGGATGAGGTTCTGCCGCAGGAGTGAATGGAAGGTGTCGTGTGTCCCATCTACAAAAAGGGCGATAAGCTGGATTGTAGCAACTACCGCGCAATCACATTGCTGAACGCCGCCTACAAGGTACTCTCCCAAATTTTATGCCGTCGACTAACACCAATTGCAAGGGAGTTCGTGGGGCAGTACCAGGCGGGATTTATGGGTGAACGCTCTACCACAGACCAGGTGTTCGCCATACGTCAGGTATTGCAGAAATGCCGCGAATACAACGTGCCCACACATCATCTATTTATCGACTTCAAAGCCGCATATGATACAATCGATCGGGACCAGCTATGGCAGCTAATGCACGAAAACGGATTTCCGGATAAACTGATACGGTTGATCAAGGCGACGATGGATCGGATGATATGCGTAGTTCGAGTTTCAGGGGCATTCTCGAGTCCCTTCGAAACCCGTAGAGGGTTACGGCAAGGTGATGGTCTTTCGTGTCTGCTATTCAACATCGCTTTGGAGGGAGTAATACGAAGGGCAGGGATTGACACGAGTGGTACGATTTTCACGAAGTCCGTCCAGTTATTTGGTTTCGCCGACGACATTGATATCATGGCACGTAACTTTGAGAGGATGGAGGAAGCCTACATCAGACTGAAAAGCGAAGCTAAACGGATTGGACTAGTCATCAACACGTCGAAGACGAAGTACATGATAGGAAGAGGCTCAAGAGAGGTCAATGTGAGCCACCCACCACGAGTTTCTATCGGTGGTGACGAAATCGAGGTGGTTGAAGAATTCGTGTACTTGGGCTCACTGGTGACCGCCGATAACGATACCAGCAGAGAAATTCAGAGGCGCATAGTGGCTGGAAATCGTACGTACTTTGGACTCCGCAAGACGCTCCGATCGAATAGAGTTCGCCGCCGTACCAAACTGACTATCTACAAAACGCTTATAAGACCGGTAGTTCTCTACGGACACGAGACCTGGACGATGCTTGTGGAGGACCAACGCGCACTGGGAGTTTTCGAAAGGAAAGTGTTGCGTACCATCTATGGTGGGTTGCAGATGGCGGACGGTACGTGGAGATGGCGAATGAACTACGAGTTGCATCAGCTGTTGGGAGAACCATCCATCGTTCACACCGCGAAAATCGGAAGACTGCGGTGGGCCGGGCACGTAGCCAGAATGTCGGACAGTAATCCGGTGAAAATGGTTCTCGACAACGATCCGACGGGAACAAGAAGGCGAGGTGCACAGCGGGCAAGGTGGATCGATCAGGTGGAGGACGACTTGCGGACCCTCCGCAGACTGCGTGATTGGCGAAGTGCAGCCATGAACCGAGCTGAATGGAGAAGTCTTTTATGTGCAGCACAGGCCACTCCGGCCTTAGTCTGATGATAAATAAAAAATTTTTTGCACACCAGTTCTCCTAATCGCTCCCTCGAGCGCTATATGGAACAGTAGATTCAAGAGTGCATCACCCTGCTTCAATCCATCTAAGGCAGAGGTTCCCAAACTGTGGGTCGCGACCCCCAGGGGGGTCGTGGGCTGTTCAGTGGTGGGTCGCGAAAGACAAATCTTAATTCATAATTTTGTTACTATTTTGTCCCACAAATCTATTCCATATTTTGAATTAGGATCTAACCAATCATTGGATGACTTGAGCACCTGACTTTTTTTGTTATACGATATTTGGGCAAGTAGAAAGAAGTCTTATACTATCCAAATGTTGCGTTGCGTTGCGTTGCGTTGCGTTGTAACGGAGTATTTCGTAGATTGCATACTGATAGTTGTCATGTATATTCTTTACCTTTCTTACCCCAATTGCTTATGGATTTCCATTTGGGATTCAATGGAAATCCAATTGAGGGTCCAAAATGATAAAACATGAAAGCTATCATTGCTGGCCACGCCCATCTTCTCCGTCACTAGGAAAGGGAAGGAAATGATGATATGACATCTACTTAACGAGAGGCCAGCGACTCACCGACGCCCTTATAGATTTGGATGGTGGGTAGGGTATGTGGTTTAGGAGTATCATTATAAGCAAATGATAGAAAATTTGTGGAAATACGTTGGGAGTGACTTTGCTAAGAAATTTATGTCACTCCATTATCCTTGCCGATGATTTTCCTCGGATGGGGCGAAGGTATTAGCCTTGCCCTGGCTAATAGCCTAGGCTTAAGCGCCTTTGCTCGCTCTCTGAAACGAAAAAAGAGCAAAAAGAAATTAAATTGCCCCTCCCCCCTGATATGATAATGATTTTGATCAACAAATTAGTTCTAAGTGGATGAATAAATGATCAAACGGCTGCAAACAAGCCTCTATTGTCGTAGCAGAAGCAAACCCGATTAAGACAATTAACTTTTTCACTATGCCAAAAGATATTGATAAATAATTATATTAATTGATAAATTAACGAGTCTATTTTTTAGATATAGTTTAATAATAATGAAAAGGCTATTGTGGTAACCCAGATATATGTTTATGTATGGCAGGATTTGTTTTCTTAAGTGTGTCTGGTGTAACATTACAGGCATATGGAAAATGGAAACACTGCAATGGGGTTCAATTCTGCTAAAAAGGGGTATCCTTGCATAACATCGTTTGAAAAAACTTTTATTTAAACTTATGAGGTGTAGCACGTATTTCAGTCACTGCAATTGCTTTTCCAGCATACATCAATTCGATTCCCAGCATAAGCGATTTTTACTCAATCCCTCAACATATAAATCTCTCATTCACTCTAGAGACGGTAGAAAATGCGACGTAAACAAAAATATGTACGTTCCACGACAACGTGATGCCAAATGGTATTATTCATAATAGTCTTTATCTGGATGAGAAGATATATTCACTCATCCAAATTCCTTTCAAACATCCAAAAATAATACTTTTCACTTTTTGAAATCGAGAGAATTATAAATAACATGATAGCGTCAACGTATAAAACAGTCCTCCTCTTAACGATGAAGGATTATTTTATACATACTAGAAAAGATTCCTGGCCTTTTGGCAGCACGGGCTGAGGGGATTTTTATAAGTTCTAGTGAAACGAACAAATAGGAAGGTTTGAAGTGCGTGAGTTTAGCATTATTGTGTGGTGGTTAACAGCTTTAAGCAATAATTGTATCGTTCACTGTGACGATTTTCAGGTATGTGTTTATTTTAAGATACCGTTTTGTAAAAATAGAATGATTCACTCCGGCTCAGTGGTGTTACAACGAAAAACGAAGATATCTACATTTTTATTTTCTATAATTGGCTCAATTAGGAGTGAAATAAATGGTTAAAAATATTAAATATTGTGCGAAATAAATGTGAGACTTTAAAAAAATTATCATTCGTAAACCTACGGCTTCCAAATAGTATAAATCATAAGTTTTATGTGCAGTGAGCCGGGAATCGTAACCATAGGCCCAAGTAGTGATTTACCCTATAACTACTTGGCCTCGGGAATCGGTTTAGTTATGAAATAGTTGCATACAGTGTACCGAATTTAATGCATGACATTTTAATCATTTTTAAATATTTTGAACTGAAAATGCACGCGAACAATCCAGGTAAAAGTTACACATGAGCTGTTAGAAAGTGCTGACTCGATAACCCAGAAAATGTTTTTGTATGGTAGGATTTGCTTTCATGAATACGGTCGGTATGAAGGATCAGAACATCGACTCATGGAGAATCGACCGTAATACATGGACAAAATAGAATCAATATGGTGAATAAAAGAATATGATGATTATATTGAAGGAAATGATGTACTTACGAGACTAAGACTGGACCTACAATAACCATTACTTCTGAGATTCCCTCTGCCAGTTGCCAGAATAGAGTGTGTTGAAATCCGCACCCAAGCTTTGCTCGGAGTGGCGATTATCTTCAGGGCGTTGAACTATCGTGATTAATTTGTTTCATCATGATGAAATTTAGCTCCTCGATGTCCACCATGTTTCTTTCTTGATCCGCATTATTTTCCAGATGAACTGGAAACCATAGCGCTAGAAATAATGCTCCTACCGTATACACCAGCTTGAAAATGCCCACAGAGAAACTCCAACAGCCATCTTCAGTCCTAGAGCACTTCATGTTGTTCGACAACTTGAAAAAAAGCAATGCATTTTTCATCTTTGGAAGGAATTCCAAACGAATTAGAAAATTGTGACGGGACAACGAAATTTTGCGACCTTCTTCATTCACAGCACACTATGTTTTTTCGAAGTCTTATACTATCCAAATGTAAGCCCCGAACCCAATCCAAAACCAATCCTAATCCAATTCGAATCCGATCTTAATCAAATCCAAATCTTTTTAAAACCCAATCGAAATCTAATTCAAATCCAATCCAAATCCAATTCTAATCAAATCGAAATCCAATTCAAATTCAATCTGAATAAATTTCAAATTCAATCCAAATTCAATTCAAATTCTATCCAAATCAAATCTACATCCAATCCAAAAAATTGGCGGATTTTTGGCAAATACAATGATGGGATATAAAGCAATTTATTATAATTTGTCCAATCTAACGCGAACTCATTTTTATCCAATTTCACAAAATCAATGGATTTGGTACCTGGTGCTGATGGGTCGCAAGCAATTCGGGATTCAGCTAGGTGGGTCGCATATCCAAAAGTTTGGGAACCTCTGATCTAAGGTAACAAATGACGTCGATATTTCATCCGCAACCCTTACACTTGATTTCGATCCGTCCAACGTTATACGAATCAGCCGTATCAGTTTCGCCGGAAAACCATGTTCAAGCATAATTTACCATAATTCATTCCGTTTCACTGAATCGTACGCCTCCTTGAAATCAATAAACAGATGATGTGTCTGCAAGTTTTACTCAATTTATCAAGGATTTGTCTCAGGGTCAACATTTGATCCGTCGTTGATCAGCCCTCACGAAAAACTGCTTGATATTCGCCGACGAAAGACTCTTCAAGCGGTCTCAATCTGTTGAACAGAATACGGGACATAATTTTGTACGCCGAATTAAGGAGGTTTATTCCTCGGTAATTGGCGCTCCACTCCAGTCTGTGCCCTTTCTTAAAGAAAGGGCAAATGAGGCCGTCCAACCAGCTAGCAGGCATTTCCTCGTCTTCCCATGTTTTCGACATAATATGGAGCAGAACTTCATCAAGCTGCTCACTGCCATTTTTGAGAAGTTCAGCCGGGAGCTGGTCCTTCTCCGCAGCCTTATTGTTTTCAGCTCTTTAACAGCTTTTTTTTAACATCATATAGTGTAGGCGACTCCACAGCTTGTCCATCGTCGCTAATATTTATTCTGCTCTCCGATGCACCGTCACTTCCAGTATTCAACAAAGTCTCGAAGTTATGCTTCCACCTGGCAGCCACTTCGGTTTTATCTGTCAGCAAATTCCCTTGTTGGTCGTTGCAAATGCCGGGAGATGGCGCTAATTTTCTACGCACGCCATTGTCAGACTCATAGAACCTCCGCATATCGTTATGCTCCGTTTTTTCCTGCGCCTCACTAATAATTTATTCTTCATATTCTTTCTTCTTCCGGCGGTGGGTTCGTTTTTCGGCTGATCTTGCTTCCTCCTACCGATTATGGGACGGAAAAAGTCCCCTCAACCGATCTGAGCGTTAGCGTCTCCGATAACAATTTTCACGTCATGCTTTGGGCACTCTCCATAGGCTTTATCAAGACATTCATAAAACGTGTCCTTCACGTCTTCGGATTTATCGTTTGTCGGTGCGTAAACGTAATTGAAGAATTTGCCCCGTATCCTCAACACACAGATTCATGCTCTGCTTTTCCGCCGCCACTGTGATAGATGTTATACTTGAATACAGTGCTGGTCGTGGGGTCCACGGCTTGGAATTCACGTTCTCCGGATCTAGGCCATCGGACTTCTTGAATATCGGCCACGTTCACTCCAACCTTCTGCAGTTCGCGAGCCAGAAGGCTCACTCGTCCAGGTTCATTTAGGGTCCTGACATTCCAGGTACCGAGTTTCTTCCAATCATAGTCCTTATTTCGTTGCCGGGTCGGTTGCCAAAAATAACGTTCTCTTTTTCTTCTATCTCCATTTTTCGTGGTATTTGAGAGGCTTCAGTAAGCTACCTTACCGGGGTCGCGTTACCTACATTGCGCTGATGGTTCTGCCACCTTAGGTATAGCTGACGCGGTACAGTATTTCGTTAATCAGCCGCTGGGTACCAGGCAGACGCTGTTTGATCCGCACCTCTTGGTGAACAGACGCTCGAGGCGTACCTTCTCACTCTAGCTGATGTCAGAAGGACAAAAGTGCCCAGGCTGCACTACCAGCTAAGTGCACAATCCTTAGCTGGCGGTCTTTCGTCATCGGACGACCCGTGGAAGCGTGAGATAGGAATGACTATGGTTTTATTGTGTAAATATCTGCACAGCACATGTTTCGAAATGGACAAATTGATATGAAATTTGCGAAAAAGAATCCACGTGTCTTGGAGAGACATAAACCCTATGGTTTATGGTTTTATTGTTGTGAGCAATTGGAGCGGCGCATTATTGGAAATAAATCTTAAATAAGTTCTTTACAGTATCACTTTTTTTTTAAATAGGCTGATTCAAGAAGATTTTTTTTTTTGAAAGAACAAAACACATCAAATAGTGACTGCAGAGACTTTAATGGCCATGGAAAAAAGATATTTTAGTAACCAGATAAAGATTGTCGCTGTCGTCGCTGTCCGGAACATCTTTTGCTGGCGAGGATCTTCTTCTTCTTCTTCTTCTTCTTCTTATTGGCATTACATCCCCACACTGGGACAGAGCCGCCTCGCAGCTTAGTGTTCATTGAGCACTTCCACAGTTATTAACAGCGAGGTTTCTAAGCCAGGTTACCATTTTCGCATTCGTATATCATGAGGCTAACACGATGATACTTTTATGCCCAGGGAAGTCGAGACAATTTCCAATCCGAAAATTGCCTAGACCGGCACCGGGAATCGAACCCAGCCACCCTCAACATGGTCTTGCTTTGTAGCCGCGCGTCTTACCGCACGGCTAAGGAGGGCCGAGGAGTGCTGGCGAGGATAGGGGAGCTAAATGTCAAAGAAGGAAAATCCATACGATTTGACAGCTTGGTACCCAACATGATCCGGACAGCAGAACAAAGGGAACCGAAGCGACAATCTTTATCTAGTAACTAAAATATCTTTTCCATGGAAGGCTATCGGAGGTGGTTGTTGCAGATTATCATGGCTTCTGAAGCAGTTCAACAGTAAATCATCAAGTGATCACAGAACCGATCGGT